>NC_089982.1:72926669-73549883 GCF_036417845.1 Apteryx mantelli | reverse complement strand
TCTAACATACTTTCGCTTATAAGCACTTCTGCTTGCTTTTGGAGATGGGAGAACTACAATATCAACACACCAGAGACTGTAAAAGGAGGAAATCAATGGAAATCCAGTCTTTTAGCAGCTGCTGCTGTGATCATTAATCACTTTTCTTAAGACTGGGAGAAAAAAAAATCATTCTGAAATTAATTTCAGTAGTAAATGCTAAATAGGCATTAAGGAATGCACTTACTTCTCTCTGTTGAATATGATGAATTCTTTCCTAACGGTTTCCAAGCACTGCTGCAGGTGTACGTTCTTTAAAAAACAGCATGAATAGGTTGATTAAAAATGACAGAAAATCACAGGCAAAATCACAACAACAGAAATGATACTGAACAAAACAGCTTATGAATGAACACTATCAAGAGGCATTTTGCAGATTCTTCAAAGGTACACACTGATAGCAGAATCAATCTTTCTTTCTTCCAGGAGATGTTCCCCACAAAGAATCCCTGAGGATTTTTATGTCTGACAGCTCTAAGTTTGCATCAGCATTCACAATCATTAGAAGTAGCAACAGAAACTGTAAAGCCTCACTGAAATGAAAATTCAAGTCTGGAAAGTAGTTATTTCTTAATCTTCCTGAAAGTTTAGACTGTATATACAATGGGTCTTTCTACATGGGGCACATTAGTAAAGACTGCACGAGACAGCTTTAAAACATTTATAAGTAAGGAGTTTGTTCACTGCATACTTTTCATTTTCAGTACTAGCAATGAATAAATATGCCTTATAACTATCTGCTCATGTGTGGGAAGCATATTTGCCAACTGGCAACAGTTTTTCATACTTTAAATGAGCATTCGTGAGAATCTTAAAAATGATTATAGTATAAAATGCTGTTACTTTTATGACTGAAATAAATGGTTGCTTTTTATCTTGCTTTGGAGATGGTTTATGCAGCTATATATAAAATGACACACATGGAGACCAAGTCTATTTTTGGAGATGATAAAACTGGACTTAACTGATTATGTCCATTAGAGAAAGTACATGAGATGCCATTGACTGACACTGCAGACCCCAGCTTACCAGTGGGCAGCCTTCTTTAGCTCCATCTTTCGATTTGTTTTTGGCAAGTCGCTTTTTCTTTTTATGGAGAGGTTTAGACTCTAAAATCATCTCTTCTAGTTCAAACGTTGGATCACAGTTCAGTCTTCCTTTCTGGTACAAAAGGATATAAAGTTATTCTTTGAAGCATTATTGCATTTTTTGGTTTGTCCAATCAGCATTAATAGCATTAATAACAATCCAGCTTCCCAACCACAACTGCAAAATGAAAACTCTTTTTCAGGCCTGGAGGAATGCTTGAAGATTAAATAACAGAGTAAAGATAAAAATCACATTATAAAGCAATTACAGAACATTAGATTCTCTTCCTAGTTATACACAGATGTACTTTTAGAGTGACTCCAATCATGTTACTCCAATCAGAGAGAGGAATCTGCCTCAAAGAATTCATCCGAACATAAATCAGTATTGTAGAACAGAAACAGTAACTGTAACAGTGCAGGAAGGATGGGAAGTGCCCCTAAGACCTTATTGTTAAAATGTGTATACCCCCTTGTGTTTCTGAAGGGCTGCAGGTGGGTTCAGGTGCCTGGATACTACCCAAGATACCAAACGAAGGAGGGGGCTGATCTCGGGTTCTGTACATAAACAAGCTCAGACTCATTCCCATGCAGAATATCTTGCTGTATGCTGTGGTGAGAGAAACTAGTGCCAGCATATGGAATAAATTTCTGCATCAGAAATCTTGATCTTGTTCCTACTGCACTCAAAGACAAGCCTTACCTACAGCAGAATGGTTTGCTAGTATGAATAGACCAGCAAACTGCCCTACTGAAGAAAGCACCTGCACTGGAACAATAACTATTTTTTGCTTGTAAAGTCTATTACAGTTCCGCAAACAAAACTGTCCTTATTAGAAAAAGATTATTAGAAAAGGATTTCCTTGCCTCGTATAACAGGATCTAATAGTAAGTTGGTCATGCATGCAATTTTTTTTCCACACGCTCAATAAACACTGCTATGCTTATGAATTTTAATTGCTGATCAGGTGAGAGTTTTAAATAGGAGCTGAAGGTTTCTTTGTGGTTTTCCAAAAACAATAATGATGATTGAACTGTTACTTGTATTTCACTATTTACAGTATGTTTAAATGACTCAAAGCTATGGAATTACTTCATGTTAGCAAGTTGTAGTCACCATCTGCGCTGTGGAAACTCATGATGGGAATGGTTTTAGCAGAGTCTGACTGCAAAAAAAAAAAAAGAATTATAGCCAATGAAGTTGTCGTTGAAGATCAAGTCCAGCCATCATCTAATGTTTTTAAGGAATTTCCAATGTGACTGCTGTTAGCTGTTTGTCACCACTGTTTCAGTTTTCCTATATGTAAAATTGTAAAAAGGGATAAAGCCAACTATACCTATTCCACAGAGGTGGTAATGGTCAATTAGTTAATATCTGTACAGGGCTTTGGATGTATTAATGATATGTAAATTGTAAATAAAAAACATTTAAATGTAGGAAGAAGTTTATTTAATGATTAGAGCTACAGAGATTCACCTATTTCATAGGGTAATAGGAAAAGGCTGATGAAAAGGAGGAAAGATATTCCCACTTATAGGTATTTCCAACTTTGTGAGCAATTGAGAACTCGAAACCGTGAAAAAAAATCAACAATCAAACACTGCTACAGACCACTGTAGCATTTTGGATCTGAAACATACGTTCATCTGTCAGAGGCATTGATCCTTTCTTTTTAGAGTTTTTCAAACTTCCTTTCTAACTTATTGATGCTGTGGTGATGTTGAGTATGGCAGCCTTGTACTATCTCTACAAATGTGGAAAGGTGTATTTTCAAAAATCAAGTTGCAAAGTCTATGCCAGATTTTTCTAATCTAAATTTCCATTCAAGTAACTATCTGAAGTTGTCAGGTTTTTGAGAGCACCTAGCATCTTAAATTGTGAGGAATAAAGAATGACAAAAGTTTGCCATCTTCAGTCAGCAGCGTTTATATCTCCATTGAGTAAATTCAAAAAACTGCCTCTATTATCTTTTTCCTTCATATTACGTAAATGTTCTGGATTCTGCATTTTTTTGTTGATTTGCAATGCCTGAACCAAATCTCAAAATTCTCTGTTGCATCAGGAAGCCATTGTTTAAACAGGGTGATTGGAAATACTATTTCTACATGGTCATTTCCTTCCTTAATTCTGAGATCTGTTCAGCACAAAAGGTTACAGGAGGAGTACGCTATACCTTGAATTTTTTCATTCTGTTCATTAACGTATTACAGCCATCTCATGGCAATATGGACTGTTCCTCTCCTGTTTAGGGGTGAGAAATGAGGCATGGCCAGAAAGTCTGTGAAAAAGCTTCAGCGGAACCCAGTACATTTTTAAAAAGTGACTAGAAGGCATCCTAATTGCTGGATGGGTGTTTTGCGCCTCCTATAATGAGAACAACACGCGCTCTTCTCGGCTCCTCAATCGCTCAGTGCGTTCCCAGAGGTTTGCAGATGCTCTGACCCGCACGGCGCGTTGCTGCAGGTGGGGCTCAAGGGCAGCGTGTTTCCCCTGGACTGCTGGGAGTTCGGGCGCACCCTGTCACTGCCGAGCCGGCAGGACTAAGACAAGCTGTGCATAAATTGCAGATATTGTCTAGTAACCGAAAGCACTAGGCAGTAAAACCACATCAGGAATCATTTACACTAGTTGAGGTGTCCTGCACTGAAATATTTGATTTAGAGATCACTGCTTACGTACTGGTTCCCTGCAATGTCCAGATACTGAAAGTATATAAAACACTGCAAACTATAGTATATAAAAGAACTACAAAACATATATGACTCAAAGCTGGATATAAAGAAACTAGCTAAACTCGAAAGAAACACTTTTGGTAGTTAAGCAAGAATGATGTTCCTAGAATTAAACTACTGAGGAAGAAATTAAACTGTGGGGTCTCCTACCACAGACCTCTCACATGATGGCAGCCGGTCTTTTAAAAAGGGAAGAACAAGGAGAGGGTAGGCAGGTTTCTGACAGTAATGACAAACACACCTCAGTTATAAAACCCTCCCCACATCCCAGGGCATGTTGGCTTCAACTCACCCTCTCACCCAAAGCCTAAATTAATCAGTGTAGGTTATGCTGGGCTCAGAGAGAGAAAATTCCCTGGAAAATGCCTGGCCAAGCTAGGTCTCCTGAAATAACAAAGTAAATGTAAAAAAAAGTTATGCTAGAGAAGACACTTTTTCTCTCACCTTCTCACTTGTTTTCCTAATACACCTGATCAACCAGGTGGAACAAACCCTGCAATATCAGCCTCTAGCCCGAAGTGACTGATAGAGTTTTTAATATGACTTTTAGATTAATCCGAGTGGATAAAAGTCACTTTTCACTCCCATCCCCGTCAGTTTTATCAGGAACTCTAATATACTCCTGGATGGGGAGAGAATCTAGCTATCCCTGCCTTCCTCATTTTTTTATCCATGGTTGCATAAAAAAAGTATAAATAATCCTTAGTCTGTTACAAATGTTTAGAGAAGAATTATGGCACAAACTAACTTCTATGACTTGGCAAACTGGAGAAACATTTTGTCACCAAAGTCCTTGCTTTTTATTCATGGCCCTCAAATCCATTCAATTTATGGGACACTTTAAACAAATGAACAAAACAAAAACATCCAGAAAATACCAGCAAAACAGAACCACAAACCAGAAACCACCAAATACCCTAACAGAATCTGAATTGCCACAAAGGAAATAGGTAAGTCCTTTGAAACAGTAGGTTTAAGGTGAAAGAGGATCAGCACACCTGAATATTAAAAGGTGTTGCAAATGTTATTCAGATGCATAGCTTTCAGACTTGCAATGTTCTTGGTTCTCTTCGGCTCAGAGTTAACATTGACAATCATTTGTTCTATCGTAGCTGAAATGCAAAGTCTGGAAAGTGTTTTTTATTTGAAAGAAAACAAAGAGAGAGCCAAGGTTAATTAGTTTTTGGTTTGATCTAATGAAATCGGCCAAACTTTCTCTTAGCTATGTCTGAGTATGTGGAAGCAGAATCCAAAGTAAAGCTTTTGTCAAGAGAAAATCACTGAAGAGCAATAAATGCAAGTGTCTGTTAGTAAACATTTAAAACAACGGTGATAATTAAAGTTGGAATTTGCACAGTTCAGCTGGAATATTGACTTACGTTAGGAACAAAGCCTGGGGTCACAGCTTTCTCTAGAACAGCATCCCAGTTGACGTCAGCTAGGTATGGAGAGTTTTGAATGTCTGTAAGACTTGAAAGACGGCACTCTGGGTCCTTAGTGAGGAGCTGTGATCAACACAAGGCATTTTCTAAGGAACTGGATGCCATGTAAAAGAATAAATGTATCACACAAATAAATTGTATGATACACAACTTATTGTGATAAGATGGTTAGGGAATCATCTAATACCTCCTAGAAGGTCCAATCTCAAAAAATAAAAATACTAACTTAGCTCATAGGATATTAAGATAATTTAATTGCCACCAGATGGCTGTTTCAGGCCTGAAATATAGAAATGAATTAGCAATAAAAGTCTATTTACAAATACACGAGAGTCCAAGTGACATGAAACATCACAGTTCAATGCTACCCACCAATTTGTATTTAATCTTTAATTTATTGGAAGATATTATTACAGTGAGCATCCTGGCAGCAATTAAAATTAACCACCTCATTGCACCATCTATCAAAAATAGATTGCTCATTGCAGCAAACGAATTTGATCTTGTATTGCTCTTTTCACACATTCAGAAACACTTCCTGCTCAAACCATCAAGACTAATGATTTCAAATACCTAGAAGGGGCAAATGAGCCCTGCAGTATGGCCAAGCAAATAAAACAAATGAACACATGGGGATGTTAGGAAGAAAGCAAGTTCCAGGGTCAGGATGTGTGCCAGAAGAACACCCATTTTGTAGCTACTGACATATAGCATAAGATGGCTGGACTTTTGTTATTGCAACTGTAGCAACATGGCACTGGGAGAGATACAGCCCTTTTCTAAGTACACTTGCTGGAAATCTTAGCAGAAATTCAGAGGGTATAATGGTCCTTCCTTCTCTCTCCCACATCCACCATGCGGGCTGAAGACAATGGGGCAGGGGCCTAGAGCGGAAATCACTGATTCCCAAAATTCTTTTATTAACATAAACATGTTTTAAAATAAACAGAAATATTAGATTTCTATTTCTTCCAGGGCACTGAAAGACCCGCGTCTAAGCCAAAGAATAATCTAGCTTTTAAAGAGATAATACAGCATCACCAACATTCAGAAAAGCCTAAAAATAAGCACTCTTTTACAATCCTTGAAATTTTAACTGCGCAGTTTCTGAGCTGTGTCTTGCTTGTATAATGCTTGCCCAATTGTTGGAGGGACTGCTGGAAGAGGGAGGAAGAGAGGACTTTATCTTTCTTACCTTTTTCAGTAATGCTATCATGCCCTTGCACCATGTGGATGAGTAGTGAACTCTTTCTATCTTGAACATGTTGAGTATCTCATCAATGGGGGTGGCCGAATGAATTTCATAGGGCCTCTGGGATAAAGTTAAATCAATATCAAGTCAGCAAGAACAGATAAAAGACTAGACAATTCATGTTTCCCTGAGCTCAGCATTGCTTATCTTGGAAATATTGAAACACGAAAGCATCTTATAACAACTTTGAGGCTAATCCTTCTTTGTGGGTGTGTTTTCCTTTGGTTTTAATGAATTTAATTACCTATAGAAGCATTTTCTCTTCAGATTTTTCTTTTTATAAAAGGAGTATCTGATATCAGTTCAAATTAGACAGATGAATAATTTTGTTCTTGTAGCATTCTATGTGATATGTGGATTATTTATTATTTTGTACTTGTAGTAGTAGAAAGTACTTTGATCTAAAGTGACAGAGTGCAATAGTGCTAGCTTGAGGAAACTTTATCATCCTTAATTTTCCACGGAGTAGAGAGAAATTCAAAAATGTAGTGCAGGCATACAAAAAAATCTGCCTAAGAACCACAGTAAAAAAGTAGTCTCTCTCACTTATAGCCCTCCTCAGTCGTCTTTTTTGAAATCTAAAATTAACTCATTATATGGGCCTATAGATGACATGAACCTGGTGTGCTGTGTTTGCAGTTCCTGAATTCTTCTATAGGTGAGGAGAAGCCCAAAGCTCTAAAGTGCTTTGTGAAGAATGCTGTGATCTATTCTTGATCAAATGTAGCATTTGGAAATAAAAGGATTCCTTATAATTTAGGTTCTCATTAATTATTATGAACATATTATTTGAAGTCGTGTATTTGTAAAACAAGTGATTAGAATGATACTCTACACTGACAGAATTTTTCACTGCCTACCATTCTGCTCAGTTTAATCAGTAGGCTCAGTTAAATTCTTGTTGCCTCTCTAAGCAGTTAGTACAATATTTTAGCTGTTGTCTGTTTGAAATCATAGAGGTATAGGAACAGGCTGACTTGTGTTGTGGTGTGCATCATGCAGTTTAATTTCATGGAGCTGGGGAAAAGAGCAACATTCAGTGCAAAGTTTTAGAAACTGCTGGTTTTTTGTTTGTCAGATACTACTGTGAATAATCGAGAAAAGGGTAGGGCATCTTAGCACCATTTGCAACCTGCTGCAGTGGTTGCAGCCCTGTTTCCAGCCCCGTGTTTTTTCGGCTGTCTGGTGGCAGAGAACAAGGCAGCAGCCACAGCTGCACTGTGCGCGGCTGCAGCCTCCTCTGAGCAGAGTTCCAGCTGGTAAGAGCAGAGGCAAAGAAGAACAAAAATTCAGCACAACAGAAAGCAAATCAATTTTACCTAGCGCCCCTTGAACTCAGGCAGG
The DNA here is from genome assembly GCF_036417845.1 of Apteryx mantelli. Taxonomy (NCBI): domain Eukaryota; kingdom Metazoa; phylum Chordata; class Aves; order Apterygiformes; family Apterygidae; genus Apteryx; species Apteryx mantelli. Next base: position 73,541,985 of record NC_089982.1, on the reverse strand, counting down.
TAGTTTCTTATGCTACCCAGAACTCGGAGATGGAAAATGTTCTAAATAACCTCATATTTTACCCACTCTTCCTTTTCTTTCTGTGTTCCTCCCTTCCTGCCTTGTTGTTCCCTAGCACAGTGGTCTCCATGCCCAGGCTGGAGAAGGTCGTACCCAGGAGGTTGGCCCAGTGGCACTTCTTCTCCTTTCCCTGGGGTTGGCTGCACCCAGCGCCCCGGCCTCTGCTCCTGCGGCCGTGGGATGCCTTGTGCCGCCACCGAGCGAAGCGCCGAGGGAGGCGGAGGAGGCCTGGGCTGCCTGCCCACAGCGTGAGCGTGCAGCCCCACGCGCGCCAGCTGCCGCCTTGGCTTCAGCACGCTGCCTCAACCCCCTGCTACGTCCCTTGTCATCACTTCTGCTGGCTTAGGCCTCGTCTAGACTAGAAAAAACTTAGAATTAAAATTTAGGGGAAAAAATACACTTTTTTTTCTAGCCTGTAGAAAGGCGTGGGCTGCCAAGCCACCCTCTGGCTTGCTCAATGGGTAAGAACCACTCCTCGGTGCAATACAAGCAGCTGGCTGGGCTGGCTGGAGCAGCGACAGATGGCAATGTTTTTATTTAAAAATTGGTTTGATTCAGCCTCCGCTTTGCTTTGCCCCTAGATGGATAAACTTATTCAGAGAAGACTGTTGATCTTGGCAAATGGATACCGCTCTATATAATTTTTCATTTATTAAAGTAACTAGGAATCTTTAGTGATTTGTATTGGGAGTTTGGCTTTACTTGCACAATCATTCATTATGCTCCTTTCTTGGAGAAACCCACTGGTGAAAAAGATTGATATTAAAACAGCATTATGTTCTTTCAATTTATTATACGTGCAGCTAGTACAACCTTCTGTGACTAGGGCTAAGTATGTATTTATCATTGCTAGACCTTAACTGTTCAGGTTAAAATACTCCATACTGGGGACAATGTCAACCTAAACACTCAGTAATTTTTCAGAACGATGGTACCAAAAAATTGCAAAGACCATTAAAAAAAAAAAAATTAATACTCCTGTGCTTTGAGAGCAGGGACTGAGATTTGGCATGGGAGAGGTCTTTGTATCAGGAGTAGGACCTTTGCCATTCCTATGGAAGTTCAAAATAGTTTGGCCAAATATTAACACTTTGAAAAATCTGGTTTTATGGACTGAAGTAACAATATGCATGCACTCTGAAACTTAGTTTTCCTTCTAAAAATGGGGATAATAATTGTTCTTTATTTTATTTTCCTTTGTCTGTCATTCCACATGAAATTGTGAGATCTTTGTGGGCTGGATTGTCTTACATTAGAAAGTGCCTAGCAGGACAGGGTAGCAGCACTGTGCTAGTGTGATATAATAATAAATACTCTTCCCTTAAGTACAGCATACCATAATGCAATAAAATCCTTTTCCAAAATAGGAATTAAATGTAAAACCCCCAGCTACGTAAGCTAAATATCATTACCCTGAAATAGTATTTAAAGTATTATTTTCCATAGGGAACAGTAAATAGTTAACCAACCAACTTCAATCCTTTGGACCAAAAGGGAAAAGAGTTTTCCATTTTTTTATGTGAAATTTGACCGTGCTTAGGAAGATCTTTCATTAAGCTTATTCAAATAATTGATTAGATAAGTAGTGAGTGCACTGGCATATAAGCATTTTCTGAAGTTGGGCCAAATATCTTAGGATATTATATTAGCTCTTTTAGGGTATTAACCAAGAAAATCAAAAATATAATAAAGACTCAAGTTACTTAACTTCTATATAGAAAAATACCACTGCTTCCAATTCAGCATCATCAAGCAGCCAGTAAAAATTAGGTTTTTTTCTTAGCACACACCAAAAGCCTATGTCCATTTTAGGTAAACTGTCATAAAGTAATTGAGAGTGGGGGAAACCTGCCCCAAAACGTTTTCAGTTGGGAAAGGTTCAAGACTGCATTCCAGACCCAAACCTCAGCCTCATTCACTCAAAGTTTATCATGAACGATAGGCTCAGGCAGACACTGCAAACTTTTGGACTTCTGTCAGGCAATGCATTAAATAAAAAACAAAACCTCATGTTCTTACCCAGCCCCTCAGCAATTCATATGCTGTAATTCCTAGTGACCACCAGTCTACAGGGTACGAGTATCCTGGGCCACCATCCATAAAGGCCTGGAATACTTCCGGAGCTAAAACAATAAACCAAATCAAACAAAGAGCGTTATATTAAGGTTAGACTATAGATCATTATTAATATTTGTATTTTGAAAATGAATAAGGATGCAATTAACTGGAATTAAAGGCATTTGTAAACACTGAGTTTTCAGGAGGTGGTTTCAGTGCCTTAGCTCACTGGCAATGAGTGCGTTTGTACAACGAGCTGAAGTGTGCTTTGCTGCGATGATGGAGGAGCCCAGGCGGTGCAATGCTGCAGCTGAGTTCCTCCCTCGGCGTATGCAAGACTCCTCTCTCACGCCGCCCTTCCAAAGCAGGGATCCCTAAGTGTGTATCTACACTGGGTTTTGACTAACCACACAGGCAGAGCTGGGCAACGAGACAGAAGTAGAGATGGCCCACAGCTTGATATCCAAAAGACAGTGACTTCATGGCCAGCTTTCAAATCAAGCCCTGTACTTTATCATCTGGGTTATGTGCTTCTGGGGATCCTTTGGTCAGGGTTTTTCAAAACCACTAATTTTGTATACTAATTTCAACCCGATTTGTTTAGGTTTCATGTTATATGAATAAAAATAAGTTATGGGAGGAGAGTTTCTTAACTGGAATGTAACTTAGAATATTTACAGTAATACAAATATTTACTGGGACAAATATTTGAAAGCAAGATGATTCTTTATGATTGATGGAGGTGCTGAACATAGTAAATCCCAACCTCGCTCTACATTTGGATAGCATTAATCAAAGGGATTTTAAAAGCATTTAACATAGGAAAATGCTAATTAAATACAAATCCTGACACTGACTGTATACTGTGAGAAACTCCATTATGACTGCAAATAAACACACTGTCAATAAAGTAATAACTACCATAATAACTTTCCTGAATAAAAAGAAAGATCTGTTCAAAACAAAGATCCACTTGACTAATTTCAGGAAGAAAGAGGTACCAAATAATGCCAGTGTAGTTTCTTCTGAAAACCACATATAAATAAGATAGGATATGAAATGAAATGAAAAATCAGTCATGCTTTCCTAATTATTTTATAGCCTAATCTCAGTACACTTTGTGAAAACAACACTTTCCCTGGGGAATCTCTAGACAATACTATCACCGACCGTAACATCATGCTAGTTTGCAATTACCAGGTGAGTCTCTTCCCTGGCTGCAATACTGAGACTAATGCACCACGTTACCACCTGATTGCCATCTCATCGCTTTCTAATGTGCATGCTGCAATGAATAATGTAGCCTAGTCTCACTTCAGACTGGCAGCTTGGGATTTGACTCTGTATGGCATTCAGAGAAGTGCCTTTAATTAAAGGAAAGACATTCCTTCCAGAGGAGTTTTGCAGTCCTTGAGTCATTATGGATGGCATCCTAACAATTTACAACTCAAGCATTGAGTTTAGAAAGTCCTGAAGAGCCAAATCTAACAGAGGATTTTGGCATCCATGAATGAGGTGTGGCAAAAATTCTATAGAATAAATAGCAATATAGAATAAAAAGCAATGAATGAATGAAAGTGGTCCTGCACTCTCTGCCCAGCATCTGTAATTATGTGCAGTAGCAGAACTGCAGGCACATAAGTAAATGTTTTTACCAGGATATGTGTGACTGGAGAATAACTAAGAGTGGATCTCAGGCAAACATGAGCTTGTGCTGTGATCCAGGGGCTCATGAGTCAGCAGTGCCATAAAAAGTTGTGATGCTGCATTAGCTCAGTCTTGCCTCCAGCTAATATAGCTTAACTTGGCATGCATCCACTTCAGGTCTTGTTTGTATTTGGCTGGGGCTCTTTGTAGACCGAACTTACTTGCATAGGGCCCGTCTATCATGTAGATATATGCTAAATGGGTTAGCCAGGTTTTTCTGCCTTACTTTTGTGGAACAATGCACCTAAATTCTGCCACTGCATATCAGGCTCCAAAGTCACGTTTTGAATATCATCATAGGCATCTAGCAGTGAAGGGTTATATTAGTTTACTTTATTGACCCACATTTGTTATGGCTTTTGCCCACTATGCCTAAATGATGTATAATGTTTCATTAAAGAAAATAGCCTTGGTGGACTTGCATTACTCTGCTAAATAGGTATAACATTGGTTTCACTCTTTATTTTATAAGTTTAACATTGTAATAATGTGAAGGATCATTATTCGATTTCTGTGAGGGAGAGACAAAAACACTTTATTGATGTAACCTGCAACCCTGACAGAATGGTGCAGCTTTTTTGCTAATTCATTGACTGAGTTATCCACTCCTATTGTATCTGCTGGGTTTAAAGCTTCAGCATCGACTCACCCCACATTAAGCAGATCAGCTGAATATGCTTCTTGTTGCAACAGAGTCCAGCGTTTTGAGACTTATTGAAAGGTGCTCTTTTTTCTCACCTTAAGCTGATGACAGTGTCCTTAGATCACAGAGCATTCAGCCCCCTTTTTTTTAAAGCAGATAAGCACTTTTTCCCTGCTTTAGTAATATTTGCTGTTCAGCTGGACTGTCTCTCTGCATTTAAGCAACTTCAGGGAAACCTCTATAAGCACCCACTTCACAAGATGAGGGAACACTGGCAGAAGGTGCAATATCCTTGACAGTATGCTACGTACTGGTTTATTCATAGGGTGACAGCTCAGCCCCACTGAAGCCAAAAGACCTTTTTGCTTAATTTAACAAGGCTGTAAAATACAAATCTTACACTGAGCGTATGCTTAATGTGCCTAAAAGCCTTTCTGATCTGAGACATTAGGTGCAAATGAAGGCCTCTAGCCTGTACGGCAGACTTTTGCAGTTTGCCTGCTTCAGGATCCTTGCTCAGTTTCAGAATCATAGCATGATTTTACAGAAAGAGAGCAGATCTTCCAAGTGACGTGGGTTAGCCAATCTCTGAAGAACTACGGCTGGGAAATACAGAACATAATGTTATAATTTGCCATAAGAAATAACTATGTCAGGAGAACAAATTCTGAGTACACACTTATGGGATTAAAGCAAACAAAAAAAAATCTGAAAAGAAAGTTAAAATATTGCACTGATTTTCTTCAAGATTATTATTAAAATAGACTATTTATAATCTTTTAAAATTTGAGTTTGATCTCTGGACAGCCATCCTGCAGCTTGAGGTCTGCTTTGGGTAGGCTCTTTACAAGGATGATAGGATTTGGGCTTGCCAGCTTGGAGCAAGCTTTGCTGTGTGCATCCTCTCTGCACACATCCTCTCTCATCAAAATTTCAGATTTAGGATGAGAAGATCTCCTATATCTTTTATCCCTGTGCACTCACCTAAATACATGAATCCTGCCTGAAAAGGTTCATTCAAATGAACATAAGTGAGAGACTGCATGTAAGAATGAGAGAGTTTCAGATCTTTTTCCTCTAGCAACATCTATTAAACAAAGGCTTTTTAGGAAAATATGTAGTTTTAATACTGGGCCTGACTCTGCAGATTCTTCCACCTGAGGTTTGTAGTTACTGTCATGCATGGTTAGAGTGAAGTCAGTGGAAGTTTGCATGGTGGAAGTACAGCTTTTAAATAGTGAAACTAAAATATTTGGTAGCAAGTCTTCCGAAGAGTGAGTTCAAAGGCAAGTGGAAAAGTGATGCAATCCGTAGGTCTTACAGGTGAGTCCCTGTGAACAAAAGTTTTTGACATAATGGAGGACTGCTTTACTAGAGCTGCCCAAGAGGCCTTCAACAGTTTTAGCCTGGTCTGGCCTCACAGCTCACCCTGCTTTGAGCAGGAGGTTGGACTAGAGACCTCCTGAGATCCCTTCCAACATGAACTATCCTATGATCATATGAAGCTAATAAAACTTAAGTGACCAGCTTCTACCTCAGTCCCTCTGAGTGGGGTGACAAAGAGGTTTAAGGCCAGAAGTCTTAGTGAGATCTTTACAGTGTCTTCCTCCTGACAGCCCCTGCCCTTCAGCCATGGTCATCATTGGCTACCCCAGCTCTGAATGGCCAACACCAGCATCCCTCCACCGAGATGCCTCCAACTTTCTCTTCAGCTGATGATAGACATATTGCTCTACCAGTCTGATACCAGACTGGGTAATGCAGCACCCTCCTCTGGTTAGGACCCTGCCTTTCAGTGCAGCTGACAGCAAGCTATTTGGTAAGGAATCAGCAAGTTCACTGAAGTTTTATTAGAACAAATTAGAATTAATTGGCCACACTCCAATGCAGAACACTGCTGCTCTCCGTAGAACTGAAAATCTAAATGAAAAAGCTGGATTTTAAAGCATAATTTATATTGGTATAACTGTCATGAAATTTTATGGTAGCTTTTTCTCTCCCACCAAGCTATACCACAACTTTTCCTTAGTAAGTAGTAACAGGTACATTAGGAGACACAGCTCCTTTTAAAGGAAGCAGACAATATAAACCGCATGGCCTCTTTACCTCAGATCACACAACTAGAAATAGTTACGCAAAGTGCTGCGAAGTTTTGAAAATCCACATCTCAGAGGCAATGAAATCTTCTGGCCTAGGCAAAGAGGAACTACTCTTTATGGGTGACAAAAGAGTATGACCAGCCACCACCTTTCATACAAGGCTTCAGTAACTAGAAACACAGAGCATTTCAAAATTAAGCAAATGTCCAAGCTAGGACATCTGTGCTAACTTTAACAGGGGCAAGTGATAAGATCAGGAATATTTCCCTGGCTTGTATGATAATGAACAAATGTGCATGTTTAGCTTCAACAATTCAGCAAGTCAAAAATCCTCTTTTTTATTTTTCTGTTACTGTTCCCTCTTTTTCTCCTAATATCAGACTTTCAGTTTTTCACTGATTTTTACCTACTTTGCTTTCTTGAAAAATCACATGAATGAACTCACTTTTGTGCTACATCAAATGTGCTTCAGTGCATCCCACGACTATCCCTAATATGTATTTCCAGTTAATTTTTTTTCAACAAAAAAATTAAAATAAAATCCTCTTCAGAGTTCTGTCTTCCAATGTTTTTGGCACTGTATCTTTCTAGTAATGCTATAACATTGTAGACTGTCTCTGTACCAATATCAACATAAGTGCAAACAACACAACCCAAATTTCAGTAACTTTTCATACTGTAAAAGACAGCATTTTGTATGTAGAAGAAAAAGCTTTTAAGTAGGGTTTCTAGGAATCTGCTGAATGTTCATAGGTACCACTTAACTGCATAGCACTGCTAAGTGCTCCAGGTCTCTGAAATTCAGGCCATTTTAATTTATTACTCAATGGTGAGTTTGAAAAGGCTATCCATGATAAAATGGTCAATTTGTGGTCTATCACTTAGAATGGTCAGCATAAAGAATAGCTGCTATCATTTTTGATGGAGCATACTGGTTTAATCATAAAGACAATTTATCAGACTAAATCATAAAATGAAGGGCTTGGAGTAGCTCTGACATGAATCCTAAAGAGCACAATGTGAAGTTTCTTCTCTGATGAACTGATTTAAGTTTCACTTGCTTAGCAAGCACCTAATCAAAGCATGCCTGGTGTACTTGCATAGCACCACACGGGAGTCTGACAAGTGTTGATTAAGGGAGCTTACAGAGCTATTACTTACTCTGAATCACCTCTGACTTCCATTGGACTGCTCTGAAACTTTGCAAAATCAATGAGAGAGAGCACAGTGAAAAGAAGAACACTCTTCTTCAAATGGCCTTTGCTACCTACTAACAAATCCCCTTGTCTGCAGTATGCTTAAGCAGTAATGATAGCAGTGCAAAGTGATTCCTGAAGATCAGTCATCAGCTGTGAGGAGATGGTGGCCCATGCATAGCTAAATGTTGCAAACCAGAATTGGTCATTAGTTCCTACAAAATGCCCTTTGCTGAATTTATCAATACGACAAACTGACAGTAAAATAAAAAACAAAGCTGTAGTGGATTGGCCTCAAATCTTTTGAATGATCGGGTTTGGACGGGCATGTCCAAAGCATTGCTCAGGAATGAAAGCCCTGACATTAGTCAGGCAGATGGCCAGTTGGAGCTCTCAATAGTTTGTTTATGTAGTAAATAGCAGACACCCTGCATGTTGGTAAGGGGAACTGGAAATCTGTGGTGTATGGCAGGGACTGCAAAGCCATACACTCTGCTGGTCACGTAGCAAACCCATACCTCAGTGATGTGGGTTTTACTGAAGTGTGAGATTTCATAGATGGGAAAATAGATTCCAGTACCATTAATTGAGGTCTAGCATGATGCCATGCTGTTAGGTATCATTCTGCTTCTTTGTATTATTCCCAAACCTTGTAACCGCCCCCCCCCCCCATACAATAGAAACAATATAAACAATATTTTCATTGGCCAGCACAGGATAAGTTGTTAAAGCTTAGACCTTTCCAAATTCTGAATGTGTGAGTGATTTGATGTATATTACATGTTCACAGATTAGCTACATGCCTACACCTTGCTGAGTCAGGCTTAATGGATAGCAGACTGATTTGTCTAAATAAAAAGTGAACTTGATTTTGACTGAACAGGTTCATTGAAATGTTAACAGCTTTCTCAGCAGTCTGATGAGAAAATATTAATTTTCACTTTTCTCTGAAAAATAAATTCAGAGAAGGTCCATAATTCTTCTAGGTCATGTTTTAAATAGAAGGCAGGAATCAAACTATAGTGATGGCAAGTGATCTGATATTTAGAGGAAAAGCTGTTTGAAGAACAAAATGAAAGAAAACAACTTTTCTCTCCCTGAATGTAAACATGAACTTGGTAAACTGTTGATTTACCTCCTAGAGCTTACTTTCTCATGTGCTAAAAAGGTCTAAATTATAATGGACAGCTTCCTGTTTCAGATCTTTCATGTAGCAAGCTGCTAACTTCTGTTGTATAAGGTAAAGTGCTGCTTAAAGTCTGAACAAAGGTAAAGTGCTGCTTAAAGTCTGAACATGTTGGGCTGGCAATTTTCTAGTGTGAGATCTAAAGCTGTTATAGCAATGTGACTGATTTTGTACCTTTATTCACATAATGTGCCACAGTAGTTTTAATACTCATATTTAATGCAATTATTCAATCAAAGTAAATATTTTACGTACTATTACCTGTATACAGACATTACATTTAGAATGCCTTATTAGTCTGCTATATATCTATACAACCGCTCTTGCATTTGTTCACAGAGTGCTGTCCTCAGAAAACCCTCTGCATTACTTAATCACTGAACTTGTGGTTGTGCAGAGAAACTCTTACTGCAGAAACTCTGGCTCAGCCTCGGAGAAGCAGCCTTGTACGGCTAGTCCTGTGGAAATCAGCCCGACAAGGGACGTGTGACGGCCTCCTACTACTGGATACGTAATTATACAGAGGAAATACCTTCCTTATTCCATCAAAATGCTCACAGCAGCTGCAGTGTCACAGGTTTGCTAACAAGCCGTTGAAGTGATTGCGTCCAAAGAAACCCACGTGCTTTTTGGGAGATGGGCCTGGTGTAGAGACAGTAGCAGTTCTGCCCTGCCACTGAAGCCAAGTGGCCTTGGGAACTGAGGATTTGCACAACAGAATTTGTGAATATGTATCTGATTTACAGCTACTGTTTGACACTCCAAAAGCACTAAGGTGCTCATGCCTCACATATTCCTACCAGGCTAGCAAATATCTTTGCCTCAGTTTATGCATGCAAAAAACTGATAATTGGAGGAGTTGCACGACTTGACCACAGAATACAAGTTATTCAGAGACCAGAAATGCCTTGCTGGGCTACTGGTTGCCCCCTCTCCTACCTCTGCCAGAAGTTAATTCCCCTCAGATTTGTCTGTGGACCTGCATATCGGATCAGGCCCTTCGGTCATTTCAGTTCAAATTGCTTGTGTGCCTACTCTTTAATGTCAGAGCAGAGCCAAAACCTGAATACCCGCTTCCAGTTCAGTGCTCAATCCTCTGAGCTGCAGTGGTCCTAGCGCAGGTTGCACAAACCCGTCAGTACAGGGGAGGGTGTTTTTTGGATACCTCAGAGCCTCACACATCCCCTCTCACTTCTCGCTTATCAGAATAAGGAGAAGCCTCCGAGCTCTCCCCGGCACCATGCTATTTTCCTGTGACCAAAGGCCAGGCAGAGACATCCCCAGGGAAACTCTGCAGATAGGCAGTCAAACCCATCATGCCCTGCAGAACAAGAGGAGGATTTTTAAAAACCTGAATACTGACCTAACTGCTCAGATAGGAGTTTCAAAGCACTACTTAATTTCAGAGTACTGTTTAATTTCAGAGCACTGTTTACTATGAATGCAAATAAGGCAAAGGTTGAACACTTCTGAAAATCCAACCCCAGATTTGTGTCTGCTGTATTATAACTACCTCAGGAACAAATTTAGCCCTGCAGGATATTTTTACTTTACCTGTAAGGTTGACATCAGGACATCCACTAGTTTTTTTCTGACTTCAATAGCACACCCACACAGTATTAATTAATATATATGGATGACTCATACACTTTAGATGTTCAGTAGGCCTCTGTAAATTCACACCTTTCTGGTAATCTCAAATATTCAGCAATTCTTCACCATGACAGCGACCTATGAAAGCAGCTGTGAAAATCTGAGATAACAAGCCTGTAAGATAGGAAGGGGTAGCTGAAACTTTTTCGGTAATTTACTACTGATTTTATTGGTTTAGATTTTTGGCAGGTATGTAAGATACTTTTAGGATACTAAAAGTTACTTTATTAGTTTGCTGTGAAATAAAGTCATGGTGCATTTTTCAGATAACTTTAGCCTTTACTGAAGAAAACCTCAAACCCTCTATCTGACTCCACTACCACCAGAAATGGAAAAGAAATACTGAAGAAAACCTCAAACCCTCTATCTGGCTCCACTACCACCAGAAATGGAAAAGAAATTTATAATCTGTGAGTGGGAAGTTTTTACAACACCCAGTGTGTCTCACAAATAATATACAGATGTATGGAAATTCCATCACAAAAAAAGCAAATATTTCAGGGAATAAAAAGCATATGCAATAGGACTCAAATATGTCTAAATTATGCAAGGGTCAGTAATAAACAAAAGGTAATGTAAGTAATATTTTCTGGATGTATTTTAGTGTTTAACATTTTGTTTTGTAACCAGCGAGCCTGTTGCAGGGTTCAAAGGTCAATATTGCAACTGGGCTCCCGGTATAGCAAGTATTATCTGAGGCACAAGTGTATTGCCTGCAACCTGTATGAGGGGCCAAAATGAGAAACACCTTTTTTTTTTGCTCACAGAGCTTGGATAGCATTGAAGATGGTGAACATTAACACAAGTGCTTCCATCGAGTCATATCCTGGCATCCTTTAATCACAAGAGGACAAGTGAATGACTGCCCACAGGAAAAAAAGCCGAGGCCACATGTTCCAGCCATGGACTGTGGCTGGGGACCGTGGCTGGGGACCGCGCTCGTCCTGCCCCGTGCTGGCTTTCTTTGCACCTGCTCACCACGCATTCCCCCACAAGTGTTTGCATCTACTTGTTGGAAGCAGACATGCCTGTCAAAAGTCAGCTCAAAGGACATTTTGCAGTGCTTGCCAGGGTAGGAGTATGACAACCTGAAAGCATATGAGTTTTCTAACAACTGTTCTTACGATAAAACCCTTGACAGCACCCTCAGTCACAGGTGATGTAGAAGATTTGGGGAGTAATTTCATAATGACAAGATCAGGCACGGGTGAGACACAAAAGTTTCCTAAATCAGACTAAGGCACACATTGTATTTCAGAGCTGCAGCCACCTGAGTAGTAGGGGACAGAAACTCTAAAGACCCCTGGAAATTCAAGCAGCTGAATTCACTTCAGCATTTCAAGTCAAAGGGGTAATTTATATTGAGGAATAAAACTGCAGCAGCAGCTGCAGCTGATTTTGCAGACTATTGGTCTTGTTACAGACGCAGCAGTTTGCGCAGCAGTTTGCGCAGAAGGGCGCATGAAGGTACCTTCGTTTCTGTTCCCTGTGGTGTACGCTTCCTCAAGTATGGTCGTGACACACCACAGAGCGCGTTCCCCAGTGGCTGTTGGAGTTGCTGTGTCAGAGGCTGGGACCCAGACCGACCCTCTGACAGTAGATGCAGCTCCACAGGTCTCAGGCTGCAGGGAGTGCTTGGGGCCTCTTTGGGAGGCCTGGGCTGGCAGCCAGCTCTCCTGCAGGAGGTGTGCTGCTGTTGGCGAGCTGTGTCGTCAAGTAAGGGAGTTACGGGAGGAGGTCAGTAGGCTGCGCAGCATCCGAGAAGATGAGCAAGAGATAGACAGGGTATTCTCGGAGACTGTGCAGCTTCGGGAGTCCCAACCCCCCACAGCAGTGGAGTTGCCAGAGGGCTCTGTGCCGTGTGAAACGGTACATCATAACACCGTAGAAGAAGGCTGGAAACTGGTCACTGCTCGTGGGAGGAGAAAGGCTCCTACTCCTCCCAAAGACTTGCAGCTGAAGAACAGGTTTAGTGCCCTCCAGGATGAGGAGGAGATGGGCATGGCTGCAAGGGGAGTAACTGGGACAACAGACCCTGTGCCCTGCCGGAACGCCCGGAAGAAGCGGCGGGTGATTGTTGTGGGGGACTCCCTGCTGCAGGGGATGGAGGCATCTCTCTGCCGACCTGACCTCATGTCTAGAGAGGTTTGTGGCCTGCCAGGGGTTCGTGTGAGAGACGTCATGGAAAGACTGCCAAGGCTTGTCCATGCTTCAGACTATTACCCACTGCTGCTCTTCCATGTGGGTGCCAATGACACCAAGGGCAAACTGGAGACCATCAAGCAGGATTTCAGAGCTCTGGGGATGGTGGTCAAGGGTCTGGGAGCCCAGGTCATCTTCTCCTCAATCCTGCCAGTGAGGGGGATGGATGAGAGGAGGAGGAGATGGACTTTCCAAGTTAACAACTGGCTGCGCCACTGGTGTTGGCAACAGGGTTTTGGTTTCTACGACCATGGGACCCTGTTTGAAGATCGTCAACTGATGGCGAGAGATGGGATCCACCTCACGAGGCAGGGCACGCGGGTCTTTGCCAACAGGTTGGCCAACCTGGTAAGGAGGGCTTTAAACTAGGAAAGATGGGGGAAGGGGAGAGTTATAGAGACAGGGTAGTTGGCAAAAGACAGCTCAAGTCAGGATGCCTCCAACAGGTGAATGCAGCCAGGGAAGTGCGCATGGGATGTGGCTATGGAGGACCCTCTTTTACCCCTCCTGGGAAACCTGCATGCTCGATCACCTCTCTGAAATGCCTGTACACCAATGCACGCAGCTTGGGGAACAAACAGGAAGAACTAGAGATGTGTGTGCGGCCGCAGGGCCATGATCTCATTGCCATTACAGAGACATGGTGGGATAGCTCGCATGACTGGAGTGCTGTCATGGATGGCTACGTGCTTTTTAGGAAAGACAGGCCAGGAAAGCGAGGTGGTGGAGTTGCTCTTTATGTGAGAGAGCAACTGGAATGTATTGAGCTGTGCCTAGGGGTGGCTGAAGAGCGAGTCGAGAGCTTATGGGTAAGGATTAAAGGGCAGGCTAGCATGGGTGACACTGTTGTGGGTGTTTACTACAGGCCACCTGATCAGGAAGAGGAAGTCGATGAGGCCTTCTACAGACAGCTGGAAGTAGCCTCACGATCCCAGGCCCTGGTTCTCATGGGGGACTTCAACCACCCCAATATCTGCTGGAAAGACAACACAGCTAGGCACAAACAGTCCTGGAGGTTCCTGCAGAGAATTGGTGACAACTTCCTGACACAGGTGGTGGAGGAGCCAACAAGGAGAGGTGTGCTGCTGGACCTCGTACTAACAAACAAAGAAGGACTGGTGGAAGATGTGAAGGTCAGGGGCTGCCTTGGCTGCAGTGACCATGAGATGGTGGAGTTCAGGATCCTGTGAGGAGGCAGCAGGGCACCAAGTAGGATCGCAACCCTGGAGTTCAGGAGAGCAAACTTTGGCCTCTTCAGGGACCTACTTGGAGGAATCCCATGGGTTAGGGCCCTAGAAGGAAGGGGCGTTCAAGAGAGCTGGTTAATATTCAAACATCACTTCCTCCAGGCTCAAGAGCAGTGCATCCCTATGAGTAGGAAGTCAAGCAAAGGAGGTAGGACACCTGCATGGATGAGCAAGGAGCTCCTGGCAAAACTCAACCAGAAGAAGGAAGTATACAGAAAGTGGAAAGGGGGACAGGCCACTTGGGAGGAATATAGGAACATTGTCAGAGTATGCAGGGATGCGACGAGGAAGGCTAAGGCCCGTTTGGAATTAAATCTGGCTAGAGATGTCAAGGACAACAAGAAGGGCTTCTTCAAATACATCAGTAGCAAGAGGAAGACTAGGGAAAATGTGGGCCCTTTGCTGAATGGGGTGGGTGCCCTGGTGACGAAGGATGCAGAGAAGGCAGAGTTCCTGAATGCTGCCTTTGCTTCAGTCTTTACTGCTCAGGCCAGCCCTCAGGAACCCCAGACCCTGGAGACAAGAGAGAAAGTCTGGAGAAAGGAAGACTTTCCCTTGGTCGAGGAGGATCGGGTTAGAGATCATTTAAGCAGACTTGACTCCCACAAATCCATGGGCCCTGATGGGATGCACCCACGAGTGCTGAGGGAGCTGGCGGATGTCATTGCTAAGCCACTCTCCATCATCTTTGAAAGGTCATGGAGAACAGGAGAGGTGCCTGAGGGCTGGAAGAAAGCCAATGTCACCGCAGTCTTCAAAAAGGGCAAGAAGGAGGACCCAGGGAACTACAGGCCAGTCAGCCTCACCTGCATCCCTGGAAAGGTGATGGAGCAGCTCATCCTGGAGGCCATCTCCAAGCATGTGGAGGACAAGAAGGTGATCAGGAGTAGTCAGCATGGCTTCACCAAGGGGAAATCAAATGACTGGCTGGGTAGATGAGGGGAGGGAGAGCAGTGGATGTTGTCTACCTTGACTTCAGCAAGGCTTTTGACACTGTCTCCCATAACATCCTCATAGGGAAGCTCAGGAAGTGTGGGTTAGATGAGTGGACTGTGAGGTGGATTGAGAACTGGCTGAATGGCAGAGCTCAGAGAGTTGTGATCAGTGGTGCAGAGTCTAGTTGGAGGCCTGTAGCTAGCGGTGTCCCCCAGGGGTCAGTGCTGGGTCCAGTCTTGTTCAACTTCTTCATCAATGACCTGGATGAAGGGACAGAGTGCACCCTCAGCAAGTTTGCTGACAATACAGAACTGGGAGGAGTGGCCGATACGCCAGAGGGCTGTGCTGCCATTCAGAGAGACCTGGACAGGCTGGAGAGGTGGGCGGAGAGGAACCTCATGAAGTTCAACAAAGGCAAGTGCAGGGTCCTGCACCTGGGGAGGAATAACCCCACGCACCAGTACAGGTTGGGGGTTGACCTGCTGGAAAGCAGCTCTGCCGAGAAGGACCTGGGAGTGCTGGTGGACACCAAGTTAAGCATGAGGCAGCAATGTGCCCTTGTGGCCAAGAAGGCCAATGGTATCCTGGGCTGCATCAGGAAGAGTGTTGCCAGCAGGTCGAGGGAGGTGATTCTCCCCCTCTACTCAGCCCTGGAGAGGCCCCATCTGGAGTACTGCGTCCAGTTCTGGGCTCCCCAGTACAAGAGGGATGTGGCACTACTGGAGCAAGTCCAGCGAAGGGCTACAAAGACGATTAGGGGACTGGAGCATCTCTCTCATGAGGAAAGGCTGAGAGAGCTGGGCCTGTTTAGCCTGGAGAAGAGAAGGCTGAGAGGAGATCTTAACAACGTGTACAAGTATCTGAAGGGAGGGTGTCGAGAGGATGGGACCAGACTCTTTTCAGTGGTGCCCAGCGACAGGACGCGAGGCAATGGGCACAAACTGAAACACAGACAGTTCCATCTGCACATGAGGAAAAACTTCTTCACTGTGAGGGTGACAGAGCACTGGAGCAGGTTGCCCAGAGAGGTTGTGGAGTCTCCTTCTCTGGAGATATTCAAAACGCGCCTGGATGCAATCCTGTGCAATGTGCTCTAGGTGACCCTGCTTGAGCAGGGAGGTTGGACTAGATGATCTCCAGAGGTCCCTTCCAACCTCAGCGATTCTGTGATTCTGTGATTCCTTTCAGATTCACCTTTCTTCATGTTTTTGTTGTTTATGTGTGGCATGTATTTTACGTGTCTGAATGAATCAGCTAAGAATGGTGGAATGTACAGAAACTGGCAGGTTTCTGGAAAAATGTTCAAGTTCAGATACATTGCATTCCATAGAGCCATTTCATATTTAGGGAAATAGGCAGAGAACTAGTTAGCCTGAGAAAGACTTGGGGACAAAAAGGCTAATATGAAGTGGGATTAAGCAAAGGCTGCAGGAGCTAACTCGCATCATGCTTAGACTTACAAGGTAGGCTGTATTTTAAACTATCTTAATCAGAATTGCTAGTGCATTTCTACAACACAATGCCAGTATATTGCATTTTTATGGATACAAATTTTAGGCAGTCATGCTGCATGTGAATGAATCTCTCCCTGGCAATTTCTCAGCCTGTTCCAATCAGATTTCAAATAAAATTAAAGATAATATTTTTCTGTATGTTTCTTTAAACTGGCAGTAGGTAGAGATGAGAAAGCCTATAAATACCTCAACTAGGGGAAAGTTTGGAGTATGCCCTCATGTCATATTATATGTAGCAGAATTCAAATGGGAGTGAGCTTTTATAAAATCCCAAATGGGGAAATCACACTTTGCATCTTCATTGTTGTCAAAACCAGTATAACATGAAGTATGTCTTACAGGAATCACTAGATTTCCTTGGTTCTGATGCTCAACGAGTGACTTGCTTGGAGGTAATTTTCCCTTATTACACTGAGATTAAAGAGTGATTTATATTCATGGTAATGAAAACCTGCTATCAAACATGGAGCCAAACTCCAAGCCTCTTTTTTTTCTGTCATTGTCCGAATGACTTATGCAAAGCCATGTGAAAAATCTGTGATACAGCCTTAAACCTGGAGATCATACCAATATCAAATAACCAATGGGAGTGAAAATAGTGCTTTTCTGATCCCAGCAACAGAAATGTATCTGTAGCATTTCACTAAAGGTATGATTCTCCACTAATTTAAAAGTGTAAATTAAGAGGAAAGGAAGTGAAGTCAATTCACTTAGAAAGAGGAAATGCAACACCACTGTCCGGCCCTATCTGTCAAACTCTCGATACCTGAGGTAGTTTTGCTGAAGCTTTGAATCCCAGGCTGTGCCTCAGAGGATAATCGCCCATCACTTTTTATCCTGAAACAGAGAATTGTAACAGCTCTAAAAGCTTTCCTGCTTCCTCGCAGCTCCTGATAAATGCAAGGATGACTCTTCTGACAGACAGAGTAGCAAGGACTCTAAACCTGTGGGTTTTGCATTTCCAAGAGATGAAGAAGACTCACTGGAGAGAAAGTAAACTGATGGATGGTGCAGAAATCTCTTCATAAAAGGCATTTTTCTTTTATCATTTCTTTTTGTGGTGAGATGGTTGGTTGGGGGAGGTCTGATGTGTGGGGAGGAGGATTCAGGGACAGAATGGCTCCATGAATTGAGGCGAACCAAGATAGTAGCTCATCACTGTGTGCATCTTGCCCCTGTCCCTCATCCTCCCCCACTTCCAGCTCTGTAATACACCTCCTTACTTGTGTCAGCTTGGGCTGACCACGGTTGCATGACTGGAACCATCTATGACCTCATCTAACTCCCTGGAAAGGCAGAAAAATGGCACTTCAAACTTAGGTCAGAGAAACTATTTGTCACGATCTTAAGGTGAGAAATTCATCTCAAAACAATAAAGCTATAAGGACATATCCATCTCTGAGACTAATATTTCCCTATTGGGTACAAGGACTCCAGAACTGCCTAACAAATAGAAAGTATGAGGCAGAGGGATATAAGTGGAATTTAGGCAGTGTGGCCTGGACTTAGGCATCTCTGCATCGAATAACCAGGCCTCCTAAGAGGAATCTCAGAAGCATTTCACTTCCTTGGGTAATGCCAGTTATGCAAATAATGTGTGTTACTCCTCTTCCTTTTTTGGCGGTGGAGGGGGGGGATTGGAATTCCAAAACACCTTGGTCATTATTCTAAAACTGATCCCTAAAATACCAAATCACTGTACTTAGCGCTTGCTACAGATTTTGTGTTCTTAGCTAGCTTTTTCTTGTGAAGAAAAATCTGCAAACAAAATAACTAAAAGAGTGGTGTCCACCTGTGTGTGCAAATGGGCTGAAAGAAGCTCCAAGGGATGCTAAATTTCCTGTTAACACTCAGCAGAATATTTGAACTAATCTGCTTCTGATCATTTTAACACTCAGATGATCTCTTCATTCCACACATTCAGACTATGACAGGCAGATGCTAAAATGCTAACTGACTCCTAAGCAAATACTTAGGTTTCTTCTGTTAATTTTCATAATAAATTTGCTTTCTAATGTGAAACTATGCAACCGCCTCAAGATTAAAAGCGTAAAGCTGCCATATCAGTCATTTAATTGACTACCAAATTAAATCACAGAAAAGATTCTATTGATATTATGTTTGCTGTCATCATCATATTTAAATAGGAAAAAGTATATTCTAAATTTATTTGAGCTCCTGCAAAATATCTACTGTCCAAGAGTATTTTTTGAATAATGTATATAATAAGAATTTGCACATCTAATGCCAGTGGCTGTAGGCAGCTATTTAAGCAGCCTGGAGCTGCTGGTGAGCCTGGAGATATAAAATTTTCCCAGAAATGCAAAACGACAGTCCTGGAAATGGTGGAGTTTTTTAAATATTTCAGTCCTCACATGTATAAAGACACTTCAGTGAATGGAGTTCGTTTCACATGTAAGTTGTACAGCTATTTGTGTGTGTGTGTGCACGTGGGGGAGGTCAAATTATTTCTAGAGGAAAAAAATGTTATTTTTTCTGAGCTTTTGTTGTTTTGGATTTTTTTCATAAATCAAAACACCACATACAGGCAAAAATGTTCATGTGAATTCTTGTTAAATTAAAGCAGTCAGTGTACGTTAGGCTGTGATATCCCTTCCCATCTCTTTTCACCACATCCAATAGAGGATGCAGGGTACAATGTTGAACACTCAGGTACCAGCCCCGAGTACCTAAACTCGGCATCCTGATCTCCATACACAGCGCATGTGCAGTGTTGACCAGCTCATCTAAGTAGAGACACTGAACCAGGTACTCAGCCAGAGCTGACCAGTGAGAAAGTCGTCTAAACCTTACTCCTCTGCATAACTTAAATGCTTTAGCCAGGACTACATGAAATGTTTCTCATGCCATTTGGGGTTCATCTATAAAAGTAAGCTAAACAACACCAAGGTGACATGCAAGCCTGAGCCCAAGTGGCCCAGTCTGGCCACATGCGAGCTATCGTATCCTATCAACCCCAAAACAAGGTGTCTATGTCCCAGCTGCTAATGCAGAATAGACCCGGCCCTGCTAACTCTTTGGGAATTACTTGGGAGAGTGCTAGATGTTTCAGGCTAAAACCACATCATATCTGAAAATAAGACGAGTGTGCTCTGGAGCCTGGGACCGCTGTGACACTGTCTCAGTACTAGCACAGAGGTAGTCCCGTGCAAGCCTGGCCGCTTCATCGACATGCAGGTTTTACAGTGCTCTTCTGGGTGGGAAGAGCATAAAGTGCTCATTTCTATCTTGGGCAAACACTTTGAGCCCTATGCTATTATGCAGAAGTGAGGTAACAGTGGCTTTTGGTCCCCTATCCACATGTTCAGAATACATTAGCATACTGGTATTTTGATAGTGCATGGGTGTTAGATGTGCCCTGAGCATGCCCGGCAGAGAAAGCCTTTTGGGGACACACACACACCTCTTAGACTAGTTTCTGGACCCCAAATAAGTTTAGTCTTAAGCTAGTCTTGTCTTCAAGCTATGGCAGTTTTCTGCGTGGACAGAATTAAAATAACAGATGTGTGTGAAGCCACAGGTAAGTTGAATCACACCTATATTTAGCTCTGAAAGCTAGCCTAACTTCGGTAGAACAAATTGCCTTCAGGAAATGTCTTCACTCCTTCAGCTCTAGGGGAAATTTGAATTATTAGCTTAGCCAAGATGCTTAACTTTTAGGCACATGAAGTCAGGGGAACTGAATTTTATTCTCACAGCCTTCAATCTATGCATTTAAAATTCACATGATTAAAACACAAAATGTCCCCTAAAGCCAAGGAACAGTCACCTAAGTGGTTAGTTATCTAGGACTCTAAATAACAGGTAAATTTTTGAGGAAGCTAGTTCAGCAATGCAATTAATGATGTGCCTAGGTTTTAAAAATTACATTATGTGTTCTCTGCTACATCATAGATACAGTAATACAGTTATAACCTTATATTCTTCTCTCCAAACTGTGGGGACTTGCTTGACAGAACGCAGCTGAGCCTCTCTCAAATTGGCTTCACAAAATAAAAAACAAACAGAATCTGACTAAAAGCACTGCAGACACCAAACCATTCCCCAATCCTCCTATCTCTGATGTTTTCCATTGCTAACATACATACACTACCTAAAAAAAGAAGTTGCTCACATTTATTATATGCTTTTACAACTAAAAATTCTTTTCATACACCACTAATCAACATAAATGTGTGCATTTTATTACATTGTTACAATAGTCTTGAAAACTTACCCATATAGGGTTTTGTGCCAGCCATAGAAGAAGCTTTTTCTGAGCCTTTCACTATGGTCGCTATGTTAAAGTCTGTGATATGAACATGTCCTGCAATTACACAAAGTGAAAACAAAGGTCAAAATAGCACATCATGCAAATATTCCTTTCTTTATTTAATATTAAAATGCTAATGGAAATAAATTAAATTGGAAATTTTTACCAATTCATAGAAACTTACTATTACATGTTCATCAGAACTAGAAAAATTATATCAGCTCCAAAATGATGGCACACTTCTATTCCCGTATGGTGATGTCCACCATTAGTTCCCAGTGCCAACCCTTTGCTGCTGGTCACCCCTGAACCTCCTCCTGCCATGAACATCAAGTACAGTAAACACCTTTTCAGAACAGTAACATTATGCAGGAGCAGAACTGAATTTTGTGGCCCTATATGTGAAATATGCCTCTCCTTACCTCTAACTAGAGCCATCTCCCGCGATCTCATGTACTTGTGACATCTGTCTGCTATCTCATCCACTTCAAGTTACAGTCAGCCTGGCTTTTTCTGAATCTCCTCAGGGCAAAAAGGGAGCCAAGACGAAAAAGGGTATTTTCTAGTACAATAACTATAAAATTAGATTCACAGTAGCAGAAGAGTGTGTATGTAACAGCAGCAGGTCCCAAACGATCACTCATTTGACAGTGGGTTACAAGATGAAAGACATGTGACACAAATTGGCCCCTGGACTTGCTGCCTGACCAGCTAGACAGCTGATTTAAACTGAACTAATCAGGTTGGATGACCCAAACCTGCCATCATTATTTTCTTTCCTAGGGTAGTTTACTACAAGCAGAGTTAAAATTGCTCCACCACATATAGCAAAGCAATGGTTCGTAGCCCTGACTTGCCATAGGCAAGGTAAACTGAATGCAAATCTAGCCTGAAAACGTATCTGCAAACTTTTAAAGTTTAAATCTGCTATTTGGTTGTGCATCTTCCACTTAAGGACTCCTTTCATATTGTGGCATGATGTAGATATTATGCTGCCTGCGATTACATCTGGCAAAGTCATTCTAGAGGACAGAGTTCATGGAAAGGTACTTTCTTCCCCAGCTTAACCGTGCACTTGGATCAGACTTCTAAAAAAAACTCTGCAGATACTAGTTCAGTTATTATACAGTAACTCACTCACTGGAATTGAGCCACGTGTTATGTCATGTGATTAACTAGAGTCTTGAACGACAGGTTCCTGTAATGTTTTTTGATCAGGATCCCAGCCTCATTCAGCGCCCAGAACAGAGCAGACTCTGGGCATGAGGCAGTTTTTAAATGAAAGAGGTTGTTATCATGTTTGCTGCCAAAGATGAAATGAGTGTAACTTGCTTTTCGTCCTGATGTTGCTATTACCCCAGTGCCTGACTGAGGAACAGCAATTTCAGTAAAAGTTTATTCAGCGCCTACAGTCTAACCTAGATAATGTTCAGACAAAGTCTCCAGGAAATGCATCTGCCAATCTCTAAGAAGTCTGCAATCACGCATGTGTGAACTGAAAATCTCTGAGTCCTATAATTTGGCCAGATCTGCGGTGTTTTTAAAGGGAAAAAGGAAAAAGGCACATCCACTTCCAAAATTAAAGCTATATGCCCAAATCAGAGACACACTAGAGGTTTTCAATGAAATGGTTTGCATGCTTTCCCTAACCTTGTTCTCAAAAATCACCTATGAAGCTTTCCTCCTAAGACATCCAGCTCTGAACATATCAACAGAAATGTGGAAAAATCTGACAAAAACTGAGAGTAGATAAAAGTAATCTCTTCATAAGGGGGGGGAGGGTGTTAGGCTGCCGTAACAATAATTAGCGTTCATAACTCGGTCTAGCATCAAATTGCAAAATGACATTCTCCTTTCGTGGTGGCTGAAGCCAATGGCAGGTGCACAGCATGTTTGCAGTTTATTTCTGCAATAAAACACCATGGGAGAAAGTTTCTTGAAAGAGATAATTGAACCACATACAACCACCTCATGGCAGTAAATACAAGCAATTTCAGGTGCAAAGTAGAATGAAAAGCTGCAAGGATCTTGGCAGACTAATACATTCTCTTTTTTGACAGATAAATATTAAGTTCTGTCATTTAAATGACAGTATTGTAAGTGATTCTCCCTATTAGAGTGCCAGCATGATAGCCTAATGCATAACACCTATTACATAATATTCATTCAGACTGATCCAAATATTTGATTTGCAATGAAAATTGCCTCTCCGGTGGTGCATTGTTTTCTCTCCCTTTTATTAGATTTCTTTCCATTTAACAAAACTAAAATAGCACACATGTGAAGTGTTATATACACTGGTTGATGGCTTTTGTTAAAAATGCCTTTCTGTAATGCAAGGGATAGACTGGGAAGATCGGATCTGCATAATTCTGCTGCATCCTGGTACCGATACAAAAGCTGCTGCACTGGCTGCAAGCGGCTCTTGGTGGGAGCCAGGTAGAGGCTGGAGCTGACCCCCAGCCAGGGCAGAAGCGGGTGGCGGGGAGCAAAGCACCCACTTGTGCAGACAGGCGGGAGCAGAGAAGGGCAAGGCCATGGCTGGAGGGATGCAGAGGTAGATTTCGGCCTTCCTGGGCACAAAGTTTAACAGGTTCGACTGTTTTGAGCCCAGTGACTTGCATTTTTTAAAGAATCATTAATTCTTTTCCTGAATATTTCAGGAGCTTTCAGTACCGCCCTCCCTCCCGCCCCAATTTCTATAGAAGGCTTCTGATCAATCTCTAAGACATGTACTTTTACTGCAACAGTTGCATACAGGAAAAGAAAAGCAAGCTACCGGTTAGACTAAAAATCCAAGAATATTGGCCATTTCATACCATTTCCAAAATTTCAGAACATGGGGACTTTTTCCCAGCTGAGCTTCAAACCTTATACTTGATCTCACTTTTTGCATAGCATCTTGCACAACAATTAAACACAGAAACGGTCAACTGTACCCTGGTTCCCTTCTCAGGTGTCAGGTATAATATTGAACCAAACAGTATGCCAGTACCACTTGGTTCTAGATGTAAGAGCTGTGAGACTGAACAGTGCACGATAGATTCAGCAGTACCAAACTGATTTGAGTATCGCAGGGGAAGAAGTCACTGCTTAATCCCTGTGGCTGCATGACCCAATATGATAATAAGATGACAGGGGACAGAAGAGAAGAAAAGGCAAATTAGCATGTTCCTCTGACTCTCTACAGAGTTGTATTTACAAATTTCATGTACATCAACAAATATGTTCTAAGCAGAAAGTATTCCAATGGAAATTGTTTTGAAAATTGAATTCCTCCAGTCAACTTCAAACTAAGGCTATAAATGCAAAAAATTGTAAATTAATACCTACTGCACAGTGTATGGCTTTCAGAAGCTTTACATGTGCAGCTCAGAAGTGCTATATGGCTTGTATGTCTCGCTTTTCCACATAGCCTGAAAATCCAATATTGGAAGTAAACAACAAATAATCTTTGTTGGACTCTTATTTAATTTTTGCTAAATGAGGACTGATCATAAGTAAAGTCAAACTAAGTTCTGAAAGTTGGCTGAGGCAGACTGACTAACATTAAGCAGAGGAAAATATACATAATTTCACACCTAACTGAGTTTCTAAGAGTATGCAATTGACGGGGTGGATGCGTGGAAAGATAGAAAAAATATCAAGCCTGGAATTAGTGCCACTACCTCCACATGCGTCAGAACGCATGGGAAATCTCAGCAAAGTAACATTTTGGAGCAAATTCAGAACTGGTTTGTCCTCAGAAGGTCAAGCTCTATGAACTATTTAAAAAGCAACTCTCTGGGTTCATCTGTACTACGTACAAGAGTGTAAGCTGGTATGCACGTGAACTTGGCATGACTTGGCAGTCTGTCAGTTATTATCAAGGAAGTTTTTAGAAACGTTACTATATTGCTATAGATGGGTTCATAAAGGCTATGTATTTCAAAAGGGGCAGGCATGTTTAATGGCCACATAAGCATGTAAAAGTTCCAAATGCACTTTCAAAGCCTAGGTAGTTCCAGGTAAATGAGTTGTGCTCTGAACACTCACATGGTTAACCAACACCGGGAAAATTGTTTGTGCATGTGATAAGGGTTATCGCTAATGCAGACACACCAGGTACTTCTCTAGTGGAGACTTTACATCTCTCAGAGCTTTTTTTATATAATATCAATATTGCCAATTCTGTTGTTCAGAAGTCAACAGCCAGAATTCAAAATATTGAATCTATGGTTCCTTTTTCATCGTATTTTTGGATTTAAGCCCAAAATTGCACATTGGCTGCATTTTTTCAACTTTGCCTTTATTTTTCAAATGAGAGCCGAGCTTTTCATATAATCAAGTAAATGGAACTTTAAGGACAACTTTGATGATCATAAAACAATATAATCATATATAAAAGGCACATACAAATGTCAACTTGAAACTGCCTCTTCATAACAGAAATGAGTAAAATTATCGCTAATACATATGCAAAAATTCAGTTTATAAAAAAATGAATAGAACATTATCATTCTTGTTGAGGCTAAAAGTGAAATATCAGGTCTGTGATTTCAATACGAGAAAAACTTTAGGAAACATTTCCAAGACTAGCGCTAGGAGGCAGTCAGTGAAAATGGCAGGTGGTACATTCAAAGCAAACAAACAGGTAATGATTCTTCACATAATCTATGTTTAAGCTATGGAACTCTTTGCTACAAGATGTTAATGATGCTGAAAGTTCACTCCATTCAAGGAAACACCAGGAAAGACCATGGAAAAGACCACTGAATGTTACTAAATGCATGAACCACGTTCAACTTGGGAAATGCCTCAGTCACAAAAGACTGGAGGCTGGGTGAGTACACAGGGGAAGTACCCTTGGGAGCTTGCCTTGTTTTATATTCTGCTCTGTCATTCACTTTTTAGCAGCTCTTTGAGATAGGAAACTCATTTAGATGGGTCTTTGATCCAGTATGGTTGCTCTTATATTCTTAAGCTGAAAGCCTGCATATCTGTAACTATATCTAGGACAACAGGGAAGGAGAAAGGGAAGGGAGCAGCTGCCTTAAAAGGAGAAATTAAAAAGGCTGAGGATCTTCATATGAAACAAGAGAGGACTGAGAGAGTTTTAGAATGTCATGAGGATGGTGGATAAAGTGAATATAGAACTGTTATTCACCAAATCCTGCAATTCTAGGACTAGGGGATATTTGCTGAAAGGAGGATTGTTTAAAACAGATAAAAGAAAGCACTTTTCTTCCATGAAGGACAGTGAACTTCTAGAACTTGTTGCTCCAGGAGGCTGTAGAGGCAGATAATATCAGCAGCTTCAAAGAGGGTTTAGACAAGGTCATTAACAAAAGTCCAGCCAGGTTCTAAAGGGCATATGCAGAAATGTACTTCTAGCATCTTAACATAAAAACTGTGGGTGCTAGGGAGCGCTAAAGCACTGGATGTGGCAAAGTTGCAAAGGTGCTCTCTGTAAAAACTATTTCCTTTTGCTCTGGCTGTAATAGTACACTGGGCTAGGTAGACCATCAATCTGACCCAGTAGGGGATCATTCCCTAGGAGACCACACAGGCACCCTACCGGGTAGGGAGGTTACTGAAATTACTACAGGTAGGTAACCTTCCAGTCTTATAGAGTGATGTCCTGAAAAATACGCCTGAGGGGAAATCAAACCCTTTCAAATTTCCTGTAAAAAAAGTATAATTTTGATGTGGTCATTCTGCACAATGCAAAACCTAGGTGCCAAACTACAGCCCAATAATTCTGCAGAATGACCAGAAGTGTTAACAGCTACAGTGCTACCTAATATACATAGAAATAATAAGTTGGTTTCTCTGAAAAAAAGACATGTACTAATCCAGATGTCACTGCTTGTTTTTCTGCATTTAAGACATTCTACTTCTCCTTAGACACACAAGCTAATAGATCATGAGGCGATTTAAAGGCATCTTTAATTTCTTTGGCATTTCAGGAAAAATACAACAGCTCTAAGTTCCAAACATTTTCATTTCAGTTCTATTGTTCTAAACCATTAAAATGAAAGGAACAGTGGAGGAAGCAGAATAACATCAAGAGAATCCTATAACGCACTTCTCTATATAATACAATAATTATAGCTCTCCTGAACCATTGGGTAGTCCCTTCAACCATCAATGGAATAATTCTGTTTCAGATGCACGTTGGTTAACAGATCAGAGCACCACTGCTAAATTTAGTAAGAAGTCTTTATCCTAAGAGGAAGAGCTTTCTGGGAAAGCAGAGAGGGAACTAGAAAGAAGAGCTTTACAGGCAGCATTTGATTCCTTAAAGAGGCCCGATTCCAGTTTAGAGGGTGAACCAATATGAAATATTCCATTGTTTCACTGGCAGCACACGGAAAACATCCCTAATCTCTCTCCTCAAAGGAGACTCCTCTATGGGCTGGAGAATCTCTCCAGGAGACCTGGCAATTATCTTCTGGTAGCAGCTGAAACACTGTTCATAGGTGATTCCCACGTTCTCACTTAACATTACACTTCTCATGATAATCAAACATCTGTTTCCACTGATACATCAGAACCTGTGCACAGCAGTGTAAAGATGCGGCTCTGTTGAAAAGCCTACGGGAAAATTCAGGCTGGCTCTGCCAGCATGATTTTGAATATGTGGTGTATATTTTCATGCTTTTTGCTTTGAAATTTAGATTGATCATTTTTATGGGTTGGGAAAAATCTCATTTTCATTATTTCCGTATTCCTGAGGTATGCCTCCTAAACCACACAGGTAAATTGTAGTAAAACTAGTTTTAATGAGCAGAAATATCTGCAATCTTGGTATAATTTATGAAAGCTTCAGTCAGTTTTACTGCTTGAAGATGCAAGACAATGAGAAGGGCCTAACACTTTAACTTCTGCCAAAATAGTTTTCTTCAGTAAAGTCAAAGAAATCTAACTTATTGAAACAAACTCTTGGTCCAATTTTTATGCATGCCCAATTCTGTAAACTGTGCTTATGCAAAGTGTTGTTTAGTAAATTATAAGATGAACCTAAGGTTAATGTCAAGCATATAGGAAAGTGGCATGGCATCTGAGAGGCTACCTAAAGTTCCTGCACACCTGGTCATATTTGCTATTAGGTGAATTTGTTATGCTTGCTCTGCAGCCTAGCATATTTAAGGTGTATATACTCAACACCTTTTTCTGTGAAGTAAAAGCTGATGGTTCCTTCAAAAACAGTGTTACTATGAAGTATTGAAACTTTTATGGACCTCAGGGATGGTATTCATCTTGCTAAATGTGCATGTATAATGTGGATACCTACAGCTGAACCCAAGGTTTCCTTGGGTCACTGAGGAGAAACACATACTTCTAGTGTAGGCATCTGAAATAGGTCAGATGAATCAGACCCTACAATGTGCCTGTGTCTTTCTGCCATCTGTAAAGGAAGCATAAAGGGTGACTAGCATAGATAGATACACCTGTCCTAAAGATACAATCTCATTTAGTGAGTTGAAATGCATGGACCCTTACCTGGGCTGGGAAGGCTATATCGCCCAATCAGCTGACAGGTCTGTGAACCAAGGATTCATCTATCAAATAGCTGATTAATTCTGCTGATCAAGGCCGATTTGCAAGTCCAGGAAAGCATGGTTATTTTGCCACTTGTGTACAGGTGTTATGTAAGAGCAGTTTGCTGCTGCTATGGAGAAATAGGACTATCCATCCCAAA
Organism: Apteryx mantelli; assembly: GCF_036417845.1. Lineage (NCBI taxonomy): Eukaryota > Metazoa > Chordata > Aves > Apterygiformes > Apterygidae > Apteryx > Apteryx mantelli. The sequence continues at coordinate 73,513,527 of NC_089982.1, read as the reverse complement.
ATTTTCGAGCTGGCTATAGCTGATTTTGTTACTGAATGCCTCATAGCCACTAAGAAAACTTCATTTTGCAACACATCAGTCACTGGTGTAGCTTTTCCTCTGCAATACTTGATCCTCTGTAAGGCTCCCTTAAGATGGCAGCAAAGCTCCTGCAAGAGGCTGATTTTGTGATGTAATTGACCTTAATGAGGGGCAAGAAGAGACAAGGGCAACCATACTTCAAAGGCTGTCAATCAGAGATTTAACACACTCATAGTCATTTCATGTTGCCTTTGACATCTTTAATCCACGCAGGACTTAAAGACAAGAGATTTCTATTTCACGCTTATTTGCTGATATTGGTCACTTATGGGTCACTTATGGGTCTGAAACATTAAATTACTTAAGTCCTAGATGGTTTAAAACTCAAATACTATTCAGCTTTGTTGGCTTCAGTATTCCTGGGGACAAACTCCAGCTGTTTGCAATGTTACTTTTTTTAATCAACTTTAACTTATATACCCAGCAGTTCTGCAATATATTTTGAAAGATAATGGTGACTTTGGCATCTTGCCAAGATTCCATATTTTCTCAAAGATTAATTTCTAAGGCATATGAAGCATGATACTTTCCCACACACCAAACATCTCTCTTTCTTTCCCCATTTAGTCTTCCTCTTGTAAATACTTTTGTTGTAACTGCTAAAAGGTTAACGCCTTCTTTCACTCTTATTTTCTCATGTCTTTCCTATGAATAGCTTCAAAACAATGCATGAAGGAAGTTTTAAGCAATATATGAAGAATTTTGCTATCATATACTACTATATGTCTAAATTTTAGAGAAATTAGCATTTATTATACCATTTTTTTTTAATTTGAGATCTAGATCTACTAGGAACTAGTAATGAAATTTCAAAGCTGATTATGTTGTCTCGTATTTTTAATGTCATTTGGACCAAAACTTCATGTAGAGCCATAAAAATCTTACAGAGGCTTAGAGGTAAATTTCCAAATTTGTATCTAAATTTAGGAAAATAATTACAGATGCCTACATGAGAAATAACCTGCTATTACAAATCGCTTAGCCCTTCAGTTCTGGAATAGAAACTGTAAGTGCTCGGTACCTCTGAAAATCAACTCTTCTCCTGATGGGTCTCTCAATATTAAAATACTGTTTTCTTCTTTCTTTCTTTCTTTTTTTTTTAATCAGGTGACCCTGGTGATCTCAATTCAGACTGAATTACTCTGTCTTCAGATCTTGTAAGTGTCAGAGCAACTTTAATTGTTTGCAATAAGAGGGGAAATTACAAGATCCACAAGGTGGACAGAGGGATTTTGTAGGGACAGATGAGATTCAGATACGAATCCAAAATCTCAGGTTGAATCACAAAGCACAAGCCACCATGTCACTGAGATCTCATAAATTAGACATATTTGAGAGAAAACAGTCAATAACCACTTACCGTGCTCATCCAGTAGTATGTTGTCAGGTTTGATATCCCTGGAAAATAAGAAAAGGAATGCATTACATTTGATACCCAAAGATGACTTGCAAATTTTAAAGCTTTTCCCATCTGGGTAGGACACTGGGACACTTAAATCATTAAAAATCCTGTGAAAAACATACCATACACAAAGGCAAGAGATTTTTGTCTAAGTCTTTTTACTGCTCAGATAAAACATGAATGCTAAAGAGAGCGTGAAAGATTCCATTTCAGTTTCTGTTTTCACATGGTTAGCATTGACATGGAATTGTTTTTCAAGATTACATACTTTATTCCTTATAGCAGTGGTAACAAAGAGACAGAAGATTTGCATCTTGAAGGTACCTCAGTGAATCAGGGACTCCTCATGTGACAAACCCAAGAAAATCATTTAATTGGAATCATCAGTGACCTAACCTTTCTGGCAGAACCCGCTGATGTTATCTCCCATGCTGATGTATCTGACCACTCACATTTCATAGAGTCCTGCTATCTTATGCTGCTGGGGTAAGTCTAGCAGCTCCAGGTTTAAATCCCAAATCTGCATATGTCTGTCTGTAACAGAGATAGCAGGCTGAGGAAGGGAGGGATGGTAAGACAGGATAGAGATTATGATATGCTGAAACATTAGCACAACTCTTCTCTTTAGATCTTAGCACAAAGAAATGGCATTGCCCTAGCTGCAGTTTCAGGATCATTTGCAAGTTGGCTTACGTTCAGGCTACTGTCAGGAGGGTTGGAGACAACTTTTCCCCCCACCCATTTCTGGGCATTCCCACCCCCTTTCTTGGATCAGCATCATTGCTCGCACTATGGAACTGCTCTGGTGGAAACTCGTCTCTTCCTTTGCCGGTCTGGATAGGCTCCTGTGATGGTGTGCTCCCCCCACCCCCGCCACCTGACCTTTCACCTGTAACACTGCTCAGGCAAACCATCAACAGCGGTCGTGATAGCTGCATCCGGTTGTGATGGATGTATCCGGCTCAAACTGGACTCAGGGGAGACAGATAACAGGACAATAGCCAAGGACTAATTGAGCATGTGCCAACTGAAATATGGCTGGCATGCAAATATGATTATGAGTCAATCATCTTATCCCATAAATAGGGGGCAGCCCAGAGCCCCTTGAGCTCTCCTGCACTGCAGTGGGCTGCATGCCAGAATCTCCCCTTGAGCAGGGACGCCTCTCAAGGTTACTCCTTGAGGTTGAGAGATTCCTTACCCATGACAGATCCTCAGTAAGAGACTAATAGCATGCTGAAACTTTGCAAACTTTGCTAAGTTGTATCTCTGATTGATTGTGCACGTAATCCTTTAGACATAAACAGTTGACCAAGTCCGGGACTAAGACTGGATTCAGCTGCACCCAGACTCCTCTGAGAAGGAGTTTGGAAAGCAACGGGGTCCACTCTGAACCTCATGACTCAACGGGAGGGTCTCCTTGACGATTTTGTCTGACCCTGTCCTCTACGCAGTAAATAACCAAGTGTACCTTGCCATCGAATCTTGTTAAACCGTTGTCTTATTTACCATTGAACTTTGCTAAATCACTGTCTTATATCAATAAAATATATTGCTGCTTCTCTCTTACGAGTGAAGTGCATCACTCATTCGTGACAGCTCCCTGATTTGTCTTGCCCTTCAGCTTCATGAAGTGGATGTGGGAGTACTGTGTGGCACTGCCTTTTCACTGGCAGCTGGTGCTCAGTGTAATTTTGAAGCCAGGCTTTTGGCGTGCTGTTACGTGGAGTATCAATCCACACTGAGCAAAACATTTGCCCCTTGGGCTGAGTTTTCCACTGAACTCAAAAGAGAAGCCATTGCAAACTGTTAAATTAAGCTGTTGAATGAGTTTGCAAACAAGCTGCAAAGATTTGCAAAGATCTGTGTATATACTTGGATATATCAGTGACTTTCAACAGAAACAAACACTTTGCAGTTTTGGCTGTTGAATTAAATCTTTTAAACTTTGCCTACACCAAGTTCAACAACCAGACCCTGCAATTCTCAAGTGGGTAAAGAAATTGGGGTTACACCTACGGACATTAGAGCCTTTCTGTCATAATAAGGTGGCTTACTGGTAACAGTGATACATTCAACTGCCTCCAAACTGTTTTCCCCAATTTAATAAAAGAAAAATTAAGAATTAGAATGGTAAAATTCATTAGTACTTCCCTGAGAATAAAACTGAGGAAAAGTAGAAATTCAGCTTTATAATGTACTGTCATGCATATAATAATGCAGCACTCAGGGACTGCTAATTACAAGCCCACACTTTTTCTATCTTCTTTTTAAGATGAGCTTAAACAATCTTATGTGAATGCCTGCTATGGTTTTGCCCCGTTAAATAAACTATATATTTTTACCATCACCAGAAAAGACATTGACATATCCACCTGACATCTGTCTATAGCACCAAATATATTCTAGATGCAGTTGCAACTGTAATGTTCAGGAACAGTCGAGCAATAAAATTAGATCTGTGCTTATCTTTCTGTGACTAATTCAGACAGTGGCTTATACTTGATACAAATCCAAATGTACCATAGACCCTTTCCCGCCTAAGGGATCTTCTCCAAGATGTGCTCCATTGACTTTGTGCACTCTGCTCTGAGCCAGGGCTGTCACGGGGAGGCAGCTGCAGCAGGGTATATCGCGTTGCGGAAAGCAGTCCAACCTGTCAGCCCCCAAGACACCTTGATGCACTCATAACTCTGTCTCACATCTCAAAATAAGTTATTCTGAACTGCTTTTACAGTAAGTAAAAGTCATGGGCTAACTTAAGCCAGAAGGGAAACAAGTTTCTCAAGTACTTTTTTCCAGAACATACAATGCTGCTGTTTTGGGAGCACATGCCTGGAGACGTGCACGATGAATAGATTCACGTTACAGATGAGAAACCAAAGTGCAAAGTCAGAGTGAAGAGTGTGCCTTCTAGTAGCGCTCTTTCACATGGTTATCCTCAATTTATAGCATGGTGCTAAAACCTCACTCCTCCACAGGCAGCTGGTTGACAGCTCTACGGATTGCAGAGGAGCAAGCCAGTAGTACATCATGTTGCATTAACCTGCCAGGTACAGGCCTATCTTTAAGTGCTCATGGGGTAGGGAGGATTCAACACAGTCAGTGTGAATACTTGGCAAGTCTAGGAGCAATGCAATTGTGATATATTCAGAATGGAGAACTTTTGGCAACTATAATACAAAAGACAGATAGTCCCTCTAAATAAAAAGTTTAGCTAAGTACATTTAAATAGTAAAAACCTTGTTTATGTAGGCAGGTGGATTTAAAACATAAAAATTCTTTAGTTAAGCAGTTTAACAAACATGTTAAATAAGTGAAATTCTATTTTGACTGCACATCAGATTTCCAGAAAACATTTTTCCTTTTAGCAGGCCTGTTCAAACAGCAGATGTGAAATTCCATACCTTAACTTCAGTGTTTTCCTGTTATGCACATCCCCAGCTACACAAATGAACTGAAACAGTAATTTCATGATACAAATCTCTTGAATGAGCTCACAATATAAATCCAAGCACTTTTGCAAATAATAAACTCAAATTTCAGATTGAGAAGGGCCCTGGGCTGTCTTCAAACCATTCACTGAGCAATAACTAGTAGCACTCTCCTAGTCACTGATTTCATACACACAACTTTCTCAGTCTGTGCTGGTGCTACTCTAACTCCTTTTGCTCACAAAAAATCAGAGCAGGCACCAAAAAATGAGAGTAGGTGAAACCTTCAAACTCTTCACTCACTGGCAGGACCAGGTGCAACCATTATAATAGCTGGGCCAAGAAGCTCAGAGGTGCAGACAGGTGAGAAAAGATTGAAAAAAAGCATAGCTTAATTTACACTTGTTGCTACCGCCTGTGAAACCATTTCTAGCTTCCTTTGTTTGCCTAGAAACAAATGTCAAACTGAAACCTCCTGAAGGATGAAAGAACAGTAAGAAGTTGCTCCATATATTTTCCAAGTAAAAAAGAAAGATTAATCAACTTTAATAATAGTCTATTTGTATCTTCTATAATATCTAGGCTGAGAGGATATCCACTGCTTAAAGATATTCCCTCTGCATGGAGGAAAATTTTGCCCAATTCATATTCACTCCACATGTAAATCAGCATCCACTGAACTCACTGGAAAGGCTCACAATGATTACAAGGATTCAGGTTCAAGTATCTACAGTGTCAATTATTGCTTCCATCCATGTTCCTCTCTGATGTTACTGAGTGGGGTAAAAGCAGGTTTCTAAATTAAGCAGCAGAGAGGCTGTGAAGTCTCCATCCTTGGAGATTTTCCAGATGCAACTGGCTCAAGCCCTGAGAAGCCTGGTCTGATCTCACACCTGACCCTGTTTGGGGCAGGAGGTTGAACTCAGGACCTCCAGAGATCCCTTCCAGCCTGAATAATCCTGTGATTCTGTGAAAAATAATATGTACAAGTTCAAGTCCAACATCCTTTCCCCTCCTCCTTTTGGCTAGAAGGAAGATCATGAAAGAGATAAAGGAAACCTGAAATAGGAGCATTTATGTGGAAATTAGTGAGTCTTTGATATAGTCCAGCACAGCTGCTTATTATGGAAGATCGTCATAGCTTCCACATGATAAACTCTGTCATGGGGCTAGATTACTCATGAGGAAAAAAGCAGGAATAGACAGCCAATCTTCAGCATGACAGAAGATTAAAATTGAAATGTCCAACCATTTGGTACTGAGGAGGTGTAACAATATTTATTAGTGATATGAAATGGCAAGTAATGAAGGTTATTTCATCTAAAGAAGATTCTGAGAAATCTCTGTAGGAATGAGCAAAGCTAGATGTTTACATTACCTGTGCCAGGTAAAAGTAAAAGCAGACACAAGATATATATATCAGAAGGTTAGAATTTGAATTACTCATAGGGGTTAAATTAACTTTCTAGAGTTCACATATTCATATCCCTTAGATAGGTCAACGAGTCACAGGAAAGAAGACTGAAAAGCTTTGTGATGATGCTATTTTCTCTAAATCTTGAAATCCAGAACAATGACTAAAAAAGTTTCATGTGCACTGCTACAAATTAGCAACCAGGACTTTGTAACTCTCTATTGTAACTATCCATCTAGGCTGGACTTGAAGGGTTGATCCAGAAATGGTGGGATTGGGGTTGGTGAAATCAACCATCAAATGTCTAGTTTCGTTAAGCAAAGAAAGAAATGACTGTTTAGTTGACTACCACACCACACTGATAACAACTAATTATGAAAATATAGAATATAGGTTATAGAAAAATATTGAAAAAAATTTTATGCTCTAACTTAAAACAATGGTATCCAGGTCACCAGATTTCATAGTATCTAAAAGAAAACAACTGAAAAAGATCTGGGGAAGGGTTGAATAAAAAAAATTCCCTGAGAGTAAAGAACAAACAGATTAGGATTGTTTAGTTAACAGAAGAGCTCTGTCAGATGCGATGTAACAGGCATATCAAATAATAAATAGTACCTAGAAGGTTGATAGTGCTTTCCTGTTTGCTTTTGGAATGTAAAAGTAAGGCTCATATTTCATAAAAATGAAATAAACTAAACAAACAGGATTTTATTTATATAACTGAGAATTAAACTCTGAAGTTGATTACTACAAGACATAATTGCATAAAAATGCTTGGGAAGCTTAAACAAAGATTTAGTCATTTATGTGAGTAACAGAACTACCAGCTAGAGTTTCTCCTGCTAAGACTAATCTAATTGATTTAGGAAAGCACTTCTACAGCTAGTACAGATGCTGGCTTCCCTTCACCTATTTGAAACACATCAATAATAATGCCAAACACAAGGTCTATGCTTGTCGTTAAACGTGTGAGAACTGAAGAACTAACATTGCCCATCTGTTTCATGCTGCTTTCATATTTTGCAGCAAACATACAAACACTGCAGGCTTGGTTTCTGCTGTTTTAAAATTTGTTTGCAATTTCCTGCTTTTTCCTGCATTTTCTTTCTGTTTTATCAAAAGCTTTCATGTGTTGGTTTAACAAAGGGGCAGGTGTTCTTTGCCAACTAAGCTGTTTTTTAATATTATTGGAGGAGATATTTCACTTGTAACAGTCCTGAATGGGTCTGAATTTATGTGTTTAATAGCTTCTACCCCTTTCTTTGGTATCAGCAAAATCCAAAAAATATTTTATCATCAGATTTATGTCTTTTGGAGTTCACTCTTTCCCTTGCTGGCTCAGAGTGTGATTTAATATATTACCACATTTCCATTCTCTTGAGCTTCATAAGACTTAAGTGATCCCACAGAAACATCTGTGAATATTACAGTTAATAGTAAATTTACCAGCATGAATTATTAGGAGTATTTCCACTTTAAACTGATGATTGGTTATTTTCTCTGAATGAAGAATGTTGTGATTTCAACTCTTCATTAAAGAGATATAACTAACATAGAAAACTCAATTGTATACAAGCTCATGAAATGAAGTCTTAGGTTTTTTTAAAGTGACCCTTAGCTGCTTTTTTCTGAATAGACAGAAGATGCACATAGTCACTTTTATTTGAAAACCATAATCTAGCATACCAAAATACAGGTGTGACTTGAGAAAAGAGAGACTCAGACTGGTTATGATAAAAAGCTTTTTCACTATGAGGACAGTCAAGTGGTGGAAAAGGCTGCCCAGAGAGGTTGTGCTGTCTCCATCCTTGGAGGTTTTCAAGACCTGGCTAGATAAAGCCCTGAGCAACATGGTCTGCTCTCATAACTGACCCTGTCGGAGCAGCAGGCTGGACTAGAGGCCTCTGGAGGTCCCTTCCAACCTGATATTTTCCTATGATTCTGTAAATATTGGTGAGTTCTTCAGGGCGCAAAGGGATCTTTCTCCACCCACTAGGTTAGGAGCAGTGACTGAGTGGCTTTCTATAAGCTACCTTTAACACTACAAGCCCTTACAAATCTCCTCCAAGAAAAATGGGAAAGTCTAAAGTCTACCTGTAACAAAACTCCATGGATCATAAGAGATGCTCATCTTTGGATGTGGCCAGGACAATGTTGACACTTAGAATTCATTGGCTTATAGCTAATGCAGCTTATGTCCTTGCAGAAGCCTAAGTTTGTTTCTTGGAGATTGTTTCAAAATATCCAACAGAAAAATTAAAGTAAATGAATTTTGTGTTCTCATAAGGATGGAAAAAAAGCAAGATCCAAACTAAGGCCCTTGAGGTCAATGGAAGGATTATGTTGGCTTCAGCAGACATTGTTTCATCCCTAATAATTTTTCTCTTGTGCTCTTTTCTCTTAGTGCTGACAATCTAACTGTGTGTTGTGGAGGACAAACTGAAAAACTGAGACGAAAGATATAGGCTATTAGTAAGTCTTTCCATTTTCTTAATTATGCAGATCATTTCTTAAACTAATATTTTTCTCTTTATGCAGAAAAAAGTGTTTAAAGTTACTGTTTTCACTACGAAAAAAAATTGGGTTAAGGTCATGGAAAATCACATTAACTATTTTTCAGCCTATAACGAGCTCCACTATCCTGTTGTCAGATCCTGTATATCTCCAGTTTGTCAAAATATTCCCATAATCATGACTAAAAGTGAGCATTGGTTGTACTCTTGGATATAGAGAACATTACAGAAAGACTAGGAGTATGGACTGGCTATTAGCTGCAAGTCTAGAATATGGCTGTTATCATTAAAAAAGGCACAGAAAAAAACAACAAGTTCTGGATAACAACATGAAGTCATGAAGGGGTAATTCCAATAACCTCAGTTTACTGAGTTCCTGATACTCTCAAATATTAAATTATTCTCAATTATTTGCTCATAACTCATTTATACAGCACAGACTATACCTGACCAGAGCCTTTTATATTTTACTTTATTTTTTTAGTTTTAGTTAGTCATGCTAATGTTTCACATTAAATCACAGACTTGTACCTGCCATATCATAATGAACTGAGTAGTTTGGAACAAGTTTCATTAAGGTTAATATTAGCTGTATAACAGTTCTTAACAGCCATAAAAATGGCAATGAATTGGAAAATATGAGTTTCAGCTATGGAATATTCAAGTCAACATGGTATTTAGCATTATATCAGAGCACTGAAGTGAACCATATATTATGAAGGTTTTTTTTGTGATTATGGAAAGAAATATGAACAATTTATGATTTTCACAAATAGACTGGAAGGACTACATTTGAAGGACTGAACTTCCTTCTTATTTGGTATTTAGACCAAATAGACACTTGCATAAGTAATACACATGCCCAAGTATCGCAGTTAGTAAAGAAAGTGAGTACATATTTAGTGATGTTTCCTTATGGCAAATTTGTTGAAGCCTTTGACAAAGGAAAAGTCAATATTTGCTTGCCACGATACAACTAAGAGAAGAATTATTCAGATGCACTTCTCTTATAGAAGGGCAGAACAGAAATGGTGTATCCCAGGGAGCTGGACTGTGCAGAGTACCTACAAAAAGTGCTTGCCCAAGAAAAAGCCTTAATGAAGTCTGCTGTGTCCTCTCTTCCTTTCATTGCTCATTTAGCTTCTTAGCTTTTTGTTCCTGACCAACATCCTTCCTAATTTCAAGAAACGATCAATGGTATTGAAACAAAAACACAGTAAGAATCTCGGAGTTCTTTACTCACTTCCCCATCTGATGGGTAGGGATGAAAGAAGTTTAACCACTCCAGACCTCTGATTGCCCTTTCATGTACCCCTCACTTAGTTCTCACTAGTGATTGCTGCCGCATACTGTCCCTTCATAAAAAGACCTCTAGAGCCCTCTGTTCCTGCTCTGATGAATACCATGAGATGACATGACCCTGTCAATCACTGTAATATTGAAATTTGAAGAGTTCAGTAAAAGTGGAAATCAGATGAGAACATTTGGTGTTAGTTTATGAGAGATTTGTAAAGAAAAAAAAAAATCTTCCAGATGTTTGTTTGTATGAGTCTGGATACACTTTCACAGGACAACACATCCAGTACCCAAATCAGTAGAATAATTAAGCTCAGAAACAGACTTTCACACTTCATGCTCTCTAAATGAAACAGGAATAAGGGAAGAATTTCTGTTAATAAAGGTAATAGGTGTGAAACGGAAATGCAGAGATGAGTGAGATGCTGAAATCTTAAAGTACTAGTCCTGATCTATTTAAACTTGTGCTAACTCACTGACAACCAGAGGCAAGTTACACAATTCATTTACTGTAGCATGGCTTTCACTGGCTGAGCTATTTGTACAGAAGAATGCATCTTTTTTAGCTATTTCTCTCTCGAGTAGGAAGGAAATTCCAGCACAGCTGAGATCCACTAGTTCTGCTTGAAAGCAGAATAAGCTGCTATTTTGCACCAGGATGTCCATGCATATATTTATCTTTTAAGAAGCAAAGGGTACAACTCATTCAATCAACTCAGCCATTTCCATTTGCACTTTCTGGAGCCTGTTATGCACAGAGGACTTGCAGACATGTTAAAGGGCATTGCTTACAGTGTTCTATTCCAGTCTGAAATGTCAAAAAGCTTAAAATATTAATTGGTCTAAATTCCTTCCAGTGGAACTTATTTAGTCAGTCCCATCTCTAACAAGAAAAAAACCTGCATTTCAGATGCCAAAGAAGGCACAGATGTATAGTTTTGCAGTAATTTACCAGCTATGGTTTCAAAATCATCAAACTCCAGTAAAAGGTTGTTTTTTAAATATATATATATATATATGTGTAGATAGACAGATAGATACCAGTTGTCTTAAAAGAATTAACTCTTTCTTTTCTCAGGAAAAACTCAGACTAACAAACATTCCAACTTGGAAGGTAGTTTGGTTTTATCACAGTGTGTTAATACTTCTATGATATTTTAATTACATGTTCCAGTCTCACAGTCTTCACTAAGGCAGCTCTGTTACTCCTATAATGGAAGCTCTAGCTATGTTAAAAAATAAAAATAAAATAAAATAAAATAAAGATTTCAGGATTTGAAAATCATTCCATAAAATTAAAGCCCCTTTGCCAAGATTCTATACATTAGATCTCAAATAAAATATTTATCGCCAATCAGAAATATGTAATTTTGTTATTATAAAATCTGGGACGCATTATTCATGAATCTGATGTGCCCAACAAATTAGTAGGGCTTGCAAAAACTCCTCTATGGGGTCCTCCTATTTAAAGCTTCTGATTTCTCTACAGTTCCCACCCTGGGGAATAAATGCAGAAAAAAATCCATAATCACTTCCAATTAATTATCTGATAGCTTGCATTTATATGATTGTAATCAGAATCCTATCACCCAGCTGAAAATAACACTTTGGTGGTTTTTTTTCTTTCTGTGTAGCAACCTGCTTGATCAACAAGACCATTTTCTGGTGCATATGCAAGATATAATTGCTGTAATAATTATCAGAAGATAATTAAAAAAATGAAGTGAAAAAAAGTGAAGAAGCTTTTGCTAATTAAGGGTTCTAAAACGCTAGCTTTATAGCTACCTATACTATGTACCTATAAAGAGAGTCAAGATGCCAAGCTCAAGGCTGTGGATTCCGGTACCTAGATATACAGAAGCAAGTTATTGTGATGCTGAGCATTATGATACCTGTGGTTCCTTCTTGTGGAATTGGGTTTTAGTGCTAATTTTTATGCCATGAACAGATGTCCATGAAGATCTTGAATTTTCTTAGCACTCGTAATAGCCAACTTTATATAGCACTGAAAGCAGGAGTGGTAAGGAAGCCTCCAAAACATGCTTATTTACAAATACTTCAACTGGAACAATTTTGCTATTTTCCAATCATGTCTTTCTTTGGAAAAATACAATTATGAAAATATTTTCAATTCTCTACTTGTAACAATAGGTGGCAGTAATGATATCTACATTTGTGTGTATGGACAGTGGTCTTTGGAAACACTATCAATTTTGGTTTAGAGCAATAGATGTAATAGATATTGTTATCCTGGGTTGAAGAAAATGGCTATTTTAAATACAATAATCCTATACTGAGCCTTTCACATTTCTGGGTACATGTAGACAGATAATAGTCATCTTTGGCTAGATTTAGCCCCTGAATTTATTTGCATAGATTCTAGATTAAAATAAAATAGCAACAAGGAATATTTCAGTGGATGCTGCTTCCTGAAGATTCAATATGATTTTATCACAGAGGTAATTACATTCTGTAATTGCAGGAAAAATAGATGAAGATTCTAATGTACTATAACCCCCCCTACTGCTAAAGCTTCCTAATGTTAGAAAGATTTGTTCAAAGGAGAAAGTGAACCAGTACTTTGCCTCCTATGTATTTCATCGTGTAATGTCTCAGAGATTGAGGCTGGAAAGCATCACTGCAGCCATATAAATTGAGATTTTACATAACAAAAACCATAGAGTGCTCTCCAGAATTCCTGCTGTGGACACAGAGGTTCTCTTCCAAGTGAACATTATCCAGTACAATAACTTGCAGGCAATCTAGTCGTTGGTTTAATCTTGCTTGAAGGACCCAAAGCAATGAGAAATTTTCCACTTCCTTTGCTAGAATTGCATTCTAGTACCAACACTGGACATCACCCAGGACTAGAGCACCAGGACTGCAGGGTAGCTTTGAGGGGGGCCTTGAACAGCTATCGGGTTACAGACAATGCCAAAACATCATCATATTTCAACCTATGTTTTTAGAAAAATGTGATACTAAAAAAAGAATGAATAAACTCTTTTTAGTTGAATGCTCAGCTTCAGTGTATATGTAGGAGTCACGTGGAATCACCATGTATCAGTAATATTTTGATAACTTCGCAGCTGATGGCTTAATCTTTTCTGTGTTGTAGTTTCAAGTATTGCTGAGACATTCTGTGTACACAGGGACAAGGGTCACACTCCGATGCATGAATCAGCTTTTGAGAATAGATGACCTCTCTGATAACCACGGGAAGTGCACAGCTCATTAGACACAGGCTGGAATTCAGCTTTGGAAAGCATTTTCTGACCCAGCAGAAGAGTACGTACATTGTGATGGTGATGCTTCCTTCATCAGAGGAACCATGCGAGAACTTCTGACCGGGAGTAAGGGGAAGACCATGCTCTGCATGTGCTCTGCCAACAATTGCATGAATATCACTCTCCTTCCAGTAAAAGAGATAGGCCCTCTTCCAACACAGGCAGAAATCCCTGTGTGAGAGTAAATGAGAGCAAGAATTGATGACATTTGTCCCCTGCCTAAAGATAAATCAGGAGGAGCACAACATTACTGACAAGCATGCCTTGCTTTATCAGTTGTAAAAAAGTCTAACATGGAAAGTCTGGTGTTTTGCAATGACTAAAATTCATATAGCTGTTCCATTATTGTCACTGCATGAAATATGGAATAGATCCATTCAGATTTATCAGATCTCCAAGAGTTTGCTCAGCTTATCAGACAAACTCAGAAAGAAAATATAAAGAGTTCCAAACACACGTGTGCGTAAGAAACTATTCCTGAATCAGTCACTGCTTGCAGTTTATAATTGCTGTAAAATATCTCTAAAATTTGGCTGAAAAGCCCTATCAATTTCTATATACAGAAGTCTGTCAGAACAGCAGCATACATAATAGTAATACATGAAGGAAACAGATGTTAAATAATGTATATCAAAGTGCGATACATGCTAATATATTCAGTGCTGCCTGACTGGCTGGCAATTAAAGTACAGTATGGTGAGATGGGCTTCACGTGCAGGTAGGGAAGGTGACAGCAGCTTCCAAAGGCTGAAGGTTTTCAGCGAGTGCCTGGGTGGGAATTCCTTTGAAGTGACACAGTGAAGATCCCCTTCAAATACATTTTCTGCTGATCTGAGCTTCAGCAGTGTGATCTAGCCAGGAGTGGGTCTATAGATTGGCAAGTAGAATACAAATGTGTCATGTAGTGATGCTATGTTGTTCTTTCAGATCTGAAACCCCAAATATTAGCAGGAATGTCAGACCCCCAATTACCTTTACCGCTGCCATCATTTCCTGCTGGGTAATGCCCACAACATGAGAACCGTAGTTATAAGTACTTGGGCCTTTATTCCTCGAAATGACCGCCTTAGACACAACCAAGATATATCACAGAGAAGAGGCTGAATATGTTCCACAGCCAAGTGAGCTTTGCCATCCTGCATATGGCTGGCTTTAGAGTTATGATATATGTAAAGTGAGCTGCATTAATCAGACTTGGAGGCACAGAGTATATGCCTGAAAAGAAAACCACAGATATTTTATTAAAAAAGCTGACCTGCTCCCTACCTGATCTGTCAGAAGCAGCTGGCAAGTATTCTTGTGAAATCCACCAGCAGAGGGATTAATTCTAAGTAATAGAGGGGCAAATATCTGATTTTATGCTGTACTTGCTCCTGCCAACCAACCTTTAACACTTCAGACATAAGTCTCATGACACTTCTCTATCTCCAGCCTCACCTGTCCTGGGAAGGAAAATAATAAATTACTTCTAAGAATAAGTATGAATGCTTTTAAAAAGGAAAATTTACTAAGAAAGTCCCAGAGTAATAGGTATATGTGTTCTTGGAGACTGCTATTTAAGATAGATGAGGCCTGACAGTATACAACATTTGACCCAAAACACAACCCATATTCCATTATGATATCTTTTAAGAAGACTTTCTATTCTAAGACAAGTAGACAACATATAGCTTAGAATTAAACAGCTATTTATTCCAGATTCTCTTGAAACTGGATAAGGAATAAAACATTTGCAATATTAGCTGGGGTCACAGACTGTAGTAGTAGCAACATCCTGGTTAAGATTACTAGACCAGAACACAGTACAAGTGAAAAAGTAGACTCTATGCAGAGAAACTGTCATTACAGTAATTGTTAGTCCTGAAATTATTATAAGGATTATTCTTGCTACTTGTTCAATTGAAATTAGGGATGGGATTTAGCTCAAAAGATACTTAGATTAGGTTATTTGAGTGTAAATTAGGTGTCTATATTCCTATTTATAGGCAATGGAAGTCTAGCCAACACAGTCACTGGAGTGTGAAGAACCAGAGAGATGACTAAATGTCTATTTTTGGAGGAGCTGAATAGCTTTTTAGATTCCACTGAGTGTATTGACTAGGTATCCACTTGCTACATTGGGATTCTAGACAACCAACCCAAATATAGACACCTATATTTAGATCTTGGTGAACTGTGGAATGTGTTTTTAAAAACATAAGAAAAAACTTGCAGGATGCATGGAATTATGAAAACAACGGGGAATGTTTCTGAGTCAAATTATTGTAATGTGTTATCACAGACTCACAGGCAGGTTCTGCAGGAGTCACGCTTCTGGTGCTCTGCTTAATTTCACGCAATGAAGAATACAATCGTTCACACACAATCGCAGAATCACAGAATCACAGAATGGTTGAGGTTGGAAGGGACCTCTGGAGATCATCTAGTCCAACCCCCCTGCTCAAGCAGGGTCACCTAGAGCACGTTGCACAGGATTGCATCCAGGCGCGTTTTGAATATCTCCAGAGAAGGAGACTCCACAACCTCTCTGGGCAACCTGCTCCAGTGCTCTGTCACCCTCACAGTGAAGAAGTTTTTCCTCATGTTCAGATGGAACTGTCTGTGTTTCAGTTTGTGCCCATTGCCTCGCGTCCTGTCGCTGGGCACCACTGAAAAGAGTCTGGTCCCATCCTCTCGACACCCTCCCTTCAGATACTTGTACACGTTGTTAAGATCTCCTCTCAGCCTTCTCTTCTCCAGGCTAAACAGGCCCAGCTCTCTCAGCCTTTCCTCATGAGAGAGATGCTCCAGTCCCCTAATCGTCTTTGTAGCCCTTCGCTGGACTTGCTCCAGTAGTGCCACATCCCTCTTGTACTGGGGAGCCCAGAACTGGACGCAGTACTCCAGATGGGGCCTCTCCAGGGCTGAGTAGAGGGGGAGAATCACCTCCCTCGACCTGCTGGCAACACTCTTCCTGATGCAGCCCAGGATACCATTGGCCTTCTTGGCCACAAGGGCACATTGCTGCCTCATGCTTAACTTGGTGTCCACCAGCACTCCCAGGTCCTTCTCGGCAGAGCTGCTTTCCAGCAGGTCAACCCCCAACCTGTACTGGTGCCTGGGGTTATTCCTCCCCAGGTGCAGGACCCTGCACTTGCCTTTGTTGAACTTCATGAGGTTCCTCTCCGCCCACCTCTCCAGCCTGTCCAGGTCTCTCTGAATGGCAGCACAGCCCTCTGGTGTATCCGCCACTCCTCCCAGTTTTGTATCGTCAGCAAACTTGCTGAGGGTGCACTCTGTCCCTTCATCCAGGTCATTGATGAAGAAGTTGAACAAGACTGGACCCAGGACTGACCCCTGGGGGACACCGCTAGCTACAGGCCTCCAACTAGACTCTGTGCCACTGATCACAACTCTCTGAGCTCTGCCATTCAGCCAGTTCTCAATCCACCTCACTGTCCACTCATCTAACCCACACTTCCTGAGCTTGTCTATGAGGATGTTATGGGAGACAGTGTCAAAAGCCTTGCTGAAGTCAAGGTAGACAACATCCACTGCTCTCCCTCCCCTCATCTACCCAGCCAGTCATTTGATTTCCCCTTGGTGAAGCCATGCTGACTACTCCTGATCACCTTCTTGTCCTCCACATGCTTGGAGATGGCCTCCAGGATGAGCTGCTCCATCACCTTTCCAGGGATGCAGGTGAGGCTGACTGGCCTGTAGTTCCCTGGGTCCTCCTTCTTGCCCTTTTTGAAGACTGCGGTGACATTGGCTTTCTTCCAGCCCTCAGGCACCTCTCCTGTTCTCCATGACCTTTCAAAGATGATGGAGAGTGGCTTAGCAATGACATCCGCCAGCTCCCTCAGCACTCGTGGGTGCATCCCATCAGGGCCCATGGATTTGTGGGTGTCAATAAATTGTGCCATAACTAAAATAGACTGCATGCCTAAGAATTTTCTCAGTTGGTGGCATTAAATAGAATATCCTCCTCATTTGTTGCAGGAAAGTCTCTGAGTGTCTGCCCAACCTTCTGACAGAGTGAGTTTATGTCAGGGATGTTGGAGGAAGGAGCAGGGGTTCCTTATTCCCCACCAGACTCGTGATCATCTCATGCCCAGCCATCCTCAGCATCCAGAGAGGACCAGGTGCTGCCACACAGAGCTCTTCTTAAACAGCTGGAGCCACCTTTCATCTAGGGGAGACAATCCTGTCTGAAGGAATGAAACTGGTGATCAAGTATTTCTTAGAAGGGAAGAAGAGCAGGCAATGACTGAGCACCATTGTTCTTCTCACTAATTAAATAATTACTCTGGTGTGATGTATATGTTCAAAAATCTGGACAACTCAGGCTTAATAATTCTTTTTCTCAGCTTTAGATCTCCTACATTGTATTTTTTAACACTTTATCTTCTCTTCCAAAAATCAAACATTCAATAATAATGATAGGATAAAAGACTGTTGGCTGGAAATGGGCGGCTTTGCCTGTATGTTCATAATTTTTAGTTTCAGCTGTAAAGGTACTGTGGGAGTCAGGGAAATAAGCTAGCATTTTAATTAGTGTTGAACTCTGTGTACATATGTAAGTGCATGTGTCTGCGTGGGGGTCTGTCTGCAGAGTATTTCTACATCTGTGAGTAGATTTGCAGACAAAAGTTGAAAGAACACTGTCAGGGGAAAATTCTGCAGTATCTCCAGTTTAACAGAGGCAAGCTGTGAGTCTCTGTAGATTTTAAAGTCATAACTCTAGATAATTAATACATTTAATTAGCATAAAAGTTTACAAATGCAGCATTCTGGCAATAGGTTTTCACCTCAGAACGTCTTGCTAAGTGACTATATTGGTAATTGTTATTGATTATTAACAGTAAGTCAGCTATTGCTGATTGATCTGCATTCAAAACAGATGCCTGCTACTCCTTGAGTAAACCTGTTGATCATGTATTTTTGAAGAGGATCATCTGTAAATTTTTATAACAACTTGCGAGAGCAACGTAGCAAATCTAGGACTGCATTTCTCCACATGAGCACCTCTTCTGGGAATACACAGGAGAGATTATTTTTCACGCCAGTGTATTAACTCCTATCTGCATAAAGAACTCTGGGAGAGATTTTTCAGGGTTGGCAAATAAAGCTGTTCGACACCGACGATAACCAAGAGAGATATATTCAAAATCAGTCAGTCTTCTGTTAGCCTTAGCCCCCAACTCAACAGCTGTATGTTGGCACATACCCCCATTTCCCCTATTACTCCCCTCCTCCACTTCATAGAGCATCTCTCAGCTTCTCCACACTCCCTTCACTCACTCCTGATTTTGAGTTTCAGAGACTGTTCCTTTCTCCTGGCAGATTTCTCACTGACCATGCTCCATACCGCCTTCTGCACTCCCCAGTCCTCAACCTTCCCAGTGCTTCTCTGGCATTTTTTTCCTCTGCACTTCATACAAGAGTCCCCTCGGTGTATTCAGCTTTTATCCACCCTCTGTAAATGCCTCAAAATTATCATTTTCTCATTCCAAGCTACTTCATCGGTGCTTCCCTTATTCCTTCTCCGGTTCCCTGCCACCAAAAATTTCCCCAAGCTCTTGAACAGAGAGATGATGTACTTTTTCTTCTTGGTACTCTAGAGTTCACTTGTCTTACCACCAATTTCTTTTCCTCTT
This sequence comes from Apteryx mantelli, assembly GCF_036417845.1. Taxonomy (NCBI): domain Eukaryota; kingdom Metazoa; phylum Chordata; class Aves; order Apterygiformes; family Apterygidae; genus Apteryx; species Apteryx mantelli. Next base: position 73,494,458 of record NC_089982.1, on the reverse strand, counting down.
GCTAGTGGCTCTTCAAGCAGTAGCTGCTCAGTTATCTGAAAAATCAGCCATTTTCACTGAAGCTCCCAACTGTGAGCTCATGGGCCAGACATTCAGAGCTTAGCATAAGATTGTCAGACCAGTGTCAGTTTGTTTTCCTGACACTGTTTAAAAAATCATACTTTTTGCTTGGTTATTTTTCTTGTGGTGTTTTTTATCATTCATGAAGTTTTTTATCATTCCAATTCCATTGCAGACCATTTGACATTGAATGATAACAGCTACAAAAAAGATGAGATTTTAAGCCGTCTTAGTTTTTACCAAAAACTAACAATGTTTGGAGGTCGCATAAAGCCAAAGAAAAATATGCTTTGAACTTTAAAATGCTTATGACCTGAACTAAATCTGACAGCAAAATAGAAACAGCATCTCTATATAGGAAGAGGGCCCACAGTTGTATTATAAGAAACTCTTATTTATCCTTTAAAGGACCTGTGCTCATATTTAAACATCCAGTCACACCCCCCACCACCTCCAAAGAGTGCAAAATATGCAAAAAGAGAGAATATCACTCAAAGAAACAGGAGACTATAAGATGATTACACACAGAATAGTCACTGTGAAGGCAAAAAATAAATGACAAGAAGTTCAAGAAGCTGTTTCTATCTTTAGACTACAAAGCAACAACCTCTGCATTCTACATTCAAAACTGTGCCAAAGTTTCTTCTATATAACAAGATCAACAAATAAATAAATGAATTAAAAATGGTAGCCACTGGAGAGAGGTTATTTCCTATTCATGTTAGTCCGACTACAAGAATGATTTTGATCATGGTATAATGAATGACTGAATTCACCAGAATCTATCCCAACGAACTTCAGTTCATTAAAAGTGCACTGTCTACCTAGTGCTGTTCCCACCTTGAGGAAGTTCAGCATGTTCACAAGACTCCGGTTTAGCAAAGTCCTTTCCCTAAGAACATACATAACCTTGCTGAGCGTAAGGGCACTGTGACTGCTGAATCGCAGGCCTGCCTCATCTCCTTTGCAGAAGGAAAATGTGAATTGTCCCACGGGGTCAACAGGAAATTCCCCCCAGGGATCAGTGTGCGTTGCGTATGCACATGTTGAAAGAAGCTGAGATGCACTAGTAGGACTATCCTACAGCATCAAACTTAGCTGCTGTGTTTTCTCCACTGTAAAACCCATCCAAGGGAGTTGGTACTGGTATTTGCAGAGGACACAGAAATATTTGAAAGCAATTTTTAGGGAATGCCCTGATGAGCTCCCGGATGGGAAAGAGAGAATAAATGCAAGAGGAAAAAAAGAAGTCAAGAAAGCAACTTCAGCAGAACAAAACTCTCAGCAATCAGTATCTTAATTACAGTTCTTGCCTACCAGATGAAACGTTTTGAAAGGTGAAACTCCCTCAGGTGATCAGTGCTGTAACTCCCACTCTTTCTGAACCCTCCATACATCTGCTAAGTGAAAAACTGTACAACTCAAACCACTCTCACCTGGAATCTCAGAATTGTCCTGAAAGCTGCTCAATGAATTTCTAAGAGAGGAAGAAAGCTTAAACTGGCAATATCCTTTAATGAAATGTCTTCTACCACATCATGGACAATATATTCAGTTCCTGAGTCATAAAAAACTACTGCAGTCATAAAAAATTAATGTAAATGTGCATTTTTTGCCTTAAGTTTTTGTTATTTTGCCATATATTAAAATGAAGCTTACACTGTGAGGAAATCTCCAAGGGAATGATAGAATACTCCAGTGTTGCTCATCCAAGCTGAAGAGGTGGTGCAATCATTAAAGCAGAAACAGGCACTTGTACTGCTACTGGTTTATACTTTGCTCAACCTGAAGTTTACCACCTTCTTTTTTCATATTCTTTTCCCCCATCTACCTAACTTTAGTCAAAGCTTTTAGATTTCTTCACTGAATGCAAACAAGAATGACTCAAACACATTGCATGCAAATCTGCAACTTTACTAGAGAGAATATGCCTGTGCAGAGCCACGATGAGTGATACCAGGTGAAATTTCCAAAGTGCTAGTACCAAACATTTCAGAATATTTTTAGAATAACATTAATACTAATCCCTTCGGAGAAAGAATTGATGTAGTATCAGAAGGGTTTGGGGTCTCATTCTCTCCCCTTTCATTCAGACCTTGCTTCACTGCTAATTTGATCTTCCTGGTAAGAGGAGTGTTGGCTCATCCCCTCCTCCCCTCGCAGCTGGAATGGGGAGGCTAGGGAAGTTGCACCATCCTGGCTCTGAGAGGGGAAGCATGCAATTAATGTTGTGGATACTGCAATGTCTCTCTAGAATAAGGGCCTAATCATTTGAATTATTTATTCAATGTTATCTAAAATTCATTATTAATACTTGTAATTATTATATTTAGAATTACAACACCAATGTACTATCCATATGGTGGTGCTCACTAGTATACAGGAACTAAGAAGACATGCTGTACTAAAACCATTTCCAGCTTTAAAGCAACACCAAGAAATTTGTAAAAGATTTTTGCAAAAGAAAGATGGTTCTGGTAACACTCACCCTGCACTGAGCAGGAAGATACTAGTAATATCCTAAAGCAGAAAACTAGCATAATGCAGATCGTATTTGTGTATGAAAACCTGAGATAATCTTGAATATAGGGCAGTGCTTCAATTCTGTCAGAATCTCCTACTTCAGTGTATGAATCTATGAAAATGATTCATGATCAAAATTTTAATAGCAGGGTGGGGGAGAAAGGAAGGAAGGTGACCATTTAATTTCATTATCTATCTATGGAATGATAAATTGTGGAAATGAGGGACACGTGTAATATTTTAATATATATCATATGTCCTGCAGGCTACCTATATAACACTTTGCTTTGTAAAAGGTAGGTTAACACAAAGGGATTATTAAAAAAATCCAGAAGGATAGGAAAAAGAATAACACAGACAGGGTAAGGCAGCCGTTGTAGATGGGGGTGCACTCAGCAGAAACTAGAAGCAATTCATAGGCGAGTAGCCCTAGAACAAATGTAAAGGGCTTTGAGAAAGCCCTCAGGCAGACAGACAGAAATGAAAAAAACAAAACACTGATATACTCCCTGCCAGACTGACTGGCAAATGGGAGATGCAGAGCTTGGAGCCAGTGAACTGGTGTATAATACCCAAAAGGATATTACAAGTTCCCTTGAAGCATAGTCTACAAAAAAGAGTGTACTGAGCTGAGGTATCCTACCAGATACTTGCTGTTATCTCCAGTTCTCTGCTTAAGATGCAACTATCACAGTTTCTGCAGCAGTAAGCTCTTTGGCAAGGTAGTGGCTTTTTGTTGCCCATTTTCAAGCCAAAATTGTGCCTCATGGCATGACAGGGAGGCTGAATTTGGTTGGCCCTCAGTTTCTCTACACACTTGGAAATGAAACTGCTTCAGAATAAAGAGTGGGATAGGCTCAGTAGGACTGATTTCTGCTGGTATAAAAGCTTTTTAATCCTGTTAATGCCCATCTCTCCAGCACGAGTTACTACTATTGGTTCTGCTTCTTTCCAAGAGTTTCAGGTTCACAGGATGCTTCAGAATTGTAAGTAAGGATGCAAAAGGGAGGTAGCCTTGAGCTGCCTTGAAAATTAAGAGAGAAATCTCCTAGTTTGCTCTCTTCCACTCACTCTGAGGATTGATCTGAGGACCTTTCCTGTGTCCTCGGCCATGAACCACATAAGTAGTTATGGTCTCTATGGAAATGCTTTGGTTGCTCCAAGAGAACCGTGTTCTCCAGTAGTAGGGAGTATGGAGCTACAATTAATAGGAGCAAGTCAGACATGTAGAAGTCTACAGGGATGGTATTGTGATTTTAGAAATTTAGAAAAAGCAGCTTTTCATGTTAATTGTGTTGGTTGCAGTTAAATGACTGTGAGGTGAGAAAAGATTCAGGAAAAAAAGTTAAATAAATGTGTAAAAAATTAAAACAGAATTCAGATAAAATTCTTTGCAATTATTTATAGTTGTGTTTTAGAAGAACTAGTAAGATTGATGCTTATCATTGATATATAACTTTTTCTCTTAGATGCATGTTGTACGTTCATCTAGGACCAGATCTATGCCTTGTGGGTGTGTGACCATTTATACAATTGCAGCCTGTTTTTAAAGAGAAGCAAGCCATAAGAAAACCTACTACAATGATAAAACTTTCTACACACTTCAAATTCTGGCATCATTGCTTTAATTTCTTAGTGAAGGAGACTTGTTCTCTAGAGCTCAATCCAGCACATAAAAAGTTGGAATGGGATTAATTTCAGTTTTCTTTGGCCACTGGAAATTTGTTATCTAATGTAAGCTAGTTGGCCAGGCTTAATCTACAGATCAGATTTTCCCTCTCCTGCCATATATGTCTACAATGATAGCCTGAATCATTTTGTGAAGTTATCTGCATCTCTTTATAGACTACAGGGACTCTCAGATTACTAACTTTGACTGGGCACCTAAGTTTTAGATGATGTAGAGCTTGTGAGATGACATTTCCTTGGCTAAACAAAGTATTTCAAGCAAGCCCATTGTCACAACTTTGCAATAATGAGGCGAAGGAGCATGGAAGAAATCCTCCTTTCCCTGTTCTCCCATGCAGGGTTGAGCACCAGCTTCATCTATTCACTTGCAAACTACCAGGAACAAAACAATTCCCTGTTGATGGCAATATGTATCTCTCCTTAATGGGGTTTGAAAGTAGGCAGGCAGGGCATGGCAGGATTTCTTCTGGTGCCCTTTCTTCTGGTATTTCTCCTGAGTGGAGAAGGGCGAGCACACTATACACACAATACAAGAACGCATCAGTGCCAATGGCAGAACTGGACCATCTGATGGGGCATCAAGTGTCTTAGAGGGTTCTCATGTCCCTTCCTTGATAGTAACCTATCATTAATAACCTAGTCTGTGGATATTGCAATCTCAGCGTGTTTTCAAAGCAACTTCATTTGTTTGCAGTTTGTCATCTGATAAATGAAATAATTTACTATTTTTACTGTTGCCAAACAAAAGTAAAAATAATTTGTTTTTGTAAGTAAAGAACTCCCTTCAAAAGTTGAAAGGCTTGTTCTCTGCATATACATATCTTGTGATATCTAATTCTTTTTTAAGGACTCAGCTGAAATTTAAATACTTTTTGTACCTAGAATTTGTAAATCACTTTCTCTTTGATCAGTGCGAGTTCATAAGCATTCGGCAGGTTTTCTGTGCTTTGTGGCTTGTATGGCTTTTCTTTTTTATCTGGTTTTGATACATTTTCTAATTTGCTTCTCTTACATGACATTTCTCAGTTCCTGCAGTTTGTTCTTGGAAATAATGAGGGCTTGCACTTGTTTAAAAAACACAGTAAAAAGAAATGGGAGAGACCTGGGGAGACAAATCCAGAAAATTCAGTGAATAGGCCTCTTAACCTGTCATGATCCTTAGCAGGACATATGAATAATAGCCACACTCTGGTTGTTTTTTCCCATGTCATCGACTCAAGATTCTTCTACATTTTTTCCTCATGCTTACCAGCAAGAAAATGAATGTGAGTTCATTTCAGTGTGAGCTGAAATCCATAAGGAACTCTGTCCTTTTAATATGTCCTGGTAAACCTCAGGATAGCACTGTTCTGCCTGTGACATCTCTGAAAATTGATAAAAAGGGAGAAGGCTCTGTTTTCAAATAAATCCCAAAGTTATTTGCTGCTGACATGCTAAATGGACAATTTCATGAGGGAACCTTTTGAATAAGAGCTTGTTCTTTTGGTGTATGGCACCACAGGTAAAACTGGAAAGGCTCGCTTTAAAGAGAGAGGACTTAATCATTTAGACATGTTATTTCACCAAACTGCTGGATGCCTTGAAAGGCTCAAAGGTAATGAACAAACAGGAATCTTCTCCACTGTAGCACAGTGTAGCAGTGTTCAACTAAGAGTACACCTCATCTAGCTGGTAGCAGCAAGATACTCTTATTCTGCAGTGGATCAGCTGGCAGAGTGAAACATGATGCTCAGTTTGCCACCATTTTCCATTAGCTGCTACCTATCCTACTGAATAGCTATTCAAAAGCAGAACTTGCAGGTATGTGAAACAGAGTGGTGATTACACTAACCATGCAGGACAGACCTGTGACACTGAACAAACCCTAAGCGTATTGTGCTTCAACCAAAATATATATAAAATCGGGCATCCAGATCAAACAGTTTGTTCAGCACACTAAAGTGATGCTGGAACGTTATTGTAATTTCCTTTCCAGACACCTGCCACATCCAGCCTCATTCTGACCAAAGCTTGGCTTCTGATGAAGCCAAATGAAGCTGCAAAGTTGTAAGGGCGATGCAGTTAACACTTGCCCCCTTAGAAAGAGAAAATGTGTTTCTATCAGCATGAAGCATGTTACTTGGAAGCACCCTCAGTGCCACAGGCCTGGCGCTGCTCCGAGCCGGGGCTCGAGCTGCAAAAGCCTCCTGGGAGACACCATGTCTCCACTACGGCTGGAAGAAATAGCTGAATGAAATTGTGCGGCCTACTTTAGTGAGGAAGCAGGTGGTTTTATTAAAATGTATGAACAGCAACATTTGTCAAAGGAGGAGGTTGAGTTACTCATGTCTGAAATAAGTTTATTCAGCCTTTGATGGGAAAACTTTTATCAAATACATTATTCAATGGTATTATACAACCAGCACTAGAGAGAATATGTTTAGTCATACAGTCCTGAAACTTGCTGTCAGCTAATATAGAGTGCCGAATTTGGTCCAGCATTAGGGAGTGAATGAGACCATGTGAATTACCAGAAGCCTTTCTGTACATGCTGGATCCAAGGGTCTATAAGAAGTACTGGTCAGGAAGCTTTTAAAGAATTATTTTTTATTTAAAAAATAAGGATAAAATTATTATAGCAGGACTGTGGGGAAATAGGGGTTTGTGACGTAAAGCACAATTTAGAGATGTCTCAATATTAAATTAGCTATTGTGCAAGTTAAGTGAAAATTTGCCTAGAGTAGTCTTTGGATCATAGCTTGACAATGGTAATTTCTTTCTTTTTAAGTATTTGTAATTCTGGCTGGACACTGATGTAAAGGCAAACATTTGTAATAGAGCTACAAGTGAGAGAGAGAGCAGCGTTCATTCTTGTGCCATAATAAATAAGACCACTATTGTAGGACTGTGCATGAAAAATATGGATTTATATATGTGTGATTAATGAAAAATTATGATTTTTCACAAATACACCACAACAGTAGTCCTTCTTACACTATATGGTTAAAGTTGTCAGGGAAGAAACACTACTTCTATTGCTGAAATGGCTGCCACATTCAAAAATGCAAAGCTAGCTATACCAGCAAATTTTTTGCAGCAACAAATGCAGACGGATAGTATGGCAACTCCAATAGCAACCGGCTTAACACAGGTCTAGACACTTCTACATGCATTCATACATGCCTGACAATTCCTTGTCGCGCCACTGACACTTCCTTTCATAATAAATTCCTGGAGCTGCGGAGCTGCAGCTTAATCATGAAAAAACAATTCTGTCATGTCACCAGATGTAATAGTAATGGAAACCTGTACACATTTCCTACACATCTGTAAATACTGAGGAGGAGTTAAGTTCCTGACTCACACACCATATATTCAACTCTTTATAATACTGCAATTTGAAAATCCATCTACCCAGTCCGATGAATCATTCAACTATTCTTTCTTTGTAGCACAGACAAAATTTAGTAGGGGGCTCTCTCAACGGCTTAGTGACTCACTAAACCTTTTTTTTTTCTTTTTTTTTTTTTGCTACCAGTGCACTCATTTAAAAGTGAAAGGTCTAATACAGTTTTGTAGGTGAACATGCGAATGCTGACTGGTAGGACTTTGGCACAAAGGTATTGCTGAGGTGTGCTACCTTGAGGTGTAAATACCAATCAGCTCATTGGTGCAGTCTCTGATGGGGCGGTATATTTGCAACAGTAAAGTAATGGCTACACGTTTCTTCACTGTGCAACACTGCTGTCTTAGCTTCTTAGCCAATTTAAATCAGCATTGCGCTTTTGATGCCGGTTAAGATATGCCCAGCAGAATTACATTTCAGTTTGCAGCTGAGATGAGGCAGAAGGTGAAATGTGCTGGGACTTTCCTGACTAAATGTTCATGCCATGTTCACTGGCACTTGGATCATTTGGGGTTTTATGCTAATTGGTGGGAAGATGGGAAACAACAGGCTCCTCATGCTACAGCTGGGTGGTTTGGGCAAGAAGCTGTGAGGATGGAGAGCCACATTCAGCTCTCAGGTCTGCCCCGGTCTTCTAAAGCGCAGCGGAGTCCTGAACCAGACCTTTCACATCCTAAACAAGAATCCTAACTAACCAGCGAGTGACACCGCCTGCAGGCTAAGAAACTGGTGTTTTAACACAATTTTGGTTTGGTGAAAACTTTCAGTGTGGAATGAAAACAGAGTTTTCCACCGACTGGAGCCAGCAACTTCCATGGCGTCTAGCTGCTCCTGGGACCCTGCAACTTTCACACTTACCTCGGTGCAAATCAACAATTTTTGAAGTCAGTGGAGTTAATTTATAATACAACTAGTGCAAAAAAGAATTAACTTCTTAGCATTCATGATCAAGTAATACAGAAATGAACAAAAGGTTCTTTCCATCTGGGTTTTGCTCAGCTTTACAGTTGGACCATGACAATGCAGACACTGTCGTGAAAACTTACAGTCACAAACACTTGGATCTGGTCTTTCATTTTCTCAAGACATTTGCCACCTTATTTAAGCTGCAGGCTTAGTAACAAGTAACAAAATACAAGTTTCGATTAGAAACTGGATTCTCTCATGAATGTTTTGACAGCTTATTTGCATAAAATTTCTCATCATTAGAATGAGGATGAGAAAAACTCTCATCAGTTTGCTTTTCACCAAGAACATTCCTTAAGGCATAGAAACAAAGGTCAGATGAAATTCTGAGCTTGTCTTTTTAAAACATTCCCTAAGAAAGGAAAACATATGCAGAATACATGGAATTGTACTGAAATAAAAACAGTATGCTGAGAATACAAGATTGCAGAAAATGCTTGCAACATTTGTGGGAGTTTTAATTGCAAGCAAAACAACAGTTGCAGTGTTTATTTGAATTTTTTTTGAATTTGAATTTTTGTCTTGTGCAATTTCAGTAATACGGACAACCACCTGCCTCTGTACCTCAGAGTGTATAAATTTCTTATTAATCTCTCCCTCTTCAGAAAGTGAAATCATAATTTTTATTAGCTCTTTACTATGAAATCATGAGACAGCTCTGCTAGGTGGACAGGATGACAACTCTCAATTAAGACATTTGGAGGAATTTATTTACATTGGTCACTGGTAGATCTATGGTTCAGATGAGTTCATTTTGGTCTCTGATATTCACATCCAGCTATGGTGACTCACAAAACTGATTCTTTTCCTATTCATACCACCGTAAATCAAGGAGAAATACAGCCTAAAAAGGCGAAATTCAGCCTAAAAATAGAAAAATGGAGCAGGATCAAGACCATCATTTTATAATTCCACAGTTGCTGTGCTAACATCATAAAGGTCCTCACTCCCCTACCTTAATTAAACACAGAATTGTTTAAGGAAAATAGACAAATTGTTTAAGGAAAACAGACAGACCCTGATGCTTGACAATTTTTTGGACACAAATACTGTGATTACTTTAAATTCTTGAAAAGCAGTAAAAAGAGAAGATGGTTGTAATCTAAAAAAAGCACAAAAAATACACCACCTACTGCTGGTGCAATTTATTTCTGTCTATTTCTCTTATTTCCCTGCCTCTTCTCCTCCTTTTGACCTTCGAGCAGGTTCAGGAAGCTAACAAATTATTCTTCATTCTCAGCCTTTGGTTTTGTGACCTTTTCCTGATGTTTCATGTTGTGGTATGAAATTGTTGCACTGAATTATAACATTTGTGTGTTCAGGCAGATTGGGACACTGGAGAATTAAAAATAAATTAAAAGCAGCCAGGAGGCTGTTACATGTTTTACGTAGTGTTTAAAAATCATACATGATAGTATGTGATCAAGAGAAAATAAAAGGTAGTATGAGAAGGATATGCATGGAAATGGGGCTACTGAATGGCTGACAGAAGAAAAAATACTTAAAAAAAAAAACTTTTTAGAGCCAAATTCTACCCTTGGATACCTTTGTGCAACAATGAAAACTTTCGAATGGGTGTACAGGTTTTGGATAAACAAAACTATATAATCAGATGCAAGATAAAATTCCCATGCTCTGCCAAAAGCAAGTAGTCCATGCCTCAACTAAAATCCACTCACCTGTGAATGATGTGGTATCTCTGCAAATAATCCAGGGAAAGTGCCAGCTCACAAATGTACAGCTTAACAGTTCCTTCGTTAAAGTGGACGCTCTGCTGCAGATGGTAACGCAAATCTCCTCCAAGCAGGAGATCAACCACCATGAACATGTCCTCTTCATCTTGAAAAGAATACCTGGAAGGAAGAGTCACAGCTGAGGTGCCATGGTCAAAGAAACAGCTGCAGCCATGCCTTGGGGGTGTCTCTCAGAAGTAGATTTGTTCATGTTAAGGCCCTAATTTGCTCAGAAGTAACGCTCCAATTTCTCCACTGCTGTATGTAACACTTGAAGCCTGCAGTCCCCACCTGTGGCCAAACTTTGATGGTGGTGGGACTCTTTGCATATTCAAGGCAAGCAGAGCTTAAACTGCTGATGTATTGCTGTCTCGATTTCTTTGACCATAGATTAACACCTGAATGTTGATGAAACAGTATTTAAAATACCTTTCAGGTTTATGGGTTTTTAGATAACTGTATACTCATTCAGTTGGCCAAAATGGCCTTCTAAATAGCAGCAGTAAAAATAAGGCCAGTGAAACACACTTAGTTTTAATACACAAACAACTGTAGCTCCCTGCGTAAGAAAAGTATCGTGGCGGGATGTGAACCTTATATCCTGGGGGTATATTCTGAATTCAGTAAATGTACGTGATGTTCTCTTATTGCGTATTCTCTACAGCTTGCAGTGTAGCTCCAAATTCAATAAGAAATAAAACTGTAATTGTACTGCCTAACATTACATATTTTTTCAGTGTACGATTTATATCTTATAAAGTGACAGAGTCTTCATGGTTATTGAGCGAATTCTTCTGGATCTTTTCCCAGAACAGCACGTTGAATACTCTGAGGTCCAAATTCTGATCTGATTTAAATCCTGTAAATCCAAAGGTATAGACAGCCAATATATAGTGTATATAGTGCTTGGGCAAGCAGGAATTTCCATGTGTTTCTACTTACCTTGGGTATGCTGCCATTGCGCTATTTTCCTCTGATCTGAGTAAACTGACAGAAACTCTCTGGTTTTCATTTCTGAATGCTGACTTTCTAAGATACAGTATTTTAAAATTCCCAAATGGGGAATGGTGAATACCTTATTTCTAGTATGAAATCACTCTTGTCTGAGAAATAGTTTTAGTATTCGTTTGGACTTAAAGTTATATTAGCTTATATCAGTTGTAGATATGAACTGCTGAGAGGTGAACCACAATGATGCCTCTTCCATCACCTTTTATCCCATGAAGTGTCTAATATATGTTGACTACAGTTTTAAATAGTCTTCCTTTCAGTTGTAAAACATATACTAAAGAAATGAAACAGAGTGGGTTCTCAGAAAATCCATACCAAAAAAAAAAAAAAAGCAGAAAAGTCTATATTAGATTATTTTAATTGGCGGCTACATACAGTTTCACTTTTATTCCCAGGCTTGCACTTTCTGAAATGAGGCACTGCTTAGGGGTTGTCACAGATGGTTCGTTTTGAATTTAAATGCTTTCTATTCTTTCAGCACACAGCTCTGAGAAGCAAGTGTCTCTAGGTACTCTGCTCTTCTGTCGCACTTCTGTATGCCTGCCAAATGCCAGGAGGGGAAAGCCATTTTATTTGCATTAAACTTACTTCTTAATAAGTCAAATCTCTGAAACAAAATAGTAAAGTAGGTGGCGCACGGTGTCTACTCACCTCCAGAGACTCAGAATTTCATAACACAAGAAAAGAGAAGGCTTCAATTATATTCAAATTACCCTGAACATTGTGCATTGCTGAGCCTGGAGCAATCTCAAAAGGAAGCTTAAATATGTAGTTGATGTTTAAGACTTTTTTTCTTTTTTGACACTGCTGTATTTTTAAATGGAGTAGTTGTAGCTATGAACACATGTAATGAGAGAGATTATTAAAGCAGTAACTGAAGGAAGAAATAAAGTAGATTTTGTCTGGTTCCTTTCTATATTAAAAAAAAAATGAAATCAAAAGTTACAGACTGAAAACTCTGTACTTAAATGTATAAATGAAATATTGTGTCTAGTCTGGGACTAAAGAGGTCTCACAGTGTCTAGAATCATATGATTACATGTCAGTAGAAATAGTTTTGACGCAACTCTGGTCTTGAGAAGAAAAATGCCCTGAGTCATTTCTTTAATGATTCAGCTGTCAATGGTGAAGGCAGGGTAAAGAGTGACTGTTGTGAACTTCGTTTTAAATTCAACAACTACTCCCGTTCCCGGAAAAATGATGAGCTTATTTCAAAGCGTATCCATAAATGTTTAGTCCAGATAAAAGAGCCATCAGAACCATCCAGAAATAAATGTGAAATCTTGGCCCCACCCAAGCTGGAAATGGATTTTCACTCCAGGCTTGAGACTCTGCTGATGCACTCTGATTTCTGTACAGCCATACAGCGTGCACGGCAGGGAATGGTGGCACTTTATTATTTCCCAAGTAACTTCTTGGCGTGTCTGTGAATGGCGAATGATTTAAAAGAGAGATCAAAAAGTAGACATGGAAAGAGCTGGTACTCTGTCCCATTGCGTTATGTCAGAATATACCAATATTTGAATAGTCTTAGGGCATGTCTACAGAGTCAGGTGCAGAGGGTTGTGTGCTATTTCTGCTCACATGCTGTAACAACATAAGAGCAACCACCCTGGGTCAGTCTAGAGATTTATCCAACATGACAGTCACTGAAGAACAGATGCTCAAGGAAGAGTAAAGAGCGGTATGGCAATACATAACGCTTCCCCCCAGGACTCAGCCAGCCTCCGCCCATTCACAGCTCTGGGACTTTCTGGGACTTTTTTGGCATCTCAGGGAATCTAGGTTGGGAGGACGAGAGGTGGGTTTTGTCCTGGGAGCTGCCAGACCTGTTAGTGAATGATTGGGCTCCTGCTACAACATCTCGCCTCTCAGACAAACTGATTAACCTAATTGCAATCCTTACAAACACAGCTACAAGGCTTCTAGCGGAGACTGTACCCCTGGAACAACATAATTAGAATCCAAACAGACAAAAAAAGAATGAAGGCTGCAGAGATACAAAAGTATGGCTAACGCCTGCATTCACCAGCCTTCCTGTATCTGTCACAATCTGTAAATGGAGCACAGGCCAACTTTATTTAGGCATTAAAGCTAGAATGATAGTGCACACTGAGACACAGTTCTTACTGAGCTTTGTATACTCTCTCCAATGTTCTCCTCTCTCACTTGGAGCCAGATTTTTCTTTGTTATTTATGTTGATGTATATCTGTGGTAACTCTGTTGATCCTATTGTAAGTATTGTGTATTTATACAGCTTTGGCTGAGCATGAGCTGCACATGTCCAGTTAGAAAGAAAGGTACTGTGGGTGGACATGTTCAATATACAGAGTGGACATTTTCACTCTTGCTAAATTATATTGCACCCAACACACATCACTGTGCTAATGGTATGCATATAGCCAAGGATAATGGCATTTTCCTTGTACTGTCGATCCACTTGGCTCAAACCTGCATGGATGGCATTTCTCAGACTGCCAGGTTCAGATCATGATGAGATAAAAGGTGCTACAGACTGGAGATTTTCTGGAGGGTAAATGAGATTATTCCACTAAATTTCTATGCCTGAAACCTAGAGGAGGGCTGGGACATGTCAAGCAGCAGAAGGCCTCTGGTGGCCACTCCACTGAGTAGCTCCTGCAGCTAGCAAGTTTTAAACTGCTGAGCAGGAGTCCCTCCGGGTCCTGCGGTGCAGCTGGGAACTGACCACTGTTACTCCTGCGCTGCGCAGAGGACCCACAGAACTTGGTGCACCAACTCCTATGGGATTCATTTGTCATGGTCACAACCAGTTTTGTTCTCTGTCTCTCTCCCTTGTACAAATCCAATATTCTTTCTTTACACAAAAAATGAAGTATTCCCTTTTAACATCTCTCTTTCCAATATTTCAAGAAATAAGTGGGTTTGATTTATTCGTCTAAGAACTGAAATTGACAGAAAGTGAAATATTGGCCCCCTGAAAAATGAATCTTTGAAAATATTGCTGTGGGTTGCGGAGGGTGGGGAGGGGCTCGTGGCAAATCAGCCAAGTGGAGATCAGCTCCTGGAGCAAGCGCTGTAATTTTAGTTTCGTAAGCTTCTCATCTGCTCAAAGGCAAAAGACATACAAAAGGGCTGATTGATTCTGAAGTAAAATCAGAGGTTGTTTTGGATTTTTATGTTAACCAGGTAGCTGAGAAATACCTTACTGAATGAATTATGGCCTTGTGACTACTATTGAATACCATATTACTAAGTTACTGTAAAGCCACAGGTTTAATACTCACAGAAATGAGAGAATAAATGGCTTGTAGTTAATTGCTTTCTTTGGATTCAGGTTTGTTTGTTTTTTTCTTCAAAAAAGTAGCGTCATGAAGCAGTTGTAGGAAAACAATTCTAATTACAGTACTAGTCTCTGCTTTCTCTTGCTTAAAGAGAAGTTTTAATGCATTAGAATCAGCTTTCTTCAAATTAAGATAAAATAATAATGCCCCTAGCAACAACAAATTGGACTTTTGATTATTTTCAGGCTGGAAGATAAATTACAATTGAATAAACTCCTCCATGGAAACAAATTGAAACAAAGCACTTTCTGAATGAGTTACATTTGTTTTCATATTTATATCTCTCTATTTGTTTTTATAATATCTATATTTTTTGTATTTATATCATATTTATATTTATTATTTATCTCTCTGTCTCTTTACGTAAGCAGTTACAGAAGAATTATTAAGATCATTTTTCCCCTTTATATTCCATCTTCTTTGTTAACCAGGGTAATTTTTCTTTGAAATCCTGCCAGACGAGGCACCCACTATCCAGCCTTCCTTTTTTCATATGTACTACCTGCGGAAAAGGACATTGTGATGGATATTTTATGTATAACTTTAATTTAAGAGTAAAAACATATTATAAAGACTTTGTCATTAAGCCCAAACCAAACTTTATAAATCTGAGGTCATCGGTAAAGGCAAGAAATGCACAATTCAGACATTCAACTAACCACAGCTCTGCTTTGTAGTGAATATGATAACTGATTAAGTCTTGGTAGCTCCTAATTAGAAATTTAAAGCAAGATCTTTTCCTTGTTTTCCCCTGGTAGTATTACGGGGAGGAGGTAATTTTTTTTAGCAATGCAAAACCCCACTGATCATAGATTTTCTTGTGCACTGGAAAAGTAGACAGAGCACACCAGAGACTGAAGTGCACTTTACAGATATTCAGTGTCACCAGAGCAGTGCAAAGCAGTGAACTGGAGCAGTACATTGGCGCCTAACTTTGCAGTTGAAATAAGGAACCCAAAGGGCTTAGGAAGGACTGGCCTTACGTCTCAGCGCTTTACGAGTTCCCTCTGCGAGCCCTGCTCAATCCTGCTGCAGAGCTGCTCAAAACTGGCCTGAATTAGCAATGCCTTGAGGAACCTTCAAACACAGACACATCCCAACAGAAAAAGCTTCTCTTTAACTCACATAATCCCATTCAGCTTGTCCAAGAGGGGGTAGGCAGTTGATGGTGTAACTCTCATTAACTGGTCAAACTGGTCTCTTTCAGAGAAGTCATGGGGCTATGTCTGGACTACATGGTTTCTCCTTTTAAACAGACTGTTCAAAAGTAGATTTTAGATTTTATGTAGGAGTGCAAATTCCAGAGCCCTTACCCCAAATCAGGGTTTTCATGGCTTCCAAGTCCCTGAGCAGGAATCTCCTGCTAATGTTTCCAAGGATCACCAGATCTTACAGAATCTTTATCTCACAGCAAAATTTCCAGAAGCACCAGTGTACCAATGCTTGGTAATCTCTTAGGCAAATACACCATTAAGCTGTGGATCCCAAAGGTCTGGGAATCCTTTTTGGAAGGTAAAACAAAGCTGAAGACTCTGAGATCTTTACTTAGTGGCAACCTTTTGAACAATGACCTGCTTTCTGTGAGAAAGCCTACCACAGCTGATTCTGCTCAGCTTTCCTATTGATAAAACAGCAACTTTCATCAGCAGAATTGCTACTGACCTACTCTGTTTTTACATTGTGGATAGTTCTACACAACTCCAGATACGAAGGAGTCACCTTGCTACCTTCCTAAACAACAGAAACCAATGCTGCACACGTATTTGGCTAATAAAGATGCACAATGAATATGACTGTTCTGAGACAGGACACGGGCTCTGCTCTTCGGTTTCTGCAAAACTCTTAAGGCTTGCACAAAATAGCCATGCATAGAAACTGCTTATGGATAAACGGCAATGGAAAATGCCAGTAGATTCTCTACAGGAAAACATGAGGCAGCATGGTTAGGTGCACCGCAATCACAAGACTGGATAATGCACAGGAATCCCATCTCTCCTTCTTACCTATATGCCTTACAATGAACACTAGTATTTATTAAGATAAAAGTGCCAGATAACAAAGATCCCATGTCTAACTACCTTGCATGGCCAGCATATATATAATGGTTATTATATTTTGCCAGGCTAGAAAAGCATCGTTTTATCTTTCCTTTACAAAGTTCAAAGATCTGAAAAAGTATAGCACACAGCCTATTATAGTTATTTACTTGAAATGTATAAAAAACAGAACAAAAAAAAAGAAATTAATAGTCTCTATGCAGCTTGTGACACAGAATACATATCAGAGAAAAGTAAACAGGTTTGCCTTGAATATATAGTAAAAAAGCAAATCCAAAATTTGGAAAAATTCACTGCTTTAACGTCTAAATTGAAGGAATTTTGTGCTGGGAACTGGTAAGAAAATACATTAAAAGCTGACAAAATTACTAATACATATATGCTATAGATTATGCCATACAGAAAGTTTTGGTTAATAAAGAGAAGTTAAACCACCATGACATTAAAATATAGCATAGTATACAATGCCTCTTAATACTGAATGGTATTACCAATGAATTTCTGAAGCTAAAGGCAGCTTGCATCTTCTTCATGTACAGTTAATACATTGTCCTGCAATTAATGATTCTGTCATAACACCCTTGTGTAGGGAAAGGGCATAATTAATGGTTTTAGTGTCATTATTTCTTGATTGCCTTGTTTTGGTTTCTTAATAGCCCAATTTGTGTACTGTGTTATAGAATACTCCTCACTCCTTTGTTGGTCAGTAAAAGGGTCACCAGGGACCGACTGTATTGAAAAAAGAGAATATCACTTAAAAACTTGAATAATTTGGGTTTGACAGAGAACTATGCACTGAATAGTTAAGTAGAGAAGAAAAGCATGGGTGCAAAGTATGGCTAGTAATACCATTATTTATTCTTATGTCAAGTCATTAAAAACTTGCCTGTGCTTTAACTGCAAAGATACACTGAAAACTTTTATATCCACAGTGATGGGAATAGCAAATACTTATATTTGAATTGCTTAGCTTATAAAATGAGATGTCCAAACTAATTAAAGACATTTCAAGAAGTTTTTATTTTCTGCCAGTCAAAGACAAACTTCAAGTGACACCCCCCCTGATTTATGAACCTCTTAAATTTGAGCACACACATTTGAAATGTTCTTTCATAATGTCTGTCTTGCTCACCGTTCTATGGATTTCTTTTGTCATTTTGGAAAATGGATAGCATTTGTTATTGGGATTTGCGATTTGCACTTGCAAACTATTTTATAGAAGTCTTTTATTGCAAAAAAATGGAAATTTGCTTCCAAACTCAGAAAGACAAGAGCCATTTCTCCAAAGGCTGTTAAGGACAAGGGACAATTAATTCTTTTATTTCTGTACAAATATATAAAAATATTTTTAAAGATTACATTAAAAACTTTTGAGATAGGAAAACTGTTCTATAAAGTTGTTTCTGCTTATTTGAAATAGCATCTCGAATTCCATTTAGCCCTGATGTGACCAAAGGGAATAGCTAAGAAAATTGACTAAATAAAGAATAGCCTGAAATGAAGTTTTAAGATGCTCTGAGAATTTCTGTTGCAGCAAAGGTAGTGAGAAACATGCTGCAAACTCATTACCATCGCATATATTCATATAACTAATACCAATTCATATTAGCTCCAAACCAGCTAGGGGTTGTCAATTAGAGCTATTTTAGTATTCATCTACACATGGAAGAAGTGGGTTTTTCCTCCTCCAGGAGGATGAGAAGAGGCCAGAAATGCTCTTTGATCTGAAAAACAACTGCTCCTCATTCCCTTCTGCACAGCCATAGCATTAGGCTCGGCTCATCCCAGGCACGCTCAGCAACCAAACAGCAAGCAGGCAGCAAAGAACAGTAATGATATAAAGATACAAAAGCAAAATGGAAAATAAATAAGCACTGTTTACTGTTTTACTATGCACTATGCCTTTGCCTAATGAAATAATCCTCATTACTGCATTTTTATATACATAAACTACAGGTTATTGATAAATGTTGTGTTGAGCTATTGGAGTTCTTTGTGAGTCCTGATCACCTTAGATGGTTCACCCCAGAGCTTCTTCTCTTTCACTCCTCCATTTGGCTCTAATCACCCATACCTCGCTCCCTCTAAAGATAGTATCTCTATTTCTGCCTCCGATTTTGGACATGCTAGCTGAGAATGAGGGTCATTTGAGAAGTGGGTAATGGTAATAGCTGTGGATATTTTGCTTATATTTAATCCTGGTATCTTTTACAGTATGGTAGAGAAACCTTGTGATCAAAATATTGGTAGTCATCTCCTGATTTAGAAACAGTTCTTACTATTTAGACTACAGTTTACTGTTCCCCTAGATCATGTGTGAAGAACTTAGAGCCAGGGTTTTATATGGACCACAACCAAGTGATATATTTTTTACATTATTATTGAATAGTGTTCACTGAATGTTAACACAAATTCATAGAATAATTTAAGCTGGAAGGGCGCTCTGAAGGTCACCAAGTGCAACCTCCTGCTCAAAGCAGGGCTGATTTCAAAGTTTGATATGGTTGCTCAGGGCCTCATTCAGAAAAATTTTGGAAATCTCCAAGGATGGAAATTCTACAGCCTCTCCAAGCTGTCTGTTCTAGCCAGTCACTGAGTTTTGGGGGGATTTCTTGCTTATAGCTAACTGGGATTTCCCCTGCTCCACCATGTCACCGTTGTCTCTTTTCCTTTCACTGTGCATCTCAAAGAGTTTTTCTCCATCTGTATATATTGCCATCCTTATGCCACCTTCTTTGGGAGTAGGACTGCAACTAGATCCCCATTCGCCCTTCCTTTCTCTTCTCCAAGCTAAAGAAACCCTCAGCTGCCCCTTGAACATCATGTGCTCCAGACCCCTAACCATCTTAAATTTTCTCCATTGGACTCCCCGCCATTTGTTGATCTGTTATACTGGAAGGCCCCAAACTGGACACACTGCTCCAGGTGAGACCCACAATGTCAGCTAGACATTACTTTCCTCAGCTTGCTAGCTATAATCTTGCTATTGCAGCTTGGTAAGTGAGAGATTTCCCAAAGAACATGGGGACAGGCAGAGTCAGAAGAGCCCATAGCTTCATGTGCTAGCTCTGCTCTTTAACCCACGAACAAGCTGCTTCTCTAAAACTTAACAATTTGTAGACAAGGGCCAGATGATCTCACACCATGAAAGATTAATGCAGGAGAGGGTGCAAAAGGAGTCATTGCATGATGGATTCATGTTGCTGGGACCCTGTTTGGCATCAGCTGCCACATCCTGTTTCCTGCATCCCACTAAGAGCATCAGAGCAAGGGCTCTGACACATCCACTCTCCTGCTTCGACTGTCATGTATCCACCCCATAAACTGCTCTGCAGCACCTTAGTGGGAGTACCAATTTCCAACTTTGCAGCTGGTCAGAAATTTGGTTTTATATCATACAGAGAAAAAGGAGTGTATAAATGGAACTGGATAATCCAGTCCATGAAATATTTGCATTAGTGAGTGCTGCTTACCAAGAAACAAGGTTTCCAGTTTGAGAGGGTACCTGGCAAAATTACTGGCTAGCCATTTTGAAGAGATTGGATAGAGATGCCCAAGGCAGAAAATCACTCCACAGTATTTTTGAGGTAATAAGTGACATTTGCTGAACCCGTTAAAAACATTTGTTTGGAATCTGGAAAGTTTCAGACAAATAGGCAGAATTTCTGTTGCGCTATGAAATGACTAAAAGCAGAAAAGCTACCAAGCAGCCACACTGCTAGCCATTGTTATTGCTCTGGCAACTTTTTTATGCCCATAGACTAACAGTGATTTGTTTTTTGAAGTTATCTATCTCTAAAAGTACTTTCCGATCATCAAAGCTCATTTTATTTTTTCTGCTATCACAAAGATCATGGCAGCTTTCACTAAGTTCAGTTAGTTTCTTCATCAATCTTTTTTTCCAAGTATTTTATCTTCCATATATATTTTTTTGAGAGGATTAAGGAAAAGTCTGCACTATCTCCTGTTCTCTATATAGCCTTCTTTATGAGAGGTACATCACAATTACACACAAGAACCCTATTCTGCTTGAGTGAATAATAGCATATAGAGAAGGCATTTGGGATTTGCTGATATTCCCAGCTGAACACAGACTCTAAAATCCACTCAGCAATGTTGGAGATGTGTTGTGACTGGCTATTTTCATTGTACTTAATGAATATTCGCCAAGTTCTTCATTATCATTTCATGTTATTATCACGGCTAATTTATATCACTTCATACGCACGTGGCCCTACAGCAGTAGCAATTATTTGTGTGGTGCCAGCTAGTCTCTCTTGTCTCTGCTTGTCACAAACATGTCCAACTGAAGCAAGCAACAGACAACATATACAAAGAACTCAGAGAAACTGCCTCTCATGCGAACAAGTCCCCATGACCCACACAGAATCACAGAATGTCTGAGATTGGAAAGGACTTCTGGAGATCATCTAGTCCAAACCCTCTGCTCAAGTTCGGTGAAACACAGGAAACAGATCTCCAGGAAAGGTGGATTCTTGGGATAGAGGGAGAAAGAAAAAGCTCAGTGGGAAATGTAGACTGAAAACATGCAAATTTCAGAAGCAAGTCCAGAGCCCAGTCTTCAGCTTGCAAAGCTTGGATCTTTTCATTATACCAGCTGATTGGGTCTCTAAACTGGGGATATTTACAAGGAAAAGGAGCACTGAAAAATTTGAGCAGATATTTGTCCCATGGAGCATTTTCTCTGTTTCTCTTTCATCTTTCTGACAATCTTGCTACCTGATATTCACAACACTTGCTTCATCTAGTGGAAGATTAAAAAGAAAAAAAAATTGTTGCCAACATTTCTAAATATAGACAGAAATTACCAATCAAAGATTTCAACCAGGCTGAATAACCCAAAGCTTCAGAGTATTTGGCTCTAAGGTTTGGCTGGAGCAACAGGAGCTATTGAGAAACCCAGTTGCAGGTTTAGATTCATACTTCGGTGTAATCCAAAGTTCAGCAGTCAAACTTGGAGTGGATTAAAACAAATGACCTCCAAACTCTCCCTATTTTTAACTTCAACACTGTTCTATTTTAGAGACAATTTTTTAAAACTGTTCTTTCAGGTTTATGAAGCAAAGAAACATCAAAGATGCAGCATTCACAGTTAAACTTCAATCATACAGATTTAACCTTCAGCACAAGAAAAACATCACTAAATGAAAAATAAACAAACACATTTTGAGGTTAAGAATAGGCCTAAGTCTTTGCCCTATACAGCCTTATACACTGCAGTGACTGTGTACGTGTATCTGTATGTGTGAGCACCCTGTATGAGTTGAGAGACTTAAAATAGAGCTTTCCTTTTTTTATTTAGCTAGGCCTGAACCAGGTTCTCTTCTGAGCTACATGAAAACCTTCATTTTTCTTTGTATGTGGCCTAGAAAATGCAGCCCAGGCTTACCTTGCCTATGTACGCCTTCTGTAGTCCATTGCCTCGCCGGAATTTGACAGATGTCCAGTTACACCCTTCCCTCTGCCTGACTTTGCTGTAGACCAAAACCTCTCTCTCTGCTATGAATGATTTGCTTTCTTTTGTTTTTGTGGTAGAAATACCCCAAAACTTGTCAGCCAGTTTCCCACAGAATCTCTTCCTCTCTGACACTACCTTTGGTGAATAAAACCAGCCAAGTCTGGCTCGAAAGGTTTCACATAAGCAACTCCTCCTATTTTCTGAAAATGACTTAGTTAATTTAAAACTGCAGTGGTAAAGCACAGTACTTTCAATCACATGTAGATGCCTGCTAACATTTTCAGAGAAGTCCTCAGAGACACTCCTCTTAGTACGATATAGCCTGTCTTTAAACTGTGCAACATTTCTGAAATGTTGCAATAAATTAAACAAGTTGAAGTGAAATACTGTTCACACTGTTGAATCTTTACTAGTGCATTTCAGGCTTACCTTCTCAATGGCACACTAGTTATTTCACAAGCTTTCCAGGCCCAAAAGACAGAACAAATTCTGAACACTAATGTGAAAAATGTAGTGCAGAACATAGCAGGTTTATTGTCTCACTGTAATTATAACTGAAGACAGAGAGTTGTTTTCAGTTTCAGTTTAAAGTTTCTTTTTTTTTTTTTTCTCACAAAGATTTCCCTACAATCAGCTCTTCCAGAAGGGATGTAAGATACAAGTGTGATTTAAGTGGTTCCTCAAGCATTATGAGCATACCTGAAACCACCTTTTCTTTTTACCCACACACCAAATCTTGAGAGACCTTGGAAAACTTAGAAATGAAAAAATTTTGTTTGCCTTTCTAGAACATTAGTCATAAACCCAAATGGGACAAGATGGGTTGCACTAAACAGCTTATTAGAACCGAGCTTCTTTAAAACTAGTTTCACCCTGCCTGCATTTAGGCACCCTATTAATGTGCTTTAGGTTAGAAGACTAGCTTCTCTAGTAAACCCGTGTAGTAAGTAGAGAAAGATTAACACCTCCAGAGGAAACTCTGACTGTAGATGTACTGATTCACTCTCTGAAGATACCATCTTCTTTCCATTGATTACAGAGGAAACAAGGCTGATGTCTGAATTTAACTTAGAAGAATTCATGTCTCTTCTGTGCTGAAAAGTCCCTAAAATGACCAGCTAGTCACTTGCATCTAAATTCATGTATATGTTCTAGGGAAGAAGAATCCTTTTTAGAATAAACCTTCCTTTTTAGATTCTGTTTAAAACTGACTTCACCTTTATCACATATGAAAGCTTCAGACAAGATCCTCCCTTAGATTCTTGTGCAGATTTCAATAACTTTTAATTTATTTCTTTGTTCTGTTTTTGTTTTCAAAACCCAGCAGGATAAATGCTTAGGGTACCTGAAGTCAGTTATGGAATTTAAATACTCGAATTGCATTAATTCCCATTGGTTAGTACTAAAGCCTGACTGTTAAATTCTCAAAGCCTACTTAAAGTCACCTCAGTTGAACACATCTTACTTTCATATGATGATAAGCACTTGAGTTGGCACATAAACTGTAGTAATCAGACACGCATCCAGTCACAAAATAACCTTCATTGGCTTTCATTCCCATAAAGGTGCAAGCTAGGAACAAATATGCGGCTAGTCTCAGCTGACAGCATTTTAAACTAAACTAATTTGGATACATGCAGTCAGATAACCAAACCCCAGGATTTTAAGTATTCTGTTTCCTGGTGGTTCTTGAGCCATAGGAACTGAGGGCCTGCCATCAGTGCTTCATGTGACACCACTGCATACGCATCAGGTGTTCATTTCCCCTCAATTTCTTAGCAGATGGAGTGGGGTATCTTACTTTGGTAGAGCTTTTGGATCTTTTTGTTTTCTGAATTGCACAGTATCATAAGCAGCGTGTTAGAAAAGTTCTTCCTTGCTCTCAGCAGAAAGATAAGAGGCTCGATATGGCTCTCAGGTCCTGGGGAAGGCTATGTCTCTAAAGAAAAAAAAACAACAAAAAAAAACCCTTTTACTGCATTATGTTATCCGATTTCAGTGTCATGAATTAGCCAAAGCTCTGGGAAAAGTCTCATAAGCCAGCATACTAAATCAAGGGCCAGGTCCTAGCAGAACAGCTGGGACACCAGCAGAGGTATACACCTGCCCCCTGCAACCTGTGGTCCGGCTCCCTGTGCTAACCCTCACCAGACTTCTGGTAGGCAGCTGCTGCCAGGCTGGGTCCTCCTGACCAGCACCAGGCACAAGCATGCCTGATGGGAACGTGTGTTTCTTGGGCCCTTCTGACCCAGGAATGGGGTTTTATGATCTCAGCACATCACGATAGTCTATGATAAAGAACCCTAATTCTGCCCGTTTTCTTTTTGTTTACATTTTTCTGGGAACAGTTGTCAATGACTCACAGTTCTTTATTCATGCCAGCTGCTACCAAAGAACAATATTTTTGGCATGGCAGAATTTTTTGTCAGAATGTAGTTCCTGAATAATCAGATCTCATTGTCGCTTTTAGCTTCAGCTTGTTTTCCCACTTCGCATTATAGTGACAATAAATGGCAAGATTTGATATAAAACTCAGGTACCTCTTGCCTTCTTAGTTTACAGTTGAGTTTATCAAGTTGGTTCAGAGTAATAGGAAAGAAGGAACTTCAGTTGTCAACTACTATGGTTCTATCTCATCCTAGACATTTAAATTTATTCTGCAGAATTGTCTGTCAAGCCTTCAAGATTTACTCTTCATTTTTAATTTTAACGTGGCACACTGATGTTATTTGTGGTAACTGCTTAGTGTAAATGAGGTACAGGAAGGAGGAGCATGCCAAACTGTCAGGAGCAAGGGAGAGACCCAAATGACAGCAAAGAAGATCATCTGTGAAAGTAACATTATACTAAGGAGAGATCATTAACAGAAGAGCAACCTGTTCTGGCACTGCATCCAAAGCCTATTTCACCAGGCATCTTGTCTCCTAAAGCAAACAGAAGCACATAACCAAGCAGTAATATAGAAAGTACACATACCTCCTCACTTGTACTACTGGCCAGCTTCCACATTTTTAGTTTGAGTCACTATTAATTCATTAAGAATGCAATAGATATTAACTGTATACAGTAGCTAGCAATGGGCTTACTGCTGTCTTTCAGGAAGACTTCCCTGGCTACATGTCCTGCACTGGAACAGGCATCCTACAAGCGATATCTTGCGTTGTTGGTCAAGAAGATGAGACTGAGAGTAAGTCAGATCCAATCATTGTGGATGCCCAAATCTACAGCTTGAGAGCTACTGTCCTTCCCCTACAGTGCTAACAGCTGAACAGTTTCTTCTTCAGACTGCTCAACATGACAGGATCCGATGCTACTTCTGTTTCTGACCTGTTCTGCCTCATCATACACATGGCCTGATCTTTCCCTGAATCTCTCTCAACATGTTTCTTTATGTAGAAAATGGTGGGGAGCTTGAGGAAGGAGATCTAAGCAGCAGTGCTTCAGATTTTGGTTCACTGCTGTTCAAAATACCCCTAGAAAATCCCAGACTCTTATCCCTTTATTTTTATTTTTTTAATCCCAGTGCCCAAGCACTACAAGAGTTGCTAGGACTTCTACAACAGCCAGAGTACAAGAGTCTTGTGACTTAAAGATATTATTATTCTTAATTTAGGATGCAAGGGAAAAAAAGAGTTTCTGGATACATCCCAAGTATTTCCTTTGGATATTTCCCTCAATAAAATATGCACTAGAGGCTTCTGAGCTTCTAAGTCTGCTAGGGAACTTGTTCCCCCAGGGCACAGGAAAGGTATCTGCTGGCCTAAAAGCCTGGGAGCTGGGCAGTCCACCCACCGAGATGGGTGGAGATCTTGTCACTTAGGCAATCCAGAAGTCTGCATGTGGGGGAAGGAGGCAGAAAGCCAGTGTGGGAGCCCTTTCTTCCTCACAACCCATTAGCAAGGGAGCCCAGAGTCTGGCAGTCTAACAGTCCCCCAGGCAAGAGGAGAAGGGGGTGGGTTTCCAACAAATTTTTTTTCTTAATTGGCATGTCTTCGGAACATTTGATTCACTTTAATTTAGGTTTTCCTCATAGAAAACAGTTCCCTTGGAAAAATTTCATCCAGCTCCAATAACAGCAAATTCACTTTGCTTCACACTAACAGAAAATCATTATAAACTCTCCTCCCAAGTTGTATTTGTCTGAATTTGTAGTAATAATTGCAGTGGATCTGACACTTGGTGCTTAGGCTGGCAGCTGTAGCTAGACTGGAGAGGACAATGGAAACAATATTTGAGGATATTCCTGTAATAAGTTCGTGAGAGACTGAAAAACATTTTGAATTGGGATTAAGTCTAGGAAAGAAACACTGATTTGTTGTACACATTAACCAGAGATTCTAACAGAGACCAAAGGCAGTTTACACACTATGGGAAGTAAAAATGGAAAAATACTTTCAGCACACAGATTTGTAAACTGAAGTAGTAAATTTATCCTCTAACAGAAGGAGGCAAATAACTACAGAGACTTTGTTAAAGGATATGTTAACTATGGTCTTGTGTACAGATTCAGAAATACAGCAAAGCAGTGAAGCAAACTGAAATTCTAAAAATGAAGCTGAGTAACAGCCTAAATACAAGAGTGGGAAGGCAAAAGTCCTCATTTCTTTCTTAGTCCCATATTCTTCTGTAATTCCTATGCTATATCTTTAAATAGGAACCTAAACAATCAGAAAATACATTTATAGCTATAAAGGTTGGGTGTGTAAACATGGAGTCACCTACGTAGACAACTGAGTATTAAACCAGTGGTATAAATCTATCATTTCTCCTCTCCAGCAATGATGACAACATTCAGCAACTTCACGGACTTGTAGCATAGAGGAAATACTGAGTGCAGAGCACTCTGCACATGCTGTCCAGATTATTAGCCTACCCATCTGGTTTCTGGCTCTGCCTCAGGAACATAAATTTTAATACAGACCATTGGTGTGGCTGGTCTGCAAAACAGAAATGAAAAGCAAGAAAGGACGAAGTGGTTCTGCAGCCTTCCACAGGCATGGCAAATGTTGGCCTTCTGTTGCTGCTCTGTTTTTTGTCATCAGCATCTGACTTTAATATGAGCACAGCTCTTCTGCTAAGCAGGAGCAGATCTCTGAGGCCAGAGTCTTGCAGTCCAGCTTCCCAGTGGAGGAGCAACCAGTCAGCACTGATTTGACATGTAATGGCCTATGGAAATTTATTAGGAAACTAGACTGAAGTTTCCTTGGCTTTACCCATCAGGCTATTACATAAAAGGGGAAGAAGGAATGGCATTTGCACCACTGTCATTTGAAAAGACAGCGTGATCCTAGTTTTACTTCTGAAAAAAAGAAGTTAGTTATGAACAGGCAGGAGAGCAGTCTGGGCTGTTACTCTCAAGCGGATGAAGGCACCTCCCAAACTGGGCTCAGTGAGGGACCAAAACCGCCAAAACCCCCAAAAGAGTCTTTTGCTAGTGACTAGCTATCCATGCCTCCCCTCTGCTAGGTGGGGTTTTACATACTCCAGCCTGCAGAGTCCAAATCCCTTCCTGCATGCATTAACAGACCCCGAGATCCCCACTCCAGGGCTGTGCTTGTAGAGGTTTATACCAGGCTACTCGGTGCTAAAGCACCTCGGTTCCATTTTGGCTCTGCACCAAAGCATATCCACCCCAACTGATTGCCTGTGAACCGTCTCCAATTTAACCATTGAGTAGTGACTTGACTGTTTACATTTCTTCTTACAGAAGAGCAAATCCAACACTGAATCTTAACAGCAAGTCTTCTCACCTGTTGGGATGGAGGTCCTTTAAAAAGCCTGGTATTTTTTAAGTATAACTGACTGGTATTTTGTTACTAATAAAATGAAGGGGGAAAAAACAGCAATTAATCAGAAGAGCTCAAAAGTGATCACTTTTGTAATGCAACATTTATAATGTGGCATACGTGATGATGGTCTGTGCTCAGAAAGATAAGGGCAGAGCATGACAGAAAAATTCACCTCAAATGAATCATCAGGGGAGTAATATTAAGCATAAAAGTGGGCTAATACAATTATTTCCCCAAATGACAGACTGTAAATCACCATTTCTCACAGCTTCAAGGCTGCTGTCACTATGTGGAAGAGAAATGATTAATTATGAAAATACACACTGCATTCACATGCATTGAACAAAACACCACAGAACTGGA
The DNA here is from genome assembly GCF_036417845.1 of Apteryx mantelli. NCBI lineage: Eukaryota > Metazoa > Chordata > Aves > Apterygiformes > Apterygidae > Apteryx > Apteryx mantelli. The sequence goes on along the minus strand of NC_089982.1, from coordinate 73,466,079 downwards.
TAAACACAAGCAAAACAATTACCACAGAAGAAAAAGGTACTTCTAAAAGAGCTATTTAAAAGACCTATAAGGAATGACAAACCATTTGTTTCCTTCTTTTGCTGCTGTTATAACTAGCTTGCCTTGTTATTGGCACCATAGATGCATCAGTTGTCAAAAAGACAATCTACCGGGAACAGGAAAGGAAACAGAAGAACATCAGCAGTTACTGTAATGTTAGAGGGGAAAAACTGCGCTATCAGCTGATGGCAGCATGAGGCCAGCAGTGCTGAAGTTTGGCCTGCATGCCAGTAGCATAAATTGTGTATGAAATAAATATTTAAAAGGTAGGAAGCCCTTTGAAACATCAGGGTTTAATCAGAGAACGTGCACGGAAGCCAGTGGACACTGCTAGCTAAATATTTTCAGACCAACAGTTTGACAGCTGGGGAAGTTACTGCATATTTGTTTCCTTGCCACTTTGTCTTAAGCCATTGCAAAAGGGCTTTTCTGAAAATCGGCAACATTATACTAGGGATTTGGAGTATCCCATTACACGCACATTATTGTCCTTGGCGATCATGAGGAAACACGTAAAGTAACTATTAACAATAGAATCTATGCTTGCACTTTACAAGCATTAGCTATGAATCTCTCCAACTTAGCAATATAAGCAAAAATAAGATTCCTTTGCCATTTACACATTGATTTAACAAACATTCAGAGGTTTTAAACCTAGTCCCTTATGACAGAATGTAACTATGTTCTTTTGCTACTGATTCACATGCAATAGTGCCAGGGTGGATGTTCAGAGAAAATACACATTTCCAGGCTGGAATAGCCCAGAGGAACCAAGAACCGTGCAGACACTTCAAAATGGCTCTCTATGGGAAACTGTCACATTCAAAACCTGGATTTGGGGACACTAGAATCAGTATTTGTAGCTAACCCGGAAAGCTTGTCAGGACCTCCTGAGGGCTGCAGGGACAAGGGAATCCAGATGACAATGTCCGAGAGGCAGGGCTTTACATTTTTTCTCTTTCTAGTCAGTACAAAAACATGATTTCCTTGTCTATTGATTTTTTTTAAATGGAAGAAGGGCCTTGCCATTTTCTGTTTTTCATTTTTTTGGTACTTTCAGCGGGTCTCCAGCCATTTTCAAAATCAGCTGCATAACTAGATTTGGCGTAGCAAATTCATTTCACTGGTGTTTTGTTTACACATTTGTCAGACCCACTGATGCATACATTTGAATTTTTCAAATATTCTGAGATACACACTTTATCCCCGGGTATAGCAAGTTTTTTCTTATTTTCTAGTTATCCAGACTTGGTTGCCATCTTTCCCCTCCCCACTTTTTTTCCTGGAAAATACTCTTTTAGATGGTCAGCAATTTCACTTCTCTTGTTTACTAGTGGATTCGTTTTCTTTTCTGTCATTTCCTTGTATTCTGAAACAGAAAAGTACTCCAGCTTACGAAAGTACAGGTAGACAAGTGATAAGTGTTCAGTTCCTCTTTTTGTGACTTTGCCTATATAATTTGTATTCAATATTGTTTATTTGCTTGATTACCAGCAGAGATCTATTTTTATCTGTATGTGTTTGATCAGTAATTCATAGATACCCAGTGACTGGTTTTGGTCTGTTATTGCCCTCCTATCTCTTACCTCTTGACACAGTGGGTCAAAATCTGAATTTTGCAACCTAGGGAAGCTCTGAATGTTAAGACTTTCTAGCAGCCATCATTTCTCCCCTCTTCCGTGCTCACATCAATTATTATCCTTCAACCATCAATGGAAAGCATAGTAAGAAGAAGAAAGAATAGGGCTATTATCAGCTGAATCTTTGTTTCATGAAGCCAAATTAGTATGAAATACCATTTCAAAAATGCCAGATTAAAGCCTCAATAAATTGGCTTTGCTAAATCAGCATACTGGTTACTTTTAAACATTTTAGTTTAGTTCCAAACTTTAAAATGCATAAATCAAAGCAATTTCAAAATGCAATCTTCTGTTCTGAGGGCAATTTTCCAACTAGCTCCCATTCCAGTTGAGAACACCCAGTTTCTTGGCTCTCCAAAGGACAGCTATGGGGTAGTACCAAATTCAGGGAATCAATCCCTTGATTAAAATAAAACTGAAGTGCTCATACCTCATTAGCATTAATCTCATCTATTAAATCATCACTGTTGTCACCTCTCCCAGAAAGTCAGACCATTTCTTATTGCAGTAGCTATGCTCCCTCACTGTCTCTTTCTCACAGTTCCTTGCACTGCCCAGACACATGCTCCAGAAACCATAATTCTTCATACCCTTGTTTTTCTTTGCTGCTGTTCAGCTGTTTGACTTCATCTTACCAAAAGCATGCCCTCAAGAAGAGATTTGCGTGCAACCTGCTCCATCCCCTCCTGTCTGTCTACATTGCAGTTGGTCCGCAGAGGCAGTCAGTGATGGTGTGTGAGCAGTTTATTGGTACAATAACATGCCCCTGCTAGTGTTGACTACTCATGTTAGCTTTTTGACATCAGAGGAAAATCTCCCTGGGTAAATCCACTGTGTGCTTTGTCCCTCTTTTCTTGTTTCCTCTCCTGTGTATAGCAGTTCCTTTCTGGACCTTGGAAGTCATGAGATATAGCACAAACACTGAGCTTTTCAAGACAAAAGATATGAGCTCCTTGCAAAAGTGTGTGTCTTCTTCCCTGATCTTTATGCAGGAAAGTGAAGATTTTTCAATAGCATTAAAGAGAAAGAATATCACAATGATATGAATTACAGAATTTATAGAGCATTTATAGGCCTCAAGTGCAATGCTGATTAATGACTTCTAATTGCATTCACAGCATCCCTGTGATTTATGTGGGTAACAGATGTGTCTCCATTCTACCAATATATGTTTGAAACACTGAAATAACAGAGCTGCTGAGAACTCAATATCTTATCAGTAGAGGAACCTGATACTCAAAGGTCAGGATTTCCCAGTTCCTATCAGTTAGCCCACTCTGCCATAAGAGTTCAGCTCAGCCCGAGCATCAAATGAAGGAAAATGCAGTTCAGTGTCTTGGAGTCTTAAGCAATGTAATCATGTTTCTCTCTAATGGCTGGGTTTAATTCATGACTAGTTTTTTAGCCAGTCACAGGTACAGTTCTTTCTTGAAATTTCTTGAACAGTGGGTAGAAAAATGGGATATTGATGTTTCAGGTGATTCAAAAGAAAAGGGGAAATGCGATCATGAAAATTTTAGATTTGTTATTTACTGCAGAGACAGTATTTGAATGTGTGGTAGTAGAATAATTCCATGGTCTTTTAATGTGTTTATTATGACAAATTCTTAAAAGAATGGTGACATATAAGAGTCAGGACACTTGGAATTCACCCATGAAAGAAGTGATATAGGAAACAGATGAATTTATAACCTAATGTCTAATCTGTTAGATTTAATAATAGAAACAATGTGTTACTTCTTTAGCTAAATTACCAGATGTTTTAATCAGTAGAATCTATAATTGTTAGCTACTGCTTATATGAATTTGAGAGCTGTTCTGCCAGATCTGGGCTATTTTAACTGAAAATATAATTTGCTACCAGTGTTGAGATGTTAATTTTAAATGATGAGCGGTCAGGTTGTTAACTAATATTGGCACAGACCTTTAGTTGAACACTTTGTGCTATTTCTTACCACTCAACTCATATATAAGTGATCATATAGCACAGCAAACACAGTGAGTGCTATTAAAAAATGTTTTTTTCCTTAGGAAAATTAACTCAAGCCAGTACAAATAAGCAAGAAAGATGAGTATTTGATGCAATGCCTATGTATATATCATGCTTCATATGATTTACAGAGAGTGTTTGAAAATGTACATAAAAATATAACACTGTTATGGAAGGTGTGTGAGGCAGTTTGTGTGTCAAAGCAAGGATATCCCCCAGACTTTCACACTTAATTTCAGCGTAGCAGGGTTATGGTTGCACTATTATTTCTGAACTTTTCAACTCTACTGTGTACTTAATGGAATGACAGAGAAGGTGGAATGACAGCAGGAGGTGGAATGCTATTCAAGCTCAACTCTGAGTTTTGAATATGGATAGCTGTGTTATCTTTGCACAAATAGAAAAGCAAAATAGCAGCTGATAATTTGCAACAGAATCAAGGAACACAAGAAAAGATAAGTTAATTTACAAGCTTTTCGATTTTTATGGAAGATTGGAAAACAAAACCTAGCAAGAAAGGTTGCTTTAATTTATATGTTAGAAGAGTATTTTGAAGGGAAAAAACACATGAAAATACACAAAGGGAGAACAATGAGGAAGAACAATATCTCAACAGGGAGTTCTTCAGTTATTTATCAAAACTAGTCAGATAGCGTCACACAAAACAAGTCAACTATTTCCTAACAATTGGAGGAAGCCCCCAAAGAACAAAGCACAAAGAGAATGTTTTTGAAAGAACACCACCATTAACTTATTGAACCAGCCATTTTCCATATGTTGAAATGAACTTCAAATATCTCAGTTTCCAAATAAGACGCAAAACACAAGTTTAAAAACCTCTAGCAGACACACAGTCAGCTTTTAGCAAACAGCGCTTACAAGCCATATCTCAAGCAGTGAGGTTGCTAGCACTGCAATTGCATGCTATTATTTCCTCCTCAACTCAGAGAAATTTCTTCTATTTCTTTGCTGTGTTGAGACATATTCAATATGCCAAAACTCTTACAGATTCTCTTGAAGGCTCAGCTCAGACTCTTTAACAGGCTGCTAGGTGTCCAAGAAAGAAAAAGGTACTTTTGAGGTATTTTGAGGCTTATCTGAGAGCAGTGGCCTGCTCTGAATCTTCTGGTGTTTCAAGCAGATCCAGTACATCCTGGCCAACACGGTGCCACAGATGGAGAATTTTAAACAGGGATTTTCCCCTGGGAGCATGAGTAGGAAAAAAAAGCTCTACCTCAAAAAAAGAAAAAAAAATCTTGTCTGCTCATGATGTTACTCTGATATTAGACCTTCCTATGAGAGCTGACATAAAAGCAAAGGACATACAATTTTCCAGTTCATGTGAGTACAGGGCGTGTTTCAAAATGCAGGCTCCTACATAGACAGCAAATGTTTTACATTTAAGGTTAGGAGAGTCAGTGCAGATTCTTCCTGTAGAAGATGAATGAGCCCAAAGGACACTAGCATGTTAAAAGGCCTTTTATGTACCAGTGCCTCATACAGTCATAAGCTTCATTCTTATTCTACCCGTGTACAGATGCCCTTCCATTAATCCTGCTGGCACGCATGATCATCCTGGTAGCCCCTCCATGCTCAGCCATTCTTCAGAACCCAATCAGTACACAGTGACACCCTTTTAAATGTTACCCTGTGGCCACAACTGCACCATTACGCTGAAGCAAAGTTCAAGACATGTTCTTCTGGAGTTGAGTTAATCTTTGGTAGGAATTGCAGAGCTCTGCTTTAAAAGTTCATCAGGCTAATATGGAAGCTGTTGGGTGCTATGATAAATGACTCATCACCACACACACAAAAGAGCACAGAGGCACTATAGCAGGTGGGGGAACCCCAATAATACCCTCACCTGGCTCCTCCCAGGGCTGTCACAGAGGAACCATCAGCCCCGTAGGCCTGGGGTGACACCCACCATGGTGAGTCAGTTGGAGAGGCTCCCCAAACCACCTTACACACTGGAAGAGGTTACTGCCTAGAGGTATGAGACACAGTAAGAGATGCAAGGGAAGAGCATTTGGGGATTACAAAAGACTTAAGGATGTTCAGGAGAGGAACCAAGGTCAGAGATAGGGAGGGAGCAAGATGGTCTGGAGAGGAACAAGCAAGGGAAAATAGACGGATAAGGGGATAAAAGGACCTGGTTGCACAAAAACAGGTCAGTAAACTTGCCTGGCCCTGCTCTGTGCCTGATCACCGCAGTCTGTCCTGTCATCTCCCTAACTCCGTTTCTAAGTATTTTCCTGTGTGAGGGGGACTCTATTTTGTGTGCATGTGTGGGGAGGTCTGAGTGCCAGCAACCAGATTCGGACCACAAGTCACAGGGACTTGTGTGCCCAGGGTGCCAGCAACTAGAGAGACTGGGTGCCACTGGTGCATTTGGGCAAGCGTGGGATCTTCTGCCTGCACTGATCTGTGTGGCTAGCCATGTCTATATGCATTTATGTGCTGTAGAGTATGTCTGCATGCGTGCACCTAATGGAAAAACATGCTCAGCCTTGCTAGTGGTAGGGCCTGGGGTAATGGAGCTCTGTTGAACCACCAGATTCAGCAACCCTAACAGAAATAGCAATATTTCACCTTCACAGCAGAGAAATAACACCAGCTAGAATACAATTTTGTGACAGTCTTATTTTAAACTTATCGTGTAGTGGAACATAGACAGTTCTAAAACTCCAATTATTTGTATTTTACAGATCTATTTTTACTAAATTCATTTGTTGATGTTATTTCAGCAGCAAAATCTGGATAAGCAAAGACAGCTTGTCGTGTTACTTTCCAGACTGCAGCTAGTGTTAATACGCTTACAGATGTCCTGCTAACAGGGATGATATCATACAAATAGTTCACCTTATTAACTTTGACCTTTTGCTTGCAAAATAATAATTTGCAAATACATATTGTCCTTATTCATCGCACTTTTTCACTGTTGATTGGATGAAATGTTCCGTTTTCATAGTTTTAGTTACTGGTGAACTCTGCTAGTGATGACTACACAGGATTCGTCCTTTGTGCAGCAGTAGAGGCCTCTGAGGCTGGAACAAGAGATATAAGTCAGAGACCTTGCTGTGGCACCTTTCTAGCTCCAAATTGCATGCGGCCTCCATAAGGAGGGGGCAGAATTTGAGCCAAAGCACAGCCACCCCTCTTCTCTCCCAAAAGAGAGGGCGCTCTCTCCTGGCCCAGGCTAACGCAGGCCAAGGCTGCTGCTTTCTCCTCCTTGCCCTGCTGACAGGAAATCTACTTCTGACTGTATTTAGCCAGTAATGATGGGCTCTCATGAGACCCTTCCCTTGAATCAAGGGCATTCTGAACAAAAAGCATAAAAGTCCCTGCAAAGCTGAGTCAGAAGATTAGACTCCACAACATGTTCAAATCCTCATTTGCTCAGACTCAGAAGAGACAAGAACTTGGGCCTCCAGGCATGTGAAACACCCTGCAACTAGAAAAATACTGATTTATTTTACCTTTAGTTCTGCAGATGGCGCTTTTGTTATTTCTTTTCTGAAGTGCTAGGAACACAAGCACACACTGATCCCTCATTTCCATGAGACTAAACATGCTTCAAATTACCTAGGTATCTGTTGAGCTGTACAAAGCCTAACAAGGATACCCCTGAACTGACAAGAGATTCCTAATTATGAAAGACTGATGAGGTTGCATCTCAGGAAGGCCTGTAACAGACCTCATCATTGATCCAACTGACTGAGCATGAAGAAATGGAACTGCACTAGTGGCTAGATGGCTGCAGTGATTTCTCCTCCCTGCCATTCCTTTTTTTTTTTTTTTTTAAAGTTCCTCCATCTTTATTTGCTTTTCAATCACTCACATGGAAAGTCTCTGAGGCTAAATTAACTAATAAGGTGGGCCAGTGATAGACTGCCAACAGGGCACAAATTGGCACCCACAACCAGATACTGAGCCGTTCATAGCATTAGTTGTAAGCTTGTTACAAGCAAGAGATTCATTTGTCAGAGGAGAAGAAACAACATTATCACCACAGACTGAAGACTAGTAGCACACACAGTTGGGCTGTATCCCTCCATACCACAGGACCTGATGTGAGAAGTCTTCACATTGAGCAAACAGAAAAGTTGACAACACTGCGGATGCTTAGGTCAGATGAAGAAAAGCAATTGCTGGAAATTGAGCTGTCAAATTGAGCTGTCAAATATTTGATGGGGAGTTTGAACACCTGGTTTTATTTCTCTGGTCTGCAACAGAGTAAGTGGTACAACTGGTAAATCATTTCACTTCACCTCTAGTTAAAATGACTCTTTTGTCTTACTGGTTAGGTACAGAGACAATCCTTTACTCTGTGTATGTGCTGTACATAACGCAATAGGAGCCTAAACTTGGTTTGAAGCTAGGTGGGAGAGTTACTAGGGGTAGATTTAAAAAACAGTGTTTTCTGTTCATGACCAAACTTGCCACTCATACGTTTGATTTCATCCTAATCATGGCAAAACCAGATATTTTCCCAACCCCTGCCAAGTGAGAAATTGCATTGAAACCAACTGTTGTGATTTCACTGAACAGATGGCCAAGTCCATGCTCCACCAGCACTTTGCTGTACCAGGGACACCAGGACTGCCTGAGCTACTTTTCTGTGGCTACCATGTGCTTGGAAGTCATCCAACCCTTGGGACACCAACCCCTGGCAATTTACTTGGCAAAAGCAACCATCTGTCACACTATGCCAGGACTTCCAGGCAGTCCCAGTCCTGCTTCTCCAACAGGAGAAAAGGAAACACTGGTATGACCACATGCCTCATATCCACAAAGATCAATTCAATGGGGCCTCCTCGATGAGGATCCCCATTTGTCTGTGAAAACCCAGAGACACAGGTTGCAGATACAACCAGAGCTGCCAGCAATTCACCAGGAATACAGGCTGGATTCGTAAATAGTGTAATAACAGGGAGGAAAATTAGGACTTCCCTATCTGAAAAGCTTAGATGAGCTAAATCTTCCTTAGCAGAAGAAAATATATATTGCACCTATAGAGAATGCTGACTGTTGTATCTTATAACCGCAGTGGCTCAGCGCACAGACATAGTTGCAGTTCTGTCATTGCTGTTACCATATATGTGTATCACATTAAGCAGAGTCAGTAGTATTTGCTTTCTACTGTTGTGTTGTGATCTGCATTTAAAGCAGGGTTGAAATTTTACTTTTTCAAATTTGCGGACCAGATTCAATCAGGAAAACATAGTGCAATAACTCTTTGTGATATTGCTGAACATCATAACTTTTATTAGAGCATTTTTTAATTCTGGAGGGGAGACATTAAGTCTTCTTCTCAGCTTGCCTCCAAGATTAACATTTATGCTTCCCTGAACCCTAAAACCCCTAGTCAATAAAAATGGTCAGATTTCCTATACAAATGCATTCTCATAACATCTTAGGGATTAAATCTCAATTTAATTCATTCTGATCATGAGCAATCACCTCCTAGATTTATTGCAACTTAATCTGCACCAAAGGAAAACAACATCCTAGATGGCCAGCTATTTATTTTCTCCAGTACTGCTGCCATAATTCATTATGTCTGGCCTATTTTATTTTTGGACTACACATTTATTTTAGATTTAGAGACGACTAGTGGGTTATCTACCCTAGTCTGCACAAAACAGGTCATAAGAATAGCCTTAATCCTTCGTGGATTGAGCCTAATAATCTGTGTTTGACTAATATAAACTAGCTTTCAGGCATTTAAATGAGTCAAGCTTGCTTATTAGGTGTTATCCATGAAAGAGAAGTGCAAAAAGTTTTCAGGTGTGTAAAAGGAAGCTTAAAAATTAAAATGGAAGTTCTTGCAAGAAGTTTATGGTATTTGCATAAGCGTTAGGAGCACCTTGGTTTGTTTTGTTAAAAAAAAAAAAAAGTAGAAAAACAGTGATATCAGATCTCTGCTCTGGGATGAGAAAATTGAACGTGCTGGCATTCATCCTGGCCCAAAATTGTTCCTAGTTTTTTTTGCAAAAATCACAGGTCTATTCCAAATAAACAAACCCAAACCCCTAATTTAGACATCTTAAAGCAAAGAGCAACAAAACCATTGCTTATTCTTAAGTTATGGCTGCTATTAACAAGAATAAATGTTTTAAGTTATTTTCTATTCACCTGGGCTGTGTAGATATTAACACCTCAAAACAGATTCCTGTTGGTATGGAAAGAAACCATGGTTTATATTATGCAATACTCTGAGATCAACATGTATTTTATAGAGACAATAAAAAGCAAAGATGTTTTCAGCCAAAGTGGTCTTCCCTGAGGTTAAGCATGTACAACAGATAACATTAATAGAGTTATTCTGGCCGGAGTGAAATTCTGCTCCCAAATCCAGTACTGAAAGAGCTTTTCTTCAGGAGATTTAGACCATTCTAGCAAAGCTGGGTTCTGAAATCAGATTTCCTAAGTCTACAATTCAGTAGCTTAAGAAGCAAAATTCAGAAGACCTCTAAATTGCACTGAAATATGCATCAGACTACACTGTTTAAAATACTAATACAGTGTTAGCTATATAGTTTTCATAGGCCAAAAGACCTAGTTAAGACTACACGATCCACTGCCCAACTTTTGAAGGCAAAACAGATGCTGATGAAGTCTTCTGTAAGGTTTCACCTCACCCTCCACTACCCACTGCTGCTCCAAAGGACGCACAGATCTTGAGAACACTGAAATTAAGGTGTGTGTGGGGGAATTGAAATGACGGTAGCAGTTTGTTCTGATGCTGAATTTAAAAACTAGTTGGACAGTGCTACTGGCTCAATTTCTCTCTATTACCAAAATTGTTGTTAAACAAAAAATTCTCAGTGGAAGATAACTGCATCTTTCAAATCACTACAGATTCCCAAGGGAGAGTGGTGGTCTCTGGGGCACATACCACCCTAATCAAAGTATGGCATTCTCAGTCTGCTTTAAAAAGATAAACTGCATCACCCTCATACCCCACAGAGCAGTAACACAGTTCCAAAGAAGCATAGCCTGAGATGTGTGGCAAAATGCTAAGCAGCTACTTAGTTACATATCCTTCCATCAGAAGCCAAATATGCAGAAGTTTTGCACATCTTTGACAGAAAATATTACATTTGGGAGGCTGATAAACATGTGCTTCAACAAGACATGATTAAGCAAGCTTTTCTTTCAGATTGATTTTGTAATAAAACATGTGCAAAGTGAATAAAAGCATTTAATTTATTCATTACATGGATCATTAGCTTTTCATTTCTAAAAAGCAAGCCTGTCACAGTATTTGGCTAGAATTATAGTTAAAGTACACAGAAAGGGACTTCCACCCCTATGTCCTTTGTATTTGAATGACTAACAAATGAACAAGGAGTTCCTAGCAGAGGGTGCGACTGCATTGTCATTTCAGTTTGGATCGGGACCATGTCTGACAGACGAAATGCCTTGGAGCACCCATTGGGTTCTCCATGGATGAAAGTAAATCTGAAGATGCAATCTAGTATTGTGCTTCATTCCCACCAGCCACGAAATGGTGCTCAGTTAATGCGACCAGACTAGAGCTAGTCCAAAGTAAAACCCTCAAAAGGCATACAGTGTGGCTGCTGGTCCACAGCACAGACCATCTCCCTACAGATCCTGTCCTACAGGACTACTTTACCTGTTAACACAGACATAAACAAAGGCATGGAGTAGATGCTGCTTCCAACCGAATTTTCTCTACCAAGAGGCCCCAGCCAGAGGCATTAGATTTCCCACATTCTCATAGAAAGCTGCATACTGTAGATTTTCAGGAAATTGAGTCAAATATGAAAGCCCATGGATGGAAAAAGTTGCTTGTGTTATAAGCAATGAAGTTGTGCGTCACTGTTGAAATCACTTCCTCACAAGTAGCAGAGTAGAGCCCTACATAATAACGGAAGGTACAGAATCTATATTCTAGCCACCCATGCAATGACCAACACTTATAAAGCTGGATGCTTACTTCAGCTTATAGTTTGATTATCCAAAAAACAGGGTGCCTATAGTTCTCATTAGCTTCAGCAGGAAAAGGAATAGCTCAGCTCTGAACAACAACCCCCACCCAACAGAAAAGCAGAAGAGTCCAGTCATGATTTAGAAATACATCTTAGGCATCCAATGTTAAAAAATGTTGAAGCACTGTATGAGTATTTAAAGAAATACACGGTTGACATTTTACATTTATTATTTTAATTATATTTTAAAATATAGCCCTTGTGGGAGTTAACGAATTCAGAGCTGATCAAATTTTGAGGTATTGAAAACAGTGCTTTCAATACTTTTTTTTTGACTTATCAACTTTCAGCCTCAATTTTTAATCATTGGTGTTGGAATACCATTTTAAATACAGAGGAAATAAATACGGTCTGAGAAATGACAGAGCAATATCACTGTCTGAAAAGTGGGGTTTCCATCTAATATTGTCTTAAGATTTTAAAGTCCTTTAAGAATTTGAAAATAAAAGCTGACCTCCCTAAATTTTGCAGAATGCTTTATAAGCAGCAAATAAAATGAGTCATTTTGACTGGTATCAAAAGCACATTGTTTTAAAAATAATTTAAATCCTATATTTCCACCTGTGCAAGTTTAAAATTGTAGTAAAATCTAATGAATCATCTGAATCTTATTTTCATTATTTCTCACTGATATTTTTTGACAAAGACAATGAAATATTTCAGTTTTCAAGGAATATGCTGAGGTTTTCCAGTAAGATTGAAGAAGGTAGCAAAATTCTGATGGGGTCTGGGAAATAGGAATTATATCTTTAAAATGGCTGCCATGAGCATTTCTAATGGACTGCTTTTTCTGCCATATTTTGTCAGTCACATGACAGCTTGTATTTTCTTTTCCCAGCAGGGTACAGTTTTATTCTGCGAATATGTTGTATGTTGCATTTTTGTTGGTCTTTTGGACAAAACCAGTGTCTAAGGATAAAAAAGTTCATCTCTTTTCAAAATTTAAAGTTAGAGGTAATAAGTAGATTCAAATCAGACATTTATTTCAGAAAGAAAAATACAAATAGAGGTTATTTAGCAAAAACTGTTTTTTCTAAAATAGCAATAAACTAAATTTGTTTTAAATATTGTTCTTTTACCATTACTGAAAAAAATATTGCACTAAAAAAACAGATCTGATTTATGGTTTCTTAAAGTTAAGAGTTTTCTACAGAATAATGGCCTTTTCCTGAGAGGGAATGGAATCACCTAGCCTGTAGATAAAAATAAAGACTTTCATCTCTGAGATCTAGGACCCACATACCATGTGGCTAATGCATAACTGGATAATAACAGATACTTTACAGCTCACAGGTAGATCAAATATTTTGCCCACAGATGTAACCATAGTACCACAGATGCAACTAACCGGATCCCCAACATCGTTTGGGCAGTTGCTCCAGAAGGCTTGTTTCAGAAACGATTAATGCATTTGAATACTGCGACTTTGCCAGTGCTGTGGATATCAGTCTGGAACACAAAACTTTCAGGGCAGACTTTAGAAGAATGGCATAAGCACAGGTGACAGAAGCTTTCCTGGAGGATTTAGGAAACGAATGCCACAGAATTACAGAATGGTTGAGGCTTGAAGGGAGATCGTCCCTTCTAGATCTGGAGATCATCTAGTCCAACTCCCCTGCTCAAGCAGGGTCACCTAGAGCACGTTGCCCAGGATTGTGTCCAGATGGTTTTTGAATATCTTCAAGGACGGAGACTCCACAACCTGTCTGGGCAACCAATCAATGGGTGCCATACCCATGCAGTGTAATGAGAGCATATGACCCCATTCATCTTATTATCGTACTTAGATATTTATGGAGTCATTCAGGAATTAGCCTCATCCACCCAGTTCTACCCCGGTATTTATTCTTATATTACACATTAAACAAAAATATTCTGCATTATACAAGAATAATATTAACAACAAAAATTTTTAAATTACACTTTTTCCAACAAAGACTGCAAATGAAACTTAAAGGACCTGCAAAAATAATCATCATATAAAGATTAAATTTACTAAAAGTATAAAGAACAGTAGCACAACAAGGAAATCTGTAGAATCAGGAATCTGAGTGTATAAGAAGAAATGAGACTGGTCCAAAACTTGCATAGTCTCACCAGAGGAAAATGAAAATATCACACCAACCCTCAGGAAACAGAAGTTTCATAAATCACAGGAGAGCACCATTGACACTTTGGACATGACTCAGAATTATTACCCTGCTGAAATGCAATGCTGTGTACTCAGTGCAACATTAACACAAGGAAAGAATGACATTTCAATGTGGAACATTCAAATTAACTTTGACCTAACACTTCATTATTGGAAGGTTTGTCAATGAATTCTTCTCATAAAAAGATTACCTAAAGCTTCACTGCCAACTAGTCACTGATCCAAGATTTTAGAGGACATTTTAATCCTCTCTGACTATAGGATGAAATGTATGTAATGACAAAAATACACCTGTTTTGAAATCCAAGTCCATGCAGAGTGCATAAAGCAAACCCTTTAAACATTTGGATAACATGCCCTCATTTATCATAATCTGTGCTTCAGACAGCATAACCCAAAGAACTAAATATTACCCTCAGAACTACCTGTATGACCTTAAAGAGTTCCTGCATATATTGGAATATTAGTACGTCTCAGATCTGAAGAAAGTTATTTGGTCAGTTTATTAGTTAAATTTATTCAGTCAAATCTTTTAAATGTTTTTTTTTTCCAATTTAAGCAGCAAAGAATCCTTACATTTTCCTGTTACAGACCACTCTTCCTCTCACGTTCATGAAAGAATAAACTGTTTCCCCTTCTATTCATATCTATAATGATCACTTAGTATTTATGAACCAGCAACAGCTTACATGAAAATAAAACAATTTCAGAAAGTTTTAGCCATAACAAAACCTCTCCACATTAAAGAAGTTACTTGCTGTGCAACTTTGCTTATATAATGCTATAGTACTGAATGTTCTATGAATAATGGCTTTTAGGCTGTAAAATCAACTGCAAATGTAGGAAAAAAAATACAGAACAATGTAACTATCACAGATTATCTGTAGACTATGAGACTAGTCCAAACTCGGACGTAATAGTCCATGAGCCTGCACAATACCTTGGAGTCAACAGTAATAATACAAGGATGATACAACCAGTAAGACAGAGAAATAGTGATAGGATCTTTAAAGCTAGATTTAATGATCTCTCAGATATTTAAGTCTTTGTACATTCAATAGATTCTTTGCTAGTGAGAACTGATTATTAATCATACACAATATGTTTTTAATCAGATAGCGGTATTTAGGAAATATGCATGACAAGTTGATGGGTGGATAGCAAGACACTTGCAGCTATTTCCTGAATTCTAGAAAATACTACATTAACAATCACAAATAGATATGAGAATGGAGGATTGTATTAACAGCTGCTTACATTAACGTCAAAAGCTCAGTGGACTACTTGATGTCAACATGTGGAAAAATTATGTTTTAGTAGAAGAAAGAGTAATATGTAATATGAGTAAACAGCTAAAAAAGAAACAAAGATCAGAAGAGAAATGCAGAGGAGAAAGAACTCATGGAGAGGACAGTAAAGGGTGGGTAAAAAAGGAGGCAGAAAGTTGTCAGTCCCTGACCAAGAATCAGTTACGCTTGGATAACCTGAGGCTCCTCTACAGACTGCTGCAGGTAATGGCACACAGGAGAGATGTTTGTACTTTTCATGTCTTTCAACTTCAAAAAAATCCCCAGTCAAAAAGGCTCTGAACCTACCGAAAACAGAGACGAGCTGGTTGGTGGCAGCTATGGGTGTAATTCTGAGGCAGACCTTAGGTTTCATAGCAAGAAATTCTCTTTGCTTTATAATCAACACCCAGGAGACCAAGAGGAAAGGGAGGAGGAAAACAAGTAAAAAAAAAAAGCAGTCTTTGAAACATAGAGAAAACCTGTTTCTGTGCAAAGTTATATTTCAGAATTTGGATTTTGAAGAAAGATTACAGGGTCTATGTCTGATACTTCATAACCTTTAACCTTCTGTAATCCCTACCACTGGTGCCAAGAAGCCATGAATGTTGCTAATTGCTGAAAAAATGCTGTCACAACAGAATGAAAGCATTTCACACCCATTCTACATGGAAGTTATATACAACTTGAAGCAGTAGAAAATTCAGGCAAAAATGTCATATTTGAATTAGCTCTATGTTGTTCACTTCTATAAGTGAAACATAAATAATGAACAATATAACTGCTAAACTGTTGGGAGTAAATTCATGCACTGAATTTCAAGCTCCTCTTTCCAAAGTCAGAAGTCATCATCTTCCTTGCATACATATTTGGCTTCTAGTATTGTGAGCTCTGAGACTAAATAATCCTGCAGGTATTCTTCCTTGCAATACTTTTCAGGAGGTGAATATGTGGCGGGGGAGGGGGAAACTGCGTTGTTCCCAGCAAAGGGTGTACATGTACAGGAAAGACAAATGCAACTGATACACTGACAGTGCATCTGGCAATATTGACCTGTGGACTCCTGAAGCTCGGAAAATTCAAGGGTTAGGGGAAAGTCTGCCTGAAGGGTAAGTAATAATTCTTCTCTCCACAGTCAGCTCCTGACCTTTTACCTAGTCCAGGGATGAATAATTTTGGCATTACCGATGCATCCTTCTCTCTTTTCTTATATAGAGAATAACTTCAGCTTAAACAAAAGCACAATCCGATTCATTCAATAGACATGCTTCACTGAAGGAAGGAGACGTGCTACTTTCTTCTCTAGTTAGCTATTTCTCTGAAACAAAAATTATTTTGATACCTGAACTGCTTTCCATTTGAACAGAAAGATTTGGTTTCTGAAAGTGCCCCACACAGGCAGCTTTCATTTCCTCTTTCAGCTGCTACTGTTTATGACTCGCTATTAGCAATTTTAATTATAAAAGCTTCCAGTTATCATTTTTGCATTTTACCATTATTACTTATTACTAAGTATCTAACTCTAATTATGATGAGGTAATTACTGTTGTTGAATGGTGACAGTTCTGTCTTTAAAATATTAAAATCAATGGTTCTGCCTCTAAAGAAGTCACCACCGTAAAATATTGATCGAATAATTTTACACACAGTGGCTGGAAGAAGCATAATGCAGATAATATTTAAGACTAGCAATTAGCGGGAGATTTTTGTGAACACAACGGCATTTAAATCAGTAGTGTATGCCTGAAAGGACAAAGATATACAGTATAAACTGTAGGGTGCTTACTACTTAATGAGGGTTTCATTATGCAGGCTGGGAAGGGGGCAGAGGTATTCGCAATAGGTTGTACGGGTTGCCCATAAGGCTCATGGAGAGAAATATGCTCTGAACTCTTGGAGGCTCTTGGAGACTGATTCCAAAATAATATTATTTGCATTGTACCTTAGGTACTTTAATTCCTGTAATACTGAGGACCTTTCATTTCCAATTCTGTACCCTGTCTTTCACTTGCAACCTTTCATCTGCACACTCTGAAGATGCTGTGGCAGTGCCTTCACCTTGGTATCCCGAGTACCTTTGTCCTCGTGGCCTTGCACTGCTTCATTCTGACAAAATACGTTTGCAGGTTCACCTTGTAGCTTTTGGCCTGTAACCCCTTACTAAGATCTCTTCACCTTCCCCTTGTCACTTCTAGTTTGTAACTTTAGAACTTAGTACGTAACATAGTACATAATAGTCATTTACATAGCCAAATAATATGCACGCACAGAGCTTAACACCCAGTTAGCATAAAACATCTGCACCTGATAAAGTGTGCTCCTATGCATGAGTGCATCATAAGCATGAACAACCAACAAGGAGTTTGAGGGAATCCTGACCAAAAAAAAAAAAATTTATCTAGTTACTACTGGAAGAATGTATGCTAAACCCATTTACCTCTTCACCCACTGTTCACAATGACTGTGAATATCTATAATACAGAACAATAAGTTCTGGTTTGGGTCATCTCAGTTCATTCCACACCAAAATTGATCTGAATTAATAAGCTTCTGGGTTTTGGAAGGTTAACCTAGCTAACAAAAACTAAAATCTTGATTCTTTGACCTCAGAACAAAAAACACGGTTTCAGCAGTTTCAAATTCTGGAAATTTCCTTTAAAGGTTTCTGAAGAAAGAGATGCTAACTTGAGTTGAATTATGAGTGGAAAAAGTTCGTCAGGCAAAACAACCCACCGCAACTTAGATGATGAGGAGATCTTCAAACTCAAAGGACAAGAAAGAACTCTAGCTATGTTCTCTCAGGGTCATCAAGGAAAGTTTGATTGTACGAGCAAGGAAAGGTATTTGCATAGCCAATCTGGATAAAAGACTTAGCTTTCTAGAGTGGAGAAGGTAATGCATTTATTAGCCCAAGAGTTCAGAATAGCAGAAGACAACTTTAGAGGGCCTTTTCACAGATTTCACAGAATGTTTGAGGTTAGAAGAGACCTCTGGAGATCATCTAGTCCAAACCCCTGCTCAAGCGGGGTCACCTAGAACACTTTTGCAACAATACTTAAAGAAAAAGAATAAAGCAATAGGATAGGCGTCATCTCTATATTATACCCCAACTGAACCCTAAATCAGTAACCTAAGATTGTTTTTCCTGTGAATTAAGGAGGTGCCTTAATAAATAGATCTCATGTGGGAAAAACAAGTCAGGTGGTCCAAGCACCTTGGGAAGCAAAAGGAAAAAATGTACAATAGTCCATTACAGCAGCTGTCAGCCTACAGCCTTTTTTTTGGTCACAGCATCCTAAGTTCTCTCACCAGACAGACTACAGCTACTCCCAGTTCTCCTCATCACAGTACTTTTTTCCTGTTAAGGTTTGCAAGAAGTTTCTTTCTCCAGAAGAGCTCTTCAGGAACTTCTGGTTGCTTGCCTTCCCTGCCACTCAGCGCAAGCCAGGTGTGGATGGTAGGCCACTCCTTTCCAGCAGCCTCTCTGAGAATTAACAGATAGCTGAAGTTACTTTTTTTTTTTTAACTCTGTCTTTTTTTAATTTATTTTATTTTACTCTGTCATATTTTCTCCTTTCTTCATGGTAAAGACTATTCCATCTTCTGAAAGAGTCTGTTGAGATATTTACACTAGTTTACGTCAAAGGCCAAAACTGTAAAACTGCAGGGGAAGCTACCTCTTACTTGGAATTTTGATTGCTTATTCTCAGAATGCCATAGAGCTTTATCTCTTTCAAGGAAAAAGGACTTCTTCTGCAGAGTACTTAAGACCTCCTACTTCCCAGTTTTTTGGTATACATCCCTTTGTAATATATTTGCTGCTCATAGAATCAGATGCTGCTCACACCTGTGTGTCACAACCCTTTGCAGTAAAATGTTCCTGGGTTAACTTGCATAAAATGTCAACTGGGACCATAAGCACAGCCAAGAACTGGGCTCTGAAGTACTGCATGCTCTTATCTTGAAGAAGCCTCCCAGTACTGAGGAAAATCCACTCTTTTGTCCGGAAACTACCAATAAGCTTAGATATGAAGCATCCCCATTTCTGTCACCCCTGTAGCACTGGCCTCTGCTATACTTGTCTGAATGTGTGGCACCTGTGATCACACAGCTCTACACCCTATATGGAGATAAGGCCCAACAGCTTGTCTGACTTAGAAATCTCAAGTAGAAGTGCAATCAGCACAAAGAAGTAGAAACTAAAACTTCTGCCTCATTCCACATTCACTAACTACTTTTTTTGTGGGTTAGCTAGGTGGGCCAGAAGAGTTGCTCAGTCTCCATCCTTAGGGTTTTCAAAACAAGACTGTATGAAGCCCTGAGCAACCCAGTCTGATCTCATAGTTGACCCTGCCCTGAGGAGGGGCTTGGACTAGAGACCTCCCAAGGTCCCTTCCAACCTCAATTATTCTAGAGTCCTAAAACAGAGACTAAGAGGGGCTTGTGTTTTCTGCAGTAGTTTCATAGATGCATTGCACTACTACACCCTGTAAGCCTTTACATGTGCTTGCTGTCAGACCAGCCCCCTGGATCCAGCAGAACAGGATTCTAGATTCTCTTTCCGTGTCCCTTTATAGATAGTTATACCATCCTTCTTTACATCTATACTTATTCATTTCTAGAAAGGCTAGCTGTTGTCATCATCATTGCCATTATTTGATTCTTCAGAGGCTTTCTACTTGTCTAACACTCAGATTATGTCAGCAATACATAGAGGTGGAAGCAGAAAGAATTACTCTATAATAAACTGAGGCAAAGAATTGGAGGGTTTTGATGATCTCCTCAAATAAGGAAGCATTCTCTAACACTTGCCCGTAATTCGTTCTCTTTGAAGGCGGGTTGTTGCCACTGTAATCAGACTCCTATTCAATCCATTCATTTTTGTAATGACCTAATTCTCCAATACATCCTGTATCAGGAAGTTCAGTTTGGACTTTGATTTGTAATTCTTTCCACTCATCACATCTTTACACACCAAGTTTATTTTCAGAGTTTTAACATAGCTACCTCATCCACCCATCCATCCTCAGGCTTTGCAAGGGCTTTATTTTCTTGAGCAGGCAACACACTTCTTTCCTGAAATGGTAACAGGAGCAAGAGGCCTGCTTTGGCATTAGAGTCATATACTGACCCCAGTATTCCAGACATCTCTGGGATAACCCATTATTTCTATTTAGGAATTGCTCGTTTGCCAAGCTAAGCCAAAGGTGCAGCTGTACTGGGGCAAGTGCTGAAGATGCTCCTTCCCTCCTACTCTTTGCTCTTCCTGATACAGCACGTGCACTTTCGACAGTGTTATGGAAACAGACTGGGTTTGACTTTTATTTGGTGACTCTTTATCAGGCTTCCTTTCTTGCAAAGTGGATCTTTTAATTGTCAGAGAAAAAATTTCTGCTGGTGCCCGATATTTTTCTTAAGGGCAAGTCATAACAGCAGCAACTCATTCCAGTCCAATGTTACATACTTAAAGGAAATCTAACATGCATTCCAGTACTTGATTAAACTTTTCAGTGAGGCCATTTGTCTTGAGAATCCAGGACATGTGCTTGTTTTTTCTTCCACAGCAGTTATTTTCTGTATTTAGTTTCATTGAAAACCCCAAAAGAAACAATCAGTTCCTTTTTCTGCTACTCCAACCCCTCTTGAATATATATCCTATTGCTTTTTAGTGGCTTTGGTTTTTAAGCTGTGCAGAGTCTTCTATCATTTGTCACATTATACCTCATACTGCAGTCATATAAGAGACAAAATTAAAAACCCCTTGTCTTATGCATAAACATATTACCAGTTTGGAGGAGCACAGTGGGTATGCATCTGGGCTTGCTCTCAACAAGGCATACTGTGGTCACTTGTCTCAGCCTTCATAGACATCCATGAGACTACCTTAAAAAGTGCTCAGGGGAGGGAGGGAGAGAGGGAGGGAGGAGAGAAATACCACAGTTGTAGTACTGGAGCAGCTTCTGCATAGAGCCAAGAAGGAGGCCATACAAACTCAGAGACAGGTCAGTTTTGTCCAGCTACTGCTACATATTTTTCAACTGAATATGCTGAATAGTTGAATCAGGCACTCAGTTACTTTATCATAAAACATGAAAACTGCCATACAGGTGTCTAGCCCTGACCTGCACACTTCAAATGTGCTGCTACATAAAATTTCTCTTAAAAATAGCAGTAGTTTCTCTGGCTTGTGCCAGTGAGATACAGATGCAACATCTCACATTTGAATACTTTGAGCTATTTAGGAGACATACCCAAAAGAACCTGATGTTCCAGAAAGGCAGCTGAGAATAGGAAGAGGTCATCTGCATGTGTTCTTTTCAACAAAATATGTCAGTGCTCTCAATCACACAAAACAGAAATAGCACTTTAAAGAGGGAGATACTGTTCAATATGAGATCAGGTGACTGTTTTGGAGAAGGCTTCCATATTGGAGGGCTAGATCAGATCCAGCTGGTAGCAAGTTTCCAGAGAGCATTCAAACCTCTACTGTCCCCAGATTTCTCCTCTACCAGCTTTTATGAAAATGTTCAATCTAATTGTCCTTCAGATTCCCTTTCTTTACAGTTGTACACTGTACATGGGAAGCCTGTAATTGTCTTAAATACCTGTGATACAGGCTAACACTAATCATTAAAAACAGTAATATAAAAATCAATTTTTAAGAAGTGATTAAAAAGACACTTTTACAGGAAGAAGTAAACCATCTTTCTTAAAATATACATGTAGACCAGATCTTCAGTTCTGTCTAAACTTCTCGTTTTTTCCTCCTGACTAAAATAGCAAGCAAATGCATCAAAACTAGCGTGCAGGAGAATGCGGCCAGCATTAGAGATTGAAGAAGTTTCTGAATGTTCTGAAGCTTTACTGGAAAAGGAAGCAATTTAGAAGAAAAAAAATTTAAGTCAATATGCCATTTTGATAAATTTTCTGTTAAAACTATTTTCAACTAGCCTTATATACAACTTTATATCATACAAATATATAGTTAAGGTACAGCATAACAGCTCTCTCCTTGTTTATTACTGCTATTACTGCATCTGTAAGATAAACATCTTTCTTGGATTTGAACAGACTGCTCTGTAAATAGCAAAGTCTGAGTTGCAGATCAACATCCCATAACATTTTGTATTTTTACAGAAGACTGCTGTAAATGAAAAGGCAGCAGTGTAACACATGACCAAGCACTCAGACAGTCTAATTATTTAAATGTACATCACATTTTTGAGACTAGTGACCAGAATGTGAATTGTCAGGTTTAACTACTAGCTTTGATTGATTTGTCTCTCTGCTGTTATGGAAACCTACATTAAAGATGTAGAAACAATAGAACCTAATTAATGCTCCATGTATCTCCTGCACAAAAGAAGTATTGGGCAGTTATTTGTTGCATTAAGGCAGCACACACAACACTTTTCAAATGCATAGTTTAAGAATTGCTGCTCAAAAAAAGTGAGGTCAGAAGCACAAGATTAGAGAAGAGACTTCCCCCCGGTGTTTTGTTGCTTCTTTAAGGAGTAAATGGTCAATTTAATCCACCCTTTCCTTTAGTCACTGAAGACTGGCAGTTGCTCTGCAATAGTAAGAGCCAATCTGGATTAGGAGCAGCTGCCTTGCAGGTTGCCTTGGGGAGGAGACATCACAGCACAGGCACTGGCAGAGGGAGGAAGAATCAAGACAGTGATGAGATTCACTTCAGTGACAAAGAAAGAAGGGTAGAGACTTGGCAGGGGCAGGGTGGAGAGGAGGAAGGCATGTCTTAGAAATAAATATATTAGCCACTTTCTACCTTCTGAAGCCATTTAACCAAAGTAAGGACAATGCCTTGAGAATCGTTTGTTCTCTGACAGTCTTGGCCGCTCAAGATCTTTCCTCCAGGGTATCATTTGGGCAGAAGGGGCTGGGATGAAGGGCACACAAAGGAAAGTCTGGCTCCTCCCTTCTGTTAAGGAGTTGAGAAAGAAGGATCTTTCTTTGTTAAACACTATCTTGTCACCTGCCTTCTTTCACTTATCTGCTGTGATAATGTCTGCGTCCTTTACTTACAGATCTGTTTTTTCCCCAGAGACTTAAATGTCTGAACAATGTTATAGGAACAGGCACATCTTACTCTTCTAGACCCTGCCTCAGAGGAAGGTTCATCAGAGAGAGGAGCAGACATGATGGTACACATGATGCTTTTGCTCTCCTACTGCAGCTTCCAATTAAGGCTCTGTATTCATGGGGGATGTGGAAGAGGGTGGAGGAGAACACAGATCAGAGTCCTACAAACTTAACCAATTTCTCCAAGTAACAAAAGACAAGACAAAAAGCAGTATTTTTTCCAGATTAATCAATGAGCAAATACAATTTCTTCTTTACCACTCATTCCAGACTACTACAAAACCCATCATGTCTCTGTGAAACAAAGATGCCAGTCTTAGCTTGTCAGACAGTATCATTTAATTTCACTATAACTTTGCCTCTTCAACTTCCGAGAGTTGTGAAGGAATAAAGTTGAACAGAAGCATCTTTCCAAGGTTAAACTGGGTCATTTTATACATGAGTGATTGAACAGAAGCAGAGAAAAAAAAAAGTAAAAAAAAAAAAAAGTGTTTCAACCAGGAAGCAGATCTATTTCTGCTGATACAACACTGAACTGTCTGACACCAGCTGTAAGAGGAACCAAGGGCCAGCTGCCCAGGACTATCAACCTGTCTGGAAAGTGTGTCAACCATGACTTCTGTCCTCCTCTGTGCATTGCTCTGGAAAACTAGATGATCCTTTCTGTTCCTCCCAATCTGATTATGTTTGACAGCTCCATTATTCTGCAGCTACTGACAGCATTCTTGGTTCGAAAGAGGTTGTGCCTGCAAGTGCACAGAAGGTGGTGTACAGCCTGGATACTCTGCTTGAAGAGAGATCAGAGAGCAATTTGAAGGGCACCATTCTTCCCTCATCAGCAGGAAAGAGTTCATACATCTCAAGAGAGCACTAGAGTCTTGGTGACATGCTAAATATTCAGATGTCTCCCAAGTAAGAGAGAGAAAAGAAAACAAAAGAATGACATTCTAGGGAATGAAATGAAACTGTTCTAGTAAGCAATTACAGAAAAATGAATTCAGGGTGTCATTAAAGCAGGCTGTACTTGTGAAAGGCTGTGATAACACTAAAGATATTTCACCTAAACCAAAGTATCAGCTATTGCCACTAGTTACACAAGTCAAGTGGACTTAGTATCAAATGTACCAGGCAGAAAGCAAAATAAGAAGCCATGGGCAACTCAGTATTTGTTGACAGGGGCATCCTGAAGTTGATATGTCAAAACGCTGTTAAGATATTCTTAAATTATTTGCAGAGGGGAGGAAAAAAAAAAGGGAGACCTAAAACACTTAAGTTATTCAGCTGCATTTCATGAAATAAAATAAGCAGTTATAAAGAGTTCACGAGACACCCCCATCATAAAACAAAGTGGACTCCCAGCCACAAGACTCCTGTGAGACATGTGGGAAGAAAGGAGGAGGAGAGGAAATCCAATGACAGCACCTGAGCAGACACTTCCTGTACAACCCAAGTGACTAGTGAACCCACCAGGCAGGGTAAGGCCTGGTGTGGCTGGCCAGGAACAGAAGAGATGCACCACCATGTTGTCTAGGAACTCAAGGACAATGTGCATAGATTGAGGGGGAATTGCTTAATGATGAAATGCAAGCTCAAACTGATGGCAGAGTAGTGCCAATAGGAAAGTTCAATTTCTTTGTCAGCATCGATATACATCACAATGTCACAAGTCTAGGATTTCCCCCGCCACGCACACACCCTAAATGAATGAGGTTGTGCTGTTCAGCTGTCTCAGCCTTGTGAGGTGACTGTTGATCACAGAGCTTCCCAGGCAAAACACTCACCTTTGATCCTTTTACTTGAGATATGGAAGGAATGTTGCCCATGGGCCCGAGGTGAACACTTCAAACATGCTCATGAGAAATATCACTCATAATATAAAAGATCAATGTATCTAGAATCAGTGTCTCAACCTTTAAGCCTGCTTACCTGTCTTCCTGTACCTTTATATCCTCATAACTAATGCTAGTTTTTACATACAGCAAGAATTCTTGTTTCCACTTAAACAAGTGTCAGAATAAAACACATTTCATTAGTGCTATTCTGTAATTTAATGGTTCTAAATACAGATCAACATTTGATGCTGCCTTATTTGTCAGTAGGAGGTCTGTTAGACACCAGATACTGCCAGTTTGGTAGAACAGTGATAACACAACAGTATGTTGACAGCACATAGTGTAGCTTGTCTAAACCCATACTTACAGACCACTTAAATGCAGGCATGCTGCATTATGGCTGATGGCAAATGGCAAGCATTGCTGTATCAGGCCTCCCAGATCTAGCAAAAATATGCTAGTGTTCACATGTAAGCTCTGGATCTTCCAGTAAAGTTGTTTGGGGAAGTGAAATTGATACTATCTGACATTTATAGAGCTGCTTGTACTGACTGGCAAAGAAACAGTGCCTTACCTTTCCATAAAGAATTTATGTTCAGAAGAAAGAATTTATGTTCAGGTTGTACAGAAAAGACATTACACACATAGGCCTGTAAGCAGTGTCTCTGCTTCTTCTGATAGATCTCAAATAAAATTAACTTTCTTTGCTGCTCTAAGATAAGTGCACATTCTCCACTTGACGTTCAACAACAACAAATTTATATCTTGACCCAATATTTTGTTTGTTCTTTTAAAAAAAAGGATAAAATTATACTTTTAAGAATATAAAGATGCCTAAATATGTAATTGTCTTTTGAGCACCCATTCAGCACCTGAAAGTCTTTCTAGTGTGAGTCGTAGATACTCAACCTGTCTAAAAGACAAGGAATATATCTGGTTATTAAATATACTTAGACTCTTAACAATATCTACACATATCAGAAAACTTGACAACTCTTATTAGAAAAGAGAGCTCTGAATTAAAAAGAGGCAGCCACAAAGTCACTGCATAGCATTGTCTGATAAAGCATTCATAGAATTTTGATAACAAGGTCATGAAAATACCGGAGGCATGAAAAAGTTATTTTCAGACATCAAGTGTTTTCAGATAGTTTTTGTGACTTATTCTCAGTAAAAAGTAATTATTTGCCATGAAAATCTGCAAATGACAGGTTTATTTCCAAGTGCCAGTAGAAGAGTTCAGACCTTCGAAAGTGGTTCATGCATCAGTATTTGCTATATTCTGTGATTAGGTTTCAGATTTTGTACCCATGGAAGGGGGAGGGGGGAATTCTCCTTTCATCCCCAGTGTTTGCACCCCCCCCCCCACCCGGCTCATTATCACTCCTGTTTGCCTTCTTCTCTTCTCCCACCCTATTGTTTAACATCTCTGAACCCATCTGTCAGTGGGCCGGTGAGAGCTATGCAACTTCAAGAAGAGGAGTTACCTTTGTTAGCTGCATTTTGCTGGTCTGTTTGCCCTCAGGGCTCGATCCAGCACCTCTGCTTTTTGCAAGAAAGAAGTTACCCACTGTGTCCAGTATAAATTCCAGTTTAGCTAGCTGAAGAGAATTTGGTAGGCAGAACTCGTTTTCCTCCTGTCCAGAACTGTTCTGCAGATGAATTTAAACAGTCATTACCTCAGAGCGCGTGAGATTTCCTTGGTTGGGTAAGGAGTACAACTAGAGTCCATCAGGAGGAAAGAAACTCCCATTCCTCCCTTATGAAGCATGTACTTACAAAGCATGAGAATTAGTCTCTTCTAATAAGAATTTTAGACTGAAAAAGTGTCATTACTTAGGAAAATGATGATTAAACTTTAAGTCTTAGTATCAGCTAAGTAGTATCACTATTCCACAAGTATAATAAATATCATTTTGTTAAATAAAATTGGATTACTGCCCACTTGTTCTTTAACACTCTGTAGTCTACTTTTAAAATAAAGCTTTGAAAAGCTTTAATGAACCAAAGCAAGTGATCCCCAAGCAAGCAATATTAGAACAATAATGTATTATTGAACTTCCCACTTTATTTCAGTTCCGCTATTTACCATGTTAAAAGTACTCTACTTAATATGATTGTTATAATGTGCAATTTAAACTGCCTTACACTCTTAATTGTTATCTCTCATATATACAGTTAGACTTTCAGACAATGTTCTGTCCTTATGAACATCTGAACAAAAAGAAAACTGTTATTTGGCAGTACTGACAGTAGACTTGGCATATTAAGACAGGTTAAAAGGTGAGATCTCTGCCTCAAAGAGCTAACATATGTCCTGAAGAAGACATAAATTACTCCTTTTTTTCCCCCGCTATTTTGATAGTTCTTGATGTTGTTATTAAAAAAAAAAAGTCCAGACTTTTACATCAATCCTCTTATAAATAAAGAAAATAAACAGGAATTAACCTATGCATTTTTAGGCTCTGGTTTGAAATCAAAAGTCAAGACCTCAAGTGTATTTTTATACTTTTACACCTGAAGCATATTTTTAACTAGATTACCAGGAATAATTTCCAAGCCATATTATATCATCAATAGCATCCAAGAACAATTTTAATGTTTTTGGACTGGGTGTTGATTTGCAAGATATGTTCAGTATCAAAGTTTTGCAGGGAAAACATTAAGCACTTACTTTTATTTAGTAATCATTACCTACTTTGCATTCACTCTCTGGATTACTATATTATTTTACAGGTAATTCCAAGTAAGTTTTGCTTGCAGTCTGATGGCTGTTTCATGGCGATGGCTATGTTAATGCAGTGATGAGCTACTCTCGTATAGCCTGCCTCTAGCAAGGCTTTTAAAGGCTAATTGCAGTTCCAGTTTCCACAGCATGGATAAGAATCACTCATGTCTACCTGAAAATAGTAGATTCGCATGATGAACTCATTACTCTGTCACTGATTACAAGAACCACTTCACCTACAGGACCTTGGTTATTGGCTTAATTACACGCTCTAGCTATCATGTTTGGTAATCATAACCTTTAAAGCAGAGGATGAAAGCAAAAAAAGAATATAGCACCTCTTGCCTAAAATGGCAATTCAATAGTCTGAAACAACATCTAAGGAGCTTTCTTTTCCATCCCATTAGGCTGAGGGCACCAAAACCCTGCTCTCCAACAAACTGTCCTGAGGATACCCCTGCCACAGCACTGGAGCTGTGTTTCTGTCCAAAGAGGAATGGTAGAAGCCTCTTCCACACTCAGACTTGAGGATTATTGTGTCTCTCCTCACACTACAGAACTGGGACATGGCCAAGGCTAACCCCAAGCTCACGAGGGCCTGCTTTGGATAGCAGATTGCTCCAGCTTTACAGAGGGATATAAACCCAAATTCACAAGAAGAGCCTGACAGTGAAACTGAACATTCTTAAAATAAAATGATTGTTTTCCAGCAGCTTGAACTTTATCAGTGTTAATAATAAAATTCCTCTTGCAGTGAAAGGTTTTTGTGAGAAAAGTTTATTACAGAGCAGCAAATAAGTCTTTGTCTCCGTAAGAATGATGCAGAAAATGGGTTCCTAAGAAAGGTCCCAGGTTTCAATGACACACATGAAATGAAATACCTATTGCAGCAGTTTCTAAATGGGAAAGAGATCAAAACTTAAACTAGGCCAAAGGCCAATTCCAGCATGCTTTCAGGAAGAGAGAATTAAAACAAGTCCAAAAATATATATCTAAAGGTGGCAGTGATTTCCTCACAGGAAGCAATTAGTCACCAGAACACAATTCAATACAGGCAGAGTCCAGGCAGTGTTCCAATACTGATGGTAAGTATCTTATGGTGTTAAAAATCAGCACAAAATGAAGAACTGTTGGATCATACATTCAGGCTGCATCAATAAATTAAGATGTTACTGCTAATCTGCTGGCTAACGTTCTCAGTTAACACAAGCATCCAGGGGTTACCAATACAGCAAATAGTACACTTGAGTCAGCATTTTGCCTTTCTGCAGCCAGAAACAATACCCCGAATATTTACAACTCTCAACAAACCTTTCCTACAGTCTCTTCTTCCAATTATCCTACCCTTTCCACTGCCTTACCACACTTTCTACCTTTTTCCTTCATCATTATCTTTTCTAAGGCTCTGGAGAGCAGAGACTGGTTTTTTTTTTTCCTCCCCTTCTTCAAACTTAGATATAGGGCTCTGATATCTTTACCTATTCCAATTTTGCATTAATTCAGTGATGAACTTATCTAGCTGTATGAGGAAAGTACTCATCCATGGCTCCCTCTACAATGAGGGGAGAGAGAGGTTCCTGCATAAGACCAATTCACTCACATGAGGTCTATGCAAGACAAACTTGCAAGGTATCTTTCTCCCTTAATTTATAATGTCTTCTTGCCTACAAAGGAATTGGTGTCCATCAGATATCTAGAAGGCACCAAAATCATGGCCTAGAGTTCATGATCACAACCAAATGCACAAGAGTAGTAAGAAGCAAACATTTATATAATTAAATGTGCCAGGGACTGTTCTCCAGTACTGAGGCCAAGTTGCATAGAAAAGCTTGTGTCTGTACCTATTGAACGATCAGCCTCCAAAACAGAGTGACTGCATGCAAACTGCCTGCTTGGAGGGATCTCTGGCTACATCTGGACTTATCTGGGACAGCACTCCCATCCCAGCGTACAGCTGCACTAGGAGCAGGTATACAAAGTTTAGCAACATGGAGAATTGAGTTCCAGAATCCAGGAAGATTCCCCAATACTGATTTACCAATATAAATATAGCCAAGGAGGGCAATACAAAAGCCTTTCTTCCCATAAGCCAAGCTTAGAGCTGAGGAGTATGAACAAGAAGAAAGCTAAAAGCATTGGGCAGTTTTGCTGAGACACACTCTCCTCACCAGAGATAAAGTGTCTGTCAGGATCTGTTGTTTCATGACCTTTTGGGGGTCATACTTTAAGATGACAGACATCACCCACAACCTTACTTTCCTTCTCAGCAGGACATAATACCTCCCAGAAGCTGTCCTGCTAGTTGTAAACACCCAACCCATGCTCTAACAGGAAACATCACAATCCTTCCCTCCCTTCCTTTTTCCTCTCAGATCATGACTTTTACTCAGTCTTCTATAGAGTACATCCTGAAGCTCAGAAAGGTGGTCATACAAGACACCAGGAAAGAAATTCTCTATCTCCTATAAAATATCTTCTCTCCAGATTAAATCTCCAACATCAAACCCAACATGCTCCTTCACTGAGCTACACAGCCACAGACCTACAGCCACTAATCAAACTACCCTAAGACTGACCAGAAGTACCTCCACCTAAACCACCACAGGTTTCTGATAAGTAACTGATGCTACTTGATTGGTTGTTTTCAGCTCCACCCAGCAGGAAAACACTTGGCCAGGTGTGCTTGTTTCCTTGGGTTTGTAGGTTTATGCATCTCTTCTTTGACTCCAGTTTGAGGAAAAGAGCTGTGTTATAGGGCAGCCTGAGGTGTCATTTCTCCCAGCTTATTCTAGCAAGGGTGTCTTCACAGGGAAATGATAACTTCCAGTGATGTTTGTTTGTGTGTGTGTGTGTGTGTACATTAAACAATCCATTACAAGACTTGAGACTGAACCAATCATTTATTCTCTTCAGCATTTCTTCTATTTTATTTTTCTTCCTTTTTTTTTGAGAACCCACCTAGGAACTTAAAGAGAGGGCTCCTGTTGTGAGAGGTCCCAGCATGCTTGTGAGCTTCTTGCAAGAGTAACCTCTGAAGTTGTGCCAGAGCAACTCAACATCTGGGCCAATGATAGATGATGAAGGTGGATAGTTAGTTGAATGCTGTTACTCACTGTCCACTTTTGGTGGCAGTTGTGCTTCAGCCTTCCCTGCAAACAACAGTGCGGAAAATTTCCACCTCTTACCCAGCACAAAGAACTAAGAGTAGTGATGAACTTTAATGTCCTTCTATGAAAACTGTTTCGGATAACCTGCAGCTGTAGCACAGCCAATATAGTCTGAAGACAGGAGGCAATAGGTGAATTCAGACATGCATGCACAGCATTTACATTTTTGGCATGATAGGTGCTCTTGATTTTTTCCAGTTCTCACTGGATTTGAAACTTAGTCTTGCTCTACTCTAGCTGATAGCAGTAATGTACTGTTGTAGATCTGTCTTGTGAAAGACAGAGTTTCCAGAGGGTGATGAGTAGAAATAAAAATATATCAAGATATAGAGCCACTCTGAGAATACAGCTAACCCTTCTGTATGGGATGTTAAATATATCAAGCATATTGTTCTGGCTATACTAGGAGAATGACTTGTAAGTTGACAAAAGTAAATCTTCATTTGTCTCCCTCTGCTGCCTTTGAAAATGTTCTGACAATTTAAAAGGAACATAATAGCCTTGAGAAAGGCTACTAAAAATAAGATCACTTCAATGTTTCACAGGTTTTGAGGAACGGTTCAGAAAATATATTTTTCTTATCTACATCAGCGGAGACACCATTTTTGACATCTATGTTTTTGCCAAAAAAAAAAAAGTCTGTCTTTTGTAGTAAGCTATGTTATTTTCAGAGTAGTTAGTCAATCTACTCATATTTGAAAGTAATGACAAGTTTAACCATACTGGTAGATAGGGTCTGTGGATCTTGGCTCAGTCCTAATGCATGGTGTAAGAAAAATATTTAAAATATAGATCCTTTCAGGAATGCTACACATCTCACCAGAGGACACCCAGGTATGTGGGGAAAGATAAATGTAAGATATAATGTTGGAGCTCAGAGGGGCATGCTGTTGTCTCAGGGTGGGACTGTGTTAGCAGCTGACATTTCTACAGCTCATTCATCTGTGCTTGAAGTCCACATGACACATACCAAAGGTCTAATAAAAAACAGGACTGCTTTTCATTTTAAGAAGGAATTGCTGCTACCAGAAATGCCTCTAAAGGTGATAAAACTGGCTACAAGACTCACATATCTTTGAGCATTTATTCAATTTTATTTCCAAAATGAAGTTTATAAATCATCCCCAAACCCTTCCTGAAAAATGCTGTTATCCTCCAAGCTATTATGAGCATTTACAGAAGAATGGTTCTTTTCTGTGTCAGATGTTATGAAAGACAGTTCATATTTCAAATAATATGATTTATAAGTTCAGATTGTAAAATTAAATTTAATAAAGCTCAGAAAAGATGCATGATCCTCAAAAAGCTTTTTAATATAGATCTTATGGAGCTGAAACACTGCCCTTGTTTTATATTAGCTGTTCTGTATCCTTGTATATGCTGGGATTACTGGGGGATACCAGCAGAATAACCCACTGCAGAAGGTTTACCTTCTTTCCCTCTTCTCTTTTGCTGCACAAGAATTTAACTGATGACAGGTTGCTTACCCATATTTCATTCCCTCTTTGTGCAGTTATCACATATAACTAAAGGACTTTCCAGGCTTGTTTGTTTCTTGAGTTGTCAACTTTTCTCTTTGATAATGGAATTTCTCAAAGGAAGACTAATGTCCTTGGTTAGTATTCTCTTAAGTTCAAGGAATTGTTGGGAGATTTACCATGGTATTGATTTTATTAAATACTTCGAAGGTTAGGATGAATAATATTTGAAAATCACCAATTCTGATTAGGAACAGTCCGGCAGACTCATGAAAAGGTTGCCATGAGTGGAATTTCCTCCAAATATGCTTTTGAATATAGATTTGGGATTTGACATTATGAATTAAAAGAAATAAGGGATTTTATTTTAATTCATTCAAAAGCAAAAAAATAATTTTTGATGAAACTGAAGTTCTTTTTACAGAAAATGATGTTTAAAAAAATTCAAGGATTTTGATAATAAAATTCTCTACATTTTTCATCATTCATATTCCTTCCAGACAAAATAATAGCAGATCAGATCCAGGCTACATATCTAAGCTTAAGTCTTGCTTCATGTGTCTGAGGACTTGGGGAGGGAAGAAGGTATCAAGGTGAAGGGTTAATGCAGTCAAAATAAGCTGTTAATTTCCCTATCAAATCAGTGGAGAGAAGTGGATGTTTCTGAAGACTTTCAGGGTGTGTTCAGCCAGGTAATCATTTTTCATTGAGACTGCAAGGGGCAAGTAAGATACATTTACATCAATAAAGGTGTTAGCACTGCCATTGCTTTTTGTGTATTAGGCAAATAGTCAGCATGCTCACCTGGAAAGTGGGAGATGTGGGCTCTGGACCCTCCCGTTCTTCATAGACTACAAGACCGCTTAGCCACAAGTCTGAAAAGTGTTTAGTGCAAACACACTACAGATCCTACTACTGATCCTACTACAGATCCTGCTATTATTACGGATCCTACTCCAAAATCTGCTTTTGTTTTTTATCCAATGACAGCCTAACGTAAAATGAGCATGCAAAACAATTAAACCATTTCCAAAAAGCTGCACACCACTAATCATCTTGGTTCTGAGTTCTGCCTACAACTAAATTTCTGACTTCTCCAAGGGTTTAGACACAGTGTTAGTGCCTATCTGCTTAAACGTGGTTTGCAACAGAGCTCTAGATGGCAGATTGGTACATACTTTCTCTGAATAATTACTTCTGAATATCTGTGGGCAAAGTTAGATATCCCAGCACAGGGAGATGGTCATTGAATTTAATAGGCTGATGGGATTCTGACGCTCATCTCGGTCAGTGTGATAGAGCCTAGAAAGACAGATTAGTCCAAAATGGCCTAGTCAAAAAAACTGAATATTTACATGACCTGCAGCTCAGTTCATGCACACACACCATAACATAATTACACCTTTTTAAATTCATATTGCCGTTTATGAAATAAGCTAAAATTAGTACCTCCTGTAACAGCCCCTTTGTACATTTACAATGTAATTAACAAAATGAACAGAAAAAAATCTGACTCAGAAAAAAGAAACACAAACATAGCTGCAATTACTATAGCAGAAATGCAGCTTCAATGATTTCCTTCCATTAGTATGCCAGGAATTGAGTCATAAGAGGAAATCTCATGGATTCCTGCTAATCATCCAATATAAGTTATAGCTGCAATGTAAGCTCATTTAATGCAAATTATTATTGTATCTAAACTGCAAGTCAAAATGCATTAAGTAGGCTGCTAATTCACCAACAATCAATGAAAATACAAATACTATTATTTTAAAAGGTTATTACTGGGAACACATAAAATATGTTTAACAGGAATATTCCATTTCTACTTGCAGTGTTCCATTTTCCATGATAGTAAATAAACAAATAAAATGCAGTTTGAATGATTAAATAAATGTGATATATTTAATATGTTTAAGAGCTTCACATGACTTAATGTTAAAACAGACATGACAGGTATTTGTGGATCACTTGTGATTTTTGTATTTTGCCCTTGTAGTTCAACAACAGAAATTATTATTTAAAAACAAGGAGTAGAATATCTTGAATTTCAGGCAAATGTTGAGTTAGACGGAGGGTTCTGAGGTGTGGAATATGATACTGCAGTCTGCAAGTGTAGACACTCGAGAAATATATCAGAACTTTCTAAGTGCATTTTACAGAAACATACTACAGGTGGGGTACAAAGAAGAACAAGATTTTCTGGGAGACTAAATTATTTTGGGGCAGGCCTGGGCTCAAGTCTTTCATTTGCCACACTTGTCCTGGTTAAAATGCATGCTCAGCCTCTTACTCTGGAGTCATGGCTTTGAACCCCTGGAAATGTGAATGCATAATGTCCGAGGAGAAAAACTTCAGGTGTAAATAATAAGTATTTGTCAATGTAATTATTCTCTGAAAATTTCCTACAGCTCTAATTGTGCATGTCCCAGTTGCTAGATCTCAGAAGAGTGTGATATACCCAAGATTTGGCTACACAGTTGCCCACCTTCAATTGCAAGGATGAAGAGGTGTCCCTGGAATAGCTTGTGCTGCTTAAGGCACTCTCTGGCTGTACTCGCTGGGATCATTCCTGAGCGCTCAGACCAGCTGGCATGGAACAGCTTGTGCCTATGATAGGAAGTCCTAGTCGCTGATGGAGGCTGGCCATGCCAAAATGATCCCTGGACATTATAACTCTTGAGCTATGCCCAGAGGTTGTTTGGGAAAGGGCTGGTTCGCATGGGCCTGGTGCGTGCCAAGGGCTGTTCCAGCTGCACACGGCAGCAACCAGGAATGGTCCTGGGTGCTGTTTCGTCTGCTGGCTTATATGTACCTTTGCAGAGTCACGTTTTTGCTCTAAGGAGAACCAGATGATGTTGTCTACATAAACATTTCAGGCTGTGAAGCATTTAGATACTAATGCAACAGGGGCTGTATAACTGTGCAAGCAAATGGCATGGTTTGGCAAGATAGCCCCAGAATGCAGGCACTATTTTTACATCTGGATGTAAGTCTCAGGATAGTCCGTGTCCTTCTTTCTTATACACAGTCCTGGAAACCAACCCTGGTGAGTGTGAGACAGGAGCTTCAGCTTCTGAGCCGTTCACATGATTTAATGCAGGTATATACTTCTGGCTCCATCTGTTACAGTGGACCTGTCATTTACTAAGTGAACTGATGTGGTGGGAAGGCCCCCTCTGTGTATTGCCTTCAAAGAAAAATTGGTCATCCTCCAAAATAAGCATCCTAGACAGTCTGATCATCTATAAGCATTGCTAGAGGCACTGGATGTAGATCATTGTTAGTACAGTGGTGCATTTTGAATAGTATCTTTTTTACCTGAAATATTTTGCTAATTTTAGAGTATTATATTTCTCTTGGAACATGTACATATATAGTATGACACCTGAACCTTGAGATCTTGGGACTGTGTCTCAGAAGCATGAGAAGAATACATTAATTATTTACAAGAAAAATGTCATCAAACCCAACACGTTTTAAAGTATTGTCTCTTCCAGGTTTGATCTTTGGCATAACAAAAGAAAATAAGAAAAAATATGTTAGCCAATTATAATTCAGTAACTGCAATATAGCATACAACTTGTTTCACAATAAATATTTGATCTTTAATTCTTCAGCATTGTTATGCTTAAAAAAGTATCTTGCAGGTCACATCAACCTATGACTGTTTCTGCACAATGTCTAGTCATACAGTGGAAATCCTTGCCACCTCTCGTTATAGAACAAGTTTGTATAGGTTCAGAGAGATTACGCAAATGTATGAAAGAAAAATCCACGGGCTACAAAGCACACAGATACCATATCTTTGGTGAAGAAATCCCCAGAGTACAAGTTGCTGGGACCTTGGTGAGTATACTGGGAAAGTTTTGTATCACACCACTGTTGGAGACAAGACATTGGATGAGCTCAAGTATGATCATTTGTGTTAAGTGGAGAGCACTTGAGACACGTATATATGATTAGGTGCTTTTTGAATGAAATTTGGGATCGAGTCTTCTGCTGATATAAGTGGGTGCAATTAAACTAAAGCTGTGCTCACTTAAGCCAGAAAATAATCTGGCTCTTAGTTCATGAAAGGTGCTAAACTGGCAACAAGAAATTGTTCCAAAGCACAGGTCAAGAGAGAGCTAAAGGACAGACAAAAGAGTGTAGGTTAGTCATTGAACTCTAGTAAGACTGCTAAAAACTCACAAATAGAAGGTCTGTTTGCATTGTGAACATCTGCAGACAATCAAGCTATTCATTAACTGAATAGTTCTCATAACATAATAGTTTATATCCTTTTTTTAAAATGATATAGGTCATCTTTAGATCAGGTAAGAAAGTCTGCATCCCACTACCACTATCGTTAGATAAAAGCCATCAAATATTTTAAGTTTGTGGTACAGTTGGACCTAGTCATTACTTGACCAACAATTTCTCACACTCTCATGACTGAGGCATTCAGATGTTTTTACTGGAAGGGTAAGAGAAATTTCAGGTGACAAATGGATGATTTCATGTCATTCCCTGTCACCATTTTTTAAGAGTAATTGAGTTTTGAAATTTCTCTAAATCAACTCAAAACGTTTTTTAATTGAATGTTTGGTTTTGATATTCCACCATCTTAAAATCAGTTACTTAGTCCAGGTATTGTCAAAAAGAAATGATAAAGATGGACAGAACAACATATCTCCACATACTGCTATAACAATCTAGGGAGAACCCAAACCAGAAATGAAAATGTGAAAGGGATGTTGAATATTGCAATACAAAAGGCCACCTCTAAAATATTTATGAAAAAAAACCCTCAGCAAAAAACAAATATCTTAAAAAAGAGGTCATTCTTTCATTCTTTCCAGTTTTCCAGCCTTCTAGAGCCTGAATTTATTCAGCAAAAGGAGATAACAATAGATCCTTGATAGAATTTTTAAGAAGACTTGCTTACCATAGGTTGACTAGGAAGGGGTGCTCCAGGCCTTGCATTATTTGTAACTCCCGAAAAACATTTCGAACTTCATCTCTCTCAATGCACTTTTGTTTATTCATATATTTCATGGCATACATTTTCTTGGTGTCTCTCTTCTGTACAATACACACCTAATTGACAGCAAAATAAAAGGTAAAGTTTGACACCTGCAGAAATAAAACTCAATTATGACTTCAAAAAAAGAAGCCTTTTACAATATTTCAAGAATCCGAGGAGATCTGGATATCATGAACTAGGAAAACCTTTAGAAAGTCCATGTTACAACTATGCAGGATTCTTTGTAATAGCTTGTAATTAATAAATTAACAAAAGAATACCTATATATTTACTCCATTCTGTATAAAAAGAAACTGAGACCCAGAAAGTGGCATAACTTCCAGAAGTTATTTGGTAAAGCTAGGAGGAATACACACTAATTGCTTGAATCCCAGGCTACTGCACTAATCACAGAGATTATTGCCTCCTGCCTTAGGAAAATACACAGTCACTGTCTGCATTCCCACAAGTCAATATGCACATCTTGATAATTGCATCATAAATTTGTCATAAGTTCATTTGGCTCAAAAATTCGTCTAAATATCAGAATTATTCTCCCTTAACTAATATTGAAAAGAAAGAGAATTTTCATATAGAGGTTCATCATAATATTTTTAAGGTCACAAGAGACCATTACAATGATATAGTCTCAGGTAGTAATTTTCTTTGCTTTAATTTCATTTTTTTTTTGGCAAAAAATGAAATAATTTTGTAAACACAGGAAGAAAATCTTATTCAAGAGAACTCCAGCATAAGCACTCAATTGTAGGTTTTTTTTCATTAGTCATGATGGTAGAGTAGTTTCCTTGTGCATGAAGCTGGAGAGAGTCACAATCTTAAATCAGCGCTGCATCTAAGAACCATCACTTTAAATATGATTTGTGGCAACACAGAAATGTAAGATTGATCTGTGTCTCATCCCCAAAGCTAGTATGAATCTCATCTTCATAACAAATCCTACATACACAAATAGAGCACAACTATATATCCACCAGAATTTTGCTCTGAAGGTTTTTTCCTATTAATTGATCACACCCTTTTTAGGGACTCCTAGTGTGTCTTACAGCTTAAAGAACATAAGCTGAAAATACCATTTTGATGCAACATTTATATTGCTGATACAGTCATAGGCTCCAATCAGAATCTTTCATCATCAGGACATATACAGACTACCAATTGTAAGTATCCGGTTTTGATACCACAACTCTGTAGTAAGTTCAAGGATATTATGCAGGATTCATTTGGTGTGGGCACTATTATTTTATTATTTTATATTTTTTAATATATATATTTATACTATACATATATATATAAAAAACACATGTGCACACACACACATATTATAATATATGCATATGCATGCATATATGAGATTAGTGCTCAGATATCAAATTATATTGTTGGGTCAACCAAAAAGAAATCCTTTGGATTTTGATTTGTGTTTTAAGGAACTTGCATACTCAAAGTTCAGAAATGCTTTGGAGAAATTGAGACAACTTAGAAGAGCTGAAACTTCTTATTTGACTCTAATAAGGTGTCACCTAAATTCTGGGCCCAGTAACAACCCACCAGAGCTCAGGGTCAGGGCCCTAGAGGGAGGCACAGCACGCTCGGTTATACCTTACCATCAAAGGAAATGCTCTAGGAGCTTTCCATTGGCATATTTTACTTCCTCCACCTTTTTCCAGTCCCTCCAGAAGTGGGGTCAAAACTGAACCACATTTATTTCTCTGGAACTCTATTTCCACAAACTGTGTTCTTGAGCTCAAATGCAGACCAAAGATAGGAATTAATAGAGTACTTTTAACTTTTAATGATAAGGTTTAATTAAACAACCTTTCTAATTACCTTTCCTAATACTGGGAGATGTTCTACTAATTAAGTAAAACAGGAATGGCAGTGGTTTTTTTTTTCTTGAGGCCATCAATCCTGCACAATGATGTGTACTGAAGTTTTGTTTTGTTTTCCTCCTTGGGCTGTTATGGAAAGTCAGAATGTTGGTGAAGTCCTGAAAATAACTAAAGGTTCAAGCCTATAG
The DNA here is from genome assembly GCF_036417845.1 of Apteryx mantelli. Taxonomy (NCBI): domain Eukaryota; kingdom Metazoa; phylum Chordata; class Aves; order Apterygiformes; family Apterygidae; genus Apteryx; species Apteryx mantelli. The sequence continues at coordinate 73,426,582 of NC_089982.1, read as the reverse complement.
AGAAAGAACCCAAACTATGTAAAAATAAGAAATTGGATTTGGCCTCTTGGGGAAAGAACAGACCGCAGGTGGGGTTGAGTTGAAATGGAGGGAGGAAAAGAATTGTTCAAACTTCTGCCAATTTTTCAGAAGTGTAACAGAGCTTGCAAGTGGCAAATCCTGCTCCCTATCTGAGATTATGTGGACACTCACAGAATTGGAGCTGGCTGCTCCAGTCTAGCGAATCACATTATAAAATCTAACAGTTATGGAGTTTGGCTCAGAACCCAAGTTCAGAAGTTCATTCACTTACATGAATTTGCAGCATGATCTTAAATGAAACTTGGCCGAGACTGAGAGGGGCTCACGGAAGTCACCTGTTCCGTTATACTAAGAGCCTCCGTATTAACCAGTTGACTAGCAAGAGGTGACAGGTTTGACCAATGGAGAAAACTAGGATCATACACAACACCTAAATATGTAATAAAAAGAGATTATGTTTTACAACATTGTTGTGATTCTAAAAGGCACTCGGTTCTCTCATCTGACAGTAAAGATGAGGGTAATCAGCACATTTGAGAGGACATTCAAGGCAATTCTGTTGCTACTAGAAGTTTTCTTAGCATACAGCCTTAAAAAAGAGTAGTGAAAAACATTTTCTAGAAACGTGTACCTGCTCACATCTTTTAACGTTTTCAAAATCACCAGGATTTTCATTAGCATACTGAAGGTACTTTCTGCTAAAAATCAAGAAATCCGGGCTGCATTCATACTGATATTATTGTGAAAAACACCTGACATTGCTATGACAGTGCTAAATAGTAGTGCAGACACTCGCTGGCATTTTTACCTCCTGGCTGTCAGCTTTCCTTCTGAGCAGAACATCAACAGGCTGTTCTGCGAAGCTTAAACTGCTCAGCTACTGCAGGAAAGAAAGGAAAAACCCTAGAGTTTTCCTCATATGTGCAGTCTTAATGGGAAATGTTTAAATTGTTTTTTTGTTTATCGTTTAAATTCTTTCCAAAGGAGGCATTTTAAAATAGGGACAAACAGGTGCTCTGGCACCTCAACAAACAAATTCTGTGAAGACTCATTATACAAGGAAGTCTGTGCGGAACTGCCTTATTTACACATATCAGTATGGAAGCCTGTCGTGCTCACATTGCTAAAACATCCTCTTTGAATTTTTCCAAAGGCCAATGATTTTGCTCAGCTCAAACTGATATCATTGCTTCAGCAATCTCTGTAAACCAAATATAGGTGTCAGATGAACTCAACTAACCAGCTATCCAGCTTCGTAGTTAGCAGGGAGGGACAGGCACTTTCAGAGCACAGACCATCTCTTTCTACAGCAAAGATCTAAATGGGTAAGGGAATCAATTCGAGAGGGACAGCTTCTCTTCTACCCAATATAAAGGGACTCTAGGTGACCAGCTTGGATGTAGGCATCTATGTTGTACGTGTTTAAAAGTAGGTAAGATGAAACTTGTCTTGTTAATTTTCTTTGAAGTTATGGGGTGCTGATTTAAATTTAAAAGCCTCTTGCAAATATATTCCCTTCCTAAAGAGGATGTTCCTACATGTCTAAGCTGTTGTCACAGGGTTGTGTCTTTCTGATACCTGGGAGACGGCAACGATGAATTGTTTTCAAAATTACCAGGTTAGAAGGAATTTCACCAGAGTGTGACTTGGAGCCATTTGCCCTCAGAACGAAGAAAACGAATACATTATGACTGCAGCACTAAACTGAACCTTTCAGGAACAAGCTAGACTGTGATCCACTTCTAAGCTGTGTTCTGCATCTCTGATTTCCTCTGATTTCACATGCGAAAAATAGAACCCCTACAGCTCCATTTTGATCTGCAGATTAATAGGTCACAGACACTAAGACCATTTTCAGTGACTGAGTGCCCTCTTGGCTCTTACAGAGCTGGGTCAGGGAAGCTGGAGAGTTCTGCTGAATAAAACCTGGGCAGAATTTGCTGCTGGTTTGCTGCAGAAAACTGTACAATGCTGCATAGGAGCGGCCATAGGTAGCTTCAGAAAAGTACTTTTGAAACCAGAAGAGGGGGATAGCTGAAAATTTTGCTGCAGAGCACAGACTTGTCATTTTTCCTATTAACCTCATGAGATGCCTAGCTGCCACATGTTAGATCCTGAGAGCAGAACAGCAGGAAACAGGAGCACTTAGTCTCAGTAAAGCCATTTTGGTCTCAGTTTCATGTATAGGACTTCTTAAACTAGTATATGATATGGTGGTATGACAGGTCATAAACCAGGAGAGATGCCAGAGGAAGCTCCTTTGAACATGGTCTCTGTTAGGTGGCAAGCTTGAAGTTGCAGAGCAGCACTTCAGCTTCGCTTCTGTACCATCTCTTATGCACTAATCGTGTCAATATATCAGATATGGATAGGGTCAGGTATAGGTCAATAGATCACCTATAACTGTCGTGAGTAATCACAGCCCAGGAGAGAGGCTGTGGCACCATCGAAACAGAAGATACACGCCTATATGTAGGAGACTACAAGCCAGAAGCCAGCGACACGTTTCACACTCAATGTCAGAATGGACAAATCTGCCTACGAAGCATGTTTCCAGATACTGCCACCTGATCTGCTTTTTACTCGCATACTCTTAAAATTAATTGTCGTAGACTCAGCCTACAAGCAGACTGGGTGAGTTTTGCAAAAACAAGCCGGAGAATGGATGTCAGAAGTTTGGCTTTACACTGCTAGGAAATTTCCTTGACATAGAGGGATTCATTCCCAGATTCCCCTGAGAAAACTAGCTGTAGCTGGGACTGAGCATCTGGTTAGTATTCTTTCATATTAACTCAAACTAAAAAAAATAGGTGGTTATACTGTCAAATAATAATATTCTGTAGTTGTGCATTATGTTGCTTTAGGATAGCAGCAGATTTCTTTCTGAAATTTTTTGCATATTGTTTAGTAAAGTACCCTCAATCAGCGCAAACTTGATTCTGGGCTCCCGTCTGTTTTACACCAATGTAATTTCAATTACTTCAGCAGAGGAAGTCACTGTTTTATACAACCAAATTAATCAGAATTATGCCCTGTGTCTCAGTATCTTAGACAAATAGAAGGAGGAAGAGTTTGTACATTGAAATCATAATTTAAATTTAATTTAAGGAGGTCAGATTGTTCAATATACCTGTTAACATGAACAGAGAACTTGAAGAAAATTGATACTATAATATCCCTGAAATTTAGACATTGCAGCTGAATACAAATTATTTTGCAGCAGTAAGTTTGCAGCTATGACATTACAATTGCAGTAAAGAAAAATGATTTTTTTTTTTGTATTTCACTCCCAGTCAATGTTTTATTTATTGAACAATCTTCAAATACATACGTTTTTGCAGTATTTTAATTGATGGGAATGATGGCTATATTTATATATAAAAGAAAAAAATTTAGCCAGATTAAACATAAGAGAGCACTTACAATGTGTGGCATGGCATAAAGAAATAACTTCTTAGACCAGTGTTCAGAATTTTTGGTTTGATTTTTTTCTAATTGTCCACTTTGAATTTACTTAGAAGGAAAAAAATTAATATATAGACAAAAACTGTTCAGAGGAAGTTTCTGACCTGATCCACCTCAAGTGTATCTGAAAATACTAATAGCTGGACCATGTAAAGCACAACTAGCATCCAAAACAACAATAAAATAAAAATCAATATTTCATGTTACAGATGAGGACACCAAGGCATAAGTAAAGAGCGCCCTTCACCTACCCAGCAAAGCAAGGTCACTGAGGCCAGCAAGACTGCTTTTAGCTGTGCCACATACCTTGTTCTGGTCTTGCTTGCTGCTCAGCAGCTCAGAGATCTGCACCAGTATCTATGCATGCCTACAGATACAGATATATACTGGGCAAAAGGGCACATGCCCAGGAGGGGGACGAGTATTCAGTCAGGGGTCACACATCGGTCTGAAGTAGCTTACATGTCACCTGTCTTGAATAAAGCCTCAGGACCCCCTGAGCTGCACAAAAGCTATGGCCAAAATGGTCCCAAGCAGGCTCAAAGCTCAAGTTCTTGATCTACCCAGTAGCCAACTGCAAACTGAACTCTTTCCAGGCAAAGAGAAGCAAGCCTGCTTGCTTCCAGAAACCAGATTATGCTCCTCATTTCTCTTCTCTCCATGCTTTTTTCCTACCCTCACAATTGCTGTGATGTCCCTTCACTTTCCCTAGAGAAGATACTGGAGCATGCAGGAGACTGCATCTGCCTTAACCTGCCCCTGCGAGAACAAAGGTCACTGGGGCAGCATCATTCAAAACTGGTGATCCCTTCCCAGGAAAGGTGAACTCTTTGGATATAAACAGGTTGATACTGAATGGCCTGGGAATTCCTGTAACAGCAAATGCAGCCACTGTAAATTGCAACAGCTGATGGAAAAGTCAGAAATCTGCTTTCTGAAGGCAGCTGGCAGAGCCGGGGCGCAGCTGCTGAAGCAGTGAGCCCTGGTGGAGCAGAGAGGGTGCCCAGGTTACCCCAAGCAGTGTGCACACAAGCGAGCTGAGCTGTGCAGAGTCTCTGCCTGGCTGCCGTTCCAGATACCTCCTGCAGCAATATCCTACAGAGGCCTAAGGTTGCTGTAGCAACCACAGTAATTTAAGAAATATTGAGAGAGAGAGAGAGAGAGAGAGAGAGAGAGAGAGAGTGATTGTACCAAGAACAATAAAATAAAAAACTAGAGCCTGTCTTAAAAAATCCTATTGTTCTCAGAAAACAAAAAAGGCCACAGAGCAGTCATAAAGGAAGAAAGCAGCTTAAGGAAAGTGTGATACCAAACACGGTGTTGCGTGTTGCTGTATGGTAGAGTGCAGTAGACCCCAAACTAAACAGTGAGTTAATAGAGATTAGAGGCCTTGCATCATTTGTTGATGTTTTCTGCTGCCAGGTAGTTCCAGAAGGACAGTAACAGGAAAAGTTGCCAGCAATGAGGCTTCTAAATGAAGGGGAGAGACAAGACTGACTCACAGAGAAAGACACTTTTGAAATGCTGACTGATTTACTATGTTGTGCTTTTGGCTACGGTACAATAGGTCATTTTAAAATGGGTTTCTTTCTTTCTGTGTGTGGAAGGAAAAATAAGGTGATTGGCTGGAAGCTTGCATTCATTTGGAATAAATAAGCCTGTTATGCCAAGGACTCCTGTGTTGCATTGACAATTGCAAATTAAGGATTTAAGTTCAAAGGGGACCTTATGTACTCTTTCTTTCTTGCATTGAGTATATTCTCTCAGGATTGTGAAACTTTATTCTCACACTTACTCCCAAAATAGGCTCAGAAGAACACTGCAGCCCATAAGAAAAAATAAGCCCATAAGAAAATTAGCTGTTTCTAGAAATATCATCATAGAAACATTCAGCAACGTTTCCTGAATCCTGCCCTCATAGGAAATGTCACACACTGATGCCATAGACAAGAATGAATCAACCACCAAGTCACCAAAAAGCCCATAGGGTTGTTTAATTTTCAGGCATGATGTGGAAGGGACAGAGCCCCTTTGGTAAGGCAGAGACAGTGAAGTGCAAACGTGGAAGCTTTGAAGAAAGAGAGGGGTTCAGGAGACATTTGTGATGGCCAGGATGATTTGGATACTTTTCTAAGTGCTTATATTGGACCTAACTTGCACTGCAGGCAATGGGAAGCTATCCTTTGTTTGATAAGAGGCTCCGTTAGAGCACTGTGATAATAAACAGTCACAGCTCTCCAGCCACCCTGATTTTTGAAGGAATTCTTGACTACAGTTTTGCATCGGCAGCATATTCTCTTATTCACCTCCGAGAGCACTTCTCGTAGAATCCACTGGACAGAGCAAGGACACGCCAGGAAGGCAATGGTCTGCGTGAAGCATTTTAGGCTCCTGTACAATGAAAGTCAATTTTCTGCCTGGAAGGCCAGGAGCCAAAAAAATCTAATGCATGTGTGTAATGTATAATTACAGAAGTAGCCCACTGCCACTCAGCTGGCACGTGCTCAAGAATCATTAAAATCAAGGTCTACATAGTTATTTCTTGATTGGCTACTGAAGTTGTATTTCACCTTCAAATGTATTTCTGCAAGTAATGGTTTCTAACGGTTTTCTAATATGATTTTCTCTGGCTGCATGGCCTTGTATTTACCCATATTAAAATTTAAAACCTTGTTATAGTCTTTATTATAGCAAAGAAAGGTCATCTACTCATGTGTAAACAAACCATTAATCTCTGTTTCAACACAAGCCCATTGAATTGAACAAACATTTACTCAGTGATCATAATTACAGTGAATGTCAGCTTATACAGTCCTGTGTGTATTGTATCTATGTAAAGTGTCTTTAAAATATTGCAATTATTTTAAAGACATGAATAAGTCCAGACTTTTAAGAACAAGATGACCCTACCAGACTGTCTACTAAGTGGTCTGCTCCAACTTTTTGCATGTTTTTGTTTTGTTTTGAGGACTGATTTCTAACTTCTGCTAATCCCCATTGTAGAGATTTAATTATTATAAACATATTTACTCAATTAACTTTAATGAACATAATGCAATAGAAATAATTTAGTGTACAATCTGAGTTAGTATGACTGAGATCAGAATGTCTTCAAAAAGCAGAAGTCTACAAACCTATGTTCCTTTATAGTAGTGTCTAATGAGATCATATCAGAAATACACAAAAGAATTGTCTGTTAGATTTTTAATTGCTAAAAATAAATTGATTCTTACCTTTCCAAAACTCCCTTTCCCAATAGCCCGCAATATTTGAAAGTGGTCAAAGTTAACTGCAAAATAAAGTAGAGAACAGAAGGAAAATAGTTTGCCAAGTGCTAAATGAGAATCAGAAATCAAATAACAATTAAAACAAATGGCAGTTTCCTATTAATGCCATTTTACCATGTGATATTTACTGTTTCTCTTAAAACACCAAATCTATCTAATAGCTAGAAAAAGAGGAAACTTGCATTAAAATATTAATTTGTTCATCAGCCCATCTTGGCCCAATGCCTCCAATGTCCAATGTCTCCAAAACGCAACAAATCTCTGTCCTAACCACGTAAGAAGACAGCAAATTAGTTGCATTAGGCAGCCATTAGCACTGCCCAGATCTTAATCCTTCTGGAAATTGCTATTAAAAGAGTATTAAATAATTCAGGTAAGTAATACCATCTGCTTACAGATATGTATAATATAAGGATAGTGTTGTTACAGTAATCACTCCACAGGACAATTCCCATCTTTTATTCAAGAAGGTATTCTGTTAAAGTGATGGAACTTGCCCCATCATGGGCTAGCAGGATCAGCTACTCTGAACTTTGCCACCTTAACACCATATATAATACTAATATTTTTAAGTCTACTTCATAGATGTAGCATAAGTTGTTTTGAAAGATTTCCTTTTAGCTTGGCAATAGAATGAATTTGCTCCAGCTTCATGAAAATCTAAATGATAACATGCTCTGCCCTAGACAGTGAAGTGGTGTACTGTGAAGGTGAGTGAGATATTTCATTTTCCAGAAATGTCATTATTGTTGGTGTTGCATGAGACTGAACACAGCATGACCTTCATCTCTCTGGTTCATTGTTAGGTCTGGTGGTTTAAAAAAATCCAATAACATCCTGAACAAAATTGATACGGAGCCATTGAAACACAAACCTGACAGTGTGTGACAGTCTTTACAGTCACTCGTCAGAAAAGAATCACACTTAAGGCTAAACTCAGTGAACTGGAGTTGGTAAAGTTCACTGAAACTTAACAGGATTTTTTTTTAGTTAAAACTTCTGTTCCTGGCTTTGGTCACGTACCTTCATCTATGCGCCCATTATTGCAGTAACAGGACACCAGCAAGATTATGTAGGTAGACTGTCACTGGAAAAATGTGGCAACATGAACATGTATAACAAAAATGTGACTCACATCATGATGAAAAAGAGAATCCTATAATATTTTGCATATCTGCCAAAAAATTTTACCAGCTCAAGCTAAGGAGTAAGCAGAATATTGTAAGGTTGATATATATCAAGCCTCCAAAAAAGGCTAATATCTTATTTTCCCTGTTGCAGGAATATTGCATTTGCACTATTAATGCCATGTATAATATATTCAAGCATTTGTTTATTTATGCTTGCTTACATTGTCTTCAAGGAAACGTGGTTGCTCCTTTCATTAGTGCAGCTATAGCAACCATCTTCCTCGTAATTGCTGGAGACCAAATCAAATCCAGAGCTGACAGAGTTGAAAGTAGCAGGCTTTACTCTTTACAAACAAAGATGATAATTGTGAATATAGTCATTTTAGGATTTGGATACTAAAAGGAAAATGCATAAAACAGCAAAGGATTTTTAACCTGCTATTGCTGGAAAAACAGTTCTGGGCTGAATCAGGTTAGAGCTAGGGTTACCTTGATGTTTGGAAGAAGCATGTTTGTCTGCCAAGGACACCCCTATGGCTGTGGTCTCTGCCCACATATTTTACCAGTGGGGCATTGTCCCGTATTTCCCATTGGTCCAAGATGGTGTGATGGATAGGATGGCTGATTTAGGAATACCACCTTATACACAGACTTCTTTCAATATAAGTTTTGTTCCCACCAGTCATTCGATCCAAATGTGCTCCCCTAGGTGGAGGATTTGAGAGCTTAATGACTGGGATCTTTAATTTGATGGAAGCTTAGGCAGGAATTCAACATAGCCCTGAAAAGGTTCAAAACAATGTGTTCACCTCACCGATTTGTTTGATCAGGAAAATTCAGTGATTTTTTCCCTACAGTACCCTGGTATTCTCCCTGTCCTTCCCCAACTTTCAAACCTTCTGATATTTCTTGTATATTTTACTGATTTTTTAATAAACACTTTCATTTAACAAAGTTTAGTTTCACTGAATTTGTCCTCCATTCTGCAGACATTCTTTGCATAAAACACAGATTTATTTCATTGGAAGCTTAGTTAAAGTAAAGAGGCTAGGACTACATTTAAGAGCATCCCCTCTTATTTTGTGTATTTATATATTCTGTTTAGTTCCTGTGTAATGCTGAGCTGGTAAAGGAAAAATCTTTTTTGGCACACTTCTTCAGTAAGAAATAGTCAGTGGGAAGAGTTTGATGAGTTGAAGAATATCCATACAGGTTACCATTTTTTTGGTAACCAAATTTCTTTCAGCATAATTCAAAAGAAGTTAGAACAAATCTACTTCAATGCAAGATAGGTGAGAATAATATCATATTTGTTTACCTTGACCTACCTTATGCCAGTTGTATATGAGTGTAACATTAATCTGAATCCAAATCCCTGAGGCCAATTCCCAACTACAACTGGAAAACACCTTATATATATTAGTCTCTAATTATCTGAATTGAATTCAGGTCACATTTCAGTAGGACTTGACTATACTAATGTGTTGCAACCCAGCTGATTTTGAAATGCATCAGTTTGTTCAATGACTTATTTTATTTTTGTAAAACTACGATTAAGCATTCATTTTTAGCTATGAGAAGGAAATTTATTATGTAAATGTAAATTCTATTTCTCTATACTTCTTTCTTTAATGGCTCTTATTGCTCTGAATGCCTAGAATGACTTATTATTTTGGATTTAAATGCAGATTGGACTTCTTTAAGAAGAAAATTATTAAATGAGGCATTTGGTCCTTGTGATTTAATGTGGATTATTAGTAAGTCTAATAAGTGGTTATAAAATACAGCCACAACAGTTGATCAAATTTTCTGTTTTTGTGTTCAACATGAGGAGAAAGTGGGACATTATTACACTTTCAGATCTTCATAAAGAAAAAGGAGTGTTTACTTGCTGTATATCACTGTCCCACAAGCTGGTCTGCCCTGTCTTAAATCAAGGGACAATGATTGCAACACACTTGGTGGAAGAGAAAAGAAAGATCTTTGCAAGTGATTGTGGAAGTATGCTAACACATTTGAGTTTGCATCTGAAATGAGCTATGCTTTCAGCCACTGTGTTTTTTCTGGAAATGGCCAATTCACTAAGCTGAGGCAACTTGATTTCTTTTGATCATTCAAACATACAATGTTGAAGATTCCAAAATTGGGGAAATTCCCTCAATGTGATGTTAGGGAGGGGGAATAAAAGGGACAGTCTACAGCTGAGACAAACACCATATTTAACCAGGTAAAACTAACATGTTTTAAGCAACAGTCCCATCAACAGTAGATCAGCCATGCAGCAGTCACATTAACACCACTACTCTAATAAGCAGCGAACTGTCAAGCTAAGTTCACTGCCACCTTATTATTACACTAGTTATTCTGCTCAGGTGTTTTTAATCTCACACTGAAAATTTTTGGCTTATTTTGTTCATCACATGTTTTTTATGTTCTAGATGCGCTTTTTCTCCCCTATGATGAAAATTCAACAGCACAGGGTCACTACTTCTTCTGAGAAGAATTACAGCTCATCATGACCTCTGGCATTTCCAATGTTTAAAATATCATCAAGATCAGACACTGCCATTTCCTCTGCAATGGGGATATCACAAATATTGTATTCTTGTCCTCTAAAGCGTGACATGTCTAACTCTCTTGTGAAGCCTGGTGTTGCAGCTAATGACATTTTTCTAGCACAAAACCCAGCTGAGATAATGGTGTGGCTGGCAGAAAGATACATTCTTTAGCAAGGATAATATGACTATTACTCTTTTTAAAATAGTTTTCTTAGTACCCTTTACTCGAGAGGAGAAAAAAAATCCAACTTTTTGAACACTCATTTTATCACTAGTTTTTTTAGCAAGAACTATTTGGTACTAGTTAATGAATGATTTTATATAAGTATGCATACACATGCGCGCACACACACACACACACACACACATGAATGTTCATTTTTCTTTATGATACATATATATATATATACCTCTATGTATGCCTCTGATCATGTATATCATAATGAAATATAGACTGAATGGAGGTAGAGAAGGTTATGAAATTAAGTGGGCATTAACTTTCTGTCAACACCAACTGATGCAAATAGAACTCCCGTGTCAGGTCACAGCACTATGACTGCGCTGAAACTCCCGTTTAAATCAGCTTCATCTACCTCTGGTTATAGAAGGTTTGCCTGTATTTAACAAACATGAATGGAAATAAAGTTTCTCCAACAATATGATCCTGCATTCACTGCTAAAGCACAGGTTACGTTTATTAAACCAGCTGATAGTTGGGAGAAACCAGTTGGGAGAAACCGTTGGGAGAAACAGTTCAGTTTTCAGGCACATAAGCCATCTTTCCCTAAGTATCAGCTGGTCTCATAAAACATACCATTTCTCTTCATAACACCTAAGAACAAACTTTAAATGCATGCGGCATCACAGCTAGAGCAGTGTCATTGTACAACTACAGTTAACAACATTTGAATTTTGACTGAATAAGGGCTGAATCCTTAGGTCCTGGGTCAGATCCAGTAGAAAGACTGCAGATTGGAATGCAGAAGAATAGAATGGCAGATCCTGCAAATCCAAATGTTCGGATGGAAAGCCTGCCCAGAGACCACTCAAGGTTAGATCTACAAAAGAAGTGCAAAAGGACCACGGAGAACCCCTTTCGCTTAAAACAATGCTCACATTCAGAAGCCTGTCCAGCTCAATTTCCACTTAATCCTGGAAACCGCAAGGCTGTGTGTGCACCTCTCGGTCAGACGATCCTCCTGTTCCTGGACGGAGCCCTTGCTATCATTCACCCCATAACCTGGGACATGGTATCTTTCTCCCAGACCCTTGCAAGAGCTTTTTGAGACTCTTTTAGGGCATGCCTTAGCTCTGATTTCTCTGCACCATGCTTCACTCTCAGTATTCATTAGCAGTCCACACCAAAAAGATGTTATGTGTTTGGCCCAGGAGCTAACACCCTCCCCACGGCTCCTTGGGATCCATTTGAACCATACCCAACATGGTAGCTAGATTCCCTCACATGCCATACTTAGGAGTTCTGACTTAGACATCAGCTCTGAACTTGAGTCTTACAGCACATATTTCAGCTGGACCTTTTTCAGAAATCAAAATGAATTTACATTGTCTTCAGCTATTTTTTTACACAGATGAATTCACAGAACTAAACTGTGAGTTTTAATAACAATTATGTAGGAGTTTCCTTTTAGGTTTATTGACTTTCATCAATTTGGAAAGATCAAGAAGGATGATATTCTCCCCTCCCCCATCTTCCTCCTCCCACCCTAAAAAAATCTCCATTAATTCAGAACTGACAATGATTATGGAATAAAACAGAAATATTCAGCTAACTAAGGGAGAAAATAGTTCAGCATTTATGGCATCTGTTGCATGATACAGTATTACAGTGACTGATGCCTGTTAATTTCAGTGATGAGCTGTGTATGCATCTAAATTAAACTTTTTTTTTCCATTTAGTCATGCTCAAATAAATCTTAAATGAATTCCACTGCACAGCTACAAGTCTACATTAATAGCTTTAAGTACAAGTATACCTTGCTTTGATTGTTTTCATGGTTTTGAAGCTGCCCCATGTAGAGCATTTTGCAGTAGTTTAATCTTGATCTAATAAAAGCATGGGTGATGGTAATGGGATTTATAACCTGAATTAATGGTTGCACTCTGCCAGTAAATGTGGAAAAAGGTGGTCCTAGCCATTACGGATACTTTTTCACATATATTAGTGCACCCAAAAATATTAGGAATATCTAGAAGCACAGCGTGATGGTTTGTGAGCAGCTTGGGCACAGGAATCTCTCCTCTACCTCAGCCTTCTCATGTGACCTTAGGCTTCAGCACCATATGCCCCAATCAGTGGAAACAGGGATCATTACATCTCTAGGTAATTGTAAAATTAGCTATAGGAAATAGTTTAGGTGCTCAGATACAGTAGTAATCAGGAGAGTAGAGGCTGTCAATTCAGGTAATAGTGCGTTCCCTATAAAGATTGAAAGCAATTTTCAAAGTGATGAAAAGTATACCCTGCTTTGGAAGTGGAGGTACAGAAAAAAGTAGATGACTAACTCAAACCGCACACATCAAGTTGCCGCAGAGCTGAGACAAGAACCCCTCTCCTACTTTAGACCACAACATTTCTCAGACATATTTTTTCAACTGCACGAATGCTGAAGACATTTGATATAAAACTCCTCAGTGAAAAGTAAAATAAACATTTCTTGCTCCACTACTCCCAAAGGATAAAGTAAACTATGGGGAAGATATGCACATCACAGACTATTGGGTTTTTACAACCGTTCTGCAAACACACCAGATAGTTTTAATGGAAATGCTTATTATTCTTTTTTGCATAGACTAATCAGCATTATATGCACAATGATGTGTGTTAAAATAATGAAGTCTTTCATATGAATTCACCTCAACTGCATTATTCATGAATGGTACAGTAATTTGAACCAAACAAATGCAAGCAAACTATTACTTTGATGCAGATCATTACATATTTGATTTATGACATCACATGCAAACATAAAATTTCTACCTTTTGATTTTTAGTTTTACTTAGGAATTCAACTTAAAATACTCTCATGTTCCCCATCATTTGTTCAAGTGTAAATTAAATCTAGCTTGAGAAGCAATATGTATATCAGGTGTATTTTACATAAAGCTGACATCTGTTGTTCTTACTGCAGCTGAGGAGTGTTTATAGCATATTTATGTGATTAGCCCAAATACACTCAATAACCATTACCTGAGATAACTTCGTATTTCAGAGAGCAGCTTATCCAAAGCAGTCAAAACACAGGCACACACATTCTTGGCATCACAGAAAAGAAATTAGGGGTCTTTTGATTTGAAATATTTTGAGCTACTTAATAAGTATCCAGAGCCAAATCCAACCATTCTCCTTCTTTAGCTTTTCTTGGATGAGCCCACTTATTTATTTGGACTGTGTGACAGTAGCCAAAACCAGAATATGTCTCTCAAGGTATTTAGAGGTAAACAGTAAAGCCACATTTATAATAGAATGTGCATTTCAAGGCATCTAGCCTAGTTCCCATTGATCTCAATGGAAAACAGGAACAGGGAAATGCTACAATGGCTACATCAGCCAAGGAAATACACTTTTATTTAGGTCTATGTTCTGTCTTAGACATCGTATGTTTGTTTCAGGATGTCCTAATGCTTCCTGCTTTTGTGTGAATCAGAAAAACAGGGTAATAACTAAATCAGATTTCCTTTATAGATGTGATCTGTATGGTTTGACCTGCTTTATACTCATTGGGCAGCACTGCAATTAAGTTTTCAAACTAACTCTGCCTTCTTCTTTTATGTGTGTTCATCTTTCACATTCTCCAGTTTTTCCCAGAGAGAGAAAGAGACAATGACTTAAAGTCACAGGGCCATGCTGACAGAACCTCAGCAACCGTCAAAGCTTGTTAAAATTGCTCTTGTACTTCCATACACAGACACAGAAGGTGAATAACCAAGTAGATAGAGTCATAGATATTCAGTACTCATGATGGAGTCACCAGCTTGAATGGATATAGACAGGAGAAACATGAAGAGTGCTTAAAAATTAGATTAAGGAGTATAAAATGGTTAGGGTAGTCATAGGAGTCACATTCCATCATGCTCTATTGATAGGAAATGAACTAGTGAAGAAAGATACTGTTTAAATTAAGTATGAAATGATTTTTTGTTGATGGCACGCTAAAACAAGCTGTATCTTCGAGGCGAGCAAAGAATACAAACACTGTATAGCTTCATTAGGTTTATGGGTGGAATGTGCCATCCCTATATATTAATTGACTGGGGAACATACTAATTAGAAAGAGTTACATAACTGAAGAACAAGATAAAATCAGTTTCAGAGATGATCTTTTATCTCATTAATGATGGAGCATGGCATTTTTTTATCATTGTATTTAGGAGCTTTGCATTTAAATTGCATTACAATGTCTCAATTTTTCAGGCTTAATGAGTGTTTAAGTCTTTATATAAACTGTTTCTAATTATTATGTTAATCTTTTTTATAATTATTCAGCATTTGTTTGCAGTTAGAAAGAATTGAAGATCTTTGTATGTCAGATAAATGTGATTTAAAATTTGGCTAATGTGGCTTTGATTTTTAAAATGCATTTCAGTCTGATCATGTTTGCAAACTAAGCATGTATGCAAAATGTAATTCCTGTCTCTTGGGAAATTCAGATACTTTAATATTTGTTTATACGCAAAATCGCCCGCCCAAAAAAGTTATTTCTTTTTAATGTAACAAAATGGCTATAACTAAGGCCTCTTCAGGGACCTACTTGGAGGAATCCCATGGGTTAGGGCCCTAGAAGGAAGGGGCGTTCAAGACAGCTGGTTAATATTCAAACATCACTTCCTCCAGGCTCAAGAGCAGTGCATCCCTATGAGTAGGAAGTCAAGCAAAGGAGGTAGGACACCTGCATGGATGAGCAAGGAGCTCCTGGCAAAACTCAACCAGAAGAAGGAAGTATACAGAAAGTGGAAAGGGGGACAGGCCACTTGGGAGGAATATAGGAACATTGTCAGAGTATGCAGGGATGTGCTGAGGAAGGCTAAGGCCCGTTTGGCATTATATCTGGCTAGAGATGTCAAGGACAACAAGAAGGGCTTCTTCAAATACATCAGTAGCAAGAGGAAGACTAGGGAAAATGTGGGCCCTTTGCTGAATGGGGTGGGTGCCCTGGTGACGAAGGATGCAGAGAAGGCAGAGTTACTGAATGCCTTCTTTGCTTCAGTCTTTACTGCTCAGGCCAGCCCTCAGGAACCCCAGACCCTGGAGGCAAGAGAGAAAGTCTGGAGAAAGGAAGACTTTCCCTTGGTCGAGGAGGATCGGGTTAGAGATCATTTAAGCAAACTTGACTCCCACAAATCCATGGGCCCTGATGGGATGCACCCACGAGTGCTGAGGGAGCTGGCGGATGTTATTGCTAAGCCACTCTCCATCATCTTTGAAAGGTCATGGAGAACAGGAGAGGTGCCCGAGGACTGGAAGAAAGCCAATGTCACCCCAGTCTTCAAAAAGGGCAAGAAGGAGGGCCCAGGGAACTACAGGCCAGTCAGCCTCACCTGCATCCCTGGAAAGGTGATGGAGCAGCTCATCCTGGAGGCCATCTCCAAGCATGTGGAGGACAAGAAGGTGATCAGGAGTAGTCAGCATGGCTTCACCAAGGGGAAATCATGTTTAACCAATCTGATAGCCTTCTATGATGGAATGACTAGCTGGGTAGATGAGGGGAGGGAGAGCAGTGGATGTTGTCTACCTAGATTTCAGCAAGGCTTTTGACACTGTCTCCCATAACATCCTCATAGACAAGCTCAGGAAGTGTGGGCTAGATGAGTGGACTGTGAGGTGGATTGAGAACTGGCTGAATGGCAGAGCTCAGAGAGTTGTGATCAGTGGCGCAGAGTCTAGTTGGAGGCCTGTAGCTAGCGGTGTCCCCCAGGGGTCAGTGCTGGGTCCAGTCTTGTTCAACTTCTTCATCAATGACCTGGATGAAGGGACAGAGAGCACCCTCAGCAAGTTTGCCGATGATACAAAACTGGGAGGAGTGGCTGACACACGAGAGGGCTGTGCTGCCATTCAGAGAGACCTGGACAGGCTGGAGAGGTGGGCGGAGAGGAACCTCATGAAGTTCAACAAAGGCAAGTGCAGGGTCCTGCACCTGGGGAGGAATAACCCCACGCACCAGTACAGGTTGGGGGTTGACCTGCTGGAGAGCAGCTCTGCCGAGAAGGACCTGGGAGTGCTGGTGGACACCAAGTTAAGCATGAGGCAGCAATGTGCCCTTGTGGCCAAGAAGGCCAATGGTCTCCTGGGGTGCATCAGGAAGAGTGTTGCCAGCAGGTCGAGGGGGGTGATTCTCCCCCTCTACTCAGCCCTGGTGAGGCCACATCTGGAGTACTGCGTCCAGGTCTGGGCTCCCCAGTACAAGAGGGATGTGGCACTACTGGAGCAAGTCCAGCGAAGGGCTACAAAGATGATTAGGGGACTAGAGCATCTCTCTTATGAGGACAGGCTGAGAGAGCTGGGCCTGTTTAGCTTGGAGAAGAGAAGCCTGAGAGGGGATCTTATCAATGTGTACAAGTATCTGAAGGGAGGGTGTCAAGAGGATGGGACCAGACTCTTTTCAGTGGTGCAGAGCAACAGGACACGAGGCAATGGGTACAAACTGAAACACAGACAATTCCATCTGAACATGAGGAAAAACTTCTTCACTGTGAGGGTGACAGAGCACTGGAACAGGTTGCCCAGAGAGGTTGTGGAGTCTCCTTCTCTGGAGATATTCAAAACACGCCTGGATGCAATCCTGTGCAACGTGCTCTAGGTGACCCTGCTTGAGCAGGGGGGTTGGACTAGATGATCTCCAGAGGTCCCTTCCAACCTCAACCATTCTGTGATTCTGTGATTCTGCGATTCTGTAATGATTTGAAAACATAATTTTTCTACATTATAAGTTGAACTAAAATTTTTCATTTTGAACTGATATCAGTTTTTACACTTTGAATATCGGAATCAGATCACAACAATCCAGAACCAGGAGTTCAGAATAATGTCTATCTTATAAAGGAAATACATGTTTCTGTTTTTCCATCAAAATGAAACATTCCCATATTGCCAAAAGACTTCATTTCAGACTTTCTGACTGATCCAAAGTGGTTTCTCTCAGGGCAGTTCATTATTAAGTTATATTTCCTTGTGATGGTGACTATGTCTGATCTTCTATGGGATGAGGCTATTGGCTGGACTTTATCGTCCATAACTTAAGCATGGGCAAATAACTTTCACGATACACACTTTGTTCACTCAGAAGCAGTGTTATGTTAGATTATAGGCAATGTAACTGGATACAAAATTTGGGTCTACAGAAGGGAATGGGAGGATAAAATTCTAACTCCTTTGAAGATGTGTTGTAACACGGAAATGCAGCCTAACTTTGAATTGACCAAAAATGACATCAGTTTGAAAAGGTAAACTTTAATTCCATTCAGACTGTCAGAAGCAGCTTTTTGATAGGAAAATACTGGCATTTGATTTTTCAGAGACTTCAGTTTTCCATTAAAAAATTATTCTGGGGAAAGTCGTGAATCTCCTGTTACAAAAATGAAAAGCATTTTGCTGAAATTAACACTTTTCTGAAAAAAAAATCAAATTGACGGAATTCCTTGATATCTCCCAGCAGTGTCCTCTGTAAAACAGGATGAAGCACATGCAACCTCTGCTCTAGATTGTCAGAAATGGGGAGGATACCTCAGTACCTCAGTGTTGGAGAAGTACCACTATACTTGTCTTATTCATATATTCTATCTGTAAATATCTGATATCATAGATAACAGAGCGGGCTAAATAACATATGCTGTGATGCATTACAGGCATTCTTATTTCCTTAAGTTAATCTTCCCACAAGGGAGTGAGTTCTTGATATGCAACCTAGCTACACATCAAACTCATGGTACACTTAGACAACCCACAATTTGCTCATTGAAACCAATACCAACGTCATAGGATTCTACACTGTATTCGGTGAAATCTAACTTACATTGTATCCTAAAAGTGTGCTTTTTTTCCTAAGCAGCTGAAGAATTTTCTGAATGTATTTGTTCAAGTGCATATCGGAAAGAACTACAAGAATCTACCATTTTTCACTGACAAAATCCTATGAAAACAGACTGGAATAACTGAGGAAGCATTCAGGGACTTGAGTGAATCAGCTCGTGATTTACACTGTTGCAGAAACAAGCATGTGTTGCCACAACCCAAAACGGATTTGAAATCCCGAAGAAAGCTAACATTTGACAACAACCAAGCTGCTAAAGGAAAAGATGCTAGGACTGATTATCAAAATCTTGCTTCACTTTTAATTCTGTTAAAGAAAATAATTCCTTTTTTAATGCTATTCTGTAAAAGTTATAAAAAATGAAGATGTAATTTTGCATTCACAAGCAAACTGCAACTCCTAGGTAATCAAGAATCTGTCTGATCCTAGGATTAAATGAAATAAATTCTTTCCATAGCTGTTTGCACCTATAATAAGATAAAATAAAATAATAAAGCCATTAAACACATCAAGTCTGTAAAATATATCAAGCAACTAACTGAAACCTGTAGAAGAAGTTTACTCCTTCAGTATGTTTCAAAGAGCAGCTACAAATCATTACAGCTTTTCTGTGGGAAAGGTTTAAACTGAAACTACTGTGTGTCACCCTACAGTCTCAAGACCTCTTCTGAGGAATTTCAGATACATCACCAAAACCAAAGCGAAGAAAAGGATGCTCATTTTCATTCTGAGCTGTTGAGGGATATCATCTTCTGTGAGCCACAGGGAGGGATTTACAGATACCAGAGTCTTGTCATCAAGACATTGAAGTCAATATCAAAAGTCCTGTTGCCTTAAACTGGAGTAGGGATTTGATCTAAGAACCATGTCACTCATTCTTTTTTGCTAAAAGTCTGTTCAAAGGTTTCCCTTGTGATAGCCTAAAAAAGGCTTCACCAGAAGCTCTAAGGGCTAAAGGGATTGCCATGATTGTCATCCTGGGGAAAAACAAAAGTTTATTTCTGTGTGGAAGGTGTGGAAGGGCTTGGCTGTTGTATTGCTCCACAAGAATTTTAACACTGATTAGATGAGATTGGCTATTCCTTTCTGAAGGATTACGTGGGAATACATGCTCACAGCATAAGTTAATTGCATCAGTCAGAAGAGTCCTTGCAACTGCTCATCTCTAGCACAGTCCTTCTTAGGACCACTAGATTAAAAAACAAAATCAGTTTTCTAGGTTTTGTGTCCCTTTAATACTAGCCCAAAATTTAACCATATTAAATCGTAATCTGAGAGTTTGGTGTGCTGCTTCTCTGATCTTCAGATAGGTGCCAGGAAAAAGGAAAGTAATTGAAAATCAAGAGTTTGCCTGTCATAGTTTGCTTGAGCAAATGTATAGAGATGAAGGAAGAAAATGATTTTTTTAATGAATAATGTCTATCTGAAGGATACAAAAACAGTGCAAAAGTTCTGATTCTTTGATTAAGAATTTGATTCCAAGGAAAGTAAATAGAAAATTATCTAGATTTGGAGTCTTTCTCATCTTTTTTGCTCTGTACTTGCTTTTCATTTTAACTCTTTGCCACTGGAGAAGGAAATGAAGGAGTTACAAAATCAAAAAGCCTTGAGTGATCCCAGTTGAAATGAAAAATTCCTCACTATTGATTCACAATGATTTCCATTTTGCTATTATTATTGTCTGTCTGTGTGCACACAGAGCATGTGCATTTCCAGTTGGCTTGCTGAAATCAAAATGTTTCAAGAAATTTTACATTTCATTTTGTTTTAAGGTTTTCACAGAGAAGATTTCTATTTTCAGCCAGCCTAGCAATGAGATGAAGTAGCGAATACTTACTCTCCCTAACTTCAGAAGCACAACTTAGATGCCCTAGAGCTGATGTGCACAACCAGTTTAACTCTAAGGCCACCTCGCTGAAACTGTGTTTCTGCCATTCTTTACAATCCTTGTCACATCATGAGATGACAAGAGCACATGGTTATCCAGATAAAACACTTGATCTGCCCCAGAACTAACTTTAGAAAAAAAATTATTAGATTTCAGCTGGCTCATTCAGCTTACCAGGCAATCACATGAACTCTGTCACTGGCACACTGAGGAGAACAGGAGGAGGGAGGAGAGTAGAAGCACTGCTTTTGGTGGCAGTATCGATTTTTATATTGGATTAAGCCAATCATGATACCTCATGATACCTAAGCTAGTCTTGTTAAAGTCTAGTTTCAGGGAGAGTAGAATGAGATAGTGACCTCCAAATGTGAGTTATAGCACCTATGACTCCTTCTCCAAGAAACCTTATGAAAGCAGATAGTCTGTCCTGCTGGAGGACAGAGGGAGACTGCAGGCAGCCTCCTCGTTTAAGCAACTGAACAAGATGCCAAAGTGAAGCAGTATAAATACATCCAGAATTCCTCTCACTTCATACTATGGAAAATATTTTACATAATGGAAAAATTCTAGTAACTCAACATGCCAATCATTTCCATGGAGTTTGCAGTAGTATTAGGTACAGACCAAGGACCCTCTGGTCCAATGTAGAACAGGGATATGCAAGAGATAAAGTAGTATTCAACACAGAGTGACAGGAACCTATAAAATACCTGGTAAAACTACTGGCAAGAAATCTTGTTAAAGAGAAGGTAAAATCAAGATGGCCTAATTAGATCTTTTTTAGTAATTTACACCTATCTTTATTTCTAGTCTGTAAAACTGAGAGTTTGTGTTTTACTTTTACAAAAATTATTTATTTTATACCGAGGTAGAGATCAAAATCTAATCCCTGTCCCACTAAAATACACTGACTATGAGCCTTCCATTTTCCCCCAAGGCATAAATGAGCACAGGCAATAAATGTACAAACAGAATTTAAAAGATTTGCTAAGCAGCAGGCCTTTTGCCATAGATGGCAATCTCAGGAAGGTGGTGAATCTGTCTCAGCGTTGGTCTGAGAATAAGTAGGAACAATAATTAGCCTATGCTAGAAAGATTTAAGTTAATATAACCTAAAGTATGACTGCTTTTACTTGAAAGTGAAGTTATGTATAAGCCCAATAAAACCTCTTAATCCATTTATGGCACTCATTTAAAATAATAGATATAAAATTATTTGTTATTAACAGCCAAAAAAAGTCAAATAAAGCTGACAGAACTATGTAGAAAATACAAGGAACGTGAGAGATGTGTCTTCTTTACAAAAAGTCAGCTGGACAATCTAGCCGGGATCAAGCACAAGTTGATAGCATGTCCTCATGAGGAGTGCAATATAAAACAGGAAAGAATGACTATCTAACATCACTGTTGATGATGTGAGCTGCAAAAATTATTGTGGAGGATGATTTTTACTTGTTTTTTTCTTAGGTCATGCAAGGTCTTCAGAAATCCCAATTATGCTTATGCTATAATATACATGCTATATAACCAAGGTGAAGCTCCCCTGACAGGTACCTAAGATTTAAAATAGCAGCAGCGGCTGAGACAGCCCAAAAAGAAAGGAGACAAAAGACAATAGTGGCAAGCATGAATATAGCTTAATACTGCAAAAGGCAATTCAGTTTATAATAATTCCTGCCCTAGGATATTACCTAAACAAAAAGACATCAGGAAGCTCAGAAAGAGGTAGAACTATAACATAGTGCAGACTAAGAGTAGGGATGAAACCGTCACCAAGACTGCGGCTGAGGAGAGTGGTCTGCACAGAGCTGACCCCTTGCAGAGGAACCATGGACAAGATGCTCTTCTAATGCTGCTTCTCACACCCATGGGGGTAGAGGGGGATTAATCTGACCTAGACAACAGTAATGTGGTACCACGGACTGAGAGCAAGAACTTGAGGGCTGATAACAGCTTAGATGGCCTAGATCATGTGGGCCAGTTTAGTGTGATCCTTCTGCAGCATTATTTTGAAGCAACCCTTCTTAACCACTCATTGGTATTTTTTCATGATGACTAGTGAATCACCTATACTTTAAACTAAAAAGATAGTTGAGCTTCAAATACAGGGCCTTTCTCTTTTAGGCTTAATATAAAGGTGAATGGAATTTGCACCACTAAGTCTACTACTATTTTTCAACAAGGAACAAATAACTACAGATTGCTGTGGAAGGCCTTTAATGACTGATCGGGGATTTTATGTGCGTGGTGGAGAATTCAGTGGTAAGAAAAACAATGTCAGAAGCCAGATGCCTTCCCTTAGGGTGAACTGAAATGTTTACATAACTCTCACCTTCAGTTCCTAAACATCATTGGTGTCTGCCAGTGGCCAGAGCCTGGGCACCTGCATCAGCTTGCAGGCCAGACAAGATTCAATTGCCGCTGAAAACAGTTAAGCATCAGTGCTGTAGAGACATTCACTTCCTGGGCACAGGACTGAATGTGCCTGGCCATATGAAAGCACCTGATTCTCTCTCTCCAGGTTGGCTGGCACTGTAGTTATGCAACATGACGAACTGAAATTATTAAGTTATTATGAGGTTCGATGCATTGGATAGTAATGGTGATTCATTGCGAGTGACTTAGTTTCATAGCCCTGACCTCATTGCCACTATGCTCAGTCGAAGAAACACAGGATGTGGCTGATTCTGGACAAATGGCCTTGCTACAATCCAGTCCACATACTGGCATCTTTTTGTCTCCTTTTTTCACCCTGACCTGTAAAGTCATAGGAGAACTCCTAACCAAAATGAAAGCAGAAAAGAAACTGTTAGCTGTCATCACTGTTGACAGTACAACCACTCCTTTAAATGCAAACCTATCAGCAGGTAAGTCTCTAGTTGTGTCTGCTTTCCAAGCAGCACTGGCAGCATTAGTCAATTCTAAAGCTTGCAGGTTGTCTTATATTAAATATTTTTAGTAGTTCCTTTGAAATAATTACATAGTCTGACAAAAATGGATGAACCTTTTGCTATGTACAGTAAAACATTATCAACATACATTCTACTAGATCATGGTCACTAGGATTTATTTAGGCAGTGTCAGATCTTCAGGTTAACTACAGGTTTGTTTACGATAATAGATCTTTGCAACTGATTTAGCTGTAATTACATTCTGTTAGCATACAACGTTTAGGTAACCCATTTTCTAGTGCAGCAAGTCTTTTGCATAGACTAACTTGTTTCAGCAGAAAGTAATTGGAACTTCTGATATCATCTCACTCACTCATCCATGTATCCTATTTTAAAGTAGTAATTTATAAAATTCTACTATTATAGACTCACAAGTCAGTGAATTTGATTTTTTTTAAGATCAGTGAAAGTTTTAATTAAAGATTCCTTTTTGTTGCTATGAAAACAATTCTGTTTTGCTACAGGACAGAGGTTTAGTTCAGAAAAGCTATTAACTTAGTAGCAATACTGGAAACATCAAAAATCATCAAGGAACAATGGAATTGACGTACTAGACCTTGTCACAGCCAGTGAATAGCAGGGAAGCCTTTGTGAGTCTGTGTGCTGCTCATAGCTCTTCTGAAGGGTAAACATGACATTGAAACTAAGGAGAAAAGTTTCAGAAACTGCTCAAATGTAAAATGTCTTTAAGACCTTTCATAAGTAATAAAACATAAATCTTATTTGTTGAGAAAAGAGGATTTCTGATTGATGATGTTGCTTACTTATGAATGAACTGACAAAATGAATCTCTGAAATCTATTACTAGGAGAAACAGGTTGACAGAAAAGATACTCCTTAAGAAAATGCATTGGCTGAAATACAGAAAGTCTAAGTTCCACTTTAACTATAATAGACTTCCCCTGTGAGATCAGGAAACACATAATGAACTGTGAGGCATCTTTTACAGCTGGAAAGTGGGAGTATTCACCTCCCTCAGAGTTACTATGAGGATAACCTCATTAATAACTGAACTGGAAGGCTCTCTGAGGGAAGTTGCTATGGGAATAAAATGTCAAATTTCAGTGGACCAGGCTGTTTTTTCCTACAATAAAATTCACAAGAGGTATCCCCAGGTGAAGGACAATTCTTTCCATGGAGTTACCAACAAAATCCTCTGTAAGACATCACTTTTATCCATGTAGAGGCCTGTATAATGCAGGTTGGGGGCAGGCTATGAAACCCATTTGCTTTAGCCTTCTTTGGGTAGTGGCTCCAAGACCACTCTTCTTACAAAGCAGGATTTCAGAAAATATGATCTTAGTGCTATGTTAATGGGAGGTTACGGAGCCATGCGGATTGGATTCACATTTCAGTTGGGATTACCTCCCATTTACTGTTTTTAAACCCAAACCAACCCCATGGTCTTCAAATGAATGACGTCAGTTGTAACTTGTAGCAGAAGTGTGCCTGAAGTGTGGAGCAGTAGGCTTGTTTTTCGTTTGTCGTTGTAAGATTATTGCTCATCAGTTTGAGAGTAGAGATGTTCTCTCAGTAAAAACCTTTCCAAAGAAGCAGACAAACCTACCGGCTGTAAATATGCCTGTCCAGGTCTGATTTATCTTCTGGGATTTGAAAATAGTATTGAAATAGCAAAAATTTCAAGAACATTAAGGAGCTTTTCTGATGATGTCCAGGCATTTGTTTCTCATGGCTCGTCCTCATCAAAAAAGTCACAAATATCAGCTTAAAAAACAACCTGTGTCTGTTCAGGGCCCTGAGGACACTAATGGGCCTCACTGACCCTGACCAGTCTCCCCCTGCAAACTGCCCATGGGCCCAGGACCCCATTTCAGCTCAGCCTCGACTCAGACTGCTGTGAAGAGACCTGTGTGAAAAAGCCATGAGAACTGAATTAACACGATGGGCAGGGAGTATGTGAGTGCATTTAAATGCACTCCAATATGGAAGCGTTACAGTAAATATCAAGTATTCCATTACTAGGATATCAATAAAGAATGGGCATGAAGAAGTGCCTTACCAACTATCAGAAGCTAGATGCCTCTTATACTAGTCAAATTGCCATGGTCTGTTTAAATAAAAGAAAGTTTACTTTTAAGAGGGCTGGATCTTTTTCATTAATTCCACTCTTTAACCCACACATTGTTATCCATCTCCTGCAGTTAAACTACTTTCACTATGTTCTTCAGCACTCATAAGTTGTATCTTACTCATAGATATCTCAAATTTTTAAAACTAAGTTATACTTGTGAAAAGTAAATTTAGAAATGGAACCTCAAATCAAAACCTGCGATTCCAGGAGGACTGACCTGAATCTATTGTTATGGTTTTGATTGTGGAATGAACCGCAGCCAGGAAGGGACCTCTTTTTGATTCTAGCTAGGATTCTTACTATTTCACTGTGTGAATCATTTGATTTTATAAGAATTCCTTCATTCCGTCTGCCATTTTTGACTGAAAGCTCTTGCATGCCTCCCAAAGGCTTTCCTACCTTCGTGTTCAAAATCCATCTTTTGTTGAATTTGAGCCAGGGTTCCAACACGATCAGTCTGTGCCCCTTTCAGTTGAAGCAACAACCTGCATTATTAGTTAATATTAAAATGCTTTTTTATTTTTGATATTTCACTTTTTGTCACAATCTTCTTTCAGGGTTGTGTGGAAAGTGTAGAAAAACTATAATTAATTCATAAAGAACTTGTAGAATATTCAGGGCAACTGAAATTCCTTCATCTCAGATGTTTACAGGTAGATGTCTAATGAAAGAATTGGTAGTTTTAGCACTGAGAATGAAAGAGATGGGCTGACTGCTGTACATACAATGGCCACCTAACTGCAACAGTTTTTCACTTGGAGCTGATTATTTATCCTCTGATCATTACATTAATTACCTCTGGGCAATACTTCCAATGGTGAAGTAAAGATAGTTTCAGTGTCATGAAAGTACGCTTATTAATGCACCACAAGCAATTACGCCAAAGCTGATGGGTCCAAGCATTGATGAAACCAGTAAATATGAATATGGAAATCT
Source organism: Apteryx mantelli (assembly GCF_036417845.1). Classification (NCBI taxonomy): domain Eukaryota; kingdom Metazoa; phylum Chordata; class Aves; order Apterygiformes; family Apterygidae; genus Apteryx; species Apteryx mantelli. The sequence goes on along the minus strand of NC_089982.1, from coordinate 73,400,209 downwards.
GGGCCTTAGTCTCATCTATCCACTAGTGAGACTAAACATGAAAGATGTAAAGCAAAGCAAGCATAGATACACTGAACAAAATAAGTCAAATCCACCTCGGCTCCATTCCTCAGCTCTCATGTCTGCTGGTGCAGAGATTTCTGAGGGGAGAAGAAGGACTTGAGACCAGCTGCGGTTCCCAGCCTGGTGGCAGGCCTTGACAGCAGCAGATCAGTAGATTCTCCAAGCCCCAGCTTAACTTACAAAGACCTACCTCATATCACCACACAACAGAAATGAATTAAAAGATTCATCTGAATTTGAGGGTGCGTAGCCAATAAATATTAATGGCAAGAACATAATTTCTAATTTTAACAATAGAAGTCATTAGCTGCAAAGCACAAACAAATAATGAACTGCAAAAGACAAAATTGTTCGATGCAGCAGAGGGCTTTTTAGTCTAAATTTCTGAAACACTCAGTGTTACTAAAAGCACTCATACCAATTCTGTATTATCACAGAAATAAAATCTCAAATAAGCTTAATTATAAATGATAGATGAAAATAATGAATGTTGGTGACTCAGTTCTACAGTTCCCTGCCACATACAAAAAGTTTGTTTTGATGAGAGTAATTCACCTACAAAAACATCCGTGTATATATATGGATTATCTATAAATATATTTGTATCTGTACTTTTCTAACTGGGATAAGATAGTAAAAATCAGTATGTGAGAGCTTCCTCTGGCTATTTATGAAAAAAATATTTAAAATCCTTGGTTTCTTCACAATGCAGAATGAAAAACTTCCAAAATAACAAAAAATGCTTATTTTCTATCCTCTTTTGACAGGGGGGAGAAGGCAGTGTGTCAATCAACAAATATAGAAGGAAAAAGAACTGCAAATCAGCTCAAATAACTAGAGACTGGAAGAAACATATTGCATATGATAGCAGTCAGCAATCTTCCCAGGCTGGTCTGCTAGGATGCATTTTTCTATTTCAAATTAGAATATAACTTTGCAGGAGGTTCTTAGCAATATCTAGGATATACTGTCTCTCAAAGCCTCAGGATGCTATTGATCCACGTACGTTTGTGGATCAACAGATGTATACGATCCCCCTAACTGAGGAAGGTTAAGATGCTGAGAGCTGATCCTGCAGTTGTTGAAACACATGTGTTTGTGCGCCCAGAGAAGCATTCAAGTTCTCATCTCACGGGAAACTGATAAAACTGAATACCACAAGCAGCGTCTTTTCCCTGCAGGAGGCAGCAGCTATGTTTCCCACTGAAAGGGCGGCTTTCCATCACCACATTTAAAATTTGTGCCTGTGCTCCCTCCAACACCTGTGTGATGGGCTGATGACTCCTGACTTAGGAGAACCAAAGGGCTGAAATCTGGGCAGCAATCAGCATTGATGCTGAACCTCTGACAACATGGCATTTCTTCCCTGCTACATGTTACCTAATCTCCTCTAAAAAACAAACATGACCTCTCCTTACTCTCAGTAAAGCCTTGTGAAAAGCCATTCAGAGGGAAGATTTTATCCTAGGAGTAACTAGAATTTGATTGACCACCAGACCAGCATCGCTTGCACTTTTTTTTCCACCCACAGCCAAGGTTTACAACTAACCTGGGCAGCTAGCCTCTTCTCTAGCTGTTCTCTTCTCACATCCATCAGCAGAGAGCTCTCTAACTCCAAAAGAACAAGGGTTGCACTGCTGAAAGTTTAGATCATCAGAAAAAAATGCTCTATTCTATGACTCTTTTCCAGAAAAGTCTTCTAGCACTTAATGGTGACATTTTTGTTTGATAGAACAATAAATACTGCAACAAAGAGTTTCAATAATGAGTTTTTGCTGAGACTTTCACACTAAAAGTGTATTTCTCTTTATATGGTACATTTTATCTGCTATTATTATTTATAATATAAAACAATCTAGTATAATAGTTTAGCTTAAACATTTAAGCTGAAGACCTTAAAGACATGTCACTGAGCTGGAAAAGAGTTGAAAATAATGGCATAATTGACATGTTACTGAAAAATCATGTCAAGGGTGGGCAGAGAGGAACCATGAAACTGCATATGACTTCTGGCTACTTTTTTCCTTCCATTATCCAAACCAATCTCAGTGAAGACTCTAACTTTGTTTTATAGTAATGTCCTGTACCTAAGATTGCATAGGTGTATCTGAAATCTTCATGGGCCAAAAGCTGGGCTTAAAATACTAATTTCTGGGGCTAAAAAATTGGACTTACTTGGGCTTAAAATAATAACTTTTTGCTACTTCTCAGAAATGATCTTTTGATTAGTTTTTGTTCTTTGACTTCAGGCTGCATGTAACAAATCATAATGCCTATGATGTAGTGCTGCCCCCAAAGAGCTTGAAGGCTTTACAGCTTGGAAAAAGATTTATCTAAGCCTAACACATAAAACAACTCTTCCAGTTAGCGTGGAATGGCAGTGTATTAAATCCAAAAGGCCTAAATACAATCTTCACAACATAAAGAGAAAACATTATTAGACAATCCAGAGGGAAGTTTAGGATACTTTCAGGAAAGTGTGGAGGACATTCAGAATCTATGGCTAATGGTGATTTTGTGATTATATTACATTTCTGCTTTAACAGAGGAACTGTTAGCCAGGGAGCTGGCTAATCAGGGGGACTAAGAGTAGTTTTCATTGTTCAGCAAGGGAGGCAGAACAATATCATAAGGAAATAATAATTAACAGAGAGATTAACTCAGTTTGCATTTTTAGATTTTAAATAAGAAACAGTAGGTGTTCCCTTACCATCACTGCAAAAGCAAGAAAAAGAAGGAAATTACTTTTCGTATGATCTATTGTAGTACATTTATGCTATTTAATACAACAGTGTTACGCAGAGTGGTGTTAGTAATGCAGTCATGAAGCTGGTGCCTGACTTTTTTCAGTTTTAAGCAAAATTAAAAATGACAAGACATTTTGATCAAAAAAAGGATATAAGTTTTAGAACTTACCCAAAACTTTGCAAAATTCAAAGAGCAAGAATAAAAAAAGTAAGAGAAAATGAGAAATAAAGAGAGAAAGTGGAAACAAATCCAAAAGCAAAGAAAATTTTGCGAGATAGGAGGCTAAAAAAAACAGTTTTAATTTATATTTCAGTTTGAGTCAGATAACCAAGCTGTAGGATAGATTTCATGAAAAGTATTCAAACTAAATATCTTCAATATAGAAGAAAGTAGAAAAGGATTAATGAAATATAAAATATAGACTTTTATGTCATGATAGTATAACTTTTCTAAAATAAAATACTTCTAGGGATATAAAATTTTGGAAATAAATTTCAGTTTCATCAACTACATTTAGTTATAATTAAAGCTTTAAAAATCTGTATAATAGGCTGCCTCCAACTCCAGTAATGATTTGGAATCATACTCCAAGAGGGGTTCCTTCAGTTTAAAAGGAAAAAGTCTTTGTGTTAATTATAGAATAAATGAAAGCAATTTATGTGTTTACATTATGCTTAATAAGCATGTCATAAAATAGGGTAGAACATTTCTAAGAACAAAATATTATAGAGTTTGACACTCTTGTGCCAAGACTAGTGCGAGATAACAGAAAAGAGTGTGGAAGAAAAACTGATTATAGATAGAAAGAATCTTTTACTAGTTAGAGCAGAAACTAAGCACATGCCAAACTGACAAAAAAAAAAGGGTGAGGGGGGAAATGGACTGAATAGATACAAGTGCAATAAGCCTAACTCTCCAGTAAGCTTTCCTTGGTGCATACCGCTATGAAGATTTCCTGATAGACAAAAGAATGCCAGATTGAAAAAAGTAGAAAGATGACAATCTCTAGAGCCAAGCCAGTGATTTAAGAAGAGGCATCCTATTTTTATGAACATATTTTACAGAGTTGAAATTTCCAGAGGTCAAAAACAAAACTAAGTGCCTTACAAATCCTAGCCTGTCCATTTGGATGTTTGATTTACTTATAACAACACAGGTTGATAAGAGCCAATGTGGAAATGAAGGAAGCTAAAGATGAGGTCAAACTGATCAAGTGTGAGATGTTTAGAGTGCAAGCCAGTCTTCTGGTAATGGGGTGGAAAAGAATTTCTTTTATAGCAAAGGGAAGAAAGACCTTTCCTCTGTGATACAAAAGTACACCCCTACTCTTAGAGTTCCTTGTTCCAGACATTTCTGGTGAATGCTGATTGCCCAAGGGAACAGACCAATATATAACACTAAGATTTTCCCAAGGACATCCTGAAAACAGGTTACATGTAGCAATTTCCTTCTCTGTCAGATTCCGCTAAGCAAAGAATCTGAAAAACTGGTAGTAGTCATCAGTGAAGCAACAGACACCTTCATCCTTTCCTCTACAATCTATCTACTCATAGACAAAGTATCTATCAATAACTTTTTGCAAAGAGGAAGTGCAATAAAAGGCCATCTGCTACATACTCCAAAACATAAGAAGAAGAAGAGTAAGAACTTGGAGTGAGGGGGAATCCAGTGAAACATTAATTTTGCATACTTTGAAGTGAAGTTGAAAGGAGTTCCATGAAATACCATATTAATTGACTCAGCTGTAGGCCCTGACAAATATATTAAGTGATACTGTAGCGTTCAACCTTCTTGCGTACTGAGAAGGCATGAGCATCTTGGGTCTCATCAGCACTCATCTGCAGATACAATGTGAAATGAACAAGCATTTCTCAAACAGTAAGCAGATTCCTAGCATCAAATGGAGACACACTGAAGACGGTATTAGTCTTCAAAATAAGTAGTATATTAGAGATTGAACTTCTGTTCTTCTTTAATGAAAGGAGAAGAAAATCCACAAATGTTAACCTATTCTGTTTCTGCAAACATTCTGTATTATACATGAAAAATTTGCATTGAAGCTAAGGAAATTCAGAATAGGATTTGGTCAGAAAAATAACGTTGGTTGCCAGCATAAGGTTTTGATCTTTGCAGGATAATAATAACAAAAAAACCTTTTCCTGTTGTCAGGAAACACATAAACACATGTATATACTGTTAACAAATAGGGCAGAAAATTCAACAAAGGCTCATATTTAGCCTTACATTGGGTAGTAAGAATGCAGCTTAAGGTAATGGACTTAATAACTAGCTCATGAAATTAAGCAGAACTCAAGAGAGATCAGCCGAACTGCCCAGCGCACACTGCTTACTATAGCTACTCTACCCTTGGTCGTACTCTACCCTACCAGAAAGTCCCCGTCTCTCTGCTGAATTCAATGATTAATTTGCACTACCCATTCCCATTTGTGTCTCTTCTCCTCACATATTTTACCATGATAAGCAACTGTCTGTTGAGCTCCCCCTACCAGGCTGAACTTGAAGGTCTCCTTGTCTTGCCCTGAATATCCCCTTGGGAATTTTTTACCTTGTATTGATTGAGCTCAGTGGCAACATTTCCTCCTCCACACCTTCCCCACCATCTCAGCATTAGCTCATTTCAGTGAAGTCAAAATACTGTGACATCTCAAAAACGAACATGACAATCTTTTCTCCCCTTCTCTGCTCCCCCATGCTTGGTCCCAGAAGTCACTACCCACTAGGCTTAGCGTCAGGAGGGTTCCTCCTCCTGCTTTCCCAGCCTTGCCATTTCATGAGGAATCCACAAAAAAAGGAAAGAGTCTTGTGCTTGGCTAGCAAAATCCCACAGTTCTTGGTTTTCATCCCCACATTCAGAAGAGATTATATAAAGACAGTCCTGGTGAGATAGGACCTACTTTCTTTGAGTATCTATAAGCAAGATCATAATATCTCACTGTTTTTTCTTCCTAAGATTTTCTCAATCATGTTCTAGTTCAGCTGGGGGCAACATTTCATTCAGGGCTGAACTTCCCTCCTTTCACTGAAGGGAATGTTACTTAAGAGTCACAAAAAAACTGCATTCCCACGTTATTGCTGGTTTTGTAACCCACAGCCACATCAAGGAACTCTTTCACTTTCATGCCAAATGTAGCTAATGACCTCTGGGATGTCACATGAGAGCCGGATGGGAGGAAGTGCGGCTCTTCCTCATTGTTCTTCTGGGACATGTCAGCAAAGAATGAGTGTTGTCAGCCTGATGGTGTCCCTGGCAGAACTGAAAGATTGGTCTGTTGAATGCAACTGGAAGTGAGCTGATATTGCACTATAGAGCAACTTTAATACCCCCATACTTTTGGACACAATGCAGCTATGTTAAAAAAAAAAAAAAAGCTTTTTCAGATATTTTGCTACAACTAATCTCACATCCTGAGCAAGCTTTCCAAAGATAGGTTTTTTTTAAAGTGTTGCACAGAAGTCAGTAAGGAGATATTCAAATGTTCAGACTCTACCTCCTAACTGCTGCTCATGATAGTCTTTAAGCTTGTAATATAGACATTATATATGCCTAAGCCTATCGTGCTGTTGGTTCTCTCCTCCACAGCAACCCGCAGCTCCCTACCAACAAAAAGTCAGTGTAGGTACACTGGATTTTCGAATCTGCTTCCTTTTACACCATGTAGCTTCTCTAGTCTGGCAGAACACAGCTCTCTGAAAGATTACTCTGTTGGCAAAGAAAACCACAGCAGCACAGCTGCAGGAACAGGACCTGAAATTTTCACTGCAAGAGCCATTTACAGCAGGGATGGGAGACATAATTTATGAATTTGGAAAGGAGTGATTGCAAAAGCAATGGGGTTGAGATACACATAAGAATCTTATTTTCTCCCAGTTTCTTTGATATTGGGAGTTCTCCCTAATCTTGGGTTGGATTATCTTGCTTGCCGTGAATTATTTATTCTTGATTACTCAAAAAGCCTATCCTGAGTTCCATGAACACTACATAACACATACGGAACAATTTGGGTAAAATGTTATGCTTCCGGAGCACTTATGCTTTTTGGAGAACAAGTCACTCAGAAATTCTTTAACACTTTCAGTGGTAGCTACCATGCCAACCACCTGTGCAAAATTTGGAAGGCAGAGACCTATACAGTGTCTTTCTATTTAAGACAGAGGTCTTGCTTCTGACAAGAACATGTCCATCAAAACAGAAAATCAAATCATGAAATCATAGGAAATATGTTTAGAAAGGATCTTGACAAATCATCTAGTCCATCTTTAAGCCGTTGCTGGCAGATGTTGTGCTGAATCTGGGTGTTCGGGACAGTGGAAGTAAAATTGGTAAATACTTTAGCTGCCACTTGAAAGAGGCTTGGTTCTAATCCTGACAGTGTGAGAGAATCAGACTGCACAACATTTTCAGGCATGCACATGCAGTTAATTTGAGGGACCAAGGAGCAAGAAGCTAAAATGGAAGTGACAGATTTGTCCTGCTTTTCTTCAGATTTCCCTGTGGAAAAGGGAAATCTGGGATCTAATATTAACCCTCACTACAACTGTCATTTAGTGTCTGAAGAGGTCGACACTATTTGTGTACACCATACCAACACCTTAAAGGAGGCTGAGTCAGGAAGATAATGACTGAGAATGGTTACAATGCCATAATACCTTTCTTAATCTGCTTTGCCACAGGCCATGCAAACACTTGACAACAGTAAGGCAGTTGGTGCCTATCTCACTGTCTGGTATTGTCATATTGCTCTTCTGAGTTCTCCTTTCTGTCCATATCTTCCTATTGTCTCATACTATGCTGCAGCTGCAAGCTCAATAGTGATCACTATTTTATTCTGTGTTTGCAAAGACAAAGCATTATGGCATTCAGAAGCATTATGATTTCTGAAACATATTGCACTACACATAATGATGAATTCACTTCTAAACTTTGACAAATAAAATCGTATAACAGCATGGCCATAAACTAAAAAAAAAAAGTGGTCTTGATTTTTTTATCTTTCTTTCTAATAGTTGTTATCTAGCATAACATAATGCCTTAAAAAAGCTGTGTTTTATCCCTTTTTAAGACACAGAACTGCCTTAGAGCATTTATAAGTCACAATGTGGCATTCCTACCTAATCCAGTTCTAACAAGGAATTAGAATATTCATCTTTTCAAAGGAAACAGTAAAATGACACATAACTACCCTGTAAAAATTGCATGGACAAAAATCCAGCTGACATATGAATCCCACCCTATACCTGTTACTTTCACGAAGGAACTTTATTTAGATTCTGAAGCTTCTATTTGACTTATTTTGCCATAACCATTCTTTAGGGCTATTTCTTACGAAATAATTAGTTTGAAAATAATACATTATTAGCTTCAGGATTTGAGCTTCTTGCAGCTGCTATGTGGCTGTAGTATATTACATTAGCTATTATAGCTTTGTCACAGCAGGCAGATGAGAACTGCCCTATCACTGACAATAACTGGATACTGCATACTGTATTTTGAATCTGACTCATTTTGCGTTTAACCATTTCTGTAAATTGGCTCCAAGTGAAACCCTTGTATGGCAGTTTTCCCTATGTCACTTCTATAGATCTTCAGCTTCTACCGTATTTTGTATAAACTTACCCATTATGTTCTGAATTTAGCTACCTGAATCTGTATTAATTGCAGGCCTTTTTGTTAGGATCTGTATCTATTGTGTGTGCTGTTAGTGTAAGATGTTCTTTTGGGCAGCTGGTCATTTAATTATGACCTTTTCTGTGACTCACCTTAGTCTCAACTTAAAATCCTTGCTTTAAGCTGAGAGTCATCTGAAGACTTTTCTAAAGAGGAGAGGTAGAAATCAAATTTAAAATTACAACTTAGAATTTAAAACTTCACCCAGGAGAATGGATCCTCTATTCTTTAGTACAAAAAACTTGTACTGAGCTCTGTGGTTGTGATACTGTAGCAGAAAGAAGCCTAATGACTCAGGCAAAGTAGTGGGACTTCAGCACTTGCGTAGAGGTAAGTAGATACATAAGCACTACACTGAATCAGAGACTCCCTATGTAGAAATAAGCCAAGGCACGTTGCTACTCCTCGTTTCCCTCCTACAGGATTATAGTACTGAGACACAGCATGTCACACTGACCTCTGCAAAGCAGTGTGAAAGCTTTATGGCTTCAGGATGCTCAGTGAAAGGTGTTTTGGAAACACAAATTTGCTTTAAGAGTAAAGTCACTTACTGTAAAAAAAACCCAAGCTTTTAAAAAGTGTAGTGCACTTGTTTCTAAAAGTAACTATACCAAACCCAGCTTTTAAAGCCCAAAATCATCAAAAACAAATGCAACTGTCAGATCAGGTCAAAGGTCCAGCTTCCAGCCTCTAACACATATGCTTCCTATTCTTTCTTCTGTATCTTCCTCTATAGTATACACAAATATCTGTTATTACCTTTTGGTAATAGTAATCTTTCTTGTGAGCCTTTCTAAATGAGTCTTTTCTACTATTTCACTTTCACCTGTCAAATATCATTACAGGCTTCATGGAGCAGAGTCAAGCAAATCTAGCATAAAAGATACTCTACACAATCACAAGGCTATTGTTGGCTTATTTGTTACTTATGATATTTACTGAGAATATGCAAATAACATATTTACATTTATTATTATTAGAGGTGAATATTCCTCTCGTCCTCTATTTCCATTTGTGTGAACTTATTTTTATTTCCAAACACTTGAACACAAGGAAAGAAGCACTCCTTTTCTGTTCTGCTATTTATACAGGAGGCACCTGTTCAGGAGAGGATGGTTGTTTTATTTCCTTCATGAGAACAGGAAATATTCAGAGTGGATGGAGTCAAAATTCTTTTGCTTCATGAGTATTAACAAAAGTGAAACTGTTTTCCTTTTACTTTCACACTGGATTGATCAGACATTGTAGACACTGTAGTATCTAGCTTGAAAACACTTTTTAAATGTCTGAAAAAAAGTTACAGTCCAAACCCATTAAAGCATCTAACTTTGAGTAGAGGTAGTGGAGCTGCTACATCAGATCTGGTTATCTCTACCCAATCTGTACAGCAATAAAAATCAAGAAACGAAACATATTTTTCCTTTGACCTTCTTCAGCCAGAGTATAAGCTTTATGCAAACAAATAACTCTGTTCACTGGCTTTTCCTAGCTATTGCTGTGCTTTAACCTGGGCTAGAATAAGAAAAAAATTGTCATGGGTTTACCAGAAGTCAGTTGTGTGAGAATAACCAGATACCTCCCCTTGATGAGAAACTTATTTTGTAGAAGGTAGAGTTCTGTTAGATTTCATTTGACTGTATTCCAGCAGAGCGAAAGTATAAGAAAGCACCAGCAAAGCTGAACAAGGTGGGGATTAGCTGACAAAATGTAAGCTGGGAAACAATGTTATGTTTATATGGGAAATGTCTAGTTGAAGTGGGTTACCAGCAAAGAAGATGAGGTCTGGAAATGATCCAATTGAATATTTCCACAAAATATACAGCGGACTCAAAAACTGGCATTGAGCTAATGAAAGCGGCGACACTACAAAGCATTGTTAAAATAATGGAGAATCAGAACAATACAAGGGAAAAAAGAGTGTGATCATCTTGAGGATATGAACAATAGAAATGGTCTGAAATTCAATGGTGCAAAATGCAAGGTCATGCACATAGGAGCTATTATCAAGAATTTCTGCTGCAAATTGGAGCTCATCAGTAGAAATTACTGAACAGGGGACTGGTGGGCTAACTGATCACAAGATGACTATGAATTATCTGTATGATATGTCCATGAAAAGGGCGCGTGCAATTATAGACTGTACCAGGAAAGCTATTTCCAGTAGAGATCAGGAAGTATTATTTTCTGTAAAAGGTCTTGGTGAAATTTGCCTGCAATACTGTGTATAATTTAGGCTAGCTGTGTGTAATCAAGATGAGTTTGAATACATGCAGATGAAAGACTCAGGGAAAGGGAAGGCAGTAGAAAGAAAACTAGAAGAGGTTTTCCTACAAAAAAAAGGTTGAGAAGGGAAACTTTTGCTATCTAAAATGCACTGGGGTAATCATCATGGAGGGTGAACGGCTGTTTAAGCTAACAAAAAATAGAAGTAAATATAAATCATATAAACAGGTCAAGAATGCCTTTAATCTAGAAGCCGGAATGTTTCTAATCTTTAGAAGAATGAAGTTCTGGAAGATCCTTCTAACAAAAATAGGACATAGAGGACCAATACAGTTTAAAAAATGCTATGTATTATGACCTTTAGAAAGATCAATATGTTATAATGATGTGATGTGCTGTCTGTGATAACTGGGGACTGAACAACATGGTTTACAACATGCCTTCCAGCTTCTGGCTGGATCATTTTTATTATTCCAAACACAGTGGGAGGTCTACATACAGCTTTTAGTTTTCTGCCTGATAGATCAGTGCCTGCTCAATGGATCAGGACCTATTCTCATCAAACAGGAAGCATGAGTGCAGATACTCTCCAGGCTTGTTAGGCAGCACCTCCCAAGCTATTTCCATATACTTTTTTGAAACTCAGGTAGAAAGTTACTGATTCAGTGAACCATTTAACAAAGTTGCTTTAAAGCTCTCTGACATTCATGTTTTTTTCTACATTTAACATTAACTTGCATGAACATAAAATGACAATTTTTTTGCTTAGTTTTCTCATTTTAGAAGGCAGCTCTGACATTACGTAAAATACATTAAATAGTTTGTTTCTATTGTGCCTATATATCCCTATATAACACATTTATTCTGGTTGTATTGGAATTGATAAGTATTGTCCTTCTTGAGCAAAAGTATACCATCTCAAGAAATGAATCTACTTTCCTTTGCTACTGTGTTTTTTTTAACTTTGTACTGAGTCCAATATTGTGCAAAAGAGTGATTCTTGTAGTTTCTTGAAGTGATTCTTGTAGATTCTTGAATATGAAATACAGCTCAGTTTTGGGTTAAACCTTGTAAGGCAAGTTTTCAAAGAGGATATGTTTTCCTATATTATTTAGGTACTTGGGAAAATCCCATTCCAAATAATAATTTATAAGCACCATAGAAAATAGACTAGTGTTTCAAAAGCAATGGATTCTTTCAGACTGGATGGTTGTATTAAGCATAATGTCTTAAGAGAAATATGAGATGATGTTAGGAATTTTCACAATGGGTAAAAGAAGCAAACAGTAAATAATGATCTAATAGAAAGCCACCAATACTTTATGCTGTGTGCTTTTTTAAATAGGTATTAATAACGGTTGCATCACAGAAATGTTTTTTCTGAAGGAAAAAGAACAAAGTGGTATGAAGTCTTCTCTGTAGTAACTCATTACTGAACCTTGTTCATTTTGTACAAAAAACAACCACAGATTTGCCTCATGCAAAAAATGTGGTAATAATTCATAGAAGCAGCTAGCTCAAGAGAGTCCAATCAAAACTCTCATAAAGGCAAATGCGCAGCTAATTTTTACCTTGAGATGTCCACACACAATTTACACCATACTTTCAGCCTTGGATGTTTCTTGGCAAGCTTCAGGGTTTACAAGACTAATTGTACCTGGTCACCATTAGGATTTTACACTGAGGGGTGGTTTCTTTCTCTCTCGTTTGTTTAGCTAACATGACTTATGGCAAATGACTGAAATTTGATATTGCTAAAGAAAAAATACAACTATTGCATCACAAAACATAGTCAAATAGTAAATAAAGTGTACCATACTCCATGCAGGCAATGAAGTTTTGTTAACAAAACCTCACCAAGCTTTGCCAAGTAACAGAGAATGCTAATTGTCTTAAGTACAAGTAAATGGGTAGCCACCCTTTTATGCACTTTAAATGTGTTTAATATATTTCCTCCGTCCTAGTAAAACAATACCAACATGTCCTTGTGTTCTGAATGTTTAGGGAAGAGTATATGTGTTACTGACCTGTTATGAACCTTAGAAAACCAAAGCAGTGTGATAGAGTCTGCTGAGGCACAACCACCTCATAATAAAATATATTGGGAAAGGAATATCTTGAAAATCAAGCATAAATTGTACAGACGCACAACAAGATGTAATATTTAAAGCATTTCTGGTGATGATACTGCTACTTAATTACTGCTTCTTAAAAGGACAGTGTTCTCTTTGCTTAAAAACCTAAATGGTTTTAACTTAAACACAGTCACATAAGTCCAGTTAAATATGTTCTATTTATGTGAGAATGATAAGGAAATGCATAAATAGTGAAGAATCACAGCATTTAATACAAAATTTTCCGTTGTCTGCCAAAAACTTTGCAGGATACACTTTGCATGACATCTAGGAGAGGAGAAAATCTTTAAGTAACAGAACAAGCTAAAAAAAGTTTCAGAAAGTAAAGGTGGTAAAAGAAGTATACAGACTGAAAGAGATATCGCCATTTAAAATGGGCATTAGGGCAAGGAGTCAGCTACAAACAACAGCAGCACGAGAGTGGGCATCCATTTCCAAAACGATGCACAAAGATACGTACGAAGTTACCTGCCATGTGCTTAAAATCCCAGCGACAGCGCGCTAGACTTGAGACTAGCTGAGACACGAGCCCAAATCTGTGCCATTAGCGCGGGTGCCTAAGCAAAAGGTGGGGTTTCCCTCCGCTTCCCCGGGGAGTTTCACCGAGAGCGAGCGGGCGGTCTGCGGGGTTTCGCAGGGAGAGGCAGCCGGCGAAGCGAGCGCTCCCGGCCGCCGCCGCCGCCGCCGCCGCCTCCGCCGCGGCCGGGGGAGCGGGGCGCGGCGCCGGGGCGGCACCTCGGACAGCTCCGCACTCACCGTCCTCGTTCTCGTCGAAGACGGGCGCCCGGTGGGAGTGGCCGCCCCCCATGGCCGCCCGCAGCCTCCTCCGCATGCCCCGCCGCGGGGCCAGCCGCCCGCAGCGCCCGCCCGGCGCCGCCGGCACAGCTCCGCCGCCGCGGGGTCCCGGCCCGCCGCCGCTCCGCCGCTCTGCGCCGCCGCAGCGCCGGGCTGGAAACCGCCCTGCGACCGCGGCGGCGATGCGCGGCGGGGAGCGCGGCTACCGCTCACTAACTTGATCCATCTTGCACAGCGGAGGGGCAGCGGGGAGCGGGGGGAAGGGACGGCGGGAGGGGAGGGGGGAGGCGGAGGGCGGAGGTCCTGCTGATGGTGGCTTGTGGCGAGAGGTAAAAGCTGGATCTACCTGGATCCTCGCGGATCCTCCCGCTGCTTTGCCGCCTCCGAAACCCGGCGGCCGGGCAGCGCCGCGCCCCCTCCCAGCGCTGGCGCAGAGCCCCGCGCCCCGGCGCCAAGAACGGCCGCCACCGGGGCCGGGGATGGGGCCGGGGCTGCTCCCCCCCGCACCCCCGAGCGCTGCCCGAGGGGACGCGGACGGAGCTGCTCCCGCCGCCCGGAGAAGTTGGTGGCCGCCCGGGCCGCCCCTGGGGAGCGGCACCACCCCGGGACGCGCCGGGATCTCCCCTCGCCGGCCGCAGCGGCCGGGTACCGGGAGCTGCGGGCTCCTGAAGAGGGCGCGGGGGGTAAACGCTGTACTGGGTCTAGATAAATTTCTGCCTCCTGATTTTGGGGGGGGGGGGTCGGTCCTCTCTCCGGCAGCTGGGAGGGACCGAGCCGGTTTTCCGAACTCGGCTGAGTTGACAGGAAAGGGGTAAAGAAGGGGGAAGAAAAAAAAAAAAGAGCGAGAGAAAGGGAGAGAGAAAGGGACACTGCCTCCCCCCAGCCCGCGCTGTTTCTTCCCTCCGGGCCCCCGCGCCGAGGGGTCGCCCGGGGGGCCTGAGGCGGGGAAGGCGCAGCCTGGCCCGGCGGGGCGCGGCCGCTCCCACGGCGGCCTCCCGAGGCGGCACCGCCGAGGGCAGCGGGGCGGCCCGGCCCGGGCGGCGCGGTGCGGTGCGGTGCGGTGCGGTGCGGGCGGCAGCCGCGCCCGGCAGCCGCGCCCAGCCCGCTCCGCTCCGCGCCCTCCGCGCAGCGCCGCGCCGGCTCGGCCCCGCGGCGCCACCTGCCGGCCGCCCCCGCCGCCCCCGGGGCTGGACCCGCGCCCGGCCCTTTCCCGGCAGCCGTGAGCAGGGACCGAGGGCCTTCCTGCTTGTCATTCTGCACGTGCACAAAAAAGACAGTGAATCAATTATAAGTACACACACACACACACACACACACATTTCAGCTTGAGTATCCTGAAATGACTTTATTGCCTCGAGGTACCACACACATCACCTGCTATATAGCAAGTAGTGAGATCTTTCTAGAAATATTATTGACATTTCTACACAGAAATAGCATCCTCCTGTGAATATTCACCTTAAATGTTACTAGTGGCAAGCAGTGGAAGGCTTACCTGTGAAGCTTCTACCAGAGGGAAAACAGGTAGAAAGAAAATGTACCGTTCTATAGTATCTGAAAGTCTGTGCATTTCCTATAGGAGAAACCTGTAGAAGAAAATGAAACAGAAGTTTCACTTATGGTTTCTCCACTGTTATAAGAGGTAGAAGGACTAGGAACACTAAGCCAATGCATATATATTTTCATCTCTAGGCAGAGAGGCTCTAATGCTCTCCTATAACATCTACCATACTTCCTTCAGAAGACAGGGTTAGGAAAAGCCCTAAAATAAACCCTATATAAAGTATGAGAACTTCCAGCCTCTTCTCAGGATTTTTAACTATCTTAGTTATTTGTATCACCTGTCTTTGAACACAATATAATTTGGCTATAACCTTTCAGAGAAAGGTTGATTAGAATTGAACACAGTGGATAAACCCCTGCTTTGCATGTCTAAGAGCTTGTAGTGGCTAAGGGCTCAGAACCTGCAGTGCCTGCAAACCCTGGCAGCCAATAAATCCAGACACAGCGATTTCTCTCCATAAGTAGACATGGTGAGATTGTATCACTATCTGATATCTCTTCCTTAATTGTTTGGATTACCACTATTTACATGAAAAAATGTTCACAAAATAGGGAAGTTCTCAAAAAGTTGACACTGTTCATCTAACATGTATTCCAGAAAAGTGTCAATTGCTCTTTGTTATTCTTTTGTTTATTTCTCACCCATTCGCAAAGCTTAAGTTACCCTGTCAAAAAACTGAAACAATACCATGTTATTGAGGTTATGTTCATGCAATCAAAAGATAGCAATAGCATATAAAGAAATCATTGCCTTTCAGCTAACAATTATCTTTCACGTTAACCAGCAAATGTTAAGATGTTTAAGTTAACCATTTCATTTTGCATTAGCAACAGAGTAGGACCACACTTACAGTTTAACACATTTCAATTGATAGGAGTTAACTTCTACCTGGGCCAAGGGCTTAAACCAAGTTAGTGTAATTTGTTCAATTCACGTGAAAGTACCTTAAAGCTACCTCCCCCCTGCCTTAAATAACTGGCAAAAGAGCTAGTTTGACAGCAAACTTCCAGACTGACTACTTTACACACAATACATCCATAGACATCAGAAGGGCAGGAACAGTTTGGGAATACTTAGCATGCAGAAAATGCTAATTCAAAACAAAATTATTCAAAACAATTTCCAAGAGTTGCTTTTCTTTAAACATCTAATGTCTTCCATCTACGCTGAGAGTCTAATGAGTCTTCTGAGATGCCCTTCATGTTTTCATATGACAAGGCCAACCATGAACCAAAACAGTTCTAACAATTTACAGAGCAAAGAATTGTCTCTGTTCATTAATTAGTCCTACTAGACTGACGTGTCTTTAACTCCTATTTGGATTATGGCAGCTTTTCAATCCATTTGTCCTTGGTCTGTGGAAACTATTGACTTATGTTTAAACATCCGCATAGCTAGGAGGTTAAGACAAACAGTATGCTGTGTTAATGCAAGATGTGAAAAATTAGCATATATTAATAATGTATTGATGAAATCATTCATGATTTATTAATTGATACCATTACATTCCTCTAACTCCTGCACTTGGGTAGCATGGATGCTATCCTTCAGTCATTTACTATATGAAACCACCAAAAAAGATCATTTGAAAAGAATTTTCAGTTTTGCTATTCTGAAGGCAATGAATACATTGTATTGCCACAGTGCCTATACTCTGAACAAAGATCTGTTTGTACCAAGTTATGAGCTTCCTGGTAGCATCAGTGTTTCTGCTACTAAATCAAATGTTGTTCTCCTAATGGCATCCATTGGAACAGAAGGCATCAAGGCTAGATGTGTGCTGCAGGCCCGGCATAGACCTGAGGAAATCAATGGCAATTTTCTAGTACCTTCAATATGAGTAATAGCAATCCTTGAAAATATAGGTGCTTATTCACAGGGTCCTGGGCTCCGCTTTGTCCTTTGCGACACTAAACATATTCTAAGCGCTGAACAGATACATAACATAAGTGTCTTTTTTATTTTATTTTATTTTAGGTTACCCAGAACAACCAGAATACCACTGCATCTGCTTCAATTTTAGCAACAGTTCTTCAAGAACAATCACTCATGTGTTTTTCCCAATTGTTTTTGTAAATCAGAAATTAAGCCTGAAATCCTATATCATAACATCATGCATATCAATAAAACTCTCTGAAGCCTAAACATTTTCAAGACAATTCAATATTCGCTCTTCTGGGACAGATATTTCTAAGCTATTGCAGTCAAAATTTGTAAGTATTGCAACACCAGAACCGAATCCAATTTTCCCATGCTCATCTACTCTCCTTAAAGATCATCCAGTTTTGCTTGAGATAAACGATGTTTTACTTTTAAAAATATGTTCTGTTTTTAACATCAACATTTTTGATAGGGGAAAGGACAGTCTGATAGAGCTAGGCTTTTTCCCTGTAAATCAGAAGCTGCAATCAGCATGAACATCTTTATAAGATATTATTTTACATTTTCATTTAAGTCATATGTCTTAGATTAATAGTGATTTTTCAGACCTCCATGCAGTTTGCAATAAAAAAAAAAAACACACACACCACACAAACATGATTACATTCCTTTGCACTATAAAACTTCCCTTAGGGCATTTTAGTAGTTTAGAGTCAGTAGTTAGCAATTCTGTGATTACAGCTTTTGTATTAAAATGCTTCTGATGACACTTACAGGGTGACCTTACAGTTCTTGATTTCAAAGCATACCCTGTTGTTATGCTAATATTTGTAAATTGCAGCTTGTTTACACTGAAATTTTTGATGTTTGAATACGACCCCAGAGTTAAGAAACAAGATATTAGAAAGGTATCTTGCATCTTCAAAATTGTGTCCATTTTAAAAATGAAAGATGACGGGGTAAAAATAGTCCCCTCCTTGGAAACTGAGAGGTTCCCTGTGCATAGCACCTCTCCTTGCTTCTTCTTTCCCAAGGTTGCCACTTTGCAGCCTTACTGCCATTGCGCAGACTAGGGGAGGGCACAGCTGTGCTCATCAAGAGGTAGCGGGATTTTAAAGTGAGTATCAGGGAGATAGGAGCACCAATCTCATTGATTTTCCAAATCACCAAAAAGTGTTAACTGGTGAGAGTCAGATTTGCTCTCAGGAGAAGGTCCAAGCAGTTTAAGGACTTAGAAGCTTTCAGATGCGGTCGTTGTGCTCTCAGTTTAGACATAACTGGCTCTGTGGTTTAAGCCAACTTCTTCCGCTTTGCCCTGGGTTGGAATAAGAACTCGGTGACCATTTACCACGTGTCACCTGAGGCAATGATAAATCTACTCACATGCGCTTTCAAAACCATATTTGATTGCCTTCCCCTCATTCCAATCACTAAAGGTTGATAAGAGACAGAAGATACGAAACTAGAAAACTTAACTGCCCTTTTTTATTTGTATTTTGGGGAATGTATGCGTTGGGAATACTTGATAAAGAAGCAAGACACAAGAACCCTGAAATGTACAGTGACAGTTTTCTAGTCGCTCTTCAAACATAAGTACTTGCTGTACTCAAGAAAGGTCAGACCCTGTTTAAGATAACTGAGTCCCGTTTCATCCCCTGGATGAATTTAGAGAAAACTGTTTCCGTTCTCCTAAGGTTTTAGTAAGAGTGTGTTAAAGAGCTATAGTTTTAATTGAGGTTTACCACGGGCAGCAGTGAATCTAATTGGCATCCTCTGGCATACTCCCAGAATGGACAAAGTTCTGGAACTGATCTCAGCATAGATCAAAGTTACCTTTACGTTGCTAGAGTTATGACCTGTAGCAAGGCAGTGGTTTAGTTTGGTTTCCTAAACTGCCCTCCCAACAACTCCTTCTTCCCCAGCAGTCCTCTTTCTCATCCTCAAGGTACAAATTTAAAGACAAATACAGTTTTAAAGAGTTTCTGCACTAATCCCACTACACATCACCCAGGCATGAACTTTTGTGAGACCTAATAGGGCCCCAGCCTTCCCACTAGACAAGGTAACAGGGCATGGAATGGACTTACGGTCAAGTGGTTGCGCAGATCAAATCTCATGGTTAGACTGGAAGAGCATCTGCTCCCATCTTCCATTTTACAGGAAGGCCAACACCATTCAATAAGGTTTATAAAAGGCTGCCAGACAGCTGCCTCACTGCATTACATCAACGTGAACTCAGCACAGTTCTGGCCATTTACTCAAAATGAGGCCTGCTGTATGCTCAGCCTTGTTTCAGGAGAGGACAAAAAAAGTGTTTGACCTCAGCTAAGCTACAGCTACAGTGCAGAGTTTGAACCCAACTAAGCTTGTGCTGCAAACAGCAGTGTTTGGTGGTCTTACTCAATTCTACTACTTCATACCAGCATATTCCAAAAAGAGCTAAAACAATAAAAGTCTCCTGAATGCAGCAAAGTCCCAGCAGAGCTAGGGGTAGATGCCTAAAATTCTGGCAGTTCCCACTTTGCACTGCATTTACAAGTTCCACAGAATATAAGGACTTTAGCTGTTTTGTGTCCATAGTGGTTAAGAGAAGCGCCTCACAAGCAATACTGATCTAGATTCTTTCCTCTCCCAAACCTGATCGTTCCATCACAGCTGCACTACGCTCACGCTACACCAAACTCAGGGTTTCCTAGAGACCCAAACTAGCTTTGAGGATAGCTCAAAAGCCTTGAACACAGTATCTTTAAAAATGTGCTGGATATAAATGCAAGAATATCTAATGTGCCCGTGTAATTAGTGTATTAGAGATAAAATAGAACTATCTACTTACACAGAAGCTTAAGCTGATAATGATTCAACAGTCCGTGCTGCGCTACATTGAATACATCTGGTCCAAATTGCAGTAGCTTGGGCTTGGGCTTCTAGTTAGGAACTAGTCTTATTTATTGTATGTTGGTTATCTGTGAAATACCATGATATCACACAAGTAATCAAAACAGACTAAATTGCTTATATGCTGAGCACATACCATTCCAGAGAGCACTGGCCCTGGAAATAGTCCTCAAAGCACTGGAGTCCCACAGAAAACTTGATTATCTATAGAAATGAAGTGAACTTCCTGTGCATATTCAAGGAGTGAAAAGAAACTAAAGTTATTGGAATCAGAGGTCAGGAATGATTACAACGCCAGAACTTTTGGCTCTAGTTCTGATGTATTGCTACTGACTGATGTTTTTGCAATTGACTTCAGCTACAGCCTGATCACTTCCATTATGCGTACCTTGTCATTTGACACTGTTACAGTAAATCACAGATTGATAAACCCTAAGCAATTTTCACTGCAGTATGTAGTAGAAATCACTCAAAATAGAAAGCATTTTGTTTCTTTGTAGTTTTTACCTGCTTCTGTGGAATTCAACCTAATATGCATTATGTATTTCCCTCAGCACAAAAATACCATGTAAGACTTGTGAAAATTTTTTGTAAGTTCCTTCCTTGGCGCAACTGAAGTTTTGAAGCCCACCTTTATGATAAAGCAAAACCCAACTGGATTGGGATTTGAGAAACCTGGTTTCAGCTCTCTGCAAGATTATTTGTGTGTGTGTTCTATTAAGGTCAATGGCAATACCATGTTGTGAAACTGCTGCTTTGAGAGCAGAGTCAAGCTTTAGCATTGTCAGCACAAAAAGAGATTGGTCTTCGCTGCATGCACATACATCGTGTGCAGACAAGATATTTGCTGTCTGTACAGGTACTGGTCATAGCCTTTGGTTTTATACTTGGGAGGTCAGAAAGGAATCTTTCTAAACCAGTTGAGGGCATCAAAACACACATGGGATAAAATGCTTCTGAGACCATGCAACTTCATTATGGCCAACTTATTAGAAAATCATGCTCTTGAGCATAATAATGTTCAGTTTGGGCATGAGCACCAGGGGTTCCCATGTTTCTCTTCTGCTGTTCATGATCTGTGACCTTTGCACACTTTTTTGTCTTTTCACCTCAGTGTTTTTAAGTACCAAGTAATTTTTGCCGAACAGAGTTCCTGCAGCTCGAGGAAGGAGCAAATAAAAAGGCCTGAATTAGCTTCCCTTTCCTTAGACAGGGGAAACTGGTTCCAGTGGGTGTCACTGGGCCATAAAGGTGAGTGGTGCTGGAAAAGAACAGGGCCTAGGTAGAACAGGTGAGGGATATACTGTCCCAGAATATCTCCTGAGCAGCTTGTTGTTTTTTTTTTTCCCCCAGCCTAACTGCTGCAAAGTCCTGTCAGTAACATAACATACCTCTTGCCTCTCCCCAGAGTAAATATTCCAAGGGAGGTCAGGCTAGAATTGCACTTTCCTGAGGTGTCTGCTCTGGGTGCTTTGCTGGTCTAATGTGCAGCCATTACACAGCAGTGAAACAGCCCAGCCATTCTCTTCCATAGCCCATGCTAGCTTCAGGTAGCTTGTGTTCCCCTTAATCTTAGCTGTTTAATAAGCTTTACTGCTTAATGATTCTTCTCTTCCCCTCTTTAGGTAATATGTCTGTATCTAGAACACGGGGGCTGCTTCATTAATAGCTTGTTCTATTGTATTTTGCCTTCTCCTTTCTTGTGACTGACAATTTGTCGGTGATATTGACTGATGTAAAATTATAGACTTCACAGTCCTTCCTAGTCTGCAGAGTGTCTTTCAAGAACTCAGAAAGTAGCTCAAGTGATGAAGAGCCCTACTTAGTAGAATAGTTAGGAGGCCAGTCTTTTAGAGCTATTACATTTGGGCTATTAAGGCAAAACATTAAATAGGAGTGCCAGGGTGACTTACAGCTCCCTTGTTTCTTTTCTCACAGGAGTATAGCCACACATTCTCCTTCTGTTTTTATTTAGACATAAAAAAAAAACAGTTCAAGACATGTTTTCTCATCTAACAGATAAGAAAATATAAACTCATGGCTAGAAAAGTGAAGTCATTTGTTGAGAGTGACACAATAAACCCATGTGAGTTGAACTTTGTGCAAAGGGCTTGCTTCTGGACCCTGAAGATTTTGTACACAGGTAGCTGAGCATTGACAGAATGAAAAAGAAATTGTTCAAAAAAGTGGCACCTGAAGGAACAATTATCAAATTAATCAGATCTGGAAAATAATGAAAAACCTTATTTGCTGAGTATCCATTCAAGCAGTTTGCTAAAATCTGTCAGAGCAAAGCTTGCTAGAGGTGTTCATGAAGTGTTCAGGTTTGCAGAAAAAGGCGCAAAAATTGCATTCAGATTTGCAGAACCAACAGACTTAGTCTGCAGGTTGCCATGTGTCCGCTGAGCAATTTGGATGAGAATCCAAACTTTTGTAAGTGCTCTCAAAACTAATAATTTCATCATTTTCTCCAACACCCTAGTTGCTTATAGGGTAGAAAATAAAAACTTTGTGATAATTTTTATAAAAAGCTTCAAGAATAAAGATTTTAGCCCAAGGACACACTGCAGCTGGTACTGGGCACAGTCCATGGGGTCAGATCAGCACCAGTCTGGTGTGAAACCTCCAAAACACATGCAGTGTGAACATGGCATCCTCAGCACCAGATGTTCCCCATTCTAGATCTGCTCCCATAGCACTGCACTACTTGCTAATGTAGATACAGCAAATATCTTCTTTGGATGAGTTCTGACTTCTTACTCCCTGGCTTCTAACGAGGCTATAGCCCCTGTTCAATGCTTTTTGTCCCCAGCTGGAACTTCTGCCATTAAACCATGGACCTGAAACAGTAGAAAATTAGGCTGACTGTGGAATTAACTTGTTTGTACAAGTAGGCCAAGAAAAATCTCTGGTACATACGGACACCTCAGCATTTGGTTCTGTACTATACTCCAGGCTTATCTCAATTTACATTCAAGAAATAATTCAAACAGAAAAATGTGCAGAAGTACCAGGAGAGGCATTCTTTTAAAATCCTCACTCAATACAGTGCATATATGCATGCAACGAGCAGTCTATATCCATATACATCAGTTATCCTTAGCAACCAGGCAGCTGTGAGAAATGAGCCTGACTCCTGAAGGTAGATCTGCAGAATAATATACATTCACAACAGCAATTTTTTTCATATTAGAGTACAGTTGGACACACAGTTTGGAAGAGTCGTGCTTGGTTAATACTGGGAAGGAATTCTTTCCACACATACTAGTCAGCGCAGAAGTGGAAAATCAGTTATGCTCATCACATCTGCAGTTTTCCAGGATTCATAGTTTTTGCAGCCCTGTAGACTCCATTGATTTGATGCCATCGTAAGTCCTTATTATGTGAAGAAATGCTTCATCATTCTGTCATGTCTCCTTTATTCAGCTATTATGACATTGCTTTTCTGTGAGAAAACTTG
Organism: Apteryx mantelli; assembly: GCF_036417845.1. Classification (NCBI taxonomy): domain Eukaryota; kingdom Metazoa; phylum Chordata; class Aves; order Apterygiformes; family Apterygidae; genus Apteryx; species Apteryx mantelli. The sequence continues at coordinate 73,376,759 of NC_089982.1, read as the reverse complement.
TGATGGCATATTTAGTTCAAGATGCAAACTACTGTCAAATTTTAAATTATCAATTAAAAGATGCTTTTATTTAAAAAAATCTTAAAATAAAAATTTTAAAATGCATTTAAAATTAATTTAAAATTTTAAACAAATATAAATGTATTAAATACTGATTTTATATATCTTATATCCTTCTGATTCTTCAGGAGATAGTCAGTCAGGACAGGTGAGGCAAAAGAATCAATATCAACACGAAATGGGCCCACACGCTGTTCTGTTGCTCTGATACAAAAATGAAACTGATGTTGTCTGGTCTGGATTTTAATATTTTTCGGATCTCCTGTAACCTTCAGAGTTTTTCTTATCACCATTTATTTTCTATTTGATTTCTTTCCTGACTTTCTTTTTTATCTTTCTATATTCTTCCATTAATGATAATGGAGGAGGAAAGGAGTCCAGTCCTACATGCTAAAGTATTTTCTGAAATTGGATGACACAATGTAATGTTTTATTCTAATATGAATTTTTTTATTTTACCTCCTTTTAATGATGGTGTTTTAATACAGCATTAGACAGCATTTGTAAAAATGTCGATATTTACAGATAATTGTAAGCTGTACTGGAAACTTGCAAATGACGGTAACTTCTAAGAGTATCCTCTTCTGGGTGCATATAAAAATAGTTGTTTTTTCCACTTTTCAGCAAGCATTTATGATTAGACAAGCAGATCAGTGCTTCTCATATCTGTCTCCACAAAAACCTGGGAGAAATCTCCAGCATCTAAGTAGTGTCAGCGCTTCGCAAAAGCCAGTGTTCGGTACTGACCACCACCTGTGGCTTCCATTCATCTGTCTCTGTATGTGTGTATTTGCTATAATGAAAGCCTCATTGTGCCTTCAGCTGGAAGATGAGGCTGAATTAGTTAGTTATGCAAATGGTGAGCTGGAAATTAAAGAAACAAGGCTGAAGAAAGCATGGTTCCTGCTCCTGCTTCTATTGCTCTGAAGGCAGGATCTGATTAAGAGCCCTGAAGGCAGTTTTTCCAAACGGTTTCACTGGGAACTGAGGTTGCCCAAAGTCAGAATCTCTTCACCTCTCCTGAGAAACGTGAGGAATTTCGATTGCTGGTAAAAAGAAGAACATGCTTTGCACCCAACGGGCCTGGGCCCTCAGTCTAGAGAAGAGAAACGCTGCAGTGGGATCATGGAAAGGAACAAAGGTTTCAGCAGGAAGACAAAGTGCAAATTTTTGGGTTATTTTTCTGCTGGAAGAAAATGTTTCTACTTGCTTATCTGTTTTGTTTCAACTCAGTTTGCAGCCTCTGTCTTGCTGGGCTGGGAGACTGTGATTTGGGATTTGGAGCACATTTGTGTGCCTGAATGAAGTCAGAGTGTGTTTGCTTGGAGGGAAATTTGTTACTTTTGATGCTTGCTGTGACGCTGCTGCTGTTGATTGAGAGGAGCCTGCTGTGGCTTACTGCTGAAATTACGGGAATCTTCAATACAGCGACCAACAGCCCTGGGAGAGGGATAAAAACATAGAAGGGAAAATGTTAAGGTAAAATTATGTTGGTGACAAAGCATGTTGTTTGTAGAAACTGTTCCTGTTATGCACCTGACAGTGACCTTTTCTCACGTAGGTCAGCGGAACTCGTTGCAGTCTTGGAAAGCGTTTGTGAGTTTGCTCGCAAATGAGGATTTTGCAAAAGTCCCCACAGTTTCCATCTCAGCCTCCACCTGAGGGAAGGGCAAGAGTGCGAGGGGCGAAATCTCCTCAGCTCCCACTGAATCACTGTGGCCTGTGGTCATGGCAATAATTTGGGAGCCAGCAAAATACTCCCTGTCCTATCAGGAGGTAGGACTGTCCACACCACATTTTCTGTTCATCTTCTTTTCCTGTTGCTTCTGATCTCTTAAGACCACTAACTACATATACAGTGTCTATCTCACTGGGGTCTTTAGACATGTGTCTTATATAAACACTAGCAACAACCACAGTAGTAATTATGCTAGAAAATGTCACCTCTTGAAGTCCGGCACAGAAGCATTCAAAACCTCCCCTTTTTTAAAAAGTCTGGTAATATGAGTTGATCTCTGGAAACTAATAGGCCAGAAGGCATCTGGTTTCCTAAGACAGGGAGTGCAGGGGCTGTTTGAAGGGTAATATGTCCAGAGGAGTGGGAATGCATCCCCTACTGCACTGGTCAAATGAAAACTGAATCTCCAGAAATATCAGTCCTGGCAGGTACAGCCTATCCCCCAAGATACTGTATCTAGTTACCAAGGCACTGGATATAACCCAAGTACTAAAGGTACTTAAAAACTGCTTTTGAAATTCCATATGAGACAGAGAAAAGCGATGGTCAGATTCATAAAAATCAGAGAAAATACGGTAAAACAACCAACCCATAAGATTTTTGACTCTAATTTTTGTTTTTATATGCTGCCTGAACCTAATTAACTATAGTATGTTCACTTCAGTTACTAACTAGATAAATCCTAAAACAGTGGAGTTGTACAGACTTGAAACACATGAATGTGTTTTTTTTTCCTACATTTTGTGCAATCATCTCCTCTATTGCCAAAAAGACAATGCATTTTCTTTAGGCAGTGTTGAACATATACCTAGTGCTTGCTTGCTTTACTCATATCAGTGTAGTACTTGCTGGAGATTTAGCCATGTGCCTCTTTGCACTCACTTCATTCTGTGCTCTCCCACCTTTCCATCACCTCCAGTTCTACAGCTTAACTCTGGGAAACGCACCAGTTTGTGAGATTTTCTGTTCAGTCCTCGGCATCGATCAGGATGGAAGCCACCACAGCAAAGAAAACTTGTCTCAAGTATCTGATACCTCCAGCAGTTCCAGTACCAGGTAAGCCTTTCCTAGGGTGACAGCATTAGGGACATTAATGTGACAGCTGCTCAACAGCGGTGACTGAGCTGAGGCCTTCTGAAGCCGAATACACGAGCCAGAGCAGGAGAGCCGAGCTCTGTGTTTGTGCTCTGCAAGAGTCCTCTCTTTTCTGGACCAGGTACCAAGTGGAACTAACAATGATGAATTTGCCTTTTCAGGTTCAGATCCCAACAGGAGAAACTGGTCAGAAAAACTGACACAGGGAATATGCTATTCATCCCAAATGTTGCCAGATAAAACAAACTATATAAGCAGCATTTGTGCTTCTAGCATAAATAGAGAACTATTGGAGGAAAAGCTGTCCAGTCTCAGCATCCCAGATATGCAAAACCACAAAAACCAGTCAGCAACAGCATCCAAATCAGATACAGACTTTTTCAGAGGTATGTGCTCTGCCTGCATGAATCATTAACACTAGAAATGATAGAGTACTCAAGAAAACAGTGTGTGGAACAATGCTGTCTTGGAAAGGAGAGAAATTCGAATGCCTCCTAAATCTTCGCTGTCTCAAGTGGGAGTGATTCACTGATACCAGTAGACACAACAGCAGGGAATCCACCATATTAACACAGGCATTTTTCACTTTCAGATTTCATGAGACAAATACTAAGCAAAGCATGCAATTACCAGACAAGGAAAATATATTGTCACTAATGGATGTAAGAAAACAGCCTTGGAAGAAAAAAAACAGTCAGTTGAGCAAAGTTCTGCGACCTGGAGACCATCTTTTCACCACAAGTTTGCACAGCTCTGAGCTCAGTGGGAGTCTTGATCTATGACTTTGGCCCCTTATATCCCTAAAACAATGATAACAATATATGTCATCTGGAAATCAGTCTCCAACTCTCAACAGCATCATAGATAATCACACCTAGTGTCTTCTTATTCTGTGCTTCAAGCATCTTCCATTACACTGTCAGTGGACTTTGTTCCCCTGCTGGAGGCTGTGAGCCAAAAATGAAAGGAATTAAAAGAATGAAGTATGCATAAATATAAAAAAGCCAAAAATCATTACATTCCCTAAACCATCTATGCATCAGGGGGAACAATGGCCACATGGACTATTAAAAATGGTTGTGAATTATGCAGTAAAAACTGTAACATAGGGTCAACAAAAACATAGCTTGCTTGACTAGGCAGCCGCACACAAATATCTGTCCGCAACTTTTTCTGGCAGTTTTTACCCACCATTTATGCTGTAGGCACACGTGCATGTACAGTTTCAAAGAGAAGAGTGCTCTTATCAAATTCAGTGATATGCCTCAGTTCACATGTGTTTAAGTGTTTTGCTGGAGCCTTAGTTTGCTCCCAAAGAACACCGTCTTCTCCTTCTAAGCAGTGTTTTCTTTAAAAAAGAGGTCAGCATCAGATGATCTCTTACACAGCTGAAAACTTGTTCACACATTGCAGTGGAAATTCAAGCAACTCATACACCAGTTCTATATGAAAAATTTCTCAGCATCATCATTTTAATCCCAAATCAGCTTGTGCTTCTTCTGAGAATATAAAAGTATTACACCTATAGTTTAATGCCATCTTAAGCAGAAGAGCAATTGGAGGGGAAAAAACTCACCCTCATTTACATTAGTCTTACCCTCGATTTTAAGCATCTGCTTTCCAATTACTAGTATCATTTGTTAAGAGATGATGGTTATGTTCAACACTGCTCCAGACATTTAAGAAATCTTAGTCCCTACCCAGCAGTGCTCTTGAGCAAAACAGACTACAAAAAATCCACTGCAGATCTTGTGAAGTGTTTATCTCTGAGCACAGCCATTTTTCTGTAGCGCTGCAGTATCAAAGACTGGCACCTCTCTGCCTCTTTGTCACTGTGCATTTCGCTAGGCAAGGCAGATCAGGAGAAGAAACATTTTCCTCATTTTTACCAGAAGATACTCAGATACCCCAAGGAGGCCTACAAGCCAGCTAGGGGACTACAGTCATTCCCTCTGCTACTCTATTAATAATCTTTAGCAGCACGCCCAGACAGAGCGGGCATTGTCCTCCCCTCTTCTTTTCGTACCTGTTAGTTTAACCTAAGTCGCATGGAGTTACTTACTCAAAATGTGTCTGAAAAGAGGCAGAGCTCTTCAGCCGGAGGGAGAATATGCACAGTGAGTAAAACAAAGCCATACAGTGTGTTCCCCTTTCTTGGGGGCCATTTCAGAGCCATTTACTGGCTCTTCCTCTGCTCTGCTGTCCCTTTGGACAGCTGGCAATGCAGGGAGCGCCAGGAAAGACAGCCCCTTTGCTCACTGGTATGAGGGGCTGCGACTGTAACGGGTCTTTGCCTGGGCAGCAGAAGTGCGAAGTCCATCCCTGCGGCCGGTTGCACAAATGTCCGTCATGGTCTGGCTTCATGTTTACTCATTCAGTCCTTCCATGGCCAGCCCATGGCTCCCTGTTCTCTGTGGTGGGAACACACAAAATAAATAGAGTTAAAGAGGTAAATAAATAAAAATGTTAAAAAGATAAATAAAAGTTAAATAAATAAAGTTAAACAAATAGATAAATGTTAAATAAACAAAATAAAAAAAACAAAGCACTAGAACTTTATTCAATTTAGCAGCAGCTCTGGCCTAATAGAAGCTGTTCTTCAGTGCAGAAGCAAGGTCCTAAGCAAGTGTCAGACTCTGATGGTTTTAATCATTTTACTGTAGCAGTCATCCTACTCCTGATACTAACTGCCAGGGAGGGTATCAAAATCTGGTTCCATCTTGGAAGAAAATAGAGCTTGACTTTTCTCTTAAAGAAAATGCCATAATATCTGCTTTCAGAGACCAAAAGAAAAGAATGTATAAAACAACAAGCATACATCTATCTATTTTGTCTCTCATCTCCCATCTTGCACCACTTTTCCTCCAGAGTCACGTGCTGGTCGTGCACATTGCAGAAAATCTTTTGCATTTTTTAATTTTGACTCATGATAAAAAAACACCACTGGCCATGTCTGTCTCATACAGGAGCAGAACAAAAAGGTGGTGGATATGCATGGTGGTAGGACAGTTTAGGCAACGTGGTGGATATGGTTCTTTTTTTTAACTCTGACATGGCCAAAGGATATAGGACTGCTCTTGAGCAGTGCTGTGTGTTTGGAAAGTGCCTGCACTGGTCCACTAACTCAGGGAGCAAAAACAAAGAAAAAAGTGAAAAATACAATTCAACATGCACTGAAATTCAGACCTCAGGCCCAATACTGGTTTGTTTTCTGTTCAAGGTTTGAATTCTCCTGATACAGTTTTTGCGTGTGTGTGTGTGTGTGTGTGTGTGGTTTGGCTTCGATACTACCTGAAGGAATGTGTCCACACAGCTAAACAAAATATCTCCCTGGGGGAAGCTTGTGCTTTACAGTTGCTGCAACATAGAGAGAAAATAAGATTTTATAAAGACAGAAATGGAGTACATCCTGCCAGGATATAAGAAAAGCTTCATGCTTGACATCATTAATGGTCAAATCATAACATCAAAAAACAGTATTTTACAACAGTCCGCTTAGATCAGGAGCCTCGAATCCTTGCCTATCTCTCTGGAAAAAGAAAATAACTACATGAAAATAATATCAATCAATATTTTCTAGCTGTAAAAGGACTATGACCTGGCACCTTTTCCAAACAGCTCTTTAAACACATTCCACAAACTATGCAAGTCAAAACACCCTTTTCCCCTGAGGCTTGGCTATGTTAACAAAGAGGTTTATATTAAATACAAATGAAAAAAAAGATCAGCTCAGAGTTTCTCCTCACACTTGCAAAATGTGGATTCCTCTACAGGGCTACCCAGCCCAGACACTGTGTCTCTCTCTAGTAAGACGCAGCATCCTCAGAGAGTAACAAATACATTTAGCCTTTTCCTAGCAAGTTCAACACTTGATAGCATGGTTTAGGCAAATGCATCTTGCAAAAGATTTTTTTTCAGTCCCTACTCCTACCAAAGTATAAAGCTAAACCTCTACAGAGCCAGTTTATTGGAACTGAGAACTGACACACTGAGTCTGGAAATGTAACTCGTCTTTGAATACTGTGTATAAAGCAGAATCAAAGCATTTGCTTTGATCACTTTGATACTTTGCTGAATGATGTGCAGTTTCTTTGACTCTGTTCACTCCATTTCTCCTTGGTGTCACAGCGACAGTGGTGCAGACAATGCTATCGTCCTGAGCTCCGCTGATTGCTTTCTTACAGAAGCGCATGCCCCTAAATTATGCAATAGGAAGAACTGAAACTGTGTCTTTTTGACATGAACAAAGTTGATGCCATGCTTTTTGTTAGTGCACAATTAGTGAATAAAATGGGTTGATGTTCTGAGGGTGGCAGCTGCTGCACTGCTTGTACATGTGCTTTTCACAGAGAGCAAACCCAGTCTTTTTGAGAGCATCAAGTAGCACCATTTACACAACAGTTTTAATGTTGTATTCAGACTTGGTCTCCATGGGACAACTGTAATTCTCTGGTCAGTGCGTTACCACATCCTTCTCCAGCCTGGACTCATCAAGACCTTTGGACTCTGCTTCAGGCACTTGTGAGCTCCTGCCTGGAAAGCCTCTGGAGGTTCATTTCGATCTCTTGTGTCAGCCAAAGTGGTGGCTCCTGGCCACGGTCTGGTACCCAGCCCAAACTGCAGAGCTTTTAGCTTGTCTGGACTCTGTGGTCCCAGCATGTGAGTATTTCCATGTTTCCTGAGCACCTGGGATGTGCACCCACAGAAAGGCTGCCTGCGGGACCATCATCCCCTACCACAGAACGTGCTGGTGGCACCTTTGGAAGGAACCACTGGCTGGGAATGGGCTGAGCACAGGGCGGCTGTGACAGGCAGGAGTGCCCTAAGCCATGGCACCTGCAGCCGGCTCCGCAACAACAGCAGGCCAGGGACTGGTGGCTGGAAAAGTGCTGGGGCATTGAGGAAAAGGAGGTAGAAGAGAAAAAGGCCCAGGTTGTACCATCTCTTCCATTCACAGTGTGGTCTCTTTCTGCACCCCATGCAGTTTGAATTCATCCTCCTTGAGCATGGCTGATCAAAAGCGTATGCAATATTCCGGATCAGCTCTTGGCCCTGCTTTTATGACTGTGTCAATATTTCCTTGTCCCTACTGGATACAACTCTTCTGAAACATCCTAAGATTACATTCATCTTTTTCACGGCAATATCAGGCTGTTCATCCCATGATTAATAAGTAAATATGCTGTAATAAACTCAGGATTTTTTTGCATCTTCTATCACTGCCAAATAATGAGCTGGGAGAATTATATGGGAGAAATTCTATCTTAAAATTGATAGCCAGGTACATAATACTATTGGATTTCTGAATTTTATTTATTTCTCTAGGATATTCTGCTTTTCTGCATTGATATTTGCTCCTGAACTTTTGTTTTTAAGTTATGCCAGTGATATTGTATATGGTAATACTTGTCACAAAGATAGATAATGATTAATATAGTAAAGATAATGTTTTGGCCATGTGTGCCTTTGTGTTACCAGGAAATCATTATTTCACACAAACTGCTTGAGTACAAGGTAGACAATGAATAAATTAACTCTGGATAATTTAAGGTATACAGCCAGGATTTTTCTTTAGTATTCACCAAGATTACTGGAGAATTGGGCAGCCTCTTTCCCTCTTGTGCATGGACACATGCTTTTACTCCTTCTTGGGTATTTACTCTTTCTTGGGTATTTCTCTGGAGGAATGGTGTTTTAACAAAGGACGTTTACATTGCCTCTACAAACTTAAGCATGACTTTACTCTTGTATACTTTATGTATATGTATGCCAGAAGGACACTTTACATTTCAAAAGCAACACATTTTTTACAGTTTTTTGAAGACAGCTTCTTATTTCAAAAGAACTTCTCATTTGCAAGGGTAGCCTCAGCTTTCAGCAAGAGAGATCACTGCAGTGAGTCACTATTTCTAATTGCTGATAAGATTGCTTTTTGCCCCAAATGTAGTTTGCTTGGTTTTCAGCTTGGGAAACTTCTTTAAATTCAACAGTGACTTTGCCAGCTAGACAACGACAGCATCAGAGTGTGAATCACACCATTTCAATGGGCTGATTGTGAAATAAATATGAACAGGAACAGCAGGGGGCTGGCTTTTCTTTAGCAGTCACAGTTTCCTTTTCACTATATGCCCTTAAAATGCCCAGGCAGCCTATTAGCAGAGGAGAAGATTGATAGAATTGCATTTACATTTTAAACCAAGCCAAGTTCTCACTCCCCCGGCCACAACCCTTCTAAAACATCAAACAAACAAAAAGGGAAAACAAAAAGAAAAATCTGCAACCAAACAGAAAGGGAGAAAATAGGTGTTTGTTTAATTAGTCTTCTAACAGAAGCTTAGTGGTCCAAAATTAAAAGTTTAGATGTTAAAGACCTTGGCTCGTTCTATGTTCATGTGAAAAGCATAACACTGCAGCTGGGGTAATTCTTCAGTCCAGATATTTCTGTTGATACAATCCTTCAGTATAGACACAGTTATAATGATACCTCAGATCCGTAACATTTCTCTTTCCTTTTAGGAATAACTATGTGGGTAAAAACAAACTTTCTAAAGCAATGAGAATACATAGATACGCTGTTGCTGAGAAAGTCCTCCAAAACCACGCTCAGATCTGACTTGCCTTTTATCCAGGTGGTGACCACGAACACCCACCTCTCGCATGGCACTGTCCTCTCTGCATGCCGTGTGCTGCAGTACCCCCAGCTAACGCACTGCCGCACACTCGCTGGAAACCACCTGTGAAGCAGCTGATCCGACAGAAGGGGACAGGTGGGCACCTTCCACTTGCAGATGTTCTCAAAACTACCTGTTGAACGCAGCCCACACCTAACCTGTATGTCCAGACTTGGGGTAATACTGCCTCTGACTCTACTGATACAGCAATATGACATTCCCATGTAGAGAAAGCACTGCGTTAAGCTATGGTCATATTTCCAAAGGGAACTATCATAACTATTTCAGGCATGTCTGCAGATATCTTTCATAAAATATGCATGAGTATTTAACTAATTCTTTTCTTAGTCACCTGGATTAAACAAAAACAAATTAAAAACATGCTTACAGGGACTTCTAGTCACCTGAGAATACATTACATGTGGTTTTGAAGCAGAAGAGATTCTTTTCCTTTTTATCAACATAATGTGAAGCAGAAGAGTTGCAATGAAAAGTGAAATTGAGCTTTAATTGAAAACTGCATCTGAAACACAGTATGGGTATTGAGATCAGTTTCTGACATGCTCAATACTTTGCCTAGTACTATTTCAAGGCAAGCTTATAGAATAAAAATAAAATGGTTGATAAGTTTATTAATTTTCTTAAAGAGAATGAAACTCCAGTTATTTTCATGATTTCTGATTTTACCAAGCTGAGCAGATCATCAACTATTCCCACCTTATTTTATACATTTTTGTGTCATAGAAGAATATTTATACCTGTACAAGGTACTTGTCACATCATTTAATTATAGGGAACTGGCAAAGATGAACCTGTTTCATATATCCAACAGTCAGGACTCCCAAAGGTAAAACTCTCCATGAGGAGCAGGAAATAGTGTGTGTGATTTACTATTGGTTTGGCTTCACTGCTTCAGCGATACTGAGGCTGATGAACCAAATACAAGTTTAGATTTAAAGTGAGAATGTGGATCTGCAGGACTCTGTGACTTGTATCATTGATTTCAATGATGGCAGGATTTCATCCATTATGTTTAAACATAAAACATGAAAAGCAGTCCATAGAAAAGAAAGTAGAACTATGGGGACATGATGTATTATATGGACCTGTACTTTACCTTCTCAGCCACTTGAGATGAGAATTTATTTTGCCTTGCAGTTATGTTAGCCTGCTGGAAGAACTGATGTTTATATCTAGAAATACACACAGCAACATAAGCTTTGACGTTTGCGGATTTCTCGGCAAGAATAAATAGAAAACTGAACCTGCTAGCATGCTAAGCATGTACTGAGAAAGCTCCCGTGCATGCTGTAGTTCAGCAGAGAAGTCTCTTTGGATTCCTGTTTAGCTTGGACCAGGTTACTATATACAGCTGCACTTTCAGTCTCACCCATTTATTTTCTTTTAGTGACATAATGCTTCTGAAAGGTGCGGGAATACCAGTCCTAGCAAATGAAGTCCTTCATTTACTTACAGATTAAGCACAGCATAGACAAGAGCTCCTTGAAGGGACAACCTCTGAGAGCAGGTAGCGCAGACCTCGCATTGATTCAATCCTTGAATTCCCCCATGGCTTATATCAGGGATAAATTTAGTAGATGAATACTTTTATTTGCATTGCCCCTGATACATTCCTCGCTGGCTGACATCATTTTTCATCGTGATGTAATTGAGGGGGGGTGGAAGCTGACCAGCAGTGATAAGACCTGGAGCTATCTGCCACATTTGCATGTGGATGCAGAGAGAGGGGAAGGGAGGCAAAAGGGGTAGCAGGGAAAGCACCAACAGCTCAACTTATTTCCCCACGGCTTTTTATTGCTGAACACTGATCTAAATCTAAACAAGGCTCCCTCCCCCAAACCGTGCTGCCGAGGCCCTGCCTTCAGCGTCAGCAAGGTGTGTTTTTACCTCGAGATAGCTCCCCTGCGCGAGCGGTCTCCAAACCCAGGCACGGTGCAGACAAGGCAGGAGACGAGGCGCTGCAGCTCTGCCCGCGCTCGGTCCCAACCAGGGAACCTCACTGAAAGCACCACTGCTACCAGCGAAGGCTGCTTAGCTACTCCGAGGTAAAATTGCCCTTTTCTCAGCAAGGCTTAAGACTCTAAATCCCACATTACTCGAATCAATAAGCCTCGCAGTCCCTGAAAAGAGCATCGTTGACAGGGCTGAAACTGTGCGCAATCTGCTGTTTCTCTGTCGCTAATGGCTATGTTCCCACAGCATCCGTGGGAAGCGCCGCTATCCCCGGGGTACAGGCGGGGAACGGAGGCTCGGCAGCGCCGGGGTTTCGTCTGCACCGCAGCGATGGCCATTCACACGCACGTCTCCGAGCAGTCGCGGGCACCGACACCACCCTCAGCTCAGCGCCCCGGAGGACAGCGTCATCTTACTGCCCCAGCCCCCGGCTTTTTGGGGTAGCAGGTTCGGCAGACGGCGAGGGGAGATGTCTACAAGTGCCATCAGTGTACGTGATTTGGTCACTGTTCTATGGCGGCACAAGGAAACTATTCCCGCTCCCCTACCCGTGACTAGTGCAGTCACCGCTGAACTGTCCTGCCTCCATCCTAGGCCGCAGGACACCCCATTTCCGTATGTTTGCCTGCAGGTAAAAGCATCTCGTGCCGGGTTCATACTGGCAAGGCCTGCGGGCTGCAGAACGTCTAGTCTCTTTTTCTGACCCAGATGACTTAACTGCTTCTATAACCATTTTATCTAAAAATAGGCTTTTGAGCAGTAACATCTGTTTCTTCAATATATATGTAAATTTTTAAAAATACTGGAAATAATGACAGCAGTGTAGGAAAAAGAGAGCTGTGTCACTGAGTAAACAGAGGAGAGGAAAACCGTTGCTTAATAATCCCAAACAGCATCGCAGCAGCAGCCCAGAGGCAGCGACAGCCCCGAGGTCCTCCCTTCCTGCCTTGTCCAGTCCACGCGGCTCGACCAAGCGCCTCAGCTCTCCCGCAGAGACGTATGACGAGCAGGAAACTGCAAAAGAGATGGGCTGGAAACCCCGGCCTCAAGGGAGGGCATGCTGTGCTGAGGCATGCTCCTCTCCCCCTGTACCCGTGCTGCTGGCGGTGCTGCGCCCAGCACCCCCCGAGCGGGTGAGACTGCACAACCCTGATTGCCAGTTCAGTGCTGGTGTCTACGTGAAGGCTCACCAAAGTGCAATTATAATAGTGCACGGCAACAGTGAGGAAAAATAGTCAAACATACCAGCACAGATGAGGCCTTAATCAAAATTTCAGGGTTTTCCAGAAGCCTCCGAGTAGCTCTGCGCTGAGATTGAAGCTTGCAAGGCAGTTCAGCTCAGCTCTAAAGCAAAAAGTGGCACCTTTGCCACAACAGTGAGCTAAGTCATGGGGCTTTGAATCGCTTCCTAAGTACACAAGACCTTCTCTGTAAAGTGCTGTTTTGCTTTCCTTTTTCTTTTCCTATTTTTCCATATAATCAGAAGCTCACTTCATGAAGTGCCTCATGGCAGCCCCCAACTATTTGAAAATAAACATTTTCCTTAGGCAAGTGGATTTTAGTATTGGAAAGGCAGCAACTTGAAAGGGCTTTTCTCAAATGTTGGTTGAGGCCCTGGTAGACTGTTCAAACATTGAAGGAATTTCTGCCTACATAGCGAGTCCTTTGACTTTTAGAAAAATATTATTGTTTGAGTTTTCAGGAAAATAGACGCAAGAGGACAACACGGCTCAAAAATAAAAAGAAGATACATACACAGAGTCATGTCATGGGCGGCATCTAGTCTCAGCCTGTGTGTTTACTTTTGGTATGGAATATTCCTTATAAAAAAAGAGTAAATATATACACTGTAAGTAGCACTAAGGGGCTGTGGTGACAACATCAGCCTAAAGAGTTGATGTAGAACAGAGATGGCGTGTGGCACCCGAGCCCTCAGAGCCCTCAGGTGCTCACTGAATTGAGGAGTACAGTAAAGATGTCCATGCAATCATGACCATCATAGGTGTCTTTCCTTCTTTGATCCTTATGGGATCAAAGGGAAACCACAAGGCAGGAATGCTGCAGCTGAGCAAAATCTTCAGAGCAAATTATTCCAGCAGTCTTGCCTTGTCACAAAGCAGGGAGTCTGTTTTTGTTTTTGGTTAATTATTTCAGCAAGGCCTAGATTCAGACTTTGCTTTGCTCTCTGGGCCGCATGTAAGAAGCGTCTCGGTAGCTCAAAAGCTCATTGCATTTCCCCATTCTGCAGAAGGTGCCTCAGAGCACAGGTCATGTCTCTGACTGCCGGTGGCAAAACGAGAGCCTGGGACTGAGCAAACCGCAGTGCTCAGGACAGATGTAGCTCTGGGCATGCAGAGCCTGGGCCCAGGCAAAATTCAAATGCAAAGGCACGAACAGAGCGAGGCAGACTTTTTTTGCCCCCTTCCCTTTACTGCTTTTGCAGAATTTGGCCATCAAGCCCTGGGGTGCTGGAAGAAGAGTCATGAGGGACAGCAGAGCAAAGAAAATGACAGACAATTTTGCAGCATAGTGATCAGGGCATTCAACAGGGACATGGGAAACAAAAATTTGCACCTTCAGAGACTGAGAAAGAAATTAATCCCAGGTCTCTCCACTTTTGGGCAAAAAGTCCAAGTCCTCAGTGCTATGCAGGAGTTGGGCACTTCCTTCCCCAAATGCATCCATGGAGCTAGAGGTCTGAGACTGCCAGGCTTTCCCCGGACATGAGTGTTGGATGAGGCATTTGGGGCAGAGGGCACTGTCTTGGGCCATAGGAAGCCACACGCTTGCCCCTCTGCCCATCCTTCAGACTGAGATTGTTAAATATCTTTCAGTTACCTGAATCTGGCCAAAATGCAGGACTTGGAGAGTTACTATTGCTGGTGTTTCACTCTAGGCAAAGAAGGGGTGGCCATGGGGCCGGGTTCGTAACAGGCATGTTGACATTTAACTATCCTTTAGAACATGAGCCATGGGATTTTGCTGTAGTTTGAAATGGAATTGTCACTGTAGGGCTAATATAGGTAAAACATGAGGAAGGAGAGCGTTGCTCACACTTCCATAGTATTTTAGTGTAGTTTGAAATGGAATTGTCACTGTAAGCTTAATATAGGTAAAATATGAAGAAAGAGTATTGCTCACACTTGAAGGAAAAAAAGGAAAAGCTACATTTTGAAGACATCCTTAGTAGCGGTTGGATTGCAGACTTCTTTTACTGAGACAGCATTTATGCTGTTCAGAAGACTGTTTTTCTGGCAGAGCAGCTACATTTTAACAGCTTGCCAAATGAGAATGTGATAGAAGGTTAATATTTTACTGCTACCTTAAGCTCCTCTTTACAGTAATGAGACAGTGATTAAGGGTCTATTTCTTTGCTGGCAAGTCTTACACAAAGCAACATCCTTTCCTTGGATGTGCACTAGGTATCTGTGTTTCGATTTCACTTGGTAGATCCACCTGCTTTGGAGCTTCTTGTTTTCTACTGGAGAAGGTTCCCTCTTTTTCTCCAAGATCTTCACTCATTTGCCTAAGCAAATCCCTCTCCTGAAAATAAGACCTGGCAGCCCATTTGCCAAAGCCAGCTCTAAAATCCCCACTGCCAAGACTCCCAACAGTTTACGTATTTCTTTCCTCATCGGGTGTTCTTATTTATCATTCAACCCTTCAGGAGCGCATGATTTTACTAAATGGACCATTCTTTATAAAGCAAAGAAATATGTAACAGGAGAATAGTATGCAGTTCTCTTCCCCCCACCACCCAGGTACTTGGAGGATTTAAGGCAGAGTCCTCTGCAGCAGGCAGAATCTCTCTTTCCCCCAAAACCTGTTTTCAGAATCCTGATTTCCTCTCAAAAATGGCTGGTGGGAAGCCCTTCCTTGTACAGGTGTTCAATCTTTTCCCCTTCTCCCGTATTCAGGTGAACCTTCCTAGGCTGCTTCAATCCCAAGGAACTGTGCAGTCCTCCGTCAGACAGTTCATTGCCTAGGTTAATACCTAGGTAGAGTCTGACCCTGAAAGGTTTTGGGGTGGAGGTGGGGAACAAGGGGTTGTTTGTTTTTAACATGTAGCCAGTTCTTCTTTCAAGGGTACTTCCATTTTACTGGACAATTAACATCTAAAACCAACATGCATTCAGCCCTTATGCCTTCATCCCAGCATCTGGATGTGTCAGCTCACTTTGGACTCTGCTGAAAAAACGAGAGCTTCATAAATTCGACTTGGAAAGCAAAATGGTGTTTATAGGTTTATGACAGCCTTATAGAGGCGTATTAATCCATTTGAGACCTTGACTATATAAATATATAGTCCCTCCAAGCAGCTGTAACAAGTGCTATTATTTTGATTAAGAAACACTGAGCATCGGCATAGACTGAAAAGAGAAAAAGATACTGAATTTGGGAGGTTTCCTTTATAGTAGTATCCCTTCAGACCTGCTAAGGATGATAAGCAATCTAACCAATACTATCAACATCAGATACCAGCCCTGTGAGGATACTTCTCTTTATGTAGCTTGCGTAGTCCCAGGGCTGTATATTATGTTCCCAAGAAAGAGGTATGTGCCAAAGTACATGCAGGATCAGGGCCTATGATCCCTCAATAACTCTGGGCTGTTTATTACATGTATTCGTATTCCTTTAGATGCTCACTAGGTTGTTTTCTCTCTGGAATAACATAGTGTTTGTTTTGTTATCCCCATTCCCTCTTTTCCCTGCTCCAGGGCAGGAAAGTGCTAGGAGCTCGGGCTTATAAGTTGGCAGGAAATTTAAAACGGCAGCAAGCTGCTGCTTGGACCACTCCCAGACATTTTTTTTTTTCCTTTGATGCAGGAGACTATTTAATTGGGGGCTGACTTGTCAAAGCTGACTTGTCAAACTTAACTATTGAAGCTTACCAGTAGCTGCACAATCACTGACAGCGATTTTTTCCCTCCCTTTCTCTTCCTTTTGACAAACTTCCCACGATGAAGATGCTGCTGAGGCTGATTGCTCTGCTCTCTGCTGTCCTGCTTGTCAGCTCAGCTCCTCCGACCTGCTACTCGAGGGTGCTGTCTCTGAGTAAAGAAATTACAGAGTCTTTTAGGGATTTACAGACCTCCAAAGCTGTGGTGAGTCCATCTAAAAACTGTTCCTGCAAAGAAACTTTGGGTTGCTAGTTTTTGGCAGAAATTTCTCTGAAAACAAAATTGCAGTGGTTTTTCTTCTTTCCTGCAGGACCCATGTGTGGAGGCGCTCCCCAGGCTGTATTTGGACATACACGTAAGTTTTCCCTCTTCTTTCTTACTGCTGTGCAGTAAAATCAGCTAATGAAAAGAGAGAATAACTGCTTAGACTGTACCCCAGAAGAGTGGTTTGAAATTAATTTTTCAAAGCTTAATTAACTAGAGAGGTGGGGGGAAAAAAAGCAAAAAGAAATATCATTTTGGGTCTTATTAAAATCCCTGTGAAGCTTCAGGGATTATACTTGCTTAAAAATTCAAAAATGAGGAAATTCTGAAGTGATTACCATTTGTATATTATTAATTTATTGTGACAGCTCCTTTTCAGAAGTTAAATGTGCAACAATGCCTAGAGTAATAGTTTAAAGAAAAAACATAGAATCAACCTTATTTTACGTTGTTTTATAGCACGTGTGACTACTGGCACTGCAGTTTTAATAAATAGGAGTGCAGGAGTACTTTGCTAACTTTCCCTTTTTAAACAGCCACTTGCTGAATCCAGAAAGAAAAAGTATTTCAGAGGATATAAAAGTGTGATACTGAGAAAAGGCAGCAGTAGTCCTCTCCCAGCAAACACAAATAGTCTCCTGCACAAGTAGTTTATATTACAGCTTTGTGTCCTGGGATAGCTGACACACTTTGCTTATGTGCCCAGTGCCTCACTGAGCTCTAACAGGTAAAAAATATCAGAAAACCAAGAAATGTCCAATGCATTTTGCAGGAGGCAATTACACTGTCAAGTGTTGCAAGCCAAGAGCCTGTGGATTCTAATTCCAGAGTTACCAGAACCTCACTTTTAACAAAGATTAAGCAATGCAGTTCTAGTGCCTTGCTTTAAAACAAGAGCTGGCATATTTATTTACCTGCCTTACAGGGAAGTTGTGAAGTTAGTGCCATCTATGCTTTGCTTTGATAACACAAGGTGTGAAGGAGAATTACTCTGAGAAAAATTTTCCCTAGTGCTCCCAGTATTGCCTGTTGTATGGGAACACCAGAATGATGTTTGTGAGACCCTGATAAATCTTTTCAGCAGCTAAGTGAGGAGCTCTCTTAAAGTGGATACAGTGCATCTGTACTGTAAGTAACTCCACCAGCTTCAGGAGCAGATTTGATTGTATTGGTACTGATGTGTCCTAAAGCATGATTCCATCCTAAAGCATGTGGGAAAGAAGCTGTCAGACCAAAATGCACTTTTCCAAGCACTGATTTTGAGCAGACATCTTTGTTTTGAAATATTGATGATTAATTTTCCTAACTAAAGGTTTACATAGATTAGATGTGCATAGAGGTAGGAATTCCAGGTTCCCACAAAACAATAAGAATTTTTAAGTGGTGGACAATGAACATAAATCTGCATTTGTGCAGTGTTACAAATATCTCTTTTGCTTGTTTTTCAGAATTACTGTGTGTTGGCAAAACTCCGTGATTTTGTAGCATACCCCAGATGTGAGAAAGTGCTTCAAGTGAGTGCTCTGAAGGAAAAAGCCCGAAGCCTGTACACCATTATGATCTCCTACTGTAGAAGGGTAGGTCCAGATGCAACAACAAGGATGCAGCCTCTGCTTTCCACCCCATGCATCTCCACCCTGTTCCTGACTTCAGCAAAACTGCATCAGGGCCTGAGCATCTGAACATTTCACTGTTTTGTGCCTTCCTCCTTATAATGTTAGTTATCTCTCTTGTTCCTCCAGGACCTGGTGTTCCTTACCAATGACTGTAATGCTTTGGAAAATCCTGTTCTGTTTCCTGCTGCACCCTCCATCATTCAGAGCTAAAATGGAGCCAGACCAAAGGTTTTACCTGGGAAATTTTAAAGGAGACCAAAAGCCAAAGCATATATATGCAGTCAGCTATAACATTAACAGTTAAGATCTTTTTCAGGCACACTAGCAATATTATCTCAGACCTACCCATTTTTCTCAGCCTTGGCAGGAAATGAACTGCATGCTTTACATACCTACTGAGCTGCTAGTGAAACTATGGTTAGAGAGCATTTTTTCATTTGGCAAGGTATGATGTTTCAGCTTAGCCAAATGTATGAAGTCTGTTTTGTTTAAACACTAGATACCAGATTTTTTTACTCTTTTATGAATAACTTGACTCATATAGAGGAAAATATATTATGATCAATATTCTATCCTGACTTAGCAGTTCCTCTTTCACTAGATGGGCATGAAAAGACCGTGCTTGTTTTTGCTAAAGTGTTTGACAGGAAAAGTTTTAGTCTGTACTGGCAGATGTCTGTCTACCTGGATAGCTCATATGTACGCTGATAGTTTTTTTATGTCAGACTTGTAAGAATAGAGGTGAACGTTACCTTTCTTGGTGGAAAACTAAATAAAAACAACTTTCTAACCCAAGATGCTTGTGTTACATCATGTCTATCAAGATCACCCCAAAAGGTGTCATCCTTATAAACTTGCTTTTCACAGTCACTTGTAAGTTGTTTTTCACAGCATAAGCCATCTTTAGCTTTGTTTCCATAGCAATGCAAACTTTGCTGTGTCTGTATGATTTGGCAGTGCTTAAGTTTCTACTAGGTGAATTTTTCCCTAATGCAAACAATTTCTTTGATGAAATCTTACATGAAGATCTGTGCTTGTATTGGAAGGTGATCCATGTCCATTTGTTTAATGGCTAGTGAAGGAGGCAAGCAAGAAACCTACTCAGTTTCTACACTTTAGTCAATGCAACTTCCTTGTGCCTCAATTTGCTTGTTTTCAAAATAAGTATTATCAGTATGAATACACTTCCCAGGAATGCTCAGAACTTAATGTAGATGATTTGATATTTTCAGATAAAAGGTATGAGACTATGATACAAATTAGAAAAGACCTGAACAGAAACAAGAAACACCTACAGAAAGCAGAATGTGTTCTAGGGCTCCAATAAAAGAATACATTGGTGTACAGCTATTCCTTTCCTTAAAGAGTGTATTTACCCTATTTACCCTCTATTCTATTAATGAACAGGAAGCATACTGTATATTTAGAATGAAATGGTCACAAGCTCTCTGAACAGGAGATTTGTCTGGAAGCCATTTCAGAAATCTCCATGCCTCTGAAATTTGAATTTCCCATAGAACTACAGAGAAAATTTGACTATCCCATAGAGCCATAGAATAAGGGAGGGAAACACTGAACCCAGGAGAGATGGAGAGCAAACGAAGCAAGCATGTTGGTTTCCTTTTCAATTAGTTTCAATTCTAGGCAGAGGTTCAAGGAAAGTGTCTGTCCGACTTTGTACTTCCCTCCTGGAGATGAAATCCTTTATTTGTTGGCTCTACCAATCCTCTTGATGAGCCACTCTGTGTGTAAACAGCTCAAGGGTTCCCACACACACGCACAGACATCTATACTGGCATTGGGTAGAGACTTGTCTGTAGCAGTGCACTCTCTGATCTAGCACCAGGCTGAAATGAAAAAAGCTCAACAGCTGAAATAGTTCTGCTGTCAGAAGAATCACTGCTTGGTTTGCTTTTCAGATTCTTCTCCTCTCCAGGCCAGCAACCTTTGCACAAAATCCTGCACACTCTAGAGATACCAACACCAATTTTCTGCATCTTCTCCACCTATCCAAGGCCAACTCCTTCAGCAGCAAGCATATCCTCAGATAAGGACATCTACTAGCATGCTGGCAGTGACTTCACATTGAACATGTAAGCACTGGCAGCTCTCTATCGTTCAAGGAAAAATCCAAATGGAGTTGAATCAGTTGCTGTCAGACTCTGCATTCAAAATCCATCCTCTCTCCAACTGGGTCCTCTGCTTGTCCAGTGACTCAAATGCCACCTGGGGAAGCAAGCAGAGCTGGGAAAATACTAAGGACCATATACTTCCATACAAGTATTAAAACCACATCACAGCCCATGCTTTTCATACCTGCACACACAGAGCACCATGGACATACTTTGAAAGAAAGCGCTATACAGGCCACGGAGCCTGCAAAGCTAACACAGTGACCAGGCTCTACATGTGCTTGGTAGCTGGCAGCAGGCAGCAAAGGCTGTTAATCTTTGGCCATTTTTTTCCACCTCCAGCTGTCAGAGGGTCTAAACACAGGCCTATTGTAAAACCAGTGTTGTACTTTGGCAAGCACACTGCAGAGCCAGGTACATTTCCTTGCCCCGCAGAAGCTCACACAACTCTGTTCCTAGAACTGGACCTTGGTTAAAGTTTGAGCAAGCAACTGTGGCACTTCTGTCCACACTTTCCTTTCTACATGGACACGCACTTTCTGAAATGGAGGATTTGGGGAGGATTTTCTCACAGACTTTCTCAGAACTCCTGCTTGTTCTGTTTGACTGAGGTAAATAAGCATTCCTTAGTCCATTTGGACTGAACTCATGATTCTATCTTCAAATTTCTCCTATAATGTTCTCATTCTTACAACCACCTTCCAAATACATTTTCTCCTGCTTTAAGCTGATTACTTTTGTGAGGAAAATGTAACCTAATTTCTTTTTCTTTTCTAGGACAAAATATCTTGCAAGAAGTCTTCGGAATTGGAAACAGAACAGAAATCATTATTTTCATTGCATTTTTTTAGTTAGTAACATTAGCTTTTTGTATGACTGACATGACTGACAAGGACACACTCTGCTTGTGACACAGTCTTACCTGTTAGTTACCAGCAGTTCAGTTCTCTAGTATCGTTACATCCTACTTCCCCAGAAGCAGAGAAAAGCAACTGGATGCTTTGGGGACTATACATACTTGAATGTGCTTTAAAAGCCTATCCTCCATCTGCACATGCTGTATATTTTATTCCCAGGATCAGATTTGCCTGATCACTGAAGTGCTTTTACAAGCATATTCCCCATGGTTTGTGCTGTGACTTTTTTTCACATCTCAAATGTCATTTTTAATGGAAAGTGTGCTAAAAGCAAAGCTATGCTCTTTCAGTTCATAGTAACCTGCTGTCACTCAGACTATCTTAATGAGATTTAGGATTAGATGAAAGCTTTTCATGGACAGCATATTTTTCCAGCGTGGCACAGTCCAAGGGAAAAAACATTGATAAACAGAGCTAATTCACTTGGAATCTGCCAAGAAATCATCCAGTTCTCACCTTCATCAAGGCAGCAAGTTCGTACACTTTTATTTTACCATTATACCAGGACCTTTGCACCAAGTGAAAGCAGTGGTAAAATCATCCATGTAACTGAGTTTTCTATTCCCGCATCACAACAGTCTGCATTCCTTAGGGCCCCGGGCAGGCGTGGGCACTGGGAAGGGATTAGGTAAGATGCATTTGTTGTAATTTGTCACCTGGCACCATGCGTAGTTAGTGCAGAATACCACTCAAAGCACATCATTAAGAAATTGTGTTCAGCTTGTATGATCATTACAGAAGATCTGTAGAATAACAAACCATCTGTTCTGTTGTCTTGCCCGTTATGCTAAGGAGGTTTGCTGGAAAGAGTAGTCAACCCCAGGACTAGGTTTCCTTTGCAGACTTACTTCTCTCCATCTGCAAGAAAGCTCACTAAACAGCAGTCCTGGGAGAACCCTGGGCATGGGAAATCAGTTCCTGCAAGTCTTACTGATGTTTACTTAGGAGAACTAGGAGGATTTTCTGCTCCACCTTTGGAAATGCCTGCATTTCCAAAATTACAAAATTCCCTGCAAAATTCCTGCAGCTTTCCTCCATGAGGAGCAGAGGAATATTTGTTTTAATTCAAGGGACCGCCTAATTTATCTCCACCATATTATCACACTGGATTCTAAGGTTGTCCAAACTGTAGATTTTGGGGACATATTCTGCAAAATTATTCAAAGATGTAAATTTCCAATTTTGCCAAAATGCTATACTATGAATTTTGCTAGTATCAGCTCCATTCCTATCTCTTCTGTTCCAGTCCAAGCCATATGGCCTTTCCTGAAGTAGTCACTGATGGTTTGACTCCTCATAAATTGGTTTTCGGGGCAAACAGCCTAGGGCTGAGGGCTACTAAACACCTACTCCCCAGCCTCTGCATCAAGTCAGGAAAGACAACAGCCTTAGATCAGATAATTAGGTCGTTCAGGGTAACAGTGTGCCATTGATGATCCAGGGATAACATGGGGACTTGCTACTAATTAATAGGATCCAGATCAAATGTGCCCTTATGTAATTCCAACAAAAAGAAAAGAAAATACAGTAAAATACCACTGGGGAAGAATCTGACCTGTATGTTCTAAATTTGAGCATGCTGTTAAATTGTCCAAACACCAGAATTAGGAAAGTCCATTTGTCCATTTCACTTTCCCCTGCATATGTGGCATCCGTGTGTTGAGTTCAGAGGATCCTAAAAAAATTTTCAAAACACTTGCTGCAGTGCAAAAGTGCTGTAGATAATGTTACCTCGCAAACATTTATCCCCTACCAGTAATTTTTTCCACATGAAAACCTTTTCCAATTTTAGAGTACATGGCAATACAAGTAAAAACTTCAAAGAATAATCTCCACCAACTTTTTTTGTACAACTTCTGGGATTCACCCTTTCCCTTTAGGCTTAGAACATGCAGGAACCCTGTGCCACCCAGGATTTCACTGCACTTCACACCATCCAGAAAAAGAACATGATCTCATTATTGAAAGATTTTTAGTCTGCATCTGCTCAGCGCAGAGTCAAAGCATTTCCTCAGGTACATGATATTAGCAATGAAGAGAAAAACAATTAAAACAATAATCTTTTGAAGATAAACAGGTACATACATTCATACTCTGAAATCTTGTTTCATGTTTGCAGGTCCCTAAAGAGAATGTGTTCAGATAGATAAGAGGATTTTACAGCCAGACAGGGAAAAAAAAAAAAAAAAAAAAACCTTTCAGAGATGTTTTGTGATGGATAGAAATATACAGGCTTTACTTCATAACTATTCAAACCTTACAGAAGAAAAAAGTCAAAGAACAGGAAAGAAACTCAAGACCTGCTAACACATTCCTCGGGCCCAAGGCAAGCCTGGATAGCCCAGGTCATTCTGGACAGCAGTTTATCTGGAAGCTTTTAAGAAGAAGTTGATCTTAGAAAGTCCACAGCAATTCCAAATAATGAGTTCCAGTGCCTCACTTGCCCTTTTGTTAGAAACTTTTACCTGGTATTTAATTTGCCCTTCTCAAAATTTAAGCCCATTGCCTCCTGCCTTATTTAGCCCAAGCTTGGACTGTTTCTTTTGTTTTTGCAGCAGATGTCAGCACATTTGAAGACTTGTGTCTCTTCTCCCCACTCTACAAATTCAGTCATTTCAATCTCTCTTCATTGATCAGTGGTCTAGAAAACACGACCCTTCTTGTTGCCTTACTTCTGGCTCTATCCAATTGGTCACCATCCTTTTTGAAGAGTATTGCTCAAAGTTAAACATAGACATCCAGCTGAGATTTTATTAATGCCAAGTAGTGTAGAAATCTCTATCAATCAGCACTGTCTGACAACAGAAGATTACAAACAAATTCCATTTTGAAGAATCTGGAGACATTATTACGCCTTTTAACTTAAATTTAAAGATAAATATAGAATGTTAGAGTACAAGTTGTCCTCAATACTCTATAATGAAGAAAACATTTGGAGAAGAAAAAAAAAAAGCAACACCCATAATGAAATGCAAAGGCCGCTCCAGATGCTGTACAGATAGATACAAATTGAATTTTGGTTTTTGAATGGACCATGCAAAGAGGAATGACATTTTTTTAAATTTGCACAGACCCAGACCTACAAAAAGGCACAAACCCGCACCTCCCCCTTCCCAGGATACTGTCCCAGCTCCCAGGCTGTAGACTCCTGTTGGACCAGGGTGCAGCTGAGAACATGAGGTTATTTTTATATCACCACATTAAATGTCCTTGTGTCTCGGGCTGTTCTCTGACACTATCTGACATGAAACAGTTCACATCCTTACTACTAAACACTTACCTTCCTAAACAGGGTGATTGCAGCCAAATAGCCTGTCGGCAACGGTCTCTGATCCATGCTAACTCCCAGGCCACAGCCAGAATTTTTAGAAGAGCATTAGCTTCCCCAGGGTAAAACCATGCAGAGAACTACTCTAACAATTTCCCAGTGTAGCCAAGCATGTTTCAATACCTGGAATGTTCCTAACCCCATTTGAGCAGATAAATACAAGACTGATTTTGGAGCACAGCAGTTCAGTTGTTCTCCCAGGAGAAGAGTCTCACTTTCCGGATTCTTAACACATTTCATATTAGTTATTGAACTGAAACACAAACCCTAAAGTAGTCCAGGGACCAGACCCCAAAGCTGCCCAGTTTTTGTACGACTTTCCCATGAGATAAGTACCTAGTACTTATTCTGAGTCAGAATGGTACAGTTCCTATTGAGGGAGAGAGGGAAGCATGAACACAGGTTTTATTAAACCAAGATCAGAGAGAAGCACTATTAATGACATAAGAAGGGGGAAAATGTTATTTGGAGGTCACAGCTTTTTTCATTTTCCACTATTTAATATGGAGGAAGCTTTTCTGCAGCTGCAGAATTTAAGCTGTTTTTCTCCACTGTGAGTTCTCTGAGGTCTAATAAATGTTCAGCTTTTGCTGCCTTCTTCTGACAGACAGCTGGATAGTCATGAAACCAGGCTTCATGAAGTCTGCTGTTTTTCAAACTTTTTTTTCCTTGATCATGACACAGATGCCTGACAAAGGAAGGAAGAAATGCACTCAGGCTGTTCTAGTACCCTCACTCTTCTAGTGAATAGGAACTGTATCCTGGTTTACAATCCTCATCACTAATTATACGTCCTGAAATTATTTGCATTTTGTGCTCAAATTGGCAGTTCTATTTGGTTTTTGATCACTGTAGAGTGTAGTGCTTGCCTTAGTTTTCTCCACTAAAATTTTAATAATAACAAACCATAATTTTTTTTATGGGTAGTGTGACAGGGCTGATTTTTTTTTAAGTGCTAGGTGAGAAGCGCCATGAACTCCATTCTAGCCTGAAACTTCTTGTGATTATCTTTCATTCAGTGTTTACACAGCACCTGGTTGTACAGCCTGGGCTTGGCCCATGACTGACTAGTGCAGTTATGGGCTAGGCTAGAGACATAACCACTTCCAGGGGGAATGGCAGATAGTCACATTTGCATAGCACCTTTCTTCACTCAGCACAGTCATTCCCTTTAAAGCCTACTGTGTCATTTTTATTAATTATCTGAATTTGTAATGCTATAGAAGTCCTAGGAGTTTCAGGCCTGGGCTTTGCCAAGCCCCGTATGTACACTAAAAAGAAAGAGTATGGCCAAATTACTCACAGGCTGGGAATATATGCCACTCCTGAAATACTCTGCCTCAAAGGCAAAAAATGGTCATGAAGTTGTACAGGAGAAAAAGAAGAATCACCTGGCATGACAGACTACAGGAAGGGCAAAGCTTGGCTAACTCCCGCCATGGCCACAAAGAGCAGGTTGCAGGTCAAAGCCACATCTCCCCTCTCTTCCACTTCCCCAGCTCAGTACTCAGTGCTTATGAGAACAAATGGGCTTATCCAGTAGCCTAAGATAAACCCAATATAAACCTTGCCTTTTTGCCAGGATCTTCAGAAGCAAAAGTTTTTAGCTGATCCCAAAGGTGACTCCATGCAGCATACATTGGTTGTAATTAACTCTCATAGCCCTTAACCTCATCACCTACTGAATAACTGGTTACAGATTTTTGCATTTTATTTTATAGAGGCAATGATTATTTTACTGGAAAAGTTAAAAAAAAATTTAGAGTATAGTTAGTTAATCATCCTGATTAATTACAACTGTAAACTCAAGCTCATGCCCAGAATATTGAAATGGCATATCCCACTTTCTCCTTTGCCTGAACAAATGGAAAAGAATAGGGATGGGAAGAAGGAAGAGCCAAGCCGGGGAATTCTGCGTCTTTGTCAATTCAAAAGAAAGATGGTTCTGTATTTGCAGAAATGCTTCCTCGATCAACTGAAAATCCATCAGACTTTCACTCCAGTCTTCTGTAATGGAATTTTATCACTTATGTCCTCACAGAAGATTCTTATTCAGAAGAGAAATTATGCAAACAGAATCATTTCTAATCATCACTGTCTTCAAAGGAGGACAACAAAAAGTTGCACTCAAGAAAATCTATTGATAAGAGTAATTATGCTATTAGGCTTTCTCAGTCATCTCTTCATACAGTAATTACTTTCAACTTAGCATCTTTCATCAGTCTGGCATAAAAATCTGGATAAAGAAATAGACAGGTAAAGAAAAGATCATGAAGTGCTTTATGTACATTAATTACATCTCATAATACCTCTGACAGCTCAGAAAGAGATTATTAAATTTAGGCATTGATGCGTCTAAATCAGACTGCCTATTTAGTTATTTAAATGCAGTTTTAAATGTATGTAAATGTATGAACACTGTGGCATAAACAGCTTGCCTAAATCAGATGGCAAATTGACAGTGCCAAAAATAAAGCATAGGTCTTTTGAGTCTCCATCCAGTGCTGTGAGCACTGCCTTTAGCCGCATATCCTCACATGGTCTAGGAGTGGGTCTTGGATTTACTAACAACCCACATTTTACACAGCAATCAAACAGATTACTATTTCATTGTGCCTGGCAAGCTTTTGACCAAAGCTAGATTTGTGGTCCAAATTAAAATGGATTCTTATTTCATGTGCCAGAACTGGTTTGAAGAAGTATTTCCTCCCTGCTAAAGCTCTTGTCAAGACAATCAAAGTGTGGTCTATTCTCTGTAACACATATGTCCCAGTGGCTTATACAGGATACATGATATTGAAAAGCAGAAGAGGACCTGATGGTCAAGGTGAAAAATACTACGTGTATTGCTTTTTTGAATGGGCAACATCCAAAATTCAGCAGCAAACAATAACTTCAGGACAGTCCTGGGTTCCTAAAGAAAGTTGAAATCTCCCAGAACATTTTAACAGACTATTTATCTTGGATCTGTAAAAAAAACAGTGATTTGTTATTATTGTCTTCAAACCCCCATACTGCAACCAGCACCACTGAGATTGTGGGGTGGAAGTTCCTCCTTACACTCTGCATGTCTACAGTCCAGCATCAAGCTCAATTGTATGATATAGTCCCACATAGCTTGGCAATCAAGCGAAATTTGGAAACTGGCGAAATTCAAGAGGTCTCTCAGGATCAGGAATCATATTTAAAATTCAAAAATGAGGAGAAAGGACAGACATTTTCAGCAAGCATTATTTGCAGTATTGAAGTGGGATTCCTTCTACCTGAAAGAACCTTCTAACCTGAAGGAATGCCATCAAGAGTTCAGGGAACAGATCAGATCAAGAGATTGATGCTAGTAAATGGGTATAGGCTCAAGTAGGCACACTGACATTTCCTCCCATGTGATTCTGTAGAATAGTCAAGAATACCAAGTTCTTACACAAATATGTAGCTCAGTTAATGTCGCTATTGCCAGTGTAAGTGCTGCAGAACTGATACAGAATTAGGATGCATTCACTAGAGGATACTTTATAGAGTATCATATGAAAGGAAAAGAAATCGAAAAACTGCTGAAGTATCCATGCGTTAGCTATACTGAAAGATTAGCCAAAGCCTATGCCCGGTTTCAATACCTAGTCATATGTTGTACATCACCTTTATGCCACACATTTTACATTGCTTATTCTCACTAGGCATTCCTGGTACTTCAGTTCTGCTGCCTTCTGTTGTAAAACACATCTGATGTTAGCAGGGACAATGACCTGAAGAAACCAAGCACCGTGAGCTGCTATTGAAAGCAGCACTGTGTAGGTTTGGGCCATATTCCCAAGGGAACTCTTAAAACTTCAGTGCATACCAAGTCTTTGTAGGTTGCAAGAGGAAGCAATTTAGCTTATAATTTGCTGTTCAAAACTTTGGGATTTTAACAGGGTGATTGTCATTAGTACATCTCTTTGTAAAGTACATGTTATCGTTACTATGGGATTTCAAGCTGGTAATTAAGTATGGCATACCATTGCTCTTCCAACTTTCTTCTCTTGGTGATGGGGAGATCAGGAAGGAAACAGTCTCTGCATTCGCCAAAAGCAGAGGTTCAGTTCCATCTTTCTCTCCACTCTGTCAGAATGCAGAAATTTGTCATCCATGACATTCATTTGGGCCAAAACTGTGATGGCCCTTACTCATAGGAAGTGATCAGACACAAGTTCCACCCTATTTTGGACACGCTGCCTTTCAGGAGCACAGCTGTGCTGTACCTTGCCAGTTCCCTGACTCCAGCAATCACACATACCTGGCTGGTGGATCCACTGCTCCCCCATAGTGGAGTAGCTGAAAGGTCACAGCACGCTGCTGCAGCTGGGACCACATCACCTAGCAGGGGTCTACACTCAAAAAGAGCTCCCAGAAAGAGATGCATGCACACTAGCCACCAGGATCTTCCCCATCACACACACTATTACATGAACTGGCACTGTGTTGAGAAAGAAGTAACACAAGAAGTCTGTGTGGATCACATATACAAACAGGTAACCCTTTATTATTGATATTTGGAGCAAGTTGATTTGTTAAGATATGTGACCCATGTTTGCTGCTTCCATTTAGAAAACAAGCACTATGTCTCAGCATTTGAGTCACTGAGATGAACCAAAAAAAATCCCAGAAGAAACCTATCACCTTTTGAAGCTGGTCAAGTACTGAAGAAACTATAACAGCACATTTATAAAGAAAAAAGCAAAGCAAAGTCAGCAACAATAATTTGCACCTTTCTTCCTTCTTTTTTTGTAAACTTAGATTCCCCCTTAAATATTTATGTGCTGGTTGGTTCCAGCAGGCTTTGCAATCAAGTTTTTGGCATTTCACCATTTCTGCTTTTCAGCTGTCCACAAATTTATGATTTCTAGTAACCACGTCAGATTGCAATTCAGAAAGCTGCTGTGTGGACTGTTTTCTTCTTCCCCATTCCACTTAGCTTCATTGATTTTGAAATCTGCCTCTCTACAGCTGACTCAGTATTTATTATTAACAATAGCCAGACACATTTTGATGACATGATGCTGAAGATAGTTTTGGATAAATTAGAAGATTGCTGTAATACAAGAAGGCAAGGGGATCCACTTTCTCTCTATAAGTCTGGAACATGAAAAAGTTTATTGCCAGCTTTAATTTATCTATGCAGGAAGACACATGAACTCTAAGAGATTAAATCATCCCAAATGTGCAGAAAAGAATGCACCACAAAAACCTGTGTTCATTTATCCTTTCAGCTGATTCCAATAAATCAAACCCCCAAAGTGTAATTTATAAATATCCCATTATATTATGGAAGCTGCAGATAGTAAATCTATTCCCTCTGAAATTACATTCCCTACACTCCAGGCTTTCCAAGAGGATGTCTTTATCCATGCAGCAAGTCAAGCAAGGATGGTAGGAGGACTGCGTGGATGAACAAGGAGCTCCTGACTAAAGTCAAACACAAAAAGAAAGCATACAAGAGACGGAAGCAGGTAAACCAGGAGGAACATAGATACTGAGCATACAGGGAGGGGTTAGGAAAGCCAAACCCAACTGGAGTTGAAACTGGTGAAGGATGTGAAGGGCAACAAGAAAGGCTTCTACAGGTACCTCAGTAGCAAAAGCAAGACTAGGGAAAATGTGGGCCCACTGCTGAATGGGGCAGAGGTCCTGGTGACAATGGACACTGAGAAAGTCAGGGTACTTGGTGCCTTCTTTGCCCCAGTCTGTACCTGTAACACCAGCCCTCAGGACTCCCAGGTCCCTGAGACCAGTGAGAAAGTCCAGAGCAAGAAAGATTTGGTGGAGAATAAGGTTCGGGAACATTTAAACAAGCTGGACATCCACAAGTCCATGGGACCTGATGGGATGCACCCACGAGTGCTGAGGGAGCTGGCTGATGTTATTGTAGGGCCACTCAATTATCTTTGAAAGGTCATGGCTATCAGAAGTTCCTGAGGAGTGGAAAGAAGCAAATATCACTCCTATATTCAAGGAGGGCAAGGAGGATCTGGTGCAAGTAATCCTAGAAGCTGTTTGCAAACAAGAACAAGCAGGACTGCTGGGAGTAGTCAGCATGGATTTATGAAGAGGAAAAATCAAGCCTGAACAACCCAATAGCCTTCTACAACAAGATGACTAGCTCAGTGATGAGGGGAGAGCAGTGGATGTTGTTTATCTTGATTTTAGCAAGACTTTTGACACTGTCTCCCATAACATCCTCATAAGCAAACTGATGAAGTACACAGACTAGATATATGAACAGTGAAGTGAATTGAAAATTGGCTGAACTGTCAGGCTGAGAATGTTGGGACCAGTGGCATGAAGTCCTGCTGGACGCCAGTGATCAACAATGTACCCCAGGGGTCAATAATGGCTCCAATACTGTTCAACATCTTCCTTAATGGTCTGGATGATGAGACTGAGTGTATTCTTAGCAAGTTTGCAGATGATACAAAACAGGGAGTAATGGCTGATACACCAGATGGTTGTACTGCCACTCAGAGGGAGCTCCACAGGTGGAGAAATGGGTCAAGAGGAATCTCATGAAGTTCAATAACAGGAAATGCTAAGAAGTCCTGCACAGACCCATGCACCATGGAGGTCAACTGTCTGGAAAGCAGCTTTGCAGAAGGTGCAGAAGTCAAATGCGAGCCACCAATGTGCCCCTGTGGCAAAGAAGGTCAGTGGTATCCTGGGCTACGTGAGGAAAAGCCTTGCCAGCAGACTGAGGGATGATCCTTCTCTTCTGCTCAGCACTGGTAAGACATACCTGGAGCTCTGTGGCCAGTGCTGGGCTCCCCTGTATGAAGGGAGACATGGACATATGGGAGTGAGTCCAGCAAAGGGTTATGAAGACAAGCCTTTGAGAGCTGTAATTGTTTGGCCTAGAGAAGAGAAGGCTCAAGGGGGACCTTATCAGCACGTATAATACCTGATGGGTGGGTATAAAGAAGACAGAGATAGACTCTTCTCTTGTCCTGTCACTGGGCACCACTGAGGCAATAGGCACAAAATGAAATAGAAAAATGAATGAAATACAAGAAATTGTTTGTTTCAACATAAGACAGAAACCTCTCTTTTCTATGAGGGTGATTGAACACTGAAACAGGCTGCCCAGAGAGGTTATGGATTGTCCATCTTTGGAGATATTCAAAGCCTGACTTGCCATTGTTCTGGGAAACCTGCTCTAGGTGACCCTCCTTTGAGCAGAAAAGGTGGACTAGGTGGTCTCCAGAGGTCTCTTTCAATCTCAATGAGTCTGGGATTCTGCAAAAGATCTTTTAAACACCTTTGGTAGGGCTCCATTAGTCTATACATTGGTGCTGCTCAATGGCAACATGTGCCTGCAAAAACACATGGATGTATTTGGTTCTCAGTAGGGAAAGGTCTCTATGACAAGCTAGTTTATGTAACAGACTCAGTGCAGTTTTTACTCTCTCTTTCTGGTAACTTTTTCCCCAGACTATCAGTTTCTTCTGGATGGATCAAGTATAGGCTTGGTTTGAAGGATAGTTTCAGTTTTAAGGAGGGATGATCTTGCTAAACTACTCTGCTGGGATTTTCCATTTACAAGAGTTCTTAGATAATTTTTACACTTGTAAATAGTTTTCTGTTAAGTCTAGCTTCCAGCAGCAGAAACAGTTGGGTCTTTCATAAAAGGCAGAGGGGGAGAATGGAATAATACCTTTATTTGGGGGAAGTCTCTTCCCTGAGAAAGGACAAACAAACAAAAAAACCCAAGTACTGTGCAAGGTCACAGAGATGAGTAACTCTTGCCCATGCTAAATTTTGACAGTATGGAACAGGCTGTCCCTGGCAGTCTTTCCAGGAGTTCCTGCCTTGCTTTGCTTGATCACTTCCTTTTTCCATTCTGTTCTGTGGCCACACACTCTGTGTTAGGAATATTCCTCTAGGGGAGACGTGCTATTTCCTTTTGTCTCCTTTTCTTAATTAAAATACCAATTGAGTTTCTGCAAAGAAAGATTTGAGATATCAGAAGCAAAACCATTGCCTCCTCTTGACATAGTAGAACGATGCGGAGATGTGGAAAGCCTTCTGATGCCCCTAAAGCCCACATTGTATGTTGTTCCCTTGATAATAGGAACAGTTTGTTAATGGGTAGATTTTACAGCTCCATAGGGAATACAAGGCCTTGTTGGCACACCAAATGGATTGCTGTCACCTGTTACTGCCTTGTTTGATGACTGTGGGCTCAGTTCAAAAAATCAGATAGGCATTTCATTAAACCTGTATTTAAATGTTGTGTGCTGAGTGGGAATGGGTTTAAACATACTCCAGAGAACTCGAGCTCAGAGCTGCATCTTCCAACGTTAAGAGCAGTTTTGTAGAGAAATGTGTTCCCAGGCAATGTAGCCAAGTAAAATCTGCCTATTTTGTTTAACATCCTTATTAAAATGAATGGTTCTTGGTGTTCTAGTAAGAAAATTACAACAGTAAACTTATGTAAGCTCTCCTGAAGTGTATGAATCTCTGTATATCAAGGGAAATCAAAATCTCATCTCTCCAAGTGCACAAATTCTAACTGAAATCTTTCAGGGAGCTATTCATAAATTAACCTTTATGAGTACTATCAATACGCTGTAGAGCTAAACGTTAGAGGAATCACCCAACTGGACCATATCTTGCAGATATTTAGGCACGAACAATGTTATTTGATTAGTTCCTTTGAATTCAAGAGATTATTCCCAACAGCAAAGTTATCGAACCTGCCTAATCACCAAAATGTCCAGAGGTTAAACATTCAAATACCTTGAGGAAATTGGGCACAAGTATAGGAAAAAATTGGATCTATATAATAGAAACTGTCAGGAAAGCATGAATAAAGTTGCTATCCACTAGAATAAAATGGAAGCAATCATTTAGAAAAATTTAAAAAGTAATTTGTGTTCTAGCATTAAAAAGTCTATGTAAATGAGGCAAGAAATAGGGCATGTGTATGGTTGTTACTCTGTCAGGTAGTTTCTACAGTCACCTACAGAGATGAGTTCCACTGTGCCTATCAAATTAACTTATAGTCTAAATAACATATCTAATAAAAAACTAATGGATGCATTGACTTCCACTTTAGAGCTTTCCAAGACAGGCTTAATTTCTGAAATGAGAAATTCTAGCTCTCAATAGTCACATGTAGAACAGGATAATTCAGTGCTCAGTTACCACAAGTTCAACAGGTTTCCCTCCCCTCTTCTCCTTCCCCATCCCTCCAGGCACTCCTGCAAGTCTACTGGTGCTGACGAATATCCACACTATTGGGAGGAACATACATAGCCAAACTCAGAGTCTGTTACTGCAACCATAAGCAAAAAACTCATTCACCTCATTGAGGCATCCCAGAGAAAAAGAGATCACAATGAAAATTAAACAAAGCCATATCATAGAAGATAAAATACAAAGATGCTTTTTATTCAGCATGAAAGAAGGCAAGGATAAGAGCCCAGGCCCACTCATGTAAAGTCCCAGCTAGGAGGTCATCCAATCTTCCCTTTGCTTTCCTTGTTCTCAGAGCTCCCATTCTGTGGGCTTCACCTTTATACCCACCTAGCCTAGAGTGTGACTACTTCCTTTGAGTTTGGTCAATGTTCAAAGCTCCAGTTTAAGACCAGGTCATGTTCTGGATGAGTCTGGCAATAACATGAATTAGATGGAAGCAATGAAAACTGTTTTTGCAAAAAAATCTAGACTTTTAATCCAGCAAACTGAGGCACATAAAACTGAGTAACTTGAAGTTCCTTCAAATCTAATTATTAAAATTTAGAAAGTTTAAGTCACAACAACTGAAGTGAGGATGGTTTTCACAGATCCCTGTGCACCACAGCAGTCCTCTTTTAAAGTATTACTCTTGTCTTTGCTAATTAGTTTTGGCTTGCGATAAGGATTTTACAAAGAGAAGAGATTAATTCTGCTTTGGAGACAACACACCAGTGTCAAGACAGGGAATCCTCTTCGAGGAAACAGGATGGCTATTGAATGACTGTAATACTATCACTTATAGCTTTTTTCCAAACAAGTGTCTTGAAGATCAACAACTGATGGTGAGAGATGGGATCCACCTCACGAGGCAGGGCACGCGGGTCTTTGCCAACAGGTTGGCCAACCTGGTAAGGAGGGCTTTAAACTAGGAAAGACGGGGGAAGGGGAGAGTTATAGTGCCAGGGTAGTTGGCAAAAGACAGCTCAAGTCGGGATGCCTCCAGCAGGTGAATGCAGCCAGGGAAGTGCACATGGGATGTGGCTATGGAGGATCCTCTTTTACCCCTCCTGGGAAACCTGCATGCTCAATCACCTCCCTGAAATGCCTGTACACCAATGCATGCAGCTTGGGGAACAAACAGGAAGAACTAGAGATGTGTGTGCGGTCGCAGGGCCATGATCTCATTGCCACTACAGAGACATGGTGGGATAGCTCGCATGACTGGAGTGCTGTCATGGATGGCTACGTGCTTTTTAGGAAAGACAGGCCAGGAAAGCGAGGTGGTGGAGTTGCTCTTTATGTGAGAGAGCAACTGGAATGTATTGAGCTGTGCCTAGGGGTGGATGAAGAGCGAGTCGAGAGCTTATGGGTAAGGATTAAAGGGCAGGCTAGCATGGGTGACACTGTTGTGGGTGTTTACTACAGGCCACCTGATCAGGATGAGGAAGTCCATGAGGCCTTCTACAGACAGCTGGAAGTAGCCTCACGATCCCAGGCCCTGGTTCTCATGGGGGACTTCAACCACCCTGATATCTGCTGGAAAGACAACACAGCTAGGCACAAACAGTCCTGGAGGTTCCTGCAGAGCATTGGTGACAACTTCTTGACACAGGTGGTGGAGGAGCCAACAAGGAGAGGTGTGCTGCTGGACCTCGTACTAACAAACAAAGAAGGACTGGTGGAAGATGTGAAGGTCAGGGGCTGCCTTGGCTGCAGTGACCATGAGATCATGGAGTTCAGTATCCTGCGAGGAGGCAGCAGGGCACCAAGTAGGATCGCAACCCTGGACTTCAGGAGAGCAAACTTTGGCCTCTTCAGGGACCTACTTGGAGGAATCCCATGGGTTAGGGCCCTAGAAGGAAGGGGCGTTCAAGACAGCTGGTTAATATTCAAACATCACTTCCTCCAGGCTCAAGAGCAGTGCATCCCTATGAGTAGGAAGTCAAGCAAAGGAGGTAGGACACCTGCATGGATGAGCAAGGAGCTCCTGGCAAAACTCAACCAGAAGAAGGAAGTATACAGAAAGTGGAAAGGGGGACAGGCCACTTGGGAGGAATATAGGAACATTGTCAGAGTATGCAGGGATGCGACGAGGAAGGCTAAGGCCCGTTTGGAATTAAATCTGGCTAGAGATGTCAAGGACAACAAGAAGGGCTTCTTCAAATATATCAGTAGCAAGAGGAAGACTAGGGAAAATGTGGGCCCTTTGCTGAATGGGGTGGGTGCCCTGGTGACGAAGGATGCAGAGAAGGCAGAGTTACTGAATGCCTTCTTTGCTTCAGTCTTTACTGCTCAGGCCAGCCCTCAGGAACCCCAGACCCTGGAGGCAAGAGAGAAAGTCTGGAGAAAGGAAGACTTTCCCTTGGTCGAGGAGGATCGGGTTAGAGATCATTTAAGCAAACTTGACTCCCACAAATCCATGGGCCCTGATGGGATGCACCCACGAGTGCTGAGGGAGCTGGCGGATGTCATTGCTAAGCCACTCTCCATCATCTTTGAAAGGTCATGGAGAACAGGAGAGGTGCCTGAGGGCTGGAAGAAAGCCAATGTCACCGCAGTCTTCAAAAAGGGCAAGAAGGAGGACCCAGGGAACTACAGGCCAGTCAGCCTCACCTGCATCCCTGGAAAGGTGATGGAGCAGCTCATCCTGGAGGCCATCTCCAAGCATGTGGAGGACAAGAAGGTGATCAGGAGTAGTCAGCATGGCTTCACCAAGGGGAAATCAAATGACTGGCTGGGTAGATGAGGGGAGGGAGAGCAGTGGATGTTGTCTACCTTGACTTCAGCAAGGCTTTTGACACTGTCTCCCATAACATCCTCATAGACAAGCTCAGGAAGTGTGGGCTAGATGAGTGGACTGTGAGGTGGATTGAGAACTGGCTGAATGGCAGAGCTCAGAGAGTTGTGATCAGCGGTGCAGAGTCTAGTTGGAGGCCTGTAGCTAGCGGTGTCCCCCAGGGGTCAGTCCTGGGTCCAGTCTTGTTCAACTTCTTCATCAATGACCTGGATGAAGGGACAGAGTGCACCCTCAGCAAGTTTGCTGACAATACAGAACTGGGAGGAGTGGCCGATACGCCAGAGGGCTGTGCTGCCATTCAGAGAGACCTGGACAGGCTGGAGAGGTGGGCGGAGAGGAACCTCATGAAGTTCAACAAAGGCAAGTGCAGGGTCCTGCACCTGGGGAGGAATAACCCCACGCACCAGTACAGGTTGGGGGTTGACCTGCTGGAAAGCAGCTCTGCCGAGAAGGACCTGGGAGTGCTGGTGGACACCAAGTTAAGCATGAGGCAGCAATGTGCCCTTGTGGCCAAGAAGGCCAATGGGATCCTGGGGTGCATCAGGAAGAGTGTTGCCAGCAGGTCGAGGGAGGTGATTCTCCCCCTCTACTCAGCCCTGGTAAGGCCACATCTGGAGTACTGTGTCCAGTTCTGGGCTCCCCAGTACAAGAGGGATGTGGCACTACTGGAGCAAGTCCAGCGAAGGGCTACAAAGATGATTAGGGGACTGGAGCATCTCTCTTATGAGGAAAGACTGAGAGAGCTGGGACTCTTCAGCCTGGAGAAGAGAAGGCTGAGAGGAGATCTTATCAATGTGTACAAGTATCTTAAGGGAGGGTGTCGAGAGGATGGGACCAGACTCTTTTCAGTGGTGCCCAGCGACAGGACATGAGGCAATGGGCACAAACTGAAACACAGACGCTTCCATCTGAACATGAGGAAAAACTTCTTCACTGTGAGGGTGACAGAGCACTGGAACAGGTTGCCCAGAGAGGTTGTGGAGTCTCCTTCTCTGGAGATATTCAAAACACGCCTGGATGCAATCCTGTGCAATGTGCTCTAGGTGACCTCCAGAGGTCCCTTCCAACCTCAGTGATTCTGTGATTCTGTGAAATAGTCCTCTCTGTCTTCTGAATTCATGAAATCATACATGTCATTATAGATTCCACTTGTTGAATACCTTGATTCGCAGAACAATTGCTTTAACAATTCGGAAGAAATTTCTCAGGATTTGTAGACACATCTTTGATCTGACAAAAATGAAAACATATATAATTTATGGCTAGCTCAGAGTATCAACAGCTGGGCAGGTTATATGAGCAGTATGCTTATGTTAAGCAGCAAAAGATAGAGATAAAACTTGAGAAACTGAGGGAGGGAGGGACGCTCATCTGAAAGTAAAGTTAAGGAGAGAAGAAAATCAGTTCTGGCAATCACCTGTCCAACTAGCCACGCTTAAGCTCAGAAACCTCCTAGGCTCTGGCAGAAGCAGATCTGCTACCCTCTTCCACTTGGTTTGAGGAGTACCCAC
This sequence comes from Apteryx mantelli, assembly GCF_036417845.1. Lineage (NCBI taxonomy): Eukaryota > Metazoa > Chordata > Aves > Apterygiformes > Apterygidae > Apteryx > Apteryx mantelli. Next base: position 73,338,548 of record NC_089982.1, on the reverse strand, counting down.
ACTGAACTCTATTTTTAATGTATGGGACCACTACCACTCACTGGCCTGTGACTTGACAGATGTCAGCAGAATCTGTGGAGTGCTTTCTTGTGAACAGCCTGATCTTGAATAGCTTTGGAGGATGCACTCCTACCTGGACTAGGCAAACGTGTCTGTGCAGTCCTCCTGCCCCACAGCTGTCACTCCCCCCACCCCCAACTTCCTAGCTCCCTTTCTACACTGGCCACCTTCCACACAATATATCAGTTCTATTTCCTATTGCTGCAAAGATCCCAACAGCATTGGGTTCTTAGAGCACCAAGAGGTCGCAAGAAAATGAAACCTGAAGTTTCATGAAACCTGAAGTTTCAGTCCTTATCTCAAGCACCTGGCATGGGTGTAGGCAAAACCAAATATTCACAGTAAAAGTTGCAAAAATCTGTTCTTTAATCATTTGCAATGAGATGACTACAGTTCCAAGCTCCCATAATGCATCTTTCCCCTCATGTTTTATAAATGAAACCTCAAAACAAAAAAGTAGAAATCACACAGAAAATGTGACTCAAGCACAGTTTCCCCTCCGGGCTTCCTTGAAGCTTATTTTAGATCCATCTACAAATTTCTACTAGTTCAGAACAATCAGGAAAAAATAAAAGTCTCCATCTGTTCCCTTGACATCCCAGTTATCCCTTTTCTGCCAACAACAAAAAATGTTGGTGATAGAAAGGACCAAAATCCTGTACTGCCCCTATAGATAGCTGGGACATGTATGTTAATAAGGATTCCAGGATAATCAGCTGTCACCTGGCTGTTGTATGGCCTGAAGAAAGTTATTTTGCTTTTCTATCCCACTCAGTTTCTGTCTCTGTCTGCTCTGCAAGGTAAGCAGTCTCTCTGACCATCTACTTGCACTGTGTCTGGTACAAAAGGACTGCGATCTTATAACTGACATGCCCATCAGCAACACATTATTTAAACTTTCTTCACTCTTTCAAACTCATTCAGTCAGTTTCCCTGTTTTCATGTTGATCAGGTTTTCCTTTTTATTCTCTGTGGTTACATCACTTACTGTTTAAAAAAAAAACACTCAAGTCAAAGATTTGTTCTCTTCTATATTGTTGCAGAGGAGTGATGCACTTCACTTGTAAGAGAGAAGCAGCACTATGTTTATTGCGGTAAGATAATGACTTAACAAAGTTCAGTCGTAAATAAGAATGATTTAACGAGGTTCTATTGGCAAGGTTCACTCAGTTATTTACTGCATGAAGGACAGGGTCAGATGCACATGCAATGGAGACCCTCCCATTGAGTCACAAGGTTCAGACTGGACCCCCTTGTTTTCCAAACTCCTTCTCAGAGCCTGGGTGCGGCTGGATTCAATCCTAGTCCCAGACTTGATCAACAGTTTATGTCTAAGGGATTATGTGCACAATTAATCAGAGATATAATTTAGCAAAGTTTTGCTAAGTTCGCAAAAGTTTCAGCATGCTATTAATCACTTACCGAGGATCTGTCGCGGGTAAGGAATCTCTCAACCTCAAGGAGTAACCTTGAGAGGCGTCCCTGCTCAAGAGGAGGTTCTGCAGTGCAGCCTGCTGCCATGCAGGAGAGTTCCATGGGCTCTGGGCTGCCCCCTAGTTATGGGGGGGAGATGATTGACTCAGTCATATTTGCATGCTAGATGGGTCTTAGTTGATGCATGCTCAATTAGCCCCTGCCTACATGCTGTTTACAGGGAGGTCAGGTTGAGGGGGAGAGAGCACATTGGGGGGGGGGGGGAAGGAGCACACAGTCACATACATCAAGCACATCTCAGGCAGTATCAAACTGAAAGCCTCCTCAAAAAGTATTACGCATCCCTCCACATTTCCTTCTCAACCCTATCTTGAATCTCATTCCTGTCCTGTTCTCTCTTACTAGACTGTCCTTCTGCCCACATCAGTGCTCCTTCCCTCCACATCTCTTCATTTCTACTTTCTTCAGCTCTTTTCTTCCTCTCACTATTCCATCTTTCCTTTCCTGATCCAAACCTAGACCTCTTTTCCCTATAGTTTCTTTATTTCAAGCTCCAACTCTCCCTTTTTCAGGTCCTATTTTTTCATCTCCCTTTGGAAAGGTGGGAAGAGCCCACCACAGACCTCAAGCCACCATCAGTTCTCCTGCACCAGCCCTGTGCTTCCACTTTCCACACCAATGCCCTGAGACTCCCACAGACCACTAATGGGGCAACCGTGTTTAAGAGATGTCCCCTACGGAGAAGTCAGCCCATTCACCAAGACTTACAAAGAGAACTTCCACATGCTGATATTAAACAGTAATGAGATTAATGATGACGAGGCTGGACCTAAATTCATTTATCAGCAGGCATCAGTCACAAGAAAGAGCATTTATGCATGCAATTGACTTTAAGCACATTCATGCAATTGATTTCAGGGGAAGTTCCCACCAGCTTTACTTCAGCACTTGCACAAATGCCCACTGGATCCAGGCCAAATGCACAGACGACCCCAATACAGCTGAACTCCCACTTCCATCAGCTGCTGAAGACAGTTCATTAAATGAAGGAACAGCTACATATGCAATACAAACCAAGAGAATCTGGAGGTGGGGAGCAGGAAGAAGGAAAACACATGATTGCTTTGTTTTATTGCAGCAACATTGAGAAAGAAAGCAGTAAGCAAGCAGAAAGGATGTTAAACAATTTTCTCATGCACACATACCCATTTCAGTGTATGAATTGACAAATTTTCCCTGTTTCCCCACCACACACACACATTTGTGAAAGGAGTATTCCCCAAAGAAACATCCTCACTGTGCAGACACGCACACTTCAAATTACAAGAGGATAATTTTTATAGAGTAGTGTTTAATAATCAGGTCTAGGCATGGTCACACTTGGCAACAGCCACATCCCCTCTTGGTTAATACATTTTTAAGACCAGAGGGATTCCAGCTTGAGAGAAGTTATCAAAACACTCCTAGGATGTCAAATTACCTAGCACCATGGGTGGCTTTTATGGCCATTTTTATATGGCATATTTACCAAGCATATTAACTTCAGTAAATCTCTAATGAACTATGTTTCTAATATTGTTCAGAAAACTGAAGGTACTTAGTATTCCCCTTAGATTTTAGCATCTAAGGGACATGTAATTATTTACCACACAGCCATCCCCTGTCCAGATATTAGTGCTTACTTATATGCAAAGCCATAATAAACCTTTTCTCTTATCAGTATAACATATTTCCTCTAGTCTTTGATAAGAGATCACAGCACCTGCTCCACAATACCTTGGTTTGCCATCCAGAAATCTTCTCAGCTTATTCTCAGTGAAAGAGAATAGTTTATTGTCATGCTTTAAGGGATTGCGATTTTATTTTTAATTAGAATAGATTTATATCATCCTGTTATCACCAGGTTCAAATTGCATTTTCTCAAAAGGAATTCAGGCCCAGAAAGAAATGTGGAAACAAGTGATGAATCCTATCAGACCTGAAATAGGATGTTTCATTTGTATTTACAAACCAGTCTGTTTGAGGTTTAACCCCACTCTTGCAGAGAACATCAAGTCCTTTCTGCATTATTAAATTTATAAGATGCCTAAAGATTTTTTTAAATCCACCTAAACGCAATTTCTATTTCATTCCCACTCAAAGTTTTTTGTTTATTCCTTTTGATGAACACATCCTATGCCATTGATTTTTTAAAGATGTTGAGTTCAGTGTTCTTGCTATTTTTCCTGCTCCCATCTGTAAAAAAAAAAAAAAGAAAGAAAATTTAAAGCTTAATTTTTAAATCAATAAAGAAACTTCTTTGAAATTAAAAGAATTTAAGCAAGATTTTTTTGAAGAAGGATTCAGGGGAAATCAGTGCTAGACAGACCTGTATCATCAACAAAAATCCCCCAGCTGCTCTACTTCAAATGCATCCAGAGGGCAGTGTCTTCACAAAAAAAAAAAAGTAACTGTTTCCAGTTTTTTTGAATGTTGGAGTGACCTTTAGGCCTCAGCGAAGTAAGAGTTCACTTTCTTCTGCTCCCTTGGAATTAGGATTTCCATCCTTCATATTATCCTTTAGCATAGGCAATTGAAAACTTGAATATTCTTAATTTAAAATAAAACTGTCTCCCTTTCATTTCCCTTCAAACCCCATGTCTTGTTGCATGTTGTCGCAACACAGGCAGATAGACACAAGTGAAGTAGTTATTTTGTTTTCTTCTATCTCCTTCCCTCGTTTCAAGATCTTCGCTGAGTGTTTCACCAGCAAGTAAATTACAGTTTGCAACAGAGGTACTCATGCTGATGATTCTGGAATCTTACTATTTTTTTAATAGATCTGCTTGTTAAAGTTTTAGTAACTGAACATTTCTTTATTCCTCCTTTTTTGGGTGACAGAGAATGCTACCAGCAGTAATGGATGCATCATTTCAGATGAAAGTCTCTTGCTTGTTGGCAGCACTTGATTTTTCTTTGATGCTAACATAAGTAGCTGGGTCTTCAGTTTTCCAGAGTTCAGATATCTGGTCCATTGGATAAGTAACTCAAGTATGAGGATTTGCTGGGTGGGATGTGGGAGGCATTGCTTCAAGTCTGTACTGCCCCATTTTATAAAGTATAGCAAAGAGTGCTCCCCAAATCAGTATAGATCCAGGGCAACCCTTCTAGACCTGCTGCTGATTTACATAGAGGAATTATTGACTAAGTCTGGTCCACAGACTTTCAGATAAGTAAAACTTTCCAGAAGCATTTATGGAAGACCTCTACCCCACCCCAGGGATGCAAGTCCAGCAAGAGACCTAAAGCAAGAATGTTACGTTAACTTTGGACATGATGCCATGCCACATTTTACAGCGTGAAGTAATTTTACTCCTTGTCAGGCTCTGGGAACAAAGCAATAGCACAGATGCTGGGCAATTAAAATGGAAGCGTATACGAGGTGAATATGAGTAGTGGCTGTTTACTTGCTCTTACCAGGTAGAGCTCACTATTTCATTTGTGGTTCAGTGGTAGCAGCGTTGTGGTGAAATGATGTCACAGCCAAGATTTAATATTCCAGCTCTGATGTTTCTCATCATTTCAGGAGCTGGGCACCACAAAATTGTAAATCTCCCCTTTCTTCACAGACAAATATTACCATGTGCAGTGGATTTTGCTGTGGGAAGGGGTTTATAGACTGGCACTAACAACCATCTGGTCAGTGTTTAACAAGAAGCTGAAGCCATAACATAAGCATATATTATTCATGCACGGGCTCTCCTTCTGGCTTGCAGCCAACACATCAGCTCCCCAAGCCATTCCCTCCCTCTCCATCATATGCTTCAGAGGCTGATGCAACAATTTAAGCATATCCACTGAAAGCAGGCTCTCAGACAAGTCATCTGGCTCATTTACACATCTGTCCTACAGACACAATCCTCACCGTCCTCATCACAGGGTTTGCTACTTGGGTGACAGGCACACAAGGGTGCACAGCTCCTCCTCCATCCACACCACAGCAGGTGACAATGCCCTGCAGTAGGAACACTGGGGAGTGCTGTCTCTGCCAGGTATTTCAGACAAAGGAGAGGGAGAAGCTGTTTCCAAGGAGGTTTCAGCTGATCTACCTGGGCTGCTGCACTTCTCTTTCCACCTGTGCATACCCTCCCTATCCTTTGCAAAAAGTTGTTTAGTTTCAGACAGCTCAGTGCCCTCCACTGTTTCACCCCACAGTTGCCTGTATGCTAGTGTCAGGGAAGGAGGCAAAAAACACACACCTGGTCAGCAGAGCTGCTCTGGCCAAGATTGGCATCAGCTGCTGAGGAATCACATCCTTGACTCCACCCCAAGCCGGCTGCCCAGACCCCAGAGCTGTGCAGCTGCACATTGGAGGTACTAATAAGCCTCGATGAGAGGTAGGATAGATCAGAAGTCATGGAGTTGAGCTAACAGGGCTGCATGACTCATAGGTGTCAGGGCAAATGCACATCCACTCAGACAGCAAAGTGCCACGCTGTTTGCCAAAGCTGGTGGAGGCGTACCCTTTGCATAGCCCCTCCACGCAGCACACCATGTGCTCCTTGAGTACTCCCATCACACAGGAGCCAGCTCTATCCGCCTGAACTACATCCGCTCAGCAAGGCAGTCTGGCAAACAAGCCACCATCACATATCCATCCTGCTCCAATCCCTTCTGAGGGCTACAGGACCCCTGGATCAAACAAGATCTGAAGATTGACCCTGTCTGGGTTACACTACAACTCCATTAGCCAGAGGAATAAATAACTGATCACTAGACTCCCTCATTCCTCAACAGAAAAAAGCACCATCCAAGACAGGTATTCCTGCTGGTACAAAAAACAGCCAGTCCACATTTCAGCTTTTCAGAAGCTTTTGCCTAATTACCAGCTTAAAAGCATTTGAGGTGATAACTGGAAAGAAGCCTCTGAGAAACATACAAACTGAATTTTGTATCATGACTGTAATTTTGATACATCCTTCCCAATGGGCATTTGGAACCTCAGTTCTACTATTTTGAAACATGCCCATAGGCTAGAAAACAGTCTCTGTAACTTGAGTAGCCAAGGCACTGCCTCCTCAACATTGCTGGTATCTGAGACACAAAGAAAGGGCTCATTTAGGAGGAATTCTTAGGCCTGGTCCTGTCTTCAATGACTTTTTTTTTAATCTAGTGACAGTTTTCTGTAAAATGCATGTACAGTCAAGCAAGTAGGATCCGTCAGAGTTTGGAGATACCTCCTCCTAAGCTAGATCATCGCAGATTGCTAGGTGGAATGGGGGTCATTTTCTTCATGAAGGAGGTTCTCCGGAAAGTAACTAAAGCAACCAAGCTAGGCTAGGCATAAATTTAGATGCTTTGAGAACTACACAGTCCCTGAAAGTAGATGTAGACAGCATTGCATCTGCATAAAACCTACCTAAATCCCCAATAGCAATGAAAAATAAAGTCCATGATTGTTCTTATCCCCAAGGTTTTCCTGCCCTCCATATCAGCTGAACTGTGATGAACTCACATGAATATTCAAGCTGAAACCTAGTAAACAGGCAAACAAATTGCTGTTTTGTGTACTTGAGTTTTTCACTTCCTTTCTCCTCAATAGCATCAGTCATCAAACCAAGCAAGAGAAAAACCCCACAGAACTACTTAAAATAATATTCTAGCCAATATATTGGCTTTTCTGCCATGTCTACTATTTCCAGAATGTCACCGATGAAAAGTAGAATTCAGCTCATCAAAAGAAATCTACGAATTTGCTTGAGGATATCTGATGATATATCATTTAAAAAAAACAGATAAATATTGGAGGTCCAAATTAAACACCAACATCCAGTTCTCAGGGAACAAAATTACTGTCATAACTGCTGTTCATTAGCAATTCTAGCAAGCCTCAACCAAAAGATTTGAAATACTGGATTTGACTTTTAGTCCATGTGACCCAGCCTCTTGTGTTTGGCAATAATTCATACCTTGTACATCAGAGAGGCATTGGCATCTACAGTATTGTAAATACAAGGATCTCCGGAGATTTGAGACCCAGGTGCAATCAATTTATGCTCAAACACTCTGAACTTGCTCCCATTGACACTTAAATGTCTGTTGATCTCAGTGTTGCAGTATCAGATACTTAAAGTGGCTTTTGTTGCTTTAGAGTCAGTGCCCGCCAGCCCTCATTTTCTTTGATGAGAATGGTATTACATCGGATAAAACAAACTACTCCCATGTTGGGCTATGTAAAGTCAGCCCTTATCTTACGTACCAGACAATCAGGGCTCATGAAGGCAGCTAGGGACAAAGTCCATCCCTTTGCCTATAGAAGAAAAAGTCTGACTATGGAGGCTTTTCCAGCTATGAACCTCCACAAATATTCAAAACATGGTTTGACTGTTCTAGCTGTCTAAACAGGGATAAGGGAAGTGAAGTCCGTGCCTGTTAAGCTATTGCAGCAGAGAGTGCTTCCCACCCGCCACCCACTCTGGCTGACTCTACTAGTCCACCTGTACCCCAGGGCCCTGGTTGGGGGCTAGACAATCTAGCCCCATCCTGTGAGGTAGCAAGGACCGTTGATACCCAGTAGTTCAGTCATGCTCTCAGAGCAGCACCACACCAAAACCCTTGTTATTCATAGGTCTAGTTCAGGAATGAGAAGGAGAGAAAGCTGAAAGACAATGCAAATTAAAAACTGCAAGGTTTTGTTGCTGTTTTCAAGCACAGGAGTTCACAGGTGAGTCTAACTTTACATTTCCTTCCCACCAGAGTGCCCCATAGCAGGGCTGAGAGTACTGAGTGTTCTTCATAAAGCAGCAAAACAGTTTTGCTTCAGTTATCAAGGAAACTCCTCTTCCTTGATGCATCATGGCAGTTGCAATCTAAGAAGATGGATGCTTCTGAGAAGAGGCAACCTGAATTCACAAAGTTGTCTTACTTTCTCCAAAAGGAAGAATATTTTATATCTTTGATATTAAAGGACCTTTGGAACAGCGCTTCAGATTTATCCCAAATTGCCAGTAGCTGAGAGGCATAAACTGTATAAGGCTAAAAGGTATCTCATGAAGGGAGATAAGGGGAAATAAGACAGCAGTTTCCCCGTACAAAGAGCTTGACCATGTTAAGGTAAGCAGATGGTCTGTCATTAACCCCCTCTCCAGGCAGAAGGGTGACCAGAGTAGCGACTGGGTGAGTCTCTGCCTGCACTTCCCTTTCCACTTTATCCCCAATTTTTAATGCAGCTGGGTCAGTGCAGTTAGCACAGCCTGCAGCTAGAAGTGTCCTCTATCCTTGGTGTAAGCAGGCAATCTATCTCTGAGAAATACCTATGAGTAATATTTCTTCCCAAAGCCTCTCTGCCAGATTTGCAATTGCTCTCCTGCCTTTTACAGGGACAAACTGACAGAACAAGAGTTTGCAACCAGTTTGATTCAAACTGGTCCTACTGGAGACATGCACCCATGTTCTACAAGTTGTACTTTTGTTAGAAAACAGAAAGGCATTCGTACAGGACTGTCTTCCCTTTGAGGACAAAATCCTTTTCCATAATGATTCAAGTTTCCTGCATGCTTAGTAATTAAATTCATTGTTTTGTTAAAATACCCCAGTGTCACAGTATCAACCCGCCTGACGCCTGCTTTGCCTGTCATCAGCTGTTATCCTTTTCTTGTGCTAGACAGCAGCTCCAATGAGGCCCTACAAGATCACGATGTCAAAGGGGCATAGATTTGAGAGGACTGCAGGAATTTTAAGTGCTCCTCTTTCTTTTTCCCCTGCATCCAACTTTAAATATCAGAAGATAACCCCACCCTCATCCTTGGACAGCTAGAAATAGATCAAATATCTACAACCAGGCTAAAAGCATAGTAACATGTCATGTCACTTATAGATCAAAGCATAAGCAATACAGACATGGGCATAAGGTCCCAGGTCTTAGAACCCAGTAAAAATGCTGAAGTCCAATTTCTTTTTTTTCCGTCTTTTAGCTCACAGCTGTGAAAGAGAATCAAAGAATAAGCAGTACCAAGGTGCCTGCTTGAGTTTGCAGACAATCTGGATGACATCTCAGAGAACTGCTAACTGTTCCAGCATCTCTGGGTCAGATTAAGCTCAGAGATATGCAAGAAAAGTAGGGTTAATCAAGACTTCCTCACTGTGGGAGATCCTATCCATGGCACAAGAGGAGTAAGACTGGCCTGTTTACAGGGACCTGCTTCTTCTCCCTCCTACTCCTGCCACCTTCCTCCTTTGAACAGAAGGAGGCACCTACCTCTGTTGCCTTCCCCTTGTGCTGCCCAGGAGGAGGCCATCCTCTGAGTTTGGGACCCCTGGGCTATGTGATGCACTGGTGAGCAACACTCCTCCTCACTGCAGGAAGGCTTCAGGACTTTGGCATGCCTAAACCTCAGGCACTAATGACCCAGACTGGACTAAGGCTACCGCAGCTCAGACCTTTTGCCTCCCCACTAAGCACCAGTGCACAGAGCTGTACAGAAGAAGCCTTTCGCTGTGCACATTTCCCTGGCCCTCAGATGAGGAGGATGGATGCTGGCCCACCTTGGGCACCATCTACTGGGACCTGGAGTCCTCACCAGTTACCCCTCACACCCTTGCTATGCCGTTTGGGAAGCAGCCTCTTTGTCCCTCCCCTTCCTCCTGGAAACAATAAGAAAGTTTTTTACATGATGAGTTACCAAAATCATGCCTGGTTCAGGGCAGTGGGTGCTATCTTTTAAGACAGCATCTAGCAACTACTTTGACATATTCCTGCAGAGGTACTGAACATAAACTGTGATGTGGCTCTGAGTCCAGCTCAGAGCAGCCCAAGGGTCCCCTCCTTCAATAAGACTGCAAAAATCCCCATTGAGAAGAATATTAAATTTACTGCCAAGTGTGTATATACTTAGAGCAATTAACAATGTAACCTAGATAGGCAAGCTGGTTGGAAAAACTCTTCCACCCCCCACCTCCCCACAAAAGATGATTCTATAGTACCATTTACAAGAATTAAAAAAAATTGCATCTTTTTCACTTGGGTCAGAAGAGACAAAGGAAGGACATGTTTCATGCAGTCATAATTTCAAAGGTTATTAAAAAGAATGGAGTAATGCATTTGTTAGTAAAGGATGATAGAATCCATACAGTCTCAGTATGATGGACATAATGACCTCATTGTGGCAAGGGAAAAAATATCACCAGTACACTCATGTGCATACTGTAAACAAGTAGGGTTATTCACTCTGGCATTTTACAGTGGTAAGTATCTCAAGACACACTGACAGACAAGCAGAAGATGTGAAACTGTAACACAAGAGCTGTGTCACATTCAGCCCTGCTGCTTCCTGGGCTGCCAGAGATAGCAGCAACAGCAGGAGAGGAATAGGAAGGGCAATACCTTGCAGTCACTGGTGTGTCTGGAAGGACATGGGAATAGTGTAAGTAGTATCCCTGGGTAGATAAAAAGGCCCCCTCACAGGAAATCTGGGTATGATCACTGCAAAGTATTACAACACTTCCAGCACAGTAATTGAGCTTCTTCCCAGTTCTTATGGTTTTTTTGCTCCTTCCTAGTGTCAACACCTCTCTACACCCATGACCTAAAGGGCAGGGGGCTCTGTAGAAAGAAAAAATTTCTGAAGAAGGAAGAACATTTAAGAAAGAACACAACTTTTCCCCTTTAACAACACTATTTTTTTTTTAAGTTGACATAAAGTGACAAAATGCCAGGTGTTTTGTATTTGGTTAACCCCAACAAGAGAAACATTTAAAGACACACCACATGCACAGTTCTTCCCTTTTTCCTGTCAGTATAAACAACTAGCTTTATTCACTATAAGATCATATTCTTTTGTAAAGAGAGGCATATAATCAATTTTCAGCTTATAGACACCACACCACTTCTCCCTCTTCTCCTTCAATATAAGGCTGCTTTTCAACTCACCAATTCTGGCTGTTTACAAGTCATTACCCTGTCTGGCAGCTCTTGCTGGACTGGCTTAGCTTTGAACTCTAATCCCTGCTCAACGCTCACTATATAAATAAATTCCACCAATCTAATCTAGTCCCCAGCCAAGGTGAGATGAATTAATTACCTGTAAATTAAGATAGATGCACATCTGATGCAAATCACTATTTCTCTAAAAAAAACCCACCCTGCATCATTTCCTATAGGAATGAGGTTTTACTGGATTATCATAGAGGAAACAGAGACACATCAGATGTAAGGGAATGACACAGTAAGGCAATAACAACAGGGCTCACTTGTAAGGAATGGGAAAAGACAGCAAACTTTTATGTGGCTCAAGAGTCTTGGAGGAATCAGCCTGGTTTTCCTCCTAAACAGAAAGGAGCAGAGGAGGTATGCGATGGGCTTGCACAAGGCTGACATCCCTCCTGGGAAACCATCTGAGCAGTAACAAGTGCAGAGCGCTTCCTTAGAGCCTTGCTGCTGTGAAAATTAGATTGGCTACTTTATACTGGTGAAAGGTCAGGGCAGACGGTGCAAGTGGTCAGATAGGAGCAAGGCGCTGAATGGAGTAAGTTAAAGGCCAAAGGCAGAGGTCAGACACCACCAAAGGGATGCTACCCAAGACAGGTATCATGAAATTCAGTGTGTTCAGAAAGAAAAATCCCTGGGTCCTGGCTCTTGCAAAGACAAACCTTCTTTCCTGCAGTCGCACCAGCCCAAACCAGGGTGCACAGAGGTCCTCTGGGCATACACAGCCAGGACAACCACGGGAGCCTCTGCAGCCTCCTCCCTCCTCCAGCATCCTCCCTTTCCCTCCATGCAAACAGCAGCAAGCTGCTGTAGTAAATGATATCTAGCATTAATTCTTCTATATCTTTTGGGGTGAGCCCTGAAGCACTTTGGAAAGCCTTTCTACACCTCTCTGTGCACTCCCATAGCAAGGAACAAAGGGTTCCCTTTTCTCCTTTATATCTCATGGTTTGATTTTAAGAGTACTCAGTTCCTCAGCAGGTGCAGACAGTTGAACGTTTATGAAGCAGAAACTGTGACAGAAAAAGAGTGGCTGAGGTTTTAAAAAAATTAGGAAGTGTTTTCTCTGCTTTCTCCTTCTGCAATTTCTCCCGTGTCTGCTCCCTGAGTTTGGGTGAACATTATGCATTTAGTTACAGAGCTATTTCAAGCCATCTTTGGAAATAGCATTCATTGCTACATACTGCTATCTAGTGGTAAAATCGCAAATGTTTGACAATGGGAATGAAGGCTCACAGAATATCCTCCGAAATGCAACTGGTTCTGTATACTAAAGATCTCTGCTCGTGGCAACACAATCTGTGACCCTATAGATATTAATTCCCCTTAAATAGCCAGCACAAGTAAAAGAAATGTATTTGGTAACATAACCCTGTTTTAAAGAGTGTACTTGGTATGCTGTATATTTTGCTGTATATGAGAGAAGTATTTTCCTTTAGACCGATGTATGAGTTTTGTCCCATATGATTACAGAAGAAGAAATGAGAGGCTCATTTGCGGAGAAAAATGAAGGATGGTGAAGGTTTTGTGGGAGAAGGTAGTTACAGACCTCTTTTCCTTCGGGTATGGCTCTTTGAAGGAGCAGCAGCCTCCTATTAAACTGTAGCCACTGTGGGTCACCTCTGCCAGATGAGAGGATTCAGGTCTGTGGCTGGATGACCTGACATTTCTGAGCAGGAACAGTGGCTGAACAGCCTAATTCACTAATTTGCCCAGAGACAAAGAGAGAGTGAGAAAGAAATGTCATATAATAAAGAAGTCATGCAATTTGAGGAGCTCATCTTTATTCCATCGAAAAAAATAATAAAGTTGCCTGTGGACAATTCGTCCCACATACATATTTCTGAAAAGCACCAGACATGTTAATTGAACTGAGTTAGTAGTCAGGATTTTAAAAATGAGGACATCTTGAATTATCTGTCAGAAAATTGGATCACTGTCATTTCTCAAACCTGAATTCAGACTCTTGATTTGTATTACTGTAACAATCACTAATCAGTGAGACAATATCATGCAACGTGGTTTAATGCAGACTTCTGTTTTTTTCTTGGGGATTAAAAATATTACATGAGACATTTTTTGGTACAAAGTCTTCTTTCTCTCACTCTGAGAGTAGATGATGAGGATATCATTTTTGCTTAGAAACAGTTTTATGAAACAACTGAATTTGTACAGCCTGTTCCATTAATTGTTGCTCTCTCAATATTTGTAGTTTCTCCAAACGTACCCACAAAATTCAATTCACTTTGTCTGTGCCAGGTATTTGTACTGCTCCTATTCAAATTTTTTTAAAAAAGCAAAAACAAGTGAATGAAGAAAGAACAGGAGAGCTGCAAACTGAGAGAAATTCAAGCTATCTACTCTTGGTAGATTCACCAGGAAATCAAACAGGCTGCTTTTCTTTGCATTGCCTCAACACTTGGAAGGGAAGGGACTTCGGACAAGTAGCATGTCTTAATCAGCATGCTCAAAATGTGCATCTGAAGACTAGCTACTGTGTAATACTGGCTCTGCAATGGGACGTAATTAAGCAGAAGAAAGACATTTCAAGTCTAAGATGAACATCTGTTTTGATAATGAACATCAGGGTTATTGCTCTGGAGACAAGTAAATCAACATACTCCTCACTTTGTGTCACAGCCATGTCAAATGGAAAAGAAAAAAACAGGTCAGAGCAGAAGAGGAAAGTAGCTCTGGCACGGGAAAGCTCGGCTCCCTACAGCACATGAAAAAGTAGCAGAAAAGGTCAGATGGGGGCTGATAGAAAAGCAATTGTTATCATGGATTATGCTGTAGGTCCTACCAAATTTATCATTTTAGGCCAGCCAGATCTTTCTTCTGCCTCCAACTTTCACCTTTTCTGCTGTCACTGCAGTGGTTTTTGCATGATTATGCCAGGATCCCTTTAATTAAGGCACTGGTTAACCAAGGCCCAACCAACCCCAGTGTTGTGCTCTCCAAAATCCAGCTGGACTCAAACACAAGTCACCTTCAAAGAGAGATTCAGGATGTGGAAGCATATCTCATGTTCTCCTGGACCAGAGTAGTGACAGACAGATTTTGGTGTCACAAAAATACTATCATAAAAGGATTTGAGGATCTTGTATCTAGTCTTGTGTTCTGTGTTTGGATGTAGCGTTTTACACAAGAGAACACAGAAGGTAATGACTTGAATGATGACTTTTCTTTCCTATTCTTTCCCAGGCCTTTTAATTTTTGATCTGCCTTCATAGTCTTGAGGCATAAAACCAACTGTGCTGTTAATTGCACTTCTTAAATTTACGGCTTTGCTCAAAATACTGATGCAGAAATGTTCATACAGGTGAACATTTCCTTTCATGGTCAGGATCATTCCAATATTGTTTTATTAGTGTTTCCCTTTTCCCTGTCACTGAGTCAGCATTTGAGGCTTTGTAAAATAGTTCCTGTTAGGATAAGAAACAAGGCAGTATGACTCAAGTGGGTTATTGGAATCATTTCATTTAAAAAAGAATATGCACTGAGTCCCCTTTCACTGATCATGGGCAGGTGGCAGCTTGCTTTGTTCCAGGGTCCCAGGTGAGGGGCTCTCGAGCTCTGCCCCCTGATTCTCCTGGGGAGTTCCCTCACAGCTCCTTGACCAGTGGGTCCTGTCACCACGCACTGCCAGCATGGGGGACCTCTCCTCTATGCCTTGCCAGCTAAGGAGACCTTTGTCTAGGTGGACTCCTTTGAAGGCCACACAAGCTTGCTTCACCTGCATTCAGAGCCAGGTCTGCATAAATGCATGGGACATGTCCTCTTGTTTCCATCCAGGCTGACCCAGGCAAAGCGTGGGAACCGAAAGTAGAAATTATGATAAAATATTAGAGAAAGGTTGAAGCAAAGTTACAAATACTACTGGCCTACTGGCAGAGCAGAAGGGTTGTGACATCGGCATTGGTCAAATACTCAGTAGTGCAAGCCAAGAGGACAAAAACCTTCTTTATAACACTACAGACTTCAATTGCTTAGAATGAGAAGATTCTACAGTGCCCCTTCCCCATTTACTAAGCTGTTACGGATGTTTATCCTGCTCAACACTTGTCCCTCTGAGTCATTAAATTAGGTGGGTACATCATAAAATACTGATCCATCGTGCAGCATGGAAAGCAGAGGGCTGAGGGAGCCATCGCAGGTAATTCGCAGGCTGGCATATGCAGAAGAGCATGTGTTTTTCAGTACCCTGATAACAGCTGTGCCTGGTTAACCGGGAAAACTGCCAGGGAGCAGATTCAGAGTAATGCATCTGAGCAATGAATAAATGACATAAACCATATTAAGTACAGTAATTCATTTGAATTTTGTCTGCAAGATGTTTCACAGCAGCGTGCAATACAAATGACTCGGTATCTGCTCGCGTGCTTTTCCCTTGTGGGCTGGCATTAAATCCATGCAGAGTCATTGCTGCACTGTGCTTAGCACCAAATGATTCAGCCTGAAAGTACATTGCATTAAAACCCACATCACAGTGTCTGGCCCAAATTGTACTCTCAGCTGCAGCACTGTTAGATGAGGCAGTGTGCAGTCACTCTGATACTGCACTGAAGTAAAAATCCAAATTTCAATGGTAGAGTGGGGCCTGAGCATGGTATTCCCAACCTCTGGAGAGACTGCCAGAAACTAGAAACTCCTGACTTGCTTCCCTGCTATACCCACACTCAAACATGATTTTAGAGTGGTCAGCTAAAAGAATAAATCCTTACAAATAGATGATAGAGAAAACCACCTAGAAAGCATCCCAATACTGGCCTAATTTCCCCATCTGGGAGGAGAGGAATCACAAGCCTCTTTGACTGCACAGGAGACTTTCAGGGGAAAACTGTGCATAGTTTATGGATTTGTGTGGAACAGTTAGGAAATCACTTGAACCTTGAAATGGAGAACGGAAGGTTAGTTTAAGTCTTGAACTGAAAAAAAAACCCAAAATTCAAACATGCCCTGGCCATTTAAGACATCAAATATAAAATAAAACAAAATTAAGGTTAGAATGTAAAGATTTGAAATTTGAAAATTAGTCAGAGATTCTGACTGCTATCAAAATAGAGCCCTAGATCCTTGACAAAGAGCAAACTAGTACTGCGTATTATAGTTTGAAATAGTGTTGTTTATTTGAAATGAACAGATCTATGCTAATTTCTGCGTGCTTATCACCTAGTTATGGCTGTTTTTCATAAAGCCATGAAGATTTTCAAATATTATGCTGAAAGCTCTCTCTGCAGAAGTACTTTGTTTGAGTACTACATTTTTCTGCTTTCTATCATTTCCATTGCATGACAGGCTCTTGGATTTTTTTTTTTTCAAAAGAAAAGCCCAGGAATTATTTTATTTCTTTCTTAATTTTTATCAAAAGGAATGGAAAGACAAAAAAAAACAAGATAAAGTTAAATGGAATGTAGAAGTAATTTCGTTAAATCAAAAACACAGCTGACCTCTAGTGGTTGCTTGTAAGAATTAAAGTTGTTTAAATACAAGAAAAAAAAAACACACTTTTTTCTGATGAAATTTTCAGTCTGGATTTAGAGATTTTCTCCTCTGTTTCTTTAGAAGGTGTTTCTTCTTTTTCCTCCTGTATTTCTCTGCCAATTCCAGGCCCTTTTCAGATGGCATCCAAGAGTTTGGGGACAAAGATAAAGGACATAAAAGTCCAATGTTTAGGTTGCTTTAAAGCAATTTTTAAGCACAAGTTTGGATTTTTTATAAAATAATTTTTTTAAAAAACATACTGTTTAAAGTATCATTTCCATTTTAATCAAAAAAACAGTGTTTTCAATAGGAATTTGTATTGCTCAGTTTTACCCTACCAAGTATTGCATAAAATTGGCTAGTCAGAAAGTAGCTTTCAGTAAAACTCCATATGTTTGCCTCTATAACCAGTATTATTTGTTTGCCTAAGACTTTTGTTTTAAAGGAGGGTTAATTTTTTTTGTTAAAGCTCAGAATTTTTTTAAATGTCAGTGAAAGTGAAAAAAAATTGTATATCTAAATATATAAACATATATATGTATGTATGTAAATATGGTATTTCCTTCCAGGTATCCTCAAGGATCTTCATGAATCGCTCTCTACAGACGCTTGGTGCGTTTTTGTAGCTACCCCACCTAACATGTAGTAACATCAAGAGCACCTTTGTAGTGACACGTCACCATGCCAAGTTTGTTGTTGAAGGACCATTTTCTGCAAGTTGGGAATTTAAACCACAGCATGATTTTATCATTTAGCTTGGTAAGGCACTGGCACTATTCAGTATCCAAGTGGCACTTCTGATCTACGTAGAAGGGTGGCTAAGGGTGACCCTGAGCAGCAGAAGAGCGGGCAGGCTGCACAGCCCGCACCAGTGCCCCAGGTACCTCGTAGATGTGCTTTGACAGCAGCAGCATCCCAGACTTTCACCAGCCCAGAGCAACAGTAGACCACCTCAGGTGTTAGCCTGTGCCTAGTCTGTCTGGTGGGCACGGCTCTGTTTTTTTATCATACTGTGAGATGGAGTTCCATACTTTTAAGGGATTGGCCAGATTGCCCTCAACAGCCTGTACTGCACACAAGTCTCACGGATAGGGCTGAAAGGACCCCATGTGAGCAGCAACTCACAGCTGCTTTGTCCAAGGAAGAGCCCCAGCTGCAGTCTCACCTGTGGGAACAGCTTATTCTCTTCCCCCAGTCAGTCAGAAAGCAGGGCTTGTTCCTCCTGCTTTCCTGTTTCACCTGCCTGCTAGGCAGCATTGGCTGTGATGACCTGCTCTCTACACAATGCAAGAGCCCCTAGAAGGTCAACCATACATGGCATTATTCTTCTAACTTTTCACGTTATGTCCAGGCATTAGAGATTGTCATGAACATGTTAGCTATCATACACTTGATCTGGGGTTGTCTGAGGTGTCTCAGTTCATATGAAAAAGACAAAGCTTTTGCATTCTTATTGGAGATGGAATGGTTTTCATCATAAAAACCTCCCTTGTTCCTTGCAAAATACTTTTTTGGAGAACTTTTGTTCAGTTTTCCTTTCTACTCCATTAGGACCTAGAGCTAGCATGACTTCTGCCATCTGTCAGAGTGCTGTGAGTATGGGTGTGAGGCACAGTAAATGAGTGCGTTCAGCCTGGGTGATGCCCTCCAGGTCCACAGTACCCTGCAGCATCCTGGGAAGGGGTCCACAGGATGGCTCAGCTTGGAGCAGCACTGCAAACCATAGGACCTGCCTCCAAATGTCCTGGTCCAACATGCAAGAGAGCACACAGGGCAGTGCTTCAGTTCCATGTCTGCACCTGGGGTGGAACCTCCCACCTCACACAAGGCTACCAGAGCACTAACTTCAACGTAAATAACTTGAATTCCTTGTGCACTGAAAATATTATCTTCTAAGAGGAAAAGAAAATTTAATTTACATTCTCCAAATCGAGCTTTAACTTTAGAGATTTTTGTATTTACACACTTCTTTCTTCAAGATAAATCATGCCAAAGGTCAGTATAGTGGGGCAGCTTTGATAGTCTGAAGATATAAGCAATACAAGCCCTAGTGGAAAAGTAATAACTATTATTAGACCAGGTGAGAAGCTGGTGCACTCAAGAGTTTGTCTGCTTTTTGCAGCTATATCACTTGGCATTATAATGTGGTTCTTCAAAATGGATATATGAAGAACATAGAATTTGTGCTAAAAGGTAAGTCGAAGAACTAAATGTTTCTTTCCCTACTATATTGCTTTATGTTTTCTATCTGGCTGCAGATACCATTTTTAAGCAGTGTTCATATGTCTGTAGAGCAGAGGAGTCTTAAAAGTAATTACGTTAAAGAGATGTCTGGCTGGTGAGACAGCCAAAGGATTGTAGTGCTTGAAGCTCGGTAATTTCTTTTCAGTCTAGTTGCACATGGCTGAAAGATGGTGCTGTTTGATGGCTTTTAGCTGGCACGCAGGAAATAAACTGACTGTGTCAGTGCGATGGCTGGTAAGCAAATGTGTCCTCATCTCTGGTCAGTCATTTTAGCAGCACACCTCAGACTGGGTAAGCATGGAGGATAAGCAGCCTTCTCACTCCATGGGTACGTCTGAGCAGCAGACGAGGGCACGTGTTCAAGACACACCTACAACAACTTCTGTCTAGCAAAACTGGGCAACAAGAGTAGTTAAAGACATGGTGATGTGGGCATCAGCATGGGGCTTCACAAAGAGTGCACAACCCGAATTACCTGCTTGAGATCTCCAGAGGGGTTCCTGATTTCTAGCCTGGGTTAAGACAGCACTGCTATGGTCACCTGAGCGAGCTGGACTGAAGACTGCATGTGTCAGGATTCCTCTTCTACCATTAAACTTGCACACAGCTGGGTAAAAGTTAGTCTCCAGACGAGAGCAGTTCAGGTGGGGATGCTTGTGTTGCCTCTGTATCTGTCTGACAGTGATCTGCACCAGTGATGAAGCAGGTCAGAGCGAAAACTGCAAATGTTTTGGGTGGGCTTTAGATCAAGCATTTGCCAAGAGTCTTGCAGACTCTCCACTGGCACCTTTTTATGAATATCAACATTTTTAAAAAGCCAAGACAACAGAAGTTTTTGAAATGGAGCCTAGATGCATAATATTTTTCTTGTAACTCAGTCTCAGAAATTGCACTGGGCCTGTGCAAACTCACAAAATGCTAAAAACTTGTATTGACGTGTGTTTGAGAAGTTCCAAATCAAGTCACTGTAATACCGTATAAAAATAGTTCAAATGGAAAATCATCAACAGGAAAACTAGAGTACTAAATGATCTACGTTATTATTCCCAGAGTCGTTAACGTACTGCATTTTCCCAGCCTGTTGCAATTTATTAGTCCATGTTTTTCTATATCAGTATCAAATATTATTTCATTATAAAAACTTGTATGCTTGTTAACAAAAAAAATCCAAATTAACCGTCAACATATGTTACTTTCACTTTTTCAAATTAGAGTAAGCAAACTGGCTCTAATTAGTTTCCTGATTAATGAGTGGATGGTAAGCAAGAGAATTACATTAAGAACAATTTCCAGTTTACACTGGTTAGGAGGAGGTAAAAAAATAATTTTTCAACAGGGATCAAATAAATCTACAGAACCTCATTTTTTTTACAATGCTGTGAAAATATGCAAGGCATCACATTGTAAATTGCTGGTTAGGTCACTGGAGCAGGATGAATAAATACTGTTTGCCATATGAAATTGGCTAGTTAAATGAAGATCACAAAATTGTTTGTTGCTATATAAGGCTCATTTTTACTATAAAAAGAGCAATTTTAATTTACAGGGGCTTAAGGCAATTTTCCATCTAATTTTATGTTTTATAATGGCTGCTAAAACACTGGTGCCTTATTAGTTTGTGTGGTCGAATATATATTGTTTCCAAATTTCGAGGCCATTGGTTTATCTTGACCAAGCAAAGCATGATTACTTTTTCTTCCTAAAAGGTAAGAAAAATCTGTGCAGATCATATCAAGACAAGACTAAATTACATATATCATAGGTATGTCTCTTTTTCTGACTGACAGAAAACATTAAGGTTTATTGGGGTATGGGGAATGTCAGGCTAACTCCACTGGTCAAAACAATGATCTTGCCTATGCCACCCTTGCTATGGAATCTCATAACTATACCCCTTAAAACTGAGGTAAATTAAATAGACATTATAACAAGGAAACAAACACACAGTACCATTTCTAGAACTAAAACACTTGAGCTCTGTTTTCACCAGTGAAGGTCCTTAAGCTTAAGCTTTTTCTCTACCCTGTAATTGAGAATCTACAGTTTCCTACGACTCAACCTCCCAGACAGCTGCACATGGGAGACTGAAGCCAATGTCCTTTTCCCATCAGCCAGAGGGCGGGCAAGTGCTGGCCTTGTACTTCAAATGATTGAACATCCCTTTTCTTGTCCTTGATGCAGCGAAGGAGGACCGCATGCCAAGCATCAGCCTTTCACCTACAATCCAAATTACTCCCAAGCTCCTCAACCACTTTTAAATCCTGTTTCCTTCAATGAGTAGCATAGCTGACAAGCTTCCAGCCTGCTAATTTTTTGGTTCCTTAACAAAAGTTCCTATCCTTGGTCTTATCTGATAAACACAGAGACTCTGGAAGACAAGAAAGTGTTGAGGCCATTTTCTTTCCTTCCCTGTCTCACCATCAGATATTGAGGAGAAGAAGCAGTAGATCTAGGGCTAGTTGGGACCTCCCGACTGAACAGCTCTGACAATACATTCCTAGTTTCTCATACTTTCCTTCTCTGTTTCTGTCTGCACAAGGGCAATACTAATACTAAACACTAATATACGGCTGAAGCTGTATAACCCCATCGTAAAAACTGCATGAACACAAAGCAGGGTTGACCTCAAAGACATTTCCTCCAGAGAGTTTCTCACGTGATGTGTCTCAGCCAAAGGTTTGCATTGATATTGTATCCTCTTCACTCCAGATTTTCCCAAGGTGCATAAGCCTCTGTTCTTCCTTTCCATATTCATACCATTTTTTCTTCCTCTCCTCAGATTTCCTCTCTCTCTTCTCCCTCTTATGTCTGTTCCAACCTTTTATCTTAAATTTGTAGTAACATCTTTCTCTCCACTCATTTCTCTAACTTGGCAGTTTTATTTTCAGGTTGCATAGTTGTGTGTGCTGAAGACTTATTTTTCAAGTATTAGTGAAATGAGCAAGAAGAATAATTGAGAGCAGTCAGTATAACAGGCCTGTGTGCAATTTGTAGCTCTGCAATAATTTTGCTTAGAAACATCAATGAGAGAAGTGTAGTCTCAGCACCTTGCAATATCAAACTGCTTTTATTTTGCATCTAAGTACAGAGCCCTTTGTGGTGAAACTGGGTAAAGTCATGGGAAGCTCTAATAACACACTTATTAGAAAGAAGCACTACGTTGTCTTCTTCCATCCTACCAGCTTCCAAACAGATGGTGAAGCAGAGGGAAGAGAAACATATTTCCTGACACAGCAGCACTGCCTTGTTATACTTTTTTGTATCTTGGTCCTGAAAGAAAGGAGAGCTCTCTCTAAAGGTTTTGCAGATGTCTTTGCCTTGCTTTCATATTATTTTGAACTTAGGTCTCTCTAAGAGATGGAACTGGAAACTGCCTTAGCTTTGGAAGACAAAATGTTAGATTTGATAAGAGGCGACAACTGCCCAATTGCAACCATGAGGCAGGGTGAATGCTGCCCTCTCTGTCAGGTCACAGTGGTGGCTGAAGAAGCTAATTCTGTTGGTGGAAAACTGGATGCAGGGGTAAAGATGTAAGATATGGAGTTCCCCAGCCAAGCCCCAGGTAGAACAAGGAACACCAGACGGTCAGGCATTGCACATGGAAGGGCTTGTACAGCAATACAAATGCACACACAACACTTCCAGTGGCAAATACAGCATCTGGGACTGCTGGAAACCCAAAGAAATGGCTTAATCGGGTTTTACAGCTTCCTTTGTAGCAGTCTGGACTGCTTTTGGTTAGTCAGGGAGAATTGCAAGACTCTGTGTCCAAAAAGGAGAGATTCCTATCCCTTGTCTACTGAGAAGAACACTATAACTTTGACTGCTCCTTGAGCAGACTAACACGTGATAAGTGATGTTCCTCCACAGTGTAGCAAGCTCAGGTAGGACATTCTTTATAGACAAAAAAATAGCAAAGTGCTTATCATAATAAACAACTTTGTCAGGTGTGCTAAGTAATTATCTCTTCCTTCCATGATCACAGAAGTAGAACCATATAAACATAAAAAGAGACTTCAATTTTTTAAGGTAACCAGGATTCGTGGTCATAAAGAATAATGGCAAAGGCAAGGGTTCTTTCCTTTGCAAGAAAATTCTTGGAGCAGCATGTAAACAGACCTTCTTGTGGTATTAATATTACCCCATTTATGCTGAAGCTATGCAAACAGAGACATATAAAATTGTGCTCCTAAAAACTTTGCTTGCCAATAAATATTTTTACCACTTTTAATTTATACTGTTTGCAACTTCACCCCCTTGCAGAAAAGTGATCCCAGAATGCCAGCTATTTGGAGGTTATTGGAGCTATCAAACATTTAAAATAAAGATCATTTCTGTTCCTCTGAACTTAACCTGTTGCTTATTTGGAAAGATTTGACTTGGCAGTTTGTAAAGCTTCATCTCATGGTTTGGTGAGAGAAGTACAGACCTTTTAGCTTGAATTGATTGCAAGCAGCCTTGTCTAGTGCCTCAGGGGATCTGAGTTCCCGTCTTGACCTTACTGTATATGCCTTCACTGCAAATACTAGGTGGTTTTTTTACAAGGTTGCTGCTCTCCAGTTAGCTATCTTGATGTAAGAGTCTCAGTATTAATATAGTCTTAATGTGTCTTGCTACATCAAGAGCCTGTATTCCTTTGAAATGAATACATTACCTCAGGCTTCATTTATAAGCTTACTAAGCTAATAGAAGTTAGAGATTCTTGCCACACTGAAAAATAAGTGTGAAAAATCAACCTTTTTATTTTGGTACCTGCATAGTGCCCACAGGATTTAGTACCTAACGTTCCTAGTGCTTAAGGTGGTGCTCATCTCAAAACAGCACAAATTGTGTCTCAAAAAATTATCTTGTAATTTAAAAAGGTTTTTGAAATAATGAATTAGCATATTTTAAAGCTTTTCCTTTTGGGTTCCAACTCTCGAGATTTTACCTGTAGTCAGTAGAAGGAGAAGAAGGACAACTGAAATTCTCACACAGTACTTGAATACATGAGATGGGGAATTCAAAAAAAAAAAAGAACTAGATTGTGACAAAAGCAGGGGAGCTGACAATTCAGTCTACCTCAGGGATCCTTAAAAGTCATTCTGAACTATTATCTTTATAATTAAGTGAATAGAAAAAGCTAAAAAAAAATTTATGAGATCATGGGCAACCTGACTTTCTTCACTTTCAAGTGTTTGACTTAACAAACCATCTAATTGTCCTTTACCTTTGACTGTAGTTTTAAACTAATGTATAAATGAACACATTTCTACTAAGGTATGGACATCATACTATTTTCATTTCCATCACTTTTTCATTTTACAGGGGTGTTAATTACAGCAATTTTGATAATATCTGTTCTAGCATTAGTTATTTACTAAAGAGACCAATTATTTTCTATTTGGGAATTCTTTTGTTTTTAAGTTGCATTTAAAGCATTGATGTAGCTCCTAACTGACTGACTTAGATCCCATAATTTTGGGACATAAGCCCATAAAACTTCATGCATTGGCAAGCCTCTGTTCTCCTTTCACTCCAAACCTCTTTTCATTGAGATGAAAACAAAGCCGAAATATTTGCAATTATAATGTTGTACACCACCATTTGCTTGTTATATGTTTTCAGCTTTCTAGCAGGAATTGAGGACGATGGTTTGAAAGCTGACAGCTTGCTAGCAGGGCAGCTTAGCCTTGGGGATCGGAGAAATGTGGGCAAACAGGTACAACTGCAAAAGGAGGTTGCTGCAGATCGAGTGTCTGCTCTGGGAACACAGTGATCCTGCGGTGGGGAGCACCCTGCTGGGGTCACTTCTCAGCTCTGGGCAGGCCGTGCAGGGGTGCTGTGGGGTCTGGTGAGTTATGTGCATATCTCCTGGAGCACCCTGCCGAATATCATGAAGAGATCCTGCTTAGCAGTCAAAATGTGCCACAGAGCTGGAGGTTTGTAGCTGTCTGCAATCTTCTTCGTAAACCAGAGCAAGTTTTGTGCCTCTACATGGAACAAAAAATGTTAAAAGAGAGAAAGTGAACATGTCAGAAACAGGCAAAAAAGGAAGACAAAGCTTAAACGCTGGCAAATGTCACTGCTTAACAAAGATCAGTGATGATGAAGGTCAGTGAAGCTGGTTGGCAATTAGCCTTTGGCTGTGTGAAGAAAGGACTTTTGACTAGTTAGACAGTGCATTATTCTATAGAGGTTAGTGTTATATACACTCACAAAATACTCCTATGCCACCCAGCTTGCAAGCATAAAGCCGGGAATAAAATGATACTTTTTGCCAGTTGGCTATATAATTTTCAATGGCCAAATGCCAACTGGCTGCTAATTGTTATTGCAATGAAACTGGAAACAAAGCTCTCGGTATGAATACTTGGACTGTTTGTTATATTCTCTTTTGAAATTCTTCAGGAAGTGCCACGAAGTGCTGCTCACGCCCACAGCTCCCAGTGAAGAGGAATCAGGTGCCTGTATCTGCGTGCAGCGCTCGGTTTGCAGTGTGGTGAACGCTTTCAAAAGGCTTTGTGCAGCCGAGACTGGCTGGCTGCAAAGAAAGTCGTTGATTTAGCCACTCTGCGTGCTTAGAGCATTTTCCAAAAATCTAGTGTATGAGGCTTCATGGGGGCCCCAGCAAACGTGTCAGGAGCTGGTGAAGGGGGGAATTGCTTTCAAATGATGAGAGAGGTAACACGCACCTATCTGTTATTAGTTGCAGCAGGAGGTCCTCAGGCTAGGAACGTCTCTGTGTTTGGTATCTGTGTAGCAGCCAGCACAGTGGAGTGCTAATCCACAACGAGGAGGGCCAAGCACTGCTATAACTCCAGCAAATAGTAATAGTTATTTTCACAGCTGACTGAACAGACAGTAGCTGCATCACCTGTGCTTGCTCTCTGAGTCACACCCATCCAAAATAAACACAAGGGAAATGTGTCTTGGATCATTCTCGTTTCTCTGCCCCCAAATCCCACTCCACAGGATAGTAACATTAAAAGAAAATGATTCTTAGCAAGCATGAATATATTCATAGGTACCTCCACATTTGATTGATTGATTGCTAATTAATTACAGAACTCAAGGCAGATCTAGGGAGCAAAGTTTTGTTGGCATTAGTTCTATCAATTCCAAATACAGATTAGTTGTGTTACCTTTAGCTGCCTTTGCTGTATCTACAAAACCTCTAGTGTGTGTACACAGAAGCAGGGCAGCCATCCTGGTATGTCCCCTTGATCTGCATGGAATTTTTGCCTGGGTTTAAAAAGAGGAATTTGTCCCCACAGGCCCACAGTTTCTGGACATTAATGAGCCCAGTCAAAGCAGTAGCTTTAATGAAGTTGCCTGATATTTGGATGAGTGGCCACTGTGCATGGGCAGATCGGCTGTGCTGCAGATGTGCAGCAGTTGCCCCTAAGACCAGCATAGCCAAGGCACATGTAGCACATGGAACATGTATGCGGACTTCCCAGGTTGAAATATAGAAGCTCATATGCAGAAAAAGGGTTTTGCCAGTTTATTTTTTATATCTTGGAGATGTGCTGTAAGTGAGCTGACAGAAAAGTTCTCCTGGTGGCAGAGCATTGCGTTGTTCTGCCAACCTACCTATGCTAAAGCAAAGCTCCAGTATACATGATACGCACTTAAAAGAGGGGGAAACATATGTGCAGAGATAGTTCCTCTTTCAAGATATCTGATTTATTTTAGGTGCTTCAGTAGCAGAAGGAGCACCTTTTTTTCCTCAGAGCTGTGAAGAAGGTAAGACATCAAAGAACATCCATAATTTCATCTCCTCTGTTAGCTAGCCTAAATATGACAAGAAAATACACATCTTTCTCAGACTTCGAGCCAGTAATGGTCTTCCCCTGTGGGTGTCACCAGTTTCAATGGAAAGAGTAAAGAAAGATAAGGAGCTCATGGAGAGTATGTCAGAGGTAAATGATCAACAGTGGAAATGGTGAATGTTAGAAAAAAGAGGCAAAGAAAATCTTGTACATCTACCATGAAAGGGAAACTGTGGTGAAAAACAGAGCATCCTAGTTTGAACCTAGAAGAAGAGGCGCAAAAATAAGGAGCCTTAAAGTCAGTCGCATAAGAAAAAGCATAAGCTGCCTTACTCACAGCTCATGCTAGACTTGAGGGAAGGCTCCTGACTCTTGACACATTGTCTTTACCTGTGATGATGGAAGAGGAAAAGACATAGCCTTTTCTGGTGCAGGTTTCTGTTTTCCCATGCTAAGGAGCCCGTAGGAAAGAAAATAAAATGCTAGAAATACATACTCCAAACATGCTGTTGGCATTAAAAAGCTGAAACAGAAGGCAGCATAATCCAGACTACACAAAATGCAGTATCAGCACATCATTTCCTCTATTTTAACACCAAAGGTCATTTTCAGCCCCATCAGATGACAAGATGAGGATGTGGTGACCACATTACTTTGGAAAGAATTACAGTGAATAATGGAAATTGATCTCATGGCCTTTGATTCTCACTCATGCAAAGGCCTCTCACCAATATTCTGGCAAAGGGGCATTAACCTAAATGTAATGCACACAGTAGGTGTCCATACTCTCAGTGTGTAAAATAGCATTAACGTAAGTAAGAAATAAGCCAAATATGTGTTATTTTGCAGATTCAGATAGAGAAGATAAGTTTCACTAAGCTTACTAATTTTGAAATGAAAAGGATCATTTCCCAGTCAAATTTCTAAACAATTTCACAAACACCAACTTTTCCAGAAGTTTTTCCACCAGCCGTCTTTTAAAACAAAATTTAATCATAAGCATGAAATAAGTGCAGTGGTAACTCACTCCTTCCTATAAACATTTATCTAAATCCAACAACACTGAGCAATTTCTTTGAAACATCCAAATATGATCATTTTGAGTAAATATTCAGCATAACTTCTCCAGAGCTGCCATTCTGGACACATTTCCTTCTGTGATTGCTTAATCACAGTGAATCAGATCTATCTGAAGTCCCTGGGAAGAGTCTAGACCTCTAATTTTAATGGCCAATTTATTTACCTATTTATTTGATATATGCTGATGTTTAATACTGTTCATGCAAACATCAGGCTAAAGTAATATACCACAGTTACATAAGACCTATCTTAAAATTAATAAAAAGTCATACTTCAAAACACCTATCTCTACCAAGTGGATGGGTAAAAATTTTACCATTATTTTGCTATTATTTATTCAACCTTGCACCTATGTAATTAGTACACAGAATCAGAAACTGGATCCAGTTGCACTGGTCACCTTGTAAACACATAGTGAGACATGGTGCTTTCTCAAGGCAAATCTAACATACTAATCAGCAAATACATATGTAAAAATTTATGCATGTTCTTGACTACAGTAGCAGTCTTGTTGCGTGGGAGAGGATGGCTTGTGATAGGAAAAAGAAGTCTGCACACGTAAGTAAGATCAGAGCTTTACTTGGGGCAATCCACAGGTTCTAATAGACACTGAGAGGTAAAGGAAAAGGGGGGCTGAACATAACAGTGAGAGAAACATAACATGAGATATTGACACAATAAACTATTTTGAATGCAAAATTATCATTGCTTTATAAACTATTAATGATGTTATTAATTGCTATGGTTGGCATGTCTACCACCATTTGCCATTTATTAATCAAAATAATAATATAAACATGAACATATTTAGAAATGACAAAATGATCCCTGAGCCAAAGACAGAAATGCCTTTCATTCTCCAGTAATTGCTAAAGGAGCAATTGCTATTGTTGCTGTTATGATGATCACAGAGAACTAAGAACTGCTCCAGACACTGACCAAGTTCAAATCACATAGGCCAAGAAGCAGTCAGTGCTACTGTCCCCTACTCTCCACCCTAATCTTCATGGGCTCCCAGAGTCACATTGCCCCCAGGGAAACCCCAGGAGACATTCCTCATCGGGGAGGAAGAAATGCTTCCCAGAGCTCCCCAGCTGCTATATGCAGTACACTTTATGCGATTGTAGCTTAAGTCACGGTTTGTTTCCAAACTATTACTAGCTTAGTTTGTGCCTCCAGCTATCCCCTCTTCAATTCCTGTGGTGAGAAACTAGTTGCTTAGGCCATACTGTCAACCTCAAGCAGTCAAATATTCATAGGTCAAACAAAAATTGGGAGGTCAATCTAAGCTGTGATTTTAAAATAAATATGCTGGAAGTTTTTAACTGGCCTTTGGACTTTTGTACCTTCAGAAGCACATTTTTAGATACACCAGGAACACCAGGGCTGGGAGTTAACCACTCTGAAGCTGTGATGCTGCTGTAACACATCTTCAGATTTTAGTAGTTGAGAAAAAATATCAAATACCATGAAAATTAGAAACACTACTTAAGTCATATGTCAAAAATATCACTCCTAGATCAGATGTCTGAAACATCCATATGTAGTGGCAGAAAATTCAAACAGATTTCACCATGGCCATGGAAATGTGCCTGCTGCAGATCTTCTTAGACACACCCATTCCTATGGGAATTTCCAAGATTTTTTTATTTCTGCCAATATTGCTGCAAACCAAAAATGTTAATATGAGTGGGAAACAAATAAGAAGAAACAGCAGAATAGTCTAACCAAATGTGTGTTATAAATCCAAACAATTACAATGACTTCTTTGCAAGATTCATTTGGCTGTGGACCTGATAATATTCCTCAACTGAAAATGCTCAACACAAATGCTAGATAGTATTTATTTTGAATGGGCTTACAAAGGCTGCTATATAAAGACCTCATTTCTAGTTTCATTTGTAAATTACATACACAGCAAGTGAAATAAAAATTATGGTAAAGTGGGGAACTTGAAAGCTAGTGTTTCTGCAGCAGAATTTTAATTGCTTAGAAATAAATGTGTTCAGGTCAGCACATAGTGTAACAGCTTGAATAGTTTAATAGTTGCTGAATTCTGCTAATAACTCTTATTTTTAATGCAGTTAAAATTCTCTGCTATTATTAGTTTGTTTGCAGGGCATTTGCCTGCAATAATGCATCTTTTTATTATACAATTTTAGGACACACCCCAAATCAAGCTTCAGCAGGGGGAAACACCTCAGCTATAGAGGCAGAGGAGGGCTGTCAGGATGGAGCCAGCCCCTGGGAGAAAATTACAAATCCACTTGAAAGCAGCCTCTAAGAACTGTTTTCTCTATGTTATGTTGCATTTATTTATTTCTATCTAGTGTTGTCCTTTTTAATGACATTATTGTAGAATAACACAGAAGGGTTTCAGATGTCATAATTTTGGAAAAGGATTCCATCTTTTAGATGACCACAAAGCTGAAGGGACACTTTATGGAGGGATGTTTGTGGCGCTTAGGAAGGTACCAGGAATTCCTGCAGCATTATAGGGATCCTTCCAGCAGACCTTCTGGAAGATCCAGCTTGATTTTATAGGGTGCATATTACATCAGAGCCACCTTACAGATGTATGTTAAGACACACAGGCAGGGCCCTGTGTGCTCTGAGGCCCTGGGGACGTGACATGCAAATGACTCCTTGTCACAAAAATGTGCTCTTGAGTTTCCACTTTCATTCCTTAAAAAAGTGTATGGCTACCCTTCATGGCTGAAGAAAAGCTTGAAAACATAACTGGAGTGGTGTCTGCTTGAGTCTGCAGTCATGTACACCCACTGCATCTAAGCAATATGAGCTTTCTCATTCTGCTGCCATGAAATCTGTTGTTTCCTCTAACGCCATAAAACTCAGCAGTTTTGGCACAGAAACGACTGTCTTGCTCCAGTCAGACATCACACATTTTTTTGTTTGCTGTCCCCTTCTCTGTCAGGATCTGCCTCTTGCTGTCCCACTTTCCCCACAAGGAGAAGTTAACTGGATGGCAGTATATACACTTTCCGCTGTGTTTCGTGGGGACAGGCAGCTGGGGAACAGGCAGCCAGGGCTGGAGGCTAGCTAGCAGCCGGGAGACAGTGGCTGGAGGCATAGGCAGTCCTAGGGATAAGCTGCTCCAATCAGGTCACTCACCTTGTGCTTTTCTAGCATTCTCCTCTGGAAGGAAATGCTTAGGTAAGTCACCGAGCTATCATTTTCTCTGCAGAATATGCTCCTGGAACTGTCACTTTCTTAAAAATAACTCAGATGTGAACGCCTATACTGCAAAGCTTTGTTAGCACCATATTTACAATGCACTTGCCCTAAATAAGGTGGTGGGACCTGTGGGGATATAACCTGTGGTTCTTAATGTGACACTGTATCTCCCATTCAGAGAATATGCCATGACACAACTTAGGTTTCTTTCCTGAGATCCTGAATGGAAGTGGATGCATTCTGTCAACTCATTAAAATAAACAACTTGAAAAATTATCCTCATTTTGCAGAAGAGAAGGAAGATGAAGAATTGTCTATGAAGGGAATTTTAGCAGCAGAACTATCATGGGATAGTGATACCACCAATGCTCCTTGGTCGGAGACCTTCCTTCTGGAATAAGGACATCCACACACATAGTTGTACTCTTATGTGGTAGTCACAATGATAACTACATGGCTGTAATTTTAATTTCCTTGCATAGGTATCATATAATTCCATTGGATAGGTAGGTCTCTTCTGATCTTCACTGATTTGTTTCCAGTCCGACTGGAAGCTCCTAGGAGAACTCCGAACCAAACCCAGTATTTGAATTCCAGCCTTACCCTTAAAATCCTCCTTCCACTTCTTTGTTTAGAGTAATTGCTCTTTGTTTCCAGAGTTGTGTTGGAGATTGTGTCTCCATAAAACGCCAAGATGATTAATGATTTTCCTTTCCTTATGAAATACCATTTTAAAACTACTTTTTACAGTCTGAAAAGTAAAAATAAGATCAATATTTCATTGCTCTTTAATCTTGTGTGCACCTTTCTTGGGCTTCTAATCTTAAAAGTGTATTAAAAGCAAGGTCTGGATTTTCAAACATTTGTCAGTATATGGCTGGCATAAAACAGAGAATTTAATATCACGGCCTAATTTGAACGAAAAATCATCTAAATCAAATATGCAAATGGATACTCTGGTGGTGGGCAGAATCTGTGTTAATCATTGCAGAACTATGGTTTACAATCACAAGTTTATTCAAAAATAGATAGGGCACAAAAATATTCTGTCCTAAAGTCTTTTTCACTGAAAGTTAGGATTTAGATTAAAAATTTTAAATTACATTTCTGCTTTTCACAGAAATAATTTTTCACTGAAGAATCAAATACACAGCACCGATGATATTTTGCTTTCATGAACCGGGCATGGTAGTTCCATGGAGCTGCATTTAGGTTTCATTCTGTGCCCATCCTCATCTGCAGATCAAGAGGAACCTCTGGTCTTCGTTTGTTAAGTTGCTGTATGAGAAGGGACTGCTGTAACAAAACTGCGCTTGCTCACCCTGAGGTGCACAGTAGAAGATGAAGTCCAAGGATTCCTGCATAGAGAGGAGAATAAGAAAGAGAAGTAATAAATCGCAGTTCTTAGATGGCCTGAAGTATTCTCATTTTCATCTAAAACATTTTTTTTACTGCTTGTTGAAAAAAATACATTTTGTGTAAAAGGTTGGGTTTTCTTCATTTTCGTTAATATTCTCAGCACAAAAAGTTCCATTTTCATAGCAGTAATTGTGTGCTTCTGAAAACCCAATCAAAAACACCTAATAATATCAGAAGGAAGATAGCAAATAGCTGTCCCAAATCTGAACCAGTGAAAGGCATTATTCCTCTTTTACCCCAGGAGTGAGCTGGGTGAAGAATTCATTCCAAAAAAAAAAAAAAACTGATAAGACACAGTAAAAGTTTTCCTAACACCACCACTGCATTCAAGCTACTCCTACATACTAATTTGCCTGATTTTAGGGCAAAATGGGAGCAGGTGATCCTGTGCCACAATATTTTCACCACAACTGTCAGACACACCTAGGAGAGAGAGAAATATTCCCAGAGGGAGAAGCAACAGGCTCTAGCTGGCTATTAGCACTGACCTGGCAGCACTCCTTATACTTCCCAGCTGGGCAGAAAGGCAGAAGCTGTAATGACAGACCCTGCCTTTAGAAACTATGTCCTCCTGATGGACAAGAAGTTTATTCCTTTCCAGTTGCAGTTCAGAGACCAGCTGATGACAGGTGGGGCTGAACTGCTGATTTTCTTGGGCAGTTTTACGTCTACCTCCTTTTTGCTCCCATGAAAGAGGTTCTGCTGTGGGAGAGCCTTGGAAAGGGAAATGCAGCTGAGAAACAAATTCTAAAAGCATCTCAAGGGTAAACAAAATGGTCAGGTGTCAGGAAACAGGACAAGGCTTTTCTGTTGTTTTGAGTTCTCAAACTGAAGAATCATGCTGAGAAATGGGACTTTTGGAAGGTGAAGCCAGAAAGGCAAAGCTAAGGGAGAAGTCCTGAGCCGTAGTGTGAGATGAGGAACAGGACAAAATGGTCTATGATTTGTGAGGGTACCCTAGGATTCAGTGGTCACTTACCTGTCTGGTCACACATTCTGGTGTGACTTTTAGACCCAGGCATCTAAAAGCTTTCAACATCAGTGCTTAAAACTTTTTCAGACACTTTTAATCCTTCTCTCTTCTTTATCTGCAGGTTTTTTCAGGGGTGGGAGGATGAAGAAGTTGTTTTTTCACTCTCTCTTCCTAGTGGAAATAGCTATGAGGGATCGAGAAAGTCTCTTTTGTCTCCCCTTTATCCATTTTGGTTAGCAGAATTGTTCCACTTGTAAACTCAAGTGATTACAAACACATCCACAACTTCTCAGGTCATCTGACACATTCATTAGGAAATCAAAGGTCTTTTCCAGTTAGGAAGAAGTCTTTGCATTAAATACTAAAATAGAAGCACTCTGGCATTCCAAAATATTCTGTACCAGATTTCTTACATTTCGTAGAGACTAATATAGTTCCAAGTTTTCTTCAGGGCAAGACTAACAACTTTTTACTGAAGAAAAAAACAAAGTTCCTGAAACATCCAAATAGGTTTTGTCTTTTCCACAATAAAAGATTGCACATATTTTAAAGTTAATTGAAGTTTTGTGATTTGTTTTTGTGTGCAAGGTGATACAAAATGTCACATTCTTTATTGGCCAAGTTCATTGGATCTCTCTTTTTTTTTTCTTCCTCATAAGACCCATGTAGCTCCATATATTGGACCCATTGTGTATTGACTGCTAGATGTTTTTACATTTTTATGTTTTGTTTTGAATTATAATGATGTTTTGTTTTTAGGTATCAACTCCTCTAAGTTGGAGTATGGGCTTACAAACATACCACAAATATAGCAGCCAAATCCAGATATTGGCAAGTTACTGAGAAAGCATAGTTCATAGCATACTATGCATTTATATTGGCCTTGCTTCACCTCTTCAGGCATAATGGGATGCATTTGTCTTGGATTGATTTGGATTTATACATATACTGTTAGAGGGTGTTAAATAACACAGTCAAAGAAAATTTAGACAACATACATTAAGGCACAGGCACATGATTGAACACAGTCTAGTTGCAGCAGCTCCCATGATGATGACAAATTTATTAATCCATTTTTACTTGATCACATTGAACTGTGACTCTGTGTCCACAAAATTTAACATGTTCTGACCTCATTGAGTGACTTACAGTAGGGCTAGATGACATGACTGCATGTTGTTAGACAGCACATAATGTGCCAAGCACTGTTTTGGCTAACAAGATGTATCCAGCCGGAACAGATATTTTTGTTTGTTGGTAGATAATCTTGCTCAGTGGAATCCCAATCCTGAGCTACAACTCTTAGCCCTACCATAATACAACTATACACAAACAGAACCAACCCCACAAGATAATAGGTACATTAATAGTATTCTATATGAACCTACCAGTCAGTGCAATTTAATATAGAATTGATTTATAATATAAAACTATATTTTTGCTATGGAAATGTTAGGGGAAATCTGAAGTGTTTCCTATCAGTACCTTGCTAAGCATAGGCATGATCTCAGACAGACACTCCTTCTGCTTGCTCTTATCCACAGTATAGGGAAAACACTTTAAATGCTTTGAGTATGGTTTTCTGACTCCATAGCTGCTTGATTCTATGAATTGTCCCTCTGATCTCTCAGGCTTCTGAAGTTTCAAATTTGTGAAGAATCTCACTTTAGCAGCTGTTGCCATAAAATGGCATATACGAGCAAATTAGTAGACACATGAATCTCCCTACATACTCATGAAAATACTGGAGCAAAACCAGGCAGACTGAGATATTACCATCATCGCAGCTGTTTCTTACCAGCACCATAACAGAGCCAAAGGAATAATGCATATAGGTACCTATGGAGTAGGAAAAAACTTACACAGTTGCTAAATTTTGTGCTGAAGCAGATCTGTGAGTGGATTTGTGCTTGTTCAATGGTACTAATAACTGGTTCCGAAGTCTTGTTGCAGAGCTTTGTGCCGAGCAGTGTTTCAGATGCCCAGGAATTTCCATAGCTCTCCAAAAGGCTACGGCAGGAAAAGCAAGCAGCAGACACAGGATCCTTCTTACCAGCTTGCTCATATAAACCAGGCAGCATGAGCAGTGGCTGAGCTGAGACTCCTTCTCCCCCCAGGCCTGAACATTCAGGAGCTGGGGGAGGGAGCTGAGAGAGTCCACATGCCAATTAATAAGGAGTCAAACATCCCAGTTCATAGTCCTTCCACTGCAACCTAAAGAGTAGGAGAGCAAATAAAGTACCTTAGCTCATACTTAGCAAGAAACTGTTAAGGAACCATTTAAATGATCCCTTTGAATTTCATAGCAAAGATATAGCTAGAAAGTGTTAGCAGAGAATGTCTGCCCATGGCCCCAAATATATGGGGTTTATGGTTTATGATTTTTTTGCTAGGTAGCAGCTCCATTCTGTCAGCATCCCTCTTATTTTCTTCCAGGTTTTGACAAAGCGTCTTTACTTCTAGCTCAAGCTACAATTTTCCCAGCAAGTCAGTGCTGGTAAGAAGGTGTCTGACTCCAATATTTCTTAACAGAAAACAGCACTTCTAGCTTTACAAGACCCCAAAGGAGAAAAATAAGGCCTGCAATAACAGAAAATCTGCATTTAACCAGGTCAGTCTCTCCTGTACACAGAGTCTGTAAGCAGGTCAGTGAAGTTTCGCACACTGAGCATGGGACTTACCCCACTGGTTTCCCTCTGAGACTCCCCCAGGGCAGGACTCTATCCATCACTGGCATTTTCCACGCCTTGCACTGCCCTCCCTATTTCCCCTCCCAGATGCAGAGAACAGGGCAGATTCAAAATCTGCTAACGAGCCGCAACTGGCACACAGTGACAGAGCCCGAAGGCTGGGCCCAGCATTGCTGCCAGGGGCCCCACGTTCAAAGGAGCTGTGTAGGAGGCACGTTCCTTAGCTTCAGCCATGCACCATATCCTTTCCTCAGGATAAAAAGCCTTCCCATGACTCTATTCACAGCCCTATCCTAACACACAGTCTTGTGCCCCGGACATATACTGCCCCTCAGCATTTGACTAGGGATGTGGGATTCACCCAGCCAGGCAGAAGCAGCTGAGTCTATATAAGCATTGGAAACCAGCAGGGGCTACAGATAGTGGTTCCCATCACTGAGACCATTCTGATTCAAGAATATCAATGTGGTAAATGGCTACTTCAGGCTATCTGAGCAGCAAAGTCTGAATTCAGTGTTGCTGGCACCAAAATACTAACATACACAGCAACCATATCCATAACAAAGTGAGATGGGGTTTATCTTTTCTTCTCCCTCCCTCGCCTCATTGCTTCCTTCTCTCCATCTCAGTCTATTGAATAAAGACTTCCAAAGCTTTTACTGTTCAAAACAAGAGGACTTTTCTCTGTTAAAATTATGAAGATCTCTAATGAGTTATATGTTATGGCAGCAACTTGATGCTAATGAATTACAGAAGAGAGGCTGGCAGCAGAAACCTTACATAAGTTGCAGTCTGCCCAATTATACTTACAGGCAGTGTGTGCTGGGTAGCAGCAAGTGAACTATTCCAACAGAACATAAATGAATTTAATTGTTTTCCTGTAATTTTTATAACAAATATCATTTGTTTTTAAAAACACATTTCTTTTTTCCTTTACCATATTCTCCTGTTTAGAAGAAGTTTGATCTGTATACACTGGAAAAAAGAGCACACATTGCTTAAAGATGAATTAAGCTGTGCTTCCTTCTTCCCTATTCATCTCCTCTGGCCTACCTTTTGGAAAGAGACTTGCACAAGGAATTTCTCACAGGTACAGTCATTGACATTAACCATCAGCATGGATAGACTGCTACAAACCCTAAGCTGACATAGCTCAGACCAGCTATGATTTTGCACTCGTCTACATTATCAAACCCATTGTGGAGATGCAGCATGTCCCAGAAGAAAAAGGAGGTTTTCTGTTAGCACAGCTCCAGCGCTTCCTCACACAGGTAAGCTAGAGTGACATGTGCTGTGCCTGTGCCAGGGATTTTGCACAGCTCTTTCAACTAGTGCATATAGTTTTTATATATATATATATATATATATTTTTTTTTTTTTTCCATGCTGTTAACCCATACTACTAAGCTGAAAAAAAAAAATTGTAGTTGAGACCTGGTCTTTCACTGAGGCCACTTGCCCCAGTTCTGGGCAAAGTTAAGCATTCCCTATATATAAAATACAGCTTATAGCAGTTTTGACTTTTTACAGTAAGGTTTTGAACCAGAGCAGCTTTATGATGCCTGATTTCTAATGATGGAGGTCCCCAGCAGAGACAGTCAAGGAATAAAAATGAATTCACTGGCACTAGCTTGTACTTGGATAACGTTTGGGGTGAGATTTTAAATAAAAGTCATCAAGGAACAGAGAGGTAAAATTTAAACAGAAGTCTTTCAGTTTGCTCTCTTCCAGGGGCATGGGTTAAAAGGATACGACTCTTGTAGTGGAAAGGCTTCCCACATTTCTCACTCCAGCAGCTTGTAAAAATAGTGGAATGGATTTTATTTCATTTTATTTTATTTTATTTATTGCTTTATTTTCACAGACTTTGCTGAGCCCAGAGCCCTGGAGCGTTCCAGCAGTAAGCAGTCGCTCTAAGAGGCCAGGGACTATGGCCCTTTAGGAGTCCCAGTGATGCACTTCAGCAACCTCGAACGGTGGTACTGCAGCATCTGGTGGTGCTTCCCTCCCAGCTGCAAGGCCTGGCATGGGCAATGCCTACGGCGCCAGGAGTGCCCGGACCAGGCTTGACCCTACTCTGCTGTCTCGGGACCATGCAGTGCCATGACCTGAGAAGAACTCTGCAAGGCAAATGACGCCCTGGATTTAGGGCAAAATTTTGCTCCCACATGTAGCAGGGCATATTCCACACACACACAAACCCCACACTGCAACTCCCCCTTTGCATAGCGGGAGCTCCTCAGTGAACCCCAGCAAAAGAATGTGCAGCTCAGATCCAGGAGCAGAATGTTGTCTTTAATTTATAAAGTATATACACAGAAGGAAGCCTAAATCTGATTTTTATTGTTTATGCATATACTATTTTCCTAGTATCAGCATAGGCTTATGCATATAATTTCATTTGTTTTTTTTTTTTTCTTGTTTAAAAAATATTTTCTCTTCAACTCCTACTCAACAACATCCTTCCTGTCTCTCTCTTTCACTTGGTAAATTTGAACATGCATGCACGTTTTTGTGCACATGCACACACACACACACACACACACACACACAGAGCCCCTGTTCACTCTCATCATGTTGCGTTGAGGTTCCTGGGCTGTGCATTTCCTACTGCCTGGCTCTAGGCTTTCAGGAGTGCCAAGCCAAAAGGACGCATGGAGCCCAGAGGGTTTTGTACAGCATGTTATGTGAATCTGGACTAAAGTTCACATGATTAGTTAGATATGCAAAAAATGCAAAGACTCAACTTATAATCTGACTGCATGAGTTGTTGGATTTGAAATGGAGGCAGTTTGAATTTACAGGTGCATGTGTGCTCTTAGAGTGGCCTGAAGCATGTGAGCCATCATCAGCTAAAACTGTATTTCTAAATACATGAAAGTCATTTCTAAATGAGATTTCTTCCATCACTTGAGAAGTGAACCATTTACGATTATGTTCACAGCAGCATTAGAAAGGTCGGATGGGAAGGGACTTTAGGCGCAATTGTAGTAGTCGTTACTCCTACCTCTATCACAAAGCCTCTTTCATGGACTCATGATCTTTAGGCTTTGCTGATTTAATCAGCAAAATCATTTTATAAGGCAAAAACATTTGATTTTAGGATCATATTCAAGAAACAGGCTTTTTTTTAATCCATATTAGTAAGACAAAAGCCTTTTTGATTTTCACTGCATTTTTCCATATTGTACCGTATCCAAAACCTAGGAGATACTAGATCTAACTGACAGATATTTGAACACCAAAATTAGCCAAGCCAAGTAGGTCACTAAGAAATGTAGCTTTTTTGCGCATAGTATCATAAGCAATAGTGAACAACAACATTTTGCCTAGAAAGCAAACTAAAAATACAAATAAAATATTCTACGTTTTATAAAATACAGTAAACTATGGATGATGTTATTTACTGTTTTCCTCCAAAGAATTGATTAAAGCATAATCTGGTTACTTTTGTTACTGCTGTTTAAGTACATGGCATGTTATTAAATGAGGTCCAACCATGACTGAGGTATGTCCTCCAGGAAATCAAGTGATGGCAAGGTTGATCTATGTGGTTTGCTTGCAGGACTGGAGCCTAACGGAAAACTCCTGGTCTGAGCCCCAAAGAATGTGCACAGGCACAAACAGACGCGATTCAGGCATGGGACTGAGTGGCCAACAGTGTAGGAATGACTTGTGAAAGAAAGGGGCCTTCAAGGAAAGAGTTTCAAGGGTGGAACTTGGCAGACAGGAGCAGGGAGAAAGCTCCAAGGGTAGGAAGGAGTGAGAAAAAATTAAAAAGTCAAGTGTGGGAAAATGAGACACAGGAATCAATAATGATGTGTGATCAGGAGAAGTGTACGGCATGAGAGTCTCAGAAAAGAGACGGAAAGGCTTTACCAACTTGTTTGTGTGAAAACTGGAAGGAATGTCTACCATCCTGAGTCAGTGTCACTTTCCATCTGTTGTGTGTTCTGGATGGTTTAAAAGCCCTTGAAGTATTCCAGCTTTTCACAGGAAAAGATTCTGGGATTTTCCTTGGGGGTGTTGGAGGG
Organism: Apteryx mantelli; assembly: GCF_036417845.1. NCBI lineage: Eukaryota > Metazoa > Chordata > Aves > Apterygiformes > Apterygidae > Apteryx > Apteryx mantelli. The sequence goes on along the minus strand of NC_089982.1, from coordinate 73,298,217 downwards.
GGAAGGGGTCCTTTTTCATTTAACATTTTTACTATTCAAATTACAAGACTTTCAACATCCTGGGGTGAGACTCAAAAGACTTTCCCTAGGAAGCCTGGGAGCATATCAGAAATCAATGGCATGGAGGATGGAAAAAGTTTCAAAAATGTGAGACTGGCAGGAAATACTGGCACATTTCTGTTTGATATTTACTTTCTTGGCATGCAGTGGCTCTTTTAGCGCCAATGGAAAATCCGTTAGTGCCAAGCCACTCTCAGATAAATCTGCACACAAAATACACTTTCAATTGGCATGTAACATTTGAGATTAAGGTTAAACCCTTGCCAAAATATATATTTTTGGATTCTAGAGTCTCTCTTAAGTAAATTAGACAACTTCATAACACTAAAATGCTACACATGGCTGATTTGAAGTTGATGCATCTGAGCTCAGCCAAGCCAAATGAATGGGGAAGAGTGAGGACACCTGACAGAGAAGGAAAACCGACCAATTAAGTTTCTGAATTATGTACCCATTTTTGTACAGACATCAGGGAAGTCACAGCCTACAACCTACTCAACCTGAACTTAATCTCTGTCAATAATTAAAGGACCTACTGCAAGAGTGGAAGTAGTCTTCCTGTGAGAGGGGAAGGTGAAAGTGTTAAGTGTATATGAGCACACCTTGCATCTATTCCTGCTGAGGGGTTTTAAAGCCATTTAGCCCTGTCTGTTAAATCCATGCTTGCACTTTAACCTATCCAAAAGCACAGACTTTAAAGTCCAGCCTTCAGATTGAGCAGTCTTGCGAATGCTGAAAGAAGAAAATATATATATATTATGGGTTCATGGGTTTCAGTTCAGCCATATGTGAGTCCTGTCCCCAAACTGGCATGTGGCTGGGGCAAGTTTGCTGCTGTGTCTCTCACTACTAAGGCACCCATGCAGGCATATCCCAGATGGGCAGTGCTCTCTGCAGCAGGCTGGGAGGAATTCCTGGAGCTCCAGATCACATAGCGATTTGACATAACTACATGAAATTTCAGTATAACAAAGATGACCATCTACATAACAGCTCTGAATCAGACAAAAATATATCATGGATAGAGGCCCCATAATGGCCCTATCACAATGACTAGAGACATGGTCTTTGAATCAGGAGGTATGGTGAAGATCAGGAGTCAAAGTCAGGAAGCACAAATTAAAATCTACAGAGCAAGACAGTTCTGGGTGCTAACTTCACTAGCAAGATATTCAGCTGCATGCTGGGATTGATAACAAGAACCTCAAGCTGGACTGTGTGCCCATTCCCCTCCTATTTCTTCTTTCTCATTCGCAGGCAGTAAGAACATTTTCCAGGAAGGGAAGATTCCTTGCATCCTCTTTCTTGTCACAGCTTTCTGAAACAGCACACCTTCTGAAAGACTGCATCTCTGCTGACGGTGGTGTGATGAGAACCCATTGCAGCCTTTGAGAACCTGGAGAATACCTGCCTTCAATATTCCATCGGGTCAGCTGGAACTCTTAAAGTATGCTTTTATATCCCCATGGCCATGTGAAGACAATACAACCAATTGCAAATAAATAAAAGGCATGAGAGTATTAGATTTGTCCATCATTAAGAATAACTCAACTACCCCTGCTGTTGTTTTTTACATGGAGCTTAATTTAAGGTATTTTTTATGGGCCAGGATGCATAAGCTCAGCGTGAATCCCAGTTACCTGTATTCCGTGATCCCATTATTATATCTCGTTACAAAGCAACTTAAAAACTCTCTAAAACAGTTCTTCTTGGCAATGGTAGAACCAGAATCTTAAACCTCAACTGTGTTAGCTAAGAGGAAGCCTAGCTTTGCTAAAAAATGCAGTTATGCAAGGTCTTCCATAGTAAGAAAAGTAAGATCTCATTGTACAGGTATTGTCAGGTTGTCTTTCATTTTCAGAGCTGGCAAGTGTTGGCAAATATGTTGTAAATAAAAGTAACCTTCCAAAATGTCATACTGATTATACATTAAATAGTCAGCCACTCGAGGCTCAGCTAGATGACAAATATCACACGAGTCCACTATACCATTTAGCTGTTGTGGTTTGAGAGCCCGGCGCAACAGCCTTTTTCTACACATGTTGTAAAAACAGCCATATGGCAAAAGACATGTCTAGTGACAGTATTTCCTAACCTACAAACTGTGTTAATTTTCTTTTGTGGTTGATAAACTAAGGTAAAAGCCAGCATCAAGCTGCTAGCTTTTTATAACATCATTTATTTCATAGGACTCATTTTGACATGATCTGTGATTTGTTCCACTATTTTCCCATACTTTCAAAGTGATAGCTGTCTATGATCATCCAGTTCTAGGAACCTAAGACAACTATTGTAGTAGATGGTTAATCACCTTCTGTGCAGGCAAGAGCTTCTTCAAAGTTGTGAGATGTCTCCCAGTGTTTACCTTTCCAACATTAATGAAGTGTTGAGCAATAAAAGGAATGCATGTCAAATTGTAACTAATGGACAATGATTTACCTCCACTGACTTTACCAGTTTTTCTCTCTCAGGAAAATATTTAGTGTATATTTTCATTAGTATGCTATTCTCAGAACAACAGGGAAATTGATACTAGTTAATGTCTCTTGAAGGAATGCTTTCAACTGCTGAGAATGGAGGGGAAAAGCCATGGAAGTAATTTGCTACTGAATTTCTTCATAATTACAGGGTTCCAACACATGCAAAAACAATGAGTCTCCTTTTGAAATTTTACGTGGGTGAAAGGTGAAGACCAAGCTGAATTGGGTCACTTGTTTATTCTTCTGATGATGACAAGCTTGAATACATAATAATCAAGAGAAGCCAAGAGTCACATTGACATACAGGAAAATTTAACACACCCAAGTCCAAGAAAAGCCTAAAATTATTTAGAGTCTTTCTTATTCAAAAACAGTTTCTGTAGGCTATGGTAGAACCAAAAAATGATAAAGTATAAATACAGCTTTAATTGCCCCTATATTTATTAATGCCCACATAGCTTGTGTCTATAGTAGTGCTCCTAATGATATCATATTGTCTATCTTGTCTGCCTGAATGCATAATGACTTGGAAAGCTGGTCATAAGTTAATGTTTGATAATATGCAATAAATTAAGATGAGTTAATGTTTGCTGGTACTGGAATAAGGTTTCTGAGGAAGTCACTGCAGAATGTACAACTGGCTTCTTAATCCATTGACAATCCTTACTACACACAGATATGACAATTTCAGTTGACATTAGAAGTGCTTTGTCAAAATGATGGTGAAGAAACCATTATGACTACTAGTCTGATCTTCTGCACAGACCAAAAAATGACACAGAAAATGCCCACAGTTAGGCTTCTTTACAAATCTAAAAGTGCTGTTGATTGAATTTCCTCTTCTGAGTAATGAGAATGATAAATCTTTGAAGAGAACAAGCTGCACCATTTTTTATATCAACTTTTTTTCCCTGGTGTTTAGAAGCCTAATATTAGCCTGAGCTTACCTGATTCAGATTAGTTTCCATAACTTCTTTTCCCCACTTACCGCTCTAGGGTTCCATACATTATCTCTTGTCCAAACCCCACAGCCAGAGATACCCTGTACCTTTGCCTACATACAAAGATGAAGAACATCCGAACACAGCCACTTTCTTCATCAGATGAACACACCGCTAAAGCTTTGATTAAAAGGGCTATGTCTATGCTGCTTAATAAAACAATGCCAGGAGACAAACTCAAGCACTAAACCAGTGGTTGTCCATGCCACTTAATTATTACCTTGCTCCCTGGCATGGTTTTGCCAGCTAGCACTCTTGGGGTCAGTCTGAGGGATAGACAGGACTACTCTTGGTAGGCATTATGGACCAAATACACCAGGTGCTTTTCTTCCCCCAGGGTCCCCAATGCTATCCCAGCACACTTTGCCCCCTAAACCCCCCTCTAGCCACTCCTTGGGCATGCAGCGCATATCCTCAGTTTCATGCTACAGAAGTACTTCTCTGTTGCCTGCAGCACACTATTTGAGACACTTTGAACTGCAAAAAAATCAGTATTTGTTTCATTACAAAATGAAATATCTGATCTTGCATGGAGTTTTCTCATTTAAATATGCCTGTGCATTAAGGAATGTTCATGTAAAATACGACTCTGATGCTCATGGCCTCTGACCCCAGTCCAATGTCCTGTCTCTGAACCACATTGCCCAATATTCTGAATAGCATTTGGTACAAGTCTCTACAAACAATGTGAATGAGGTTCTTCCAGAGAACTTTTCTGATTGGACAGATGGTCTAGATTTACAGTGCTACAAACAAGAATAAAATTTGGCTGCCTGGGTCTGAAGTGTATAATGAGTTTACATGATGAAATATTTTAGGACACAAATGGGTAAAGCTTATTTGTCTGCTTTTGATTTGGTAAAACAAGTTCAATTATGACAAGGCAGGAAAGGCACCTGTTTAGGTTTAGGTTCAGGTAGGTTTAAATTGTAAGTCTCTTCCTCTTGGGGACAGAGAAGGAGGTTTTATCAGCTTTTATAAATTCTCTGTATAGCCAATGGAGAGAAGCCTCTGAAGGCCTCCATGGAGCTTCTCTTCACGTGAATTAGTCCCACTGAATCTTCAGAAAGGATTATTAAAGATTTATTAATGACATTGAAGCATAGAGAAATTCAGCGAGTGCTTCAACTTAACATTGGGAACTTGCATCCAAACCCAATATTAAATCCAGATCTCCAGGATCCAAATTACTTCTGTACAAGGTCTTCCTTTTTCATCAGCATGAAGTCCAGCATCTTGATTTAAAGGTAACCTAGGCAGACAAATACTGATATCTAGGAATAAGAATACATCTTGAGAACATCTGACAGGTGATCAAATCAGACAGAGATCTAATCAGTACTGTTGAACAGAAGAGAACAGCATGTGAGGTAGAAAAAGTGTGTGTTATGAATTAGTGAATTAGTATTTGCTTCTAGAAAAAATATAATGGGGGCATGCCCAGTTTGTCATGGTGAACTCAATGATCCAATGGGTTCTTTCACCTCTAATTTAAAAAAAGTGACTTTACTAACAAGCATCTAACAAGATGCTTTTTTGATGAGGGCCAACAATAATGATGATGATGGACATACCCTTTTCACTTACAGTGTTTTTTGTAATTTATGTATATAACATTTTTCAAAGCATTAAGAGTATTCAGAAGTATGCTGAAAAGATAATTGAAGCATGTTCAGATCTGTCTTTCATGTAAATATGTGGAGTACAAACACACACATGATGATTACCAGTAGCTTAAGTGGCTTTTATCATAATGGCAATTAAGCCAAATTTCACATGCTCTAGGGTTACTTTTAAAAATCTGCTGTCTAAGACGACAAATCACTTCTCAGGAGTCTTTCAACCATTTGATTAAGAACTAACCATTACCTCCAAAAGCCCTGCAGCTGTTCTAGCAGAAAACTGAAAGGCCAAGATATTAAAAATTTCGGGAATAATCTTACAATGATTAGATTTAAAATGTTTTTGTTTATTTTGTTATGATTGCTACATTCCCAGAGAAGTAATTCTTAAAAACTGTAATAGGAACTCATTTAAGTAGCAACTCAAGAGGTGAAGGACTTTTAGTTCTCTCTTTCCTCCAAAATATTTGTTTTTCATTTTGGGATGTTAAGTATGGAAAGAAATTTGAAGCAGAAATACTAAAACATCTTACTACAATAAAAACGTCACTTTTCTAAATATACTGTTGCCTGTTTCTTCTGATCCCGGTATTCCATTCTCACAGCAATATCTGTCTTTCTGTGTACCAGCATCTGGGCCAGCAGATTGATTTCTTAATGGTGAAAAAATTAGTAGTATAGAGTCTAGGTGCATTCCTGTTGCAATTTGCTTTACTTTGTGTGTGTATATATATATGTATACATATACGTATATGTATATGTATATATGTATGTATATGTATGTATATGTATATATATTCTATCAGTCCTGCAATAAAATGGTCAAACAGTATGCAAAGAAATCCCTTTTTCCAGAAAACTCAGCCTAACAGTAATTGTGGGTTTGTAGGCATAGCTCTGTCCCAAGAATTGACCTAATCAGAGCCTAAAGCAAACAGCAAACATTCCTTTTGCCCAAATGGCTCCCTCTCCTCCAGCTATTTTACACATATTCTTGCACAACTCAGAAGCAATAACATGTCCTTCTCAAGGCAAATGTAAAATTCATGTATTAAGAAAGAACTGAGAGACTATGGCTATATTGTCCCACAAGATAAGTGTTGTCTTAACAACACAACTGATGACAAAGACAGAAACTGGAACCAAGAGGAGTTCCTGGAACGTAATATATTAAGAGGTTGAGAAGAAGGTTTCTGGAAATGGGAAATTCATCTGTGGCTTCAAGGAGTTCAGAATTATTAAAAAGATCCTGAGATACAGAAGGTCTGTAGACTGATAATGCTGTAAAGGAGATTTTGACTGCAATTTTTGCATCATGACATCAGTTATTTAGAACAAGATATGTGTCCCTGTAAAGATGTAAATCATATGATGAAAAAAAGAACACAAAATTCACTTTTTTTGTATTAGTCTGTTTGTGATTTTTGGGAACAGGCTTCTTACTAAGCTTGCCATTTGTCTCGGTAGATGTGAATAACAAGATTAAAACTTCAAGGGCTCTATCCTCAGCCAGCATATATTTGCGCACACGAGTTGAGGCTTTGACCTAAACTATTCAAAAGCCCATTTGTGTTTTAAAAATTCAAACAATTTTAATATTTTAATATTCCCCCTCGGGTTATTGAGAAAAATCAGATTTAATACTCACCAACCATCTGATTTATATAAATATCTTATAAACTTTAATACTGGTGCCTTTGCGCACTTAAGAGCCACATGGGATATGAGAACAAGGAAAAGTTGCATGGAAAGTCAGTGGTAAAAGATCTGGTTTCTTAATTATAAAGCAATAAAAGGCATGCATTTAAAATTACATATTTTAATATTTCACATAACCTATGCTGGATGCTGCAAAAAATGAGTAGGTTGGTTCTGAGTTTTGCATTTGCTTGTTGACTGTAACAAATCCATGTGGGGGGCCTTAGTTATGTGCTCAGGCGCTGTGTGGTCATATGTGCCCACTGAAGACAGAGGAACGATCACCATGCTGAACTCAAACTCTGTGGCCACTCCTGTTTTGCATATTATTCATATCTCTCATCTGCAAGATTTACCATCAAGGAAGGTAACTGGGACACGGGTCAGATTAATGTCGTAAAGTGATTTGCTCTATGGCACTGGAAAGACAGAGCTCCTTCAGCAGAGGTGGACTGGCTAATTCACGTTGCGTCTCTTGGGAGAGAGATTTAGAAAATACAGAACAGGGGAGATTTAGTCAGAAACACATGAAGTTAATTTATGGATTAGGTTGATGGTCTGGGATTAATGTATGAAAATATGTTATACTTTTATATTGAAAGGACTTAATGAAGATTTCATCTTTAAACGAATTCAATCTATCTAGTAAGAGTTGTTTTGTTTGGGAAGTGGTCATTTGGTTTCAGGCTGGTATGCTATGGATAGGTTTAAAGGTGAATTAGCAGCTGAGCTGTAAACATGTTTGTTTGATTGAGGGAAAGCTGTGGTAAGCAATGATATATTTTTAATCTGTGTTTATGGCTTTGTCTAGAACTGCTTTAGCAGTACAGGAGTTGTGACCCAGTATCCCAAAAAAGCCCTCCCTGCGTGAAGCCAGTATTACTGGGACAGCACCAGTGGCTCCTGCCGGCATGGCTATGCCACCGCTGATCCTGCCTCTTTGCCCTGGGGACTGATACTGTTTGTGCTGACAGAAATCCGCCACACAAACATTATTTTTATTTCTGATCCTAAGAGATCCAAAGTGACCACAGCTTTCACTAGGAAGTGAGTCCCTCAAATCTAGAAAGTACTGAGCGTGTCTCAGGGTTAGATATGTTTAATTAACACTCTTAAAAGACAACTTTGTTCCAAATCCCATAAACCTCACTTAAATTGATCACTGGAATTGGACAAAATTCAACTCTGCATAAAGGGCTAATATGAAGTCAACATACTGCTTAAGTTCCAACTAAATCTTCAAAATAAGCTGCGGGTTGGTGAATGTCACTGTAGGAAGGGAACTGTCCAGATGAGGGAAGTGGACATGGAGAGCAGGATGAGGTGCATGCCAGGAAGGGACTGCTCCCCATCGACCCACGAGTAAAACAGCAAATCCACTGCCAGATGCTGAAGGCTGTCAGATGCAATGTGAGTCAAACCACGTAGCAGTGGCTCGTCCCACGCAAGCCCCTGGCTACATTCAGGCTGACACTGGCCCATTACATCCCTTTGGAAACCAAATGCATTTAAGGGAAGCCAAAAGAAACCCACTCTTATCACAAAACAAGAGTATCCCCAGATGGCATTACAGTGATATAACCACACTGGAACCATTACAGAGGAATAACTGGCAAAGCTTTCCCGTGCTGACAAGCCCTAGTGTTGACGCTCCCTCTGGAGCAGCTACAGCCAGAAGGGCATGGTGAGCCAGAGCAGGGAAGGCTGACAGAGAAGAAGGAGAAAAGATCAGGCCTGCTTGTGCTGCCCTTATACCACACACTGTCTCCTTCCCCTTCTCCAGGGCAATGCAGCCGTAGCAGCCTGGGCCTGTTTGGGCTCCACATGGGGTTGTGGCACCAAACTGGCCAAGGGCTGATGTTGAATCCGGGCAGGACGAGGGGCGAGGCGGCAGTCACCCTCCGCCTGGGAGCAGCACTTACATCTCTGAATGCAGCACATCCCGAGCGAGGGAAAAGGTTGTAGCAACCACAGTGGTAACCACAGTTACTGTTATGGAAAAAAAAAAAAGTCACAGAACCACCAAAAATAAAAAGGATCTTAAAAAGTTGTTTCGTCCCCCCCCTCCAAAGGCAGGGTCAGATTATAATCTCTTCATGATAGATGCTTGCCTACTTAAAGTATTTGTAACAATGGACATTGCACAGCCTCCTTAGGCCATTTATTTCTGTCTCTCTTCAGTCTTTACCATTACAAAATTTTTCCTACTATCCCACCCAAATCTCTCTTGAACAATTTAAGCTCACCAATTCTGACCTTATCTGCAGCAGAGGAGCACTTTTTCCATTCCTTCCTGAAGAACCTCTGACATATTTGAAACATGTAGGACATCTTCCACCAGCCTTCTCTATTCAAGACTGGAAATTGCAGCCAGATGGCAAATGACTTACACAAAAAGTTTATATGTTAGTCCATAGCATCCAAGTCTATAAATATAACATGGAAATAATGAGACTGGCCATCAGAATAACATGTCTGGGAGAATTCCATTCTACTAATACGTGGGTGCTAGTAGCAACAGTTGAACTGGTGAAATCAAACAAATGGCAAAAATGAGAGGAATCCAGTCATCGTGTTTGAACTATGTGCAATAGGTATATTTTCGAATGGACCTTAATCTGCTTTATAAAAGTTCTCTAATCTGCTTGCACTCAGTGGAATATTGCTGTATAATCTGTAACTTCTTAACCCAAGTAGTAATGCATATTTTCCAATAGACATATTTATTATCTTCTTCCACAGCAGTGAGCATTGACTCAAGACAAGTATTTCTCTATGTGCCAAGATGCCTGTTTAACTCAGAAAAGCATACCTGTGCATTTTGTAATGGCCTTAAGATCATTATACATCTTTCTGAGCTCATTCCCAAGCAATATGGATATTGTTCAGTGACATTAATTATATTAAATTTATTAATACCTTTTTATGTAAAGAAAAATGTATCAAAACATCTACAGCATTTTCCCATTCTCTTCCTCCTTACTTCTAACATTTTTGTTCATGCCTTAGTATACTTCTTTCCTGAGCAATTTCAAAATTCTCTGTAATTTAACTTATCTTACAAATGTTCCAAATACATGAACAAATGACTTAGGAAAGCCTGAAGTGTGTGCAATTTGTTCTATAAGTATTTTCCTGGATCATCAGCTTAGTCTTGCTAAAGGGACTGGAAATGGTACAGTTAGTTCTGACAAACAAATGCTCGGTTTCTAGTTTTGTGTGTGCCACTCCCATTATAGCCAGTCTTGAAGGTGGAAAAGAGAAGAAGTGACTGGGACATGGGCCAAGGCTTTTGTCCTGCAACAGGAGGGGTTTTCTTAGTAGGAATGCCTAGATGATTCTCAAAAGTAGACAAAAAGATTAATTTCAGATAGCTTCTTAGGAGCTCAGATGTGGCTAAATATACTACACAGTGAGACCTAGATTAATCCCTGCTAACTGAAACAATAAATTGAGGTTTCCTATGCAGGCAGCAGAGAGATATAGGACCCTCTAGAAAGCAGTATGAAAATCACTCACTAATTCCTAGATGAGGAGTTAAAGGCAATTTTATTCCTAAATTTGCCACTTCGGTTAATCCAAAGCTCTCGTTATGCAGCCATAAGATAGGAATTTAAAGACTGTGATCCCCTATGGACATTACTGAGGCCCTTAGTCTATATACAGTCATAACAACTTTTTCCTGCATAGCTTGTTTCAATTTCTGGCCTAGTTTTGCTATACTTACTCAAACTGCAGCTCACCAGGTACATCCATATTTCCATTACATTGCATTTATGGTACAGTATGGTAATCCAGCATACTTCTTCTCGAACAGTTTTGTCATTATGAGCAGCACAAGAAGAAACCTAAGTTCTGAGCATTTTAAAGAAAATTTCCCTATTTCTGGAAAAACTGGAGAGCAGAAAGTCAGCAGATATTGATTATGCAAGTAACTGATCATTTTGAATAGTTTATCAATAGGTATAAGTCAATCTACCTCCAAAGCTTGAGACCAATTTATTGCAAAGAAGAGAACTGTAAGGGACTATGGAGTTTCTCACAGCAAGGTCACCATTCAAAAGTGCTCCAAGCTGATAGTAACCCAAAGCTGTTACCACCTGATGATCAACTCAGTGGCCTGAGAAAATTAAGTGGATGGTCTCAGGTGGTTTCTAGTTGTGAAGTGGCCACAGTGTGGAAATCTCCTTTAATATTAACACTAATTGGCAGCTCTACCAATGAGGCCTTGGATGCTTTCACAAGAGTTGACACAAGAGTTGAACAGGGCTGGGAAGACACCTTACAAGAGCAGACTGGGAGAGCCTGCACCATGGCTGTCTCTATTGTGCTGGCTTTTGATTAAGACTAATCAGTAAGGTTTGCACAATTTATTTGCAAATGCAAAGTTTGAAGTAATACTATTTATTTCCATTTATAGCATTCATTTCTCAATGCTCTGAGTACCTGAATGGCATTTTACCAAAAAAGGGAAAACTTAGCTGCATGAAGAAATCCTCTTTTAATGTATTTCCCCTACATAAAGATAAAAAAGAGCAAATTCAATCAGAGGTCATAAAGAAAATATAACACAGACTCACAAATCTGATAGGGAATTTGGTTTGTAAAAGCATTACCAGATAATACAAGTCACATTATTTTTATAGCTGGGATATTACATTCTGCTTTTGAGCCAATTGTAGTTGGACTCCAACTGGACAGCAGATGGTGTCCTACTGTAACACTAACTCATGTACAAAGAGGAATCTTAAACCAGCTTTTAAAATGCACTCAGTTTTCTATTTATTTGCTTTAATTGACTTTACAGACTACAGAATAAAAATGAGAGATCTGTTTAATCAATAAGCTGAATTAAAAAGTTAACAACATCAGAAACAGTGACTATGAAACATAGGTCCCATTTCTGAAATATTTTCCAGTATTTAAAGGAACTTCTGAAAGATGTGATCATATCACCTAGCTGTCTAAGTGGTCCTTTTCAAAGGCACAGTGAGCAGATAAGCATTAAAAATCCCATTGAGGGTCAGCAAGAGTCAGGTGGCTAATGCTTACTTGAGCCTTTGGAAATTTTCTCCTTACAACATACATTATCTGCCTATAATAATGAGCAATGTAAACTTACAGATGTCCTGATAAAGGTAAGGCAAAGATTTATGAGCTCACACTGGCAAGGACCATCTTTTTGCTCTGTGTTTGCACAACATCTAGCACAATGGGCATCTGGTCCATGACTAGAGCTCTCAGATACCAACTTAGTGCAATTAATAAATGATAGCAGTACAAAATCTGTAGTTATTATATTTACCCCTGATAACTGACATACTGTCACTGTGATACAAAATCTAAAAGAAAGAATGTAATGCATTCAGTTTGCACCCAAAGCCATTTTTCCTTGTATGGTATTCTTTTCCCTGATCCATGGGAGTTAACAGGAGCTCAGAGTATTTTCTGAATAATGATGTGAACAGGATGGTGAACAGAAATCTTTTACATTGAGAAGATACAGGTCTGCTGATGACATTGGACTTGACACTTCTGGAAGTAGGCAGTTAAAACTGACAGATACTTACAGTCTTGGAGCCTGTGAAAGTATTGCACAGAATCTGATTCATGACAAAGCCTGGTCTAAAAGCATTCCTCTAACGATTTCCCTTTCACATTGCTTACTGAATCAAAGCTGTGACCACTGTTGGATCCGATGCATTACTGAGAAGGCTTGTGTGACTCAGCTCAGGGTTATCTAGAGTTTGCTAGCCTAGACTGAACTTACTGTCACTGGGAGGGCAAAATTTGTTGAAAACAGTTTTGTCATTCATACTTGGAGGTGATGAAATCTTTGCCTGCTAGATCACATAACCATCATCTTGTATCGCCCAACAGAGCTGGGGCAGCAGAGTCATAAATGGTGTTATTCACATGATCATCAGTAAATCACATTTTTGCTTCCTCACAGAAACTCTTGGAATGTTTTGCTCCATTTCTGTTGTACACTAAGAAAAAAAATGCTCCTGTAGCCTCAACTTGTGGGAGTGATCTCAACGATTTTGGTAAGATTCTTCCTATGAGAACACACTTTTGACGTGAGCATTTAGAGAAGCAATATGGTATTAGTTGTTTAAAGAAGATACCTATTTTGCAGAAGATGTTTTTATTTATTGCATTATCCCAGAATATGACAGGAAATGTAGAGGTCACTATTGTCCAAAAGCATTTACATAACTTCTCCAAAAGCAATAAAAAGATGAAACCTAGAATCTGCAAAATTGTGGTGATTTGTAGTTCTTTGATTTATAGCACTATTGGGCTCAGAGTAAAAGATTTCTACAGAGACCAGTCCCTCTAATCGGAATTTTACAAGAAACGGATGTGCTAAAAGAAACAGAAAGAAACCAGGGCTTCTGGTTACATTTTCAGCCTGATTTATAGAGCTGTAAAGCTCTCTGTATCAGGGAGCTGACACCAATTTCTAGAGAGCTGTGAACATTTGTTTTCATCTGATTTTCCTGCAGGGTTTCTAGGCCCACTTCATTCACAAAAGCCCCCAGTGAAATCCATGTCAGGTGTTTAAGAGTGTGGGATGCCGGTGTCACAAGTGAGCTGGAAGCAAAGGACACTGAGGGGACTGAGCTTTGGGACTGAGCTAACAGAAACTAGTCCTGGAAACTTCTGTTTTGGGGACAGAATACAACTTTAAAGCACCAAATTGTATTGGAGTCAGGAGTGGAAATGGAGTTGAGACAGGAGCAGTCATTACAGGAGCTCAGACTGCTAAAACTGATCTGGTCTGGCACTACCAGGGAAGGTATAAAACTGAAGGGACCTGGAGCTGAATGGGAGCAGGTGGAAAAGGCATGAAGCCAAATCCAGTGCTGCCAACACAGTGTGACTCCAGCCCTCGAGCCTGGCCCTGCTGGCTTGTGCAGACACCATCTGGATTGGGGCACACCCAGAAAACAAGGCAGGAAAGTTCTTGAGAAATTGCTCCAGTCAGAGAGGAGGAGCTGGAAAGAAATGACAACACCAGGAAAGTGTGGTGCAGCCCAGTAAATGCAACGCCTGGGTCCTTTCTCACCCACAGCAGTAAAATTCCCCAAAGAGGCCCAGGAGATCCAAGCAAATCGAGCCCATCAAGCGACCAAGCACTGACGCCTAAGACAGGGCCAGGGAGCAAGTAGACAGGAGCAGGACAAGGCCAGAGCCGAAGGGCGGGCAGCAGCGGCTCAGGCACCAGGAGGGGGCAGTGGAGAGGAGCGTCTCAAGCCAGCGCTCGCTGTGGGCACACACACATCCTTTTTTTCCGTGAGTGTCTGCCAAGACGGGTACATCACCAGGAACTGTCCTTCTGGAAATGGTCTGTGGTTCACAGAAAAGTCGCGGTCTCTCTCCGGGAGCTGAGCTGTTTGACGTACGTCTCCATAGCCGAGACCCTACCAATTCTGCTCCTGCTTAGAGCTACGCATGGGCCGTTCGGCTTGCATTTTCATGCCCAGAATGAAGAGGGTGTAAAAGTCAGAGCAAAATAACCTGTGACCTCTTTTTGAGCAATAAACAATTCCCTTCCAGGAAACAAATAATGTATCTATCACAGACTACTACTATTGCTCGACTGGTATCCTTTCTAAAGAGACAAGTAGCAGATTCTAATGGAAAAGCAATATAAAATATTGTTTTATGCTAGCAGTTTTAAGCCTAGCATATCTTCATATCTAAGGCCCTGATCCAACACTGCTTACATTCCAGGATACTTAGTGGGGTTGTAGGCAGATACAACCATGTGTCCACTTGGCAAAGATTTTAGGATCAAAGCCTGAGGCATTTATATGTTAGCTAACATGTAGCATAAATTGGCAACTTCTGCTGACATAACATTCTCAAAAGTGTTCTTACTTTATTATGCTGTTAAAAGAAGCCCTGTATAATCAAATATGAGTTCTATGGTTACTTTGTTATATTAAATTATTAAATATTAGCTATATCGTTTTATAAAATGGTTTAGTAATGTGTCAATGCTATTTCATTTTAGAGTGTCAAATTAAAAAACAGTTATTAATTAATAAACCAAGATACATTTTATTGCGGTAATAAGGGCAGTTCTAAAAATTTATTAGCACTTTCCAAGGATTTACTTCCTCTATTTTTAAAAATTAAAATATATTGGTTTCTTAAATTAATTATAAACATCAAACTTACAAGTAGAGGCCCTGATCCAGCAAACACATATGCTTATGACTAATTTAACTGCATGAGTAACTTCATAGAATTCAATGGATGAGAGACAAGCTGTGATCCGTGGAACGCCTAATGCGGGTAAGGTTATTCATGGGCACAACTGTTTGCAGGACTGGAGCCAAATATAACACATATACAAATTCCTATCTAGAAGAAAAGGCAAATGAATACACAGTAAAAAGCAATTACATGTTATTGGATGTTCTAACAACTATATAGTCAATAATTAGTGCATGAATACAAATATGGGTTCAAAGATGCACAGGGACTACCTATAATAGATGGATAATAAATGTAGAGGTAAAATAAAATAGAAAGGTGTAGTGAGCTCAGTATAGTTCTCTTTATGCCTGAGTCCATCTCTAATTGAGTTGTTTCTTAGGTGCAATAACTATACACAAGAAATACATTTAAAAAATTGGGCCCACATCCAGCTATCATCTTTGGACCCCAAATATAGGTATTGCGCTGTCTAAACAGCATTTGTTTTGGTCTCTCAGGTTGTTTTAGGGAACTGAAGCAGATGCTTAGATTCACAGTGTGATCAGTAATTGAGAAGTAGGTGCCTCTAAAGATTAAATTAAAAAAGCTTTGTACAATACTCAGGACCGTGCCCCAGAAATGATTTACATGTTTTCCATTAGATAACCACTGGATATAATGTTAAAGCAAAGCCACGATTCCTCTCTTGCTTGTTCTCTCTTTGACCTCCAGAGCCGCGTGTTGCGTGCTGCAGAGGAACGCAGCCTCACGAGGAGAAGAGAAGGGGTCAGTACTGAGAGCTTGGCAGAGGAGCAGCACCTGCCCTGAAAGCGGGGCACTCTGGCTTTGAGCTCTTCAGGAAAGCATGGAGGGGACCACAGCTTGTGCTGACCTAGGCAGCTGTGTCCTAGGCCAGCTGTATTTTTTCAGAGAGTGATCCTAACTGACATATCCAATACCGAGTCCAATGCTTGCCAGGGAGTGAGGGCAATGCGAGTGTCTCCACCTCCTAACTTTGACTTGCAGCTTTGAACTGAGCCTTGGGAGTGAGTTATGTAGGTGCTTCATTTCTCATTTTTAGGCGCTTTTGTTACGTATCCAGGAAACTGTGCAGCCCAACCCAGAAGCCCCAACTGGTTTTCAGTAGCTCCTGTTAGGCAGAGAACATTTCAAATCTCTGTGGTTTATATTTTACCTGTGCTCCAGGGTAAGTAGAATCTGTATCTCTCCCACCATGCTGAAACCATGCAGCTGGGAGAGACTGGATAATTCCATTTTTGGCCTGTCCTCCATATTAAAATGTGTATGTGAATACTTCAGTCCCCCTGGGCTGAGCTGCAGCAGCATTAAGCACTCTGGAAGTTCTCCTCATGAATTGCCAGTAAAGTAGCTGGTTTGCTAATGTTTATGTTCTCGCATTTATTTTGCCCTGACTAAATAAATGCTGCTGCCAGGCACAAAACAATGCACCCAGTGTCTTTTGCACAATTTTTGCTGCTGTTCACTGTAAGCTTTAATATCTTTATGGATGTGTTTTTATCTCTTTACCTCCCTCCACCTCTGCTTGACACTCTCTGCATGGAAGACATTGGGATCACTTTGTTCACCCACAGGGCTATCCCTTCAGCTCCATTGAACACTAGCTGGGTTTTTTCCCTTTCTTTGAGCATTTTTTCCCTCACATAACTGGCTCTGTGCTCCAAATCATCTCTCTGAGTATGCTTGTGGCTCTCATACACCCCGCTCAGCTCCTGGAAGTACTTTGACTCTGGAGGCTTCCACGCTACACTAGGGATGTTACAGAAAGTGCAGTCTTTTTGGCAGAGCTTTCTGCCTGGTGCACATTTAGGATGCACACTGTCAGATGACTGGGTCTTTTAGTCTTATACGTACTGTGTACAGTACACAAATGCTTTCTTTCAGTTTATACAGGAGGAAAATAACATGAATAAGCCCAGTACGCCCTTATTTCTCACTTGCTATTACACTTTAAACAAAAAGTCCTATTCATATCTACAAAGAGTTTTGTGAAAGGGAAAGTGCCACTCTTTTCTTGGTGGCATTGTCACCTTACAGGTTTTGGTTCCCTATGGCTTCCTAACCATCCCTCCCTGCAAACGCCATATTGTCACTGCCACCATTAACAAGGTCGCTGCTCTAAATTTCATCAGGCCACTGACCCAGCTTTAAAAATGCAGTAAAATGTTTCGTGACACATAGCCAAGAGGGCCCTCTGTCACATAAGGGAAAAAATGAGGAATGGGGATTTACAGAGGCTGAGCAATTAAGCCAGTGTCACCTCTAGACTCTTCAAATTGTGAAACCACACCATGAGGCTCAATATGACCATTTCATGGGTTAACAAGGTAGTCGTTGCAGGCCTGAACCTGCCCATGCTTGTGTGAACAGAGGTGCTGTTGTCACTGGTTGTATACTGAGGCTAAAGTCTGGAGGAAGATGCAGGAGTTGTGCCTGAAGTGATCAGCCCGCAGAGGTAAGGGTTAATCAGAGCTGGAACAGAAAGCAGCTGTATGACTTTGTATAAGATCATCTGAAATAGTGGCCCTTCTGTTTTCCCTTTGTGCAAGGATTGCTTTACTGTTTTCTGACTCTGAGCTAACTTTACTTATCAGTACCCAAAAGGCAAGTCCCTGCAGGGTCCCCACTGACGAACGCTGCCAGGCAGTCATGCCCTTTCCTCTGCACTGAATGCAGTAATTAGAGAGATGCAATTTTCCAGTAGTGCTTGACAGCCTACATCAAAGGCACAGAAACTGTTTCTGGACATTGAAAAGATAAAATTCTAATACTAACTGATGTCTCCTTCAGTTTTTATTGCAGTTCAATGTAAACAGATGCTGCTGGTTTCGAAAGTATATGCTCAGATCTGTCAGAGTGTATATATTGCAGTGGTGATATCTACTGTAGTAAATGCTGATATTCACCATCACGTGTATACATGTGATTCAATCTTCTCTATGACATAAGTTGTATGCATGCTTACACATTCACAGATGTCTGTCTTTACATGTACACGCACACAAATACAAACATATGCATAGGAATTAAATGGAAAACCGCAACCCAATCTTAACCATGGTTTTAAATGAATCATTCATAATGCACACACACAGCTACAAACATTGGGCTATATTTAACTTTAATACTAGCAATGTAGAGCTATTATCTTCTGTGAAGTTGTATAGTTTATGAGTCAGATCCAAAGCCTGTTAGCCTGTGGAAAGACGCCACTGACTTTATTGGGCTTTGGACCAGATCCGAAGCCAATGGTTAATTGTCTCATATAATATAACTTTCCCTCCCAGCAAACTTAAGATAAACTTAGATTCTAATTCCAATGGCTCTCTATAATTTTTCCAAACAAATTCCTTATGGAATAGAAATGTCCATTCTTGTTCTGGGCATTTTTCAATGTATTTGAGTCTCTTCATTTTGAAAATTGAGTCATGTTAAACATTATACAAGCTTGAAAAAGATTACTGTCTCCAACCATCCTAAGTGAAGTTCTCATACGTACATAGTTCAGAAATAAATGTCATTAGAAACTTCAAACTTGGCTGGTATTAAAGCCATCTTTGAGGAAGGGAAAACAATTCACATTGAAGAAATTCAGTCTGGTGTTTTAGAAAATAAGAATAGTTTAGGATTACATGCCCATCTCAGCTTTCTGATTTTATTATAAGCTCTACCCAACTTTCTATTTTCTCTCCAGTGTTTTTGACTTGGATTGATTTTGAGAGTGTTCTTTAAAGATGCAATTATTTAGGAGGGAAATTAAGATGCACTCAGCCTCTTGAGTTAAGGCGAGAGTTCTCTAAAGATCTGCATTTGAGCTCAGAACTAACAAGGCTGTTCAGCTCTAATTCAGGCACCGTAGTTAACAAAAATGCAGTCAAAGACATTTTATTTAAGAGACATTTTCTTCAAGAGTCTTTCAACTAGAGATGCAACAGATGAGGATACAGTCATCCTATGTTGCCAATCCTCCTTTGAGTAATGTCTAAATTAAAATTCTGAGTTAAAAGTTCATGTCTAAGTTTTCTCAATGTAGATATTGGACACCCAGTTAATACTTATACTGCGTCTATAAAAAGGATGTGGCTAAAGTTATTTAGTTGCGCTAATCACTAAAGAAAGTTTTCATTTGAATTACTATTTATATCTTTGCAGTTGTTATCTGATACAATTGCTGTTGCAGGGACATCATGCTACCTTCTGGCTCTAAAAGCTCTCAGCTGATGAGGGTCTTGCAGGGTACTTGACTTTAGGTGCCCAGCTAAGAGGCAGTTAGAAACATCTTGGTCCCAAAGCCTGCAGTCTCTCCAGAGTCCTCCAGGTAGGTGCCTCCAGAGGGAATTCCAGGCAACTAATGCTTAAAGTGTTAAAGTGCTTTGAATACCACTGACTCCTGTTTCTCTCCATGTCTATTCCAGTCTCTCAGCACATATATCACATTTCACAACCCTGCTTTTTGTTTTATAAATAGAATTTAGGGCATATTGTTTATGTAACCTCCTATCCGAACAGAGGATGAAGAATGTCGCAGAAATAAAAATCTTTGGTCAGATTGACAACATCCATGACATCCCACTATCTCTTCTTGTGGTGGACCATGGACATGGCTTTCGCAGTAAGTCCAAAGCTTACACAGTTTTGAAAAGCACTCGCAGCTTGTAGTCAGCCGTGTGTGAGGAGCAGATACTCCTCAGGACTAACTTGTACAAGCTTGAAACAATATTAGGTGCAGGTCTCAGAGCCCCAGAAAGTCTCTTCCAGTCTTTTGCTCATGTAAATGGGAACAGCTCCTTTGGCTTACATGGAAATACTTTAACAGTATAAGGCAATTAGTCCCTTAATTTTAAAAACATCTCAGTCTTACTTTTCCGTATTTGTGTTAGCTGATATTTGCATAATAATGCCAAATATACACAAAACATTGCATCAAAGGAAAGTTGTTCTTTTACTCCCGCTTGTCTTTTGGAAATAATTCCCTTTTCCTCCATTCCTGACAGCCCCCTCTGGCCCCCATTTGCAGTTTTCCATTTAACATAGTTTTGCCATCCTTTGCTACCAAGCTCCTTCCCTTCCCACTGCCACTTCCTTTCTCTATTGCACACAGCATAAACCTCAGTAATAACAAAGCCTCTAAATACAGCCTCCACTGGGCGCCCTTCCTCTATCTACCCCTACGCTGGGCAGCAACATCGGCAGTCAGATGGTCTTGACTGTATTTGTCCTCGTATGGTACCTTCTTCTCCAAAATACACGCAGTGCACATCCCCCTTGCTATTGTTCTGTGTTGAACACAAAACACTTACAATGAAGACATGGCTCAGTTAGGCTGGAAGAACATTTAGTTTCTGCTGCATCTTTTTATGCCTGTGTCTCTGCATCTTAGTCCTTCCCCAGTGCTGATCACCCTGAGCCCATCGCCCCGTTGTCTGCCCCAACTTTAATGCAATTTCGTTTATAGCCACAAAGTCTGTCTCAGATTTTGTACCTTATTTCTATGAAACCTCCTTCCCCAGATTTGTTTTATAGATCACTATTAAGGCCTGAGTCTATACGATTTAACTGAGTAGTTTTGATTGCAGTGTGTGCCTACTAAAGGGGTTTGTTTTTCTTCTGCAGGGCTAAGCAAGGAGATATGTTAATAGTGTTGTTCACACTGCCATGAGAATCAGCTCTTTATTGAGGTGAATCCTACCACACCAGTCAGGAGCACACTGGCCAGAGTATTTGCCGGTTGTAACCGTTCACTTCACTGTGAGAGTTTCACTTTGTGCTGCAGCAAGGTCCTCAGCTGTGTCCATTTCCTGAGATGAAAAGGGCAGATTTGCATGGTGGATTTATTGCACATTCCTGCTCACATGAGGGAGAGCGTGTCCAGGTAGTTCCCTGTCCTGCTCTCCCTCTAATCACTGCAGGGCAGTAACAGGATCCAGCCTGGAGGAGCAAAAGCTCTATGCGATGAAGAAGTTGGAGTCAGCTCCGACCGGTTTATTGTCGTAAGCAAATCTCTATCAAATCTCTGTGCAGCATGTTACAATTTACTGTTTGCAGTTAAATGAGTCAGAGCTTTTGCTTCTGGTGCGGCCTGCTGCTGCAGAGCCAGGAGGACAAAGGGTGCAGGTTCCTGGGAGGCCATGGGCCAGCCCCACAGGCACCAGGCTGCGGGTGCCCATCACCGCCACGCCTCGTCTGCGGGCTCCCCGCTGCGGAGCATATTGCTCAGGCTGGAGATAGGCACTGCTGCGCTTCACACAGGTGTGGAGAGGGTTAAAAGCTAATGAGAGGGGACTTCAGCAACCCACAAGCTCCTCACTGAGTTAGAAAAAAAATATATATATAAAATATATGTGTGTGTATGTATATATACTCTTATTTGGGACCCCGCACTGTGACAGGCAGGGAAGAGGTCTTTCTTTCTGCCACAAACTCTTGCACTTAAATGCCTAAGTCACATCAGCCTGCCTTTGTGGAAAATTAGGGAGGGAGAAAGCCACCTCATTACATCTAACAGCTCATCGGGTGCAGTGTGTTCTATCCCAAGCAACAGGAGACTTACTCTCCAGTCACTACTGTGCTAGATTTGATTTGAACTGCCCTGCATCCCTGAGGAGTGTCCTGCCACTAGGCTATTTAGGCAGCCACTTTTTCTTGCTCTCTCTGGCCGTTTCTGTGTTTAATATAAAATTAAGCGGTATAATTAGGAGAGACAGAGAGTAATTTATCTCTGAGCCCCTAGTAAGCTGGAGATTAGAATCTTTGCTCTGCGTACGAAATACCTGAGTTCAGATGTTTCGCCTGAAATGAGGCAGTATCGGGGAGCTAGTGAGAAGTCTCCCAGTTTCCCCGTGAAGGCACCCAGCAAATTTGTTCAATAGACCTTCCACGTCCCGGATCTCTTGGAGAAAGGTCTGATGTGGCTGAGGAGACTCGCCCGGGACCAGGAGTCACCGCTATGAACCCAGCGTCGGGACCGAAGCGCACGAGTACCCCGCGGGGGAGGCTTCCCCCTCCGCTCCACGCGGCCTGGCTTTCGCAGCGGGCGAGCGAGACGGCTCGCGCCTTCGCTCCTGCTCTCTGGGGCACAAACCCGGAGCAGCAGGAGGCTGCTCTCGCACTGCCTCGCTCTCGCTCTGGATTTTGCCATCCCTCACTTTTGAGAACAAGATTTGGGCTCCTAATTCACTTGAGCACTGTGGAAAATACTTGGTAAAGCTGTCAGAGGGAAGAGGGCACTGATCTGTGTTCCGAGTTAAACTGCAAATTCTGGAAGAGTCTCTGAAAATACCAGAAATTCAGAGCAGACAATAAATCCGTGGTTTAACCAAAGGTTTGTACAGCAGGTTTTTCCAGTAGCCTTCTTCTCTGGAGCTAAAACTGAAGGAGATCCTCTCCTTACTTTTAAACTGCAAAAACACCAACTGTTTAACCTCCTGCCCGGGCCCTGAAATTTGCCTGTCCAGAAGTTCAAACTGGGCGTACACACAGTGACATTTCTGAGCGGGGTGCAGTTTGGTATTTTTAAAGCATGTAAAGAGTTGGCTACAGGCAAAACTGTATTAAAAGGCTGATTTCATTTACGGATAACATAGTCGCCAGCCACACGCTACAAATGGACTCTTTTGTGGGAATAAAGAGTATAAAAATGGCTTCCTTTCTTGTGTTTCCGTACGTGTTTGCTCACTCTCCCCGCTCTGGCTACTGTGCAATTTAATTCCCCCCCGTGGAAACTATCGCATCAACGTGCTTTCCCATGGCAGAGGATCGCCTCGTAGCCGTGTGTGTGTGTGTGTGTGTGTGTGTGTGTGTGTGTATTTGTGTGTGAGCCCGTGGTGGTACACGTATGTGCTAGGGGCCCCTCTGTTTTCTCTCGTCTGCCGAGGCTTTCTTGGAGTGTGTGGAGATGCGCGGGGGGGTATCGCAGTGACTGGGGAGGGGTGACGGGGGAGACGGGAGTTATTAGGAAACTTTGCTTTGGCTACTCTCTATCCTTGGGGCTGCGTGGCGCCAGCACCCTCAAGTTGAAAGGAAAACAGCCATTCTCACTTCCAACTGCCCACTGAGATCCTTAAGGCGACAAAGACACAAAAGTGAGTTTTATTTGCTGGTAAGCCAGAGGCAAGAAAAAAGAAAAGCCAATTCCCCCTTAAAAAGAGCCGACAAATCCTTTTTGCTCTTTTGTGTGAGCTTTTCCTATTCACATGGAGCGTTCATCCGTGTGATTCCCAACTTATTGTCATTACTTAGTTATTAATTGTTCTCATCTGGGTTTAATTGAGCAACCAAGGACTTTAGCCCAAGGGTCAGGGGGAAAACTTAAAGCAAAGACATGTTCAATAGGAATCCTGCGCTTCGAATATCCATCCCGAGTTGACATAATGTAAAAAAAAAAAAAAAAAAAAAATCAGACAAAGCGGAGAGATGAAAGTGTACGGGCTTGCTCGGAGCCTCCGCGTTGCCGTGTCGGAGCACCCAAAGGTGCGGGCGGAGGGGAGACCAGCTTGCGGAGAGCCAACTCAAGGCGATTTACGCCGTTTAAAATGTCTCTCAAAATTTTGAGGGCTTCTTTACAGGATAAACCTGGCCTCCTGCGCGATTAGACACCCCCCCCGCCCAAGCCCCCGGTCTCGTCGCGCAGGAGGCTAGGTTTATCTCCAGCCTCTTCTGCCAGACACAACGTGGGAAAAAGCCGGCACCGCGGTCTCCCAGTCCGGCGCGGCGTTGGGCGCTGGGGTCAGGATCACAGACATTGTCATTTGCACAGAGAAAAGAAATGATCGGAAGAGAAAGCCAGCCAAAAAAAAAAAAGACCCACAAAAACCCCAAACCCACCCCAGACCAGAAAGGACTGGGCGGCCGGAGAGGAGCGTGAGATGAGAAGAGAGGGATTAGAGAAGTGAGCTCTGGAGAAAGTGGCTGGGTTCAGGTATGTTGTTTCCTTGAGTTATTGAAAGCATCATTGATATTTAGGAGATGATAAAAGTCCCGCCTCGCCCCCAGCTACAGTCTCGCTGGAGCCACGGTGCCTGCAGAAGATTGCCTAGCCTCATTACAGCAATTATTTTCCTTCTAACTTTGCTTCAACCTTAACGTTTTAAATTGCTGGAAATGAAAGCAGCGAAGAAAAAAAAAGAAGAAAGAAAGAAAGAAAAGTAAAAGCCCCCATTTCTCAGCTCCCATTGCCTGAGCGTAAAGATAAAGCACGAGAAAAAAAAATTAAAAGAGGAAACAACACTCTCTCTTACCCCAGCAATCCGTCGCAAAACGAAACCGGGGGGAACCGGAGTGGGGGGCGTCGGGGCGCGCCCGCGGAGCAGCGGCTCTGCGCGGGGTCCCGCGTGCGCGGTGCGCGGTGCGCGGCGCGGCCGCCGCCTCCCCGGCGGGATCCCCGCGCCGTGCCCGCTCCCTCGACGGTCTCCGGCGGAGCCGTGGCGGCCCGGGCGAGCTTCCCGCAGGGCGGCACGGCGCCCCGGGAGCGCTGCGGAGCGCGGAGCCAGTCCCGCGGGCGGCGGCGATCCCTCCCGCCGGCTCCCCCGTCCCCCAGCCGCGGCACCCTGCGCCCTAACCCCGCCGCCCCGGCTCCTCACACCCCCGTCCCGACACCGCGACCGACCGGCCCCGGCCGCGGCGCCCGCTCCGGCGACGGCAGCGCCGTGCCCCGGCCGCGGCCCCGCCGGCAGAGCCCTCCCCGCTCCCCGGCGCGGCCCCGCCGAGCACGGCGTCCGCGCTGGCCGCGGTAGCCCCCGCTGCCCCCGGCCCGGGCTTTGCGGGCTGCCTAAAGAAGCCGCGGGGGAAGCCCCGAGTCCCCCTCGAGGAGTGGCACCGACGTGGCGGCCCCGTGCCCGGAGACCCGCAGCCTCCGGGAGCCGCGGGCGCTCCGGCCGGGGAGCTGCCCCGCGAGCCCCTGCCGCCGGGGACAGGAGCCGCTTCCCCGGCCGGGCAGCGGGGGGGACGGGGCCCCTGCGGGTCGCGGAGGGAAGGCGTGAGCGTGGGGCAGCTCCAGGGGCACAGAGCAACCAGGAAAGTCAGCCAGGCTGAGGTGCACCGGTCTCCCGAGGAGGACGCAAAACTGCCGCTAAGGCCAGTCCCTCTCTCCCTTGGCGCACACACACACAGATTTACTCTCGTGTCATCCCTGGCGGGGCAAGGAATGAACAAATTGCATCAAACAAGAGTAGCTTAAAATTAATTTATTTAACAAATATAGCTATAATATAAATGATAATAAAATTTCAAATATACAGTATATTACACAGTACACAGAGCCCCTTCCAAAGGAGCCGGTGCAGGAATGAACACAGGTAACAGCCAGCGCTGTTACGCAGGGACGGGAGAGGCTGCTCTGCGTTTCTGCCTCTTGACCTCGCCTCGGAGAAAGAAAGAGAAACGTCCTGTCTTTCGGCCCCTTTTCGTCATTTCTCTTCTACGAGCCCTTCCCTGCGGCTGGGTGCCAGCGGGGCGCGGGAAGGAAGAGCAGGGCTGGCGCATCGCTGCCCCGCGCCGGGAAGCGGCGGCCGCGCCTCGGGCTTCTCCCAGCCGGCGAGCGCAGCAGCTCCCGGCGCGGCCGGCGGGGCTGGACGGCGGCGCGCCCGGCGGGGGGGAGCCCGCGGAGGGGGCGAGCAGAGCCAGCCCGCGGGAGTCTCTGCCGCGGGGCCCGTGGGGGAGCGCGCAGGGCGGGCGCGGCGCCGGAGGAGCGGGGCGGGAGCGCGCACGGGCCGCGGGGAGCCGCGGGCCGGGCGCGGCTCTATGTGAGGTGGTACATGCTGTATCCCACGTGCGCCGTGTACAGTCCCACGGGAGCCACGGGCAGCCCTGCCCGCTGGAAGGGGCTGGAGGCGCCGTACAGCGAGGCGCCGGCCACGGCCGCCGGGCCGCCCAGCGGGAAGGAGATGCCGAAGGCGGCGGGCGGCAGCATGGGCTTGGCTGCCATCTTCAGCTTCTCCAGCTCGGCCTCCTGGAGCCGCTTGGCCTTGGCGCGGCGGTTCTGGAACCAGATCTTCACCTGCGTCTCGGTGAGGCTGAGCGAGCTGGAGAACTCGGCGCGCTCGGCGATGGACAGGTACTGCTTCTGCCGAAACTTCCTCTCCAGCGCCAGCAGCTGCGCCGTGGTGAAGGGCGTCCGCGGCTTCCTGTTGGTCTTGTGCTTGCGCAGGGTGCAGGCCGGGGGGCTCAGGCGCCCTGGGCGAGGGAGCGGCCGGGCGGGAAGGGGGAAGGAGAGAGAGCGAGAGAGAGGGACACCTCGGTTAGCAGCGTCTGGACCGGGGCACCCTGCAGAGCCCCTTCCCCTGGAGTAACTGGCGGTCCCTGGAAAATAAGGTCCCACGCCAAGTGACGTGCCCCAAAACTCCACAACTTTGGATCGCGCCGGTCCTCCCTGCCCGGGCCACTCCTCAAATTGATCTCTCCCCTCCACTAAAGCAAGAGGATGTTTTACTAAAGAACTTCAGAAAATTTCCGAGTCTCCCAGGGCTGAAGTCACCAGCAGCTAGAGTATCTCTGACTGCCCGGAAAAACTACACGGCGGAGAACCGGGCGTCCCCAGACCCTCCGCCTCCTGTGCGCACGTCTTCCCACCTTTGATGGGTAAGAGACAAGTGAAGGGAACGACTCTCGCGAAAATATACGTGCTGTCCTTTTTATTGGATTAAGGAAAAAAATAAACAAAACGGGCTGGTTTCTCAGACTCACACCCTCTTCATTAGGCCCCTGGGAACCAGATTAAGCATGTAATTAATTACGAGCTCGGAATTCACACTCAGCCTCTTATCTGCTGCTCTTCACCGGTCTGCTTCCTCTACTCTTATTTAACATTTCTAAGGGTCCTCAACCTCGGCCTGTTCTCGGTTTACTTAGTAAAAACAACTTTTCCTTTGCAATTTAAATAAATGAAGCCACTGCGGTATGCTCTGCAAGTCATTTGGGGAGGCTTTCCTGTCTCAAAGGGAGGGAGAAAGCAGCTCTGTTGGCGGCTTTGATGCGAGCACCCCAAGCGCCGCGGAGAGGCTCAGCCCGAGCCCCGCTCGCCGCCTTCCCACGGAGACCGGCAGCGGCAGGCGACGGGGCAGCGGCACCGCCTGCTCTGATTTGGCCGCATCCGCGGAGCTCAGTGCGGACATTAGAGAGCATAAACCGCACTTTCTGATCTCGGCCTCCTGACTTCTATTTTTGCTGTTTGAGGTCTCTGTAGTAAAGTAGCAAAACAACAATAATGCAGCTCTCCGGGCTTTCGAAACACTTGAGAGAGTAGTTTGTAGTGCTGAAGCCTGCGGAAGTCCGAAGACTGCAGCCTGCACGCCTGGGAACCCGATCTATGCGGATCCTTATAAAATAATTCCAGCCACTTTCAGAAAAAACACTTCTGAGGTTGTCATGCTCGCAGACTTTGTATGGCCAATTCAGCCCAAAAGTTAAGCTAACGTGCAGGCAGGCAGGGCTTTTTTTTTTTTTTTTTTTTTTCCCTCCTCCCCAGTTAACGTTTGACACAAGAAATCGCCCTGGCGTAAGCCGTTCTTCCCCCGCGTTTGAAGCCCATCCTCTGAGGCTAAATCAAGGCTTCGGAGACATTTGAAGCGTTTCAGTACTTTGAGAATGCTTAAGTGGCGCGGCAGAGAGAGGGAAGCGCAGGAGAGAAGGTTTGAGGAGAGGCCGGACAGAGTGAAACCCAGAGAAAACCCCCGCCAGACTTCGCGGCGCAGCCCGGGAAGGGGACAGACGGTCGCGGGGCTCCGCAGCGGCCGCCGGGGCTCGGCGCCGCCCGCCCGCGCCCCGGCTCCTGCCCGCCCGCGCCCCGGCTCCTACTTACTCGGAGGGGGCGGCGAGAAGCGGGGGCTCTGCATCCAGGGGCTCCGCTCCTGCTTCTCAGGGCTTTCCGCCTTGACGAGTGCATCTTCGGGCAGCTTGACGAGCCCCCCGACGGAGAAGTGGCTGCCGAGGGGCAGCGGGGAGGCGGGCGCCTCCGCCGACAGGGCGCCCAGGCGGGGGCTGAGGCTGGCGCGGGCGGCCGCCCCGGCGCCCAGCGGCGGCCCGGCGCCCTCGGGGCTGCTGGCCAGGGCCTCCCTGCCGCCCGGCTTCCTGTGGTCGGCCATGAGCGCCTCCACGCTGAACGGCAGCAGGGAAGGGGACACCTTGGGCTTGTCGCTCTCCTCCTCCCCGCCCATCGCCGCCGCCGCCGCCGCGCCGGCCGGGACAGGGACGCCGCCGCCGCCGGGCTTGCTGAAGGCGGAGGCGGGCGGCTCGTCGCTGCGGACGCCGGTGGGCGCGGTGCTCATATCCACAGCAGGGGCCATGCAGAGGCGGCCCGCCGTCGCCAGCGCCGCGCCGCGCGGGAGCAGCGGCCGCCGCTCATGGGGCCGCGGCGGGGCGCGGGGGCCGTCGGCGCGGTCCGTCCCCGCGGCGGGCGGCGCCGCCTGATAAAGCGGCGCGGGCGGCGGCGCCGCCCAACCAGCGCGCGGGGGGCGGGGCGGCGGCGCCCCATTGGCTGCGGCGCGGCGCGGCGCGGCGCGGGCGGCGGCGGCGGCCCGACGGCGGCCCCGGGCGGGGGCTCGGCCCCGCCGGCAGCCGTGGCCTCGCCGTCGGGCCGGGCGGGCGCCCCGCGCCGCGCCGCGCCGCGCCGCGCGCCTGGCGGCAGCGGGGCGCGGGAGGAGGCGAAGCGCGGCCGCGCCGGGGCGGCTGCCGGCCCGGCTGCGCACGGGCACCGCGGAGGGGACGGGGCGCTCAGCGCGGAAGGCGTTTGCTAACGTCGGGGAAAGCCGGAGTCCCCGGCGGGGAAGAGCAGCGGCTGGGCGGGGAGGCTCGGGCCGCCCTGGGAGCCGCGTTCTCCCGGAAACCTCTTCCGACAAAATATGGGGCTGCCCCAGGCGCGACCGCTCAAAGTGAGCCCCTGTATTTTCCACAGGTCAGCGGCACCCTGAAAAAGCAGGGATTTTTTTGGCTTAGTTTTTATTTAGGTTTTGTTCTTTTTTTAACAAACGTCGGCCGTGCCGTGTGCTTTACGTGTCTGTGTAGGTCCGCGCGTACGTGCGTACACATATACATAAAGTGTGTTATATTTCATGGCATATATGTGTGCGTGTCTCTAGATAATGAAATACTCACTCACGTGAAAAGGAACATCTCAGCCCTCCACCCATTAAAGTCTTAGCTATTTTGTTTTGTAAATTTGTTTTACGATCCCTTATCCTTGTGTCCAGGACGGATGTGCAGTAAAACGGAGCAGCTCTCTAATAATGTGATTGGCCGCTCGCTGAGAAAAGTTTATTGATAGCTGCAGGGCTCTAATCTCCTAGAAACACAAGAGGCTCTTGCAGTCATTTAAGGGTAATTATCTAAACGGGGAAGGACAGCGAATTCCCCTTCCTTTTAACCGGACCCAATAAAGATGGTAGATTAGGAGCATATAGATTATGAAATGAATTGATGTAACAGACATTTTATTAACTGATAAGCAGCAGGATCTGATTGGAATGAATTATCCTGCAATCAGCTCTGCACAAACACGTATATTCCGCACGCCTACACTATACATCCCTGCGGTATGCCCACTGTAGATATCATCCCGCGTGTGCACATGCCTCGCTCGCACACGCACAAACACACGTTGGGCTGGACTTCACGTGATCCCTCTATGTGAAGGCGATTTCTAGATGACTTGCAGCGTACTCCGTGCACTCTAATAAATAGGGACGAATGCGCGTAGCATGCATATATTAAACAACGTATAGCACATATATATAGCACAGGGCTCAGATACATTTAATTCCCCTCACAGTTCCTGGTGCCTCCCGAAGGCTCCTGCAAGGCGGGGTGCAGCGGCGCTGCCGCCGGCCCGACCCGGCCCGGCCCGGAGCTGCGGCGGAGCCCGAGCCTTCCGGGGCCGGGGCCGGGGCCGGGGCTGCCCGGGCTGCCGGGGCTGCCCGGGCTGCCGCAGCCTCCCCCGCGCCCCGTCGGGCCGGGGGGCCGCGCCGCGCCGCGCCGGAGCGGGGGCGGGGGCGGGGGCGGGGGGGGATTCTCGGAGCAGCGGCTGCATTGCTAATTGCGAGAATAAACAATCTGTCACGATTAGTCAGTGCCTCTAATAGGCAGACAAGTGATGTTGTTTTTAGGCGCCAGCAGCGGTCTGATCAAAGACTTCAGCTGGAGGGGGACTATTGAGGACGTTAACCCGCATCAAGGGAGCAAGGCGCCTTAGCCCTGGGACATCGGCACATTCAGCCTGACAAAATTAGTTTGATCTACCAATCACACGACATTTTCCCAAAGCCCGGTGCTCGGCGCAAAGACGCACTTTTTTGTCCCCCCCCCGCCCCCCGCCCCGCCTAAGAAAACACGCACACAAATATCGATACGTTGTGTTTCACGTAGTCCCCTTGATCCTACAGGTAGGATTTTTTTTTTCTGATCCCAAATGCAACCGTGCAAAAGAAAAAGTGATGTGTTTATTAGACCTCCAGGCAACTCCTAGGCTGCTTTCGATCTCATTGTTTTGATGGAAATATAAATAGAAAAATAGAGCTGCTGGGTTTTTTTTTCTTTTTTTTTCTCCAGACTGGTTTCAACACCGGGATGTTGCTGAGGTTTGAGGAGATGAGTGTGTATCCCATACTGAGAGCGAGATCCCGCTTTCATTGAGAGTTGACAGAATGAGATAATTAGCTCTTTATTTATCTCTCAGCAATGAACGCTTTGTGTTTACGTTTCTGTCATACTTGGTGGTATTTTAATCACTGTACCATAGCAAGGGCTTGATTCTAATTCACATGCTGGCAAGCGCTTGGGCTGAAAACGGGGAGCCAGTAAAGTTTCTTTCGTTTCTTGTTTCTTTCTTTCTTTCTTTCCTTTCTTTCTTAATGAAATAGAGAAGCTCTCAGTTAGTAAGGAAGAAATCAAGTTTACAAAACGAAATCTTCCCCGAGATAGTTTTCTTTGTTTAACAGGAGAATTTTTAGTATCAAAACTCTTCTTACCTTGCTTGCTGTACTCTGAGTGACCAAAATACTAATGAATTTTAGGAACTTTTTTTGTTTTACTTCTATTATGTTGATATTATGACTTGCTTTCTTATTTTCCTGCCTTGGCTGTAACTGAAGTGAGGGGTTGGGGGGGTAGAATAGGTGACTTTATTGGTGCTTGTTCCAATCCAGTGTTTTTATTGGGAACCGCGGCGCTTCCCTAAAGGCACTTGTGCTAGATAACAATATTGGGCAACCAGCATCCTAAACAGTCCCGTTTCATATAATGAATGTGCTAGGCAAAGCGATTACCCATAGCATTTTATTTCAGCGGGAATACAGCAAATGATGCGTGGGGATGGGAGGAAGGAAAGGAGGCAGCTCTAAGCCAATTCAGGGCATTGTCTGTCTTTTGTAAACGTTATCTTTAAATTAATACGGAGAAGTAAGAAAGAAGGAGTGTTGTTGTTGTTTTCCTTGTTTCTATTTTATTTCCCCCGAAACAGTAACTCTCAGGTTACAAGAGGTCAGAGCGCTCTTTAAAACACACGGAGCCTTTGCGGATTTGGAAAGGGCCACTCCATGTCCTGGCATGTCAGAGCATCCCGCACCCGGTGGTAAAGGAGCTTTGCTGCTTTGCAGGAGCCCTTCACCCCCCGAGGATGGAGCCGGCCACGACGGCGCGGAGGGAGCCGCCCGCCCGCCCGCGCCCGCGCGGAGTGCTCCCGCCCGCTGCGTTTGCTCCGCGACCCAGCCTCGGCGCAAGCTCCGCAAGAGCGGAGCCGCCGCGAGGGCGAGAGCTGTCCCGCAGGTTTTTGCAGCCCTCAGATCCCTTCACGTCTGAACTCCCCCTGGTCCTGTCTCCGCGCCTTCTCCACTAAACATTTAATAAGGCGAAAAGACTTAATTTCTGCCTCGCTCCCTCCTTTTTTTTTCTCCCCCTCTCTCCCCCTCTTTCGCTTTTCCTTTTTGCATAGATCAAACATCACCTAAACTACTTTTAAGGCTACAGCCACCTGGTCAGTTCCTCGGGAACAGGTTAGCAGGAGCGGTAATTTGGGTGTCCAAACTCGAGCCGATGAGGCGTCCTTGTCTCTTTAAGGCTCGGAGGAGCAGGGGCTGAAAGGAAGGCACTATTTCAAGTGGCCCAAATTAATTTGATCGCGACATTATGATGCACTTGGAAAAGATGAAAGAAAAGGCTGGCTGTCTCCTTCAAGATCTCTATAATTATAGATAATATATCCTATTTCAAAGCAATTAGCTCAATCAGGCGTAACGAGGCACTTTGCTGCCAGGGAGTAACAATGCCTTACGGTTATTTAAGCTTCAAGATGTCAAGCAGACTTCGAGACTCTTTGCTTTGCCCAAAAGACAACTTGGCTGTCTTGGTGAAAGCCCCATGGCTAAGGCAGTAGTTTCCCTTCGGAGACAACACGCCGATTTTTGCAAATCTCCTGCAGAGGTGCCACCTCGCCGCCGCTTCTCCAGGCGGCCGCATCGGGGGGAGGCGCGGGGATGCGGCATCTCCTCTCCTCCTGCTCCCTCAGCACCAGCCTGCCTCCCTGCGCCCGCTCAGTCCGGGCTCCTAGGGCTCTCCACGCCTTTCCTCGCATCCCGGGGCTGGTCCCGGCTATTCCTGCCCGGGTTCTAGAGACGCGGCCGGGACGAGCCGGCCCCCGTCGCGGCCGCCCCGCGCCCGGTTTCGGGCCCCGCTTCCCTCCAGCGCCGCGGCCGCGGGAGAGCCGCCCCGCCGGGCCGGGCCAGCCGCCACCGCCGCCGGGCTTCCTTCCAGCCCCCGGAGTTTCACACTGCAGTTGTTGGTCCCTTGCTTTTTTTTTACCTTCAAACGCCTGCAGCTGACAACGGTCCCAAGAGCAAACAGAGCATCCGACCCCCGGGTGCACCTTCCCGTGCATTAGCAGCGAGCTGTCGCGTTTATTTATGTGCGTACACATGTGTGGAGGGATGTCTGCAATAACAGCTAGCGCGGGGAGCAGAGTCTGAAGTGCTGAAAACCCCTCAGTCTTGCCCAAAACTGAAGGAAGGGTGCGCGGAGCGGGCTGTCCCTGCTGTTTCAAGGGGCGGCGTGTGCGGGTGTGGGTTTAGATCGAAATGCCAAAAAGGGACGTTCACCCCCCCTTCCCCGCCGCCGCTGCAAGCGGGGCCCCCGAGGAGCCCGTTTCGAGGGTGCTTTTCCTGCTCCACCTCTGGCACCGCGGCGCGCCCCGGGCAGGGGGGCCGCGTCGGGGTCGGCGCTCCGCGGGAGCCGGGGCTGCCGCGGCTCCTCCGCGCGCCGCGCAAGGGGCTGCGCTCGGCAGGGCCGCCTCGGCGCCGCGCCGCCCCGGCCCCGGCCCCGGCACCGGGCCCCCGGCCTCGGGCCGCCCCGGCCCTGGGCCCGGCCCCAGTACCGGTACCGGTACCGACCTCGGGCCCGGGCCCGTCCGCAGCCCCGAGAGGCCGCGAAAGCGGAGCCGGCCCCGGCGAGGCGCGCTCCGATGAAACGTTGCCGCAGGAAAAGTGTACAATTAACCTGTCAGCTTTTCTTCCAGGGATTTTTATTGCTAGGAGGGTAATCGAGGGAAAAAAAAGGAAAAAATATATAGCCCCTTGGGTGAGTCGTTTGAACTGGACAGTTCAAGGGAAACAGGAGGCCGGGGGCATGAATCCGAACTAAACAAAGTTTAACTACCCCTCCTTCTTTTCCCCATGCGCAAAATGGAAACCTTATTATATGATTCACTGTGAATCACTAGATTGAATGCGATCATTATGAGTAAATGATAGTCGGGGCTCCGCTGGTCTTCTCTTTCCTAGAGGCAAAACTATAAAATATGAAGGATATAAATGATCTTCTCTCCGTTCCCTCATAAAGGACATTTATTCAAAGCAGCGCTCTGTCTCGCTCCCAATTCCTTTGGTCCCCCTTGAATTCCACAACGATCAAGGTAGATTATAGCAAGTCTCGGTTTATTTGTCTTCACGTGCTTGTTTATTGGCGAAATGTCACGAAATGTAATTTGTCCCAAATTCTGCAACATGAGAAAATACTTTGTGGTTGAAGGAATCCATGCTGGTACCGCCAAGGCGATCTCCGATCCTCAGAGCAAGTTCATTACCATGCCATTTTACAGCGTTCCCATGTTTACTCCTCATTTCTCAGGAGCCTTTTACATATCGTTGCATAAGAAAAGGATTTCACCAGTTCTAGTTATGAGATTTCCTAGATTTTTAACAGGCGGAGCCGGTTTACAAAAGCTGTATTGTTTGACTGCGGTCTGGGTTTCCATTTGGGGTAATTATTGTATTCCCAGTCTTCTTCTAATCATTTGCTCACAAGGACACAGTTATTTTTTTCCCCTTTTGAAGAAGATGAAATACTCCAAACTTGCAAGACCATTGGAATAATCCCCCTGCTTCTTTGCTTATTGTGTAACAACCATTCCTTACATCGCTCTAAGTCACTGGAAAATATGTGATGCAAAGGACATTAGGAAAACATATAGAGCAGAAGAAACGCATGTCGTCCCATTTTGAAAGAACCCTGCAAATTGCAAAAGTCCTGATCTAAGTCTGTTCTCAACAGAGATTTTCTATGCTCATAGCAAAGAATTACTTTTCAGAAGGATATACGTTTCAGCTAGATAATAATCAGCTCCTGGGGAAAAAAGTACATAGAAGGAAAAACCGAGGGAGACCAAGCGCCCGTGTGTGGCGGGGCTGTGTCTGTGTAGAAGAGTTTCTCTGCCAGCTGCTGCCACCGGATGCACAGCTGGAGCCAGGCTGGGATCAGCAGCTGTGCTGGCAGATACGGCTCAACCTGCAGGCACTGAAGCTGAACCTGGTGGGTCTGCTTTTTCCAGCATCCCTTTCGGACCTTCCTGATGGTGTTGTACAGCTTCCCAGGACAAGACTCCCCTCCCCCTCAATTTGTAAAACCTGGGGCCCAGAATATCCCTCTGAACTGGAGGGAACAGGATTGGGGCAAAGATTTCTTTCTTCCTTGGCTAAGATGGTTAGAAAGTGATGGACTTGTTCAAAAACTTGCCAGTTGGGAACATGTATATTCTTACGTGTACATATATATCCATTCTAATGCCCTGTGCAAATGGAACTGTACTCGAACTGGTGTCAGGTATCTTCCAGACTCTGTCGATGGAAAAGCAAAACAACATCACACTCCTGCAACTATCAAAGCCGTCTGCAAATATCTGAAACTGTCCTGATGATATGTAACCCCCTGTTTAGGAACTCCAGTGCCTTATTATTTTGGTGATGTGATCTCACCACATCCTTTTGCTGAGCGGCAGCCGATGGCTAGATATGATACTGTGAGTTACGTCATTCTAATAAATCAGTGTAACCAAATAATTTCACTGCCAGAGGAGGGAAAAAAATCCCAGATATTTTGTAGGGTAACTGAATTTGTCTTTTAGAAAGCTTATGTTCCTCTCAGACTTTCCATCAACTGCAAGCATAGACATAATCTAAAATGTTCCTGGCTTGCCCACTGCTGGGCTGATTAGGATTTGGAACAGAAGAGATAACATTTCTAGACATCAGTCTGCCTTGAGCTGCTTTCTTGTTATTCCCTGCATATGTGTTATTGACATTATTTATGTAACAAGTGTGAGCTCCCTGTTGGTGCGAGATTGCTTTGTTTTACAACAGCTAGGTTTTTCCCGTCAGTCAAAGCAGAACCCCTTCCAGCCTTTCAAACGCCATTAGACTCTGGTAATCCACATCTTGGGGGTATGAGAGCCCCTCCATGCACCAGGTGTGCCCCGCGAAGGGCCACGCAGGGCGGTGGGGGCCCGTCACGGGCACCGCGTGCCCCTTCCCATGACTAAGGGCTCAGGCCCCGCTGCAGAGCGCTGTGCCGTCCCTTCACCGGGCAGGAGCCCTGCTGATTGCGGCGGCACCAGACTCGGCCTGTCTCCTGCTGTGAAGAGTCCCATTACGCCTGGGCTGGATTTGGGTCAGTCTGATTTTTACTACTGAGACAACTAAAAGGATACAGGCAAAGTGCTCCTACTTTTATTCTTTTTCTATAAAACCATGGGAGAGATAAGGAGCTAATGGTGTTGCATTTGTAGTACGTCTCTACACGAAGAGGAGGCTCTGTGGTAGCAGGTAGAGCAGGAGTTCATTCAGGACACTGAGTTTTTATTCTTAGCTTTGCTTATGAGATGTTTCACCTCCTTTGCCCTGAGACCTCCCATATGAGCCTGACCCTCACTTGTTACCAGTACCGCTACAAGCACTGACAGTGCATGACACTCACACACACGCACGCACACACACATCACATCTCCACACCCCCACTGTAGTCGCTACCACTGGGCCTGCAACAGATTCCCACCCGTCTGACCCAACCACAGCCAGTTATGGGAAAAACCACGGGCAACAGCAGCCTCACAGGTAAATTCAGTTCTTCCTCACTTGCTGACACAAGTTGCTAAATCCTTGTGATACATAAAACCAGGGGCAGCAAAAGAAGTGTCGTGGAAGTGTACACAAGGCCAAGAAGGGAAGGGAGCACTGCTCCGCGGGTGCGCTGGCAGTGACAGGGAATACCTCTGTCCTGGCTGAGATTTTGAGAAATATAAGAGGAGGAAGGGAAGGAGGAGAAGAAAGATGGAGAAAAGAGTACGAAGAGCATCTTGGAAAGTCACCGGAAACTTTGTTCTGACAAGTAAATCTGGCTCTCATGATCCCTTTTCAGCAGGGCTGGCTGGGAGCCAGCCGGGTCCCCTGGAGGCCCCCCCCCCGCCTTTTTGTCTGGAGCCTGGGAATCTGTCTGGAGGACAGGGCTGGGGAACCCGGGATGGCTTTGCAGGAGGGATCGGTGGTGAGGGGGGAAGGCAGTGGCAGCCCCCAGGCCCTGGCACTGGCTGGCAGGCAGGGGGGCTCCCTCCACCCAGGGGCAGGTCGGGGCAGGCTCAGGGAGGGAGATGAGGCAGAGCTGGCTGGCTTGGAGCAGGAGGAAGGCCAGGCCAGGGGATGCCCAGGCAAATGGGATGGGGGCATGGAGGGATGGTGTTATAGCTGGATGGAGGTATGGAGGGGAGGAGAGCTCTCTGGGTGAGGTACCCCAGGGTGTTTCCCCCTGTCCAAACAAGTCAGCCTTATAAGTAGGCAAACACCAAATAAAATGAAAAACAATCCGCAAACAGAACAAAAGCAAACAAAATGCCTTTAATGGAGCAATTGCGCATTAAATCCCCCCTGCCCTTCTCTAGTCCTGCCTCCCCACAGACCTCTTCTGGGGTGATGAAAGTGCGGGCTCTTAAAACTCCCAGTCAGTGCCAGGGATGCTGAGCTACATCTTCCCAGTGCTTACAGTTTCAAGAGTGACTGAACCCTTTCTCAAACGGTTTCATTCCTGTTCTCTTGCCTGTGTTTTGGGCTCAGTTATCCTGGTCACATTATTCTTCTCCCCTTTTGTATATTCTCCTCCCTGCCACTCCCCAGCTCCTCACCCCCCAGTAATGACCTCTGGGATAAAATTCAATTTATTTGGCTACTTCGCAGACAAAATCTGAAGCCGGCCTTAATTTGTAGTTTACTAGCCCTCTGATGTGAGACTACACGGAAAGTTCCTATCTGATCAAACGGCCAGTGCCTTGACACAGCCCAATTATGTGAAAATATATCCTCGCTTATCATTTCAAACATCATACAAGCGGAGAAACTGAAGTCGCTCGCTGTCTGTTTGCTTTTCCTGTTCAGACACACTTGTTTAAACAGGCACCGTGCTACTTTTTGCAGCCTTCCTCGGGGGAGTTCAGCAGGCGCTCTGGCCTCGGGGACCCGAGCGGCTCCGCGGAGCCGGGCGCAGCAGCGCTGCGGCGGCCGAGCGCGGCGGCACCGGGCCGGGCGGGGCCGGGGGGGAGGGACGGCGGGCTCCGCACCCGCCCGCGCTCCGCACCGCGGGGCCGGCAGAGGCGCCCGGCGGCGCCCCGCGGCCGCCTGCCCCGGGCCGCAGCCGGCGGCCGGCTCCGGGCTGCCCGCCGCCGCCGAGGGGCTCCGGGGGCTGCTCCCGGCTCCGGCCCGGCGCCCCACCGGACCCCACCGGCCCCTCCCGGTCCCCTCCCGGCCCCTCTCGGCTCCTCCCGGCTCCCTCCCGGCTTTCCCAGCCTCGACAGCCCGCAGCAGAGCAGAGCGAGCCGAGTGCCCGCGTCCTGATTTCTCCTCCACCTTCCGGCAAGCCAAGGAACCCCGCGGGGCGCCCTGGCTCCGGGCTGGGAGAAGCGGGTGGGTGCCCATGCCTGCCCTCCTCCCCGGGGCTGGAGCTGGCTTTGCTTCTGGGATGGACGGGGTGGGAGCTGGGAAGCCCTGGGGGACGGAGGCGCAGCCGAGGTCTCTGCCCGCCGGGGACGGAGCGTACGTGTGGCCAGGTGCCCCCAGCAAGCCTCCTCCAAGCTCTGCCTCCTCGGATTAACCCGCTGCCGAGTCCCACCACGCAGCATCCCTCCACCCGGCCCAGCCCCACAGCATTCCCCTTCCCGGCCCAGCTCTCCTCCATTCCCCTTCCCAGCC
This sequence comes from Apteryx mantelli, assembly GCF_036417845.1. Lineage (NCBI taxonomy): Eukaryota > Metazoa > Chordata > Aves > Apterygiformes > Apterygidae > Apteryx > Apteryx mantelli. The sequence continues at coordinate 73,259,626 of NC_089982.1, read as the reverse complement.
TGTCCCTGTTGCATCCTCCTTCCCGGCCTAGCTCACTCCCATTAGTCCTGGCCACCTTCGAGGTGGCATCCACTGGACAAGACAGTCATCAAAGCATCCAGTTACCAAACACTCACTATGCAACCCATTTTTGCAACATACTGGATCTGCCAGGCAAAAGCTGTCCTGGAGAGCTGCAGCCTGGTTTTCCCTGCTAAACCCTCCACTGTAAGGTCAAGCACTTCCAAGGAGAAGAGAGGAGGGTCAGGGTCTCATCCCTTTGCTCCCTTCACTTTCCTTCATGACCAAGCTGTGACACTCTCTGAGAGCCAGCTATATCTCCTTGCGCGGGCGCTGTGTGAAGCCAGGCTCTCTGCTTCTCCCAGACATAGCAAAAACCACCACCTCTCCCTGCTGTCCTTGCCCAGACCAGTCTGAACCCCTAAGGTAACAAGCCTGGCTATGAACTCTCCTTCCCAAGCTGGTTGCCAGGAGGATTACCAGGTGAAGAAGGGCAGGACAGTGTCCCCCACAGTGTGAGCACAGCATCCTTTTTTTTTCCTGAAACAAGTGGCTGGACTGCAAGGGGAAGTGTAATGTCATTTACTGGCTTGAGGGGAGAGACAGAAGCTGGACTAGACATACAAAACAGTGGAAAGAGAGACCTACCAAAACTATGGGCTATTCCAATTGTTTGCCCAAAATGCAGAGATCCAAACTCTTTGAAGCTCAGGGCAGTACTTCCCTTGCCTTCATCAGGTTTCAGATTAGTCCCCAGGTGCCTATAAAGGACTTTTTCAGACTTCTGATAATTTCATGGGACTAGGACTCACTGAAATCCACAGCAACACTCGAAATGGAGTATATAAAATAGGCCCTTGGGATTTTCAGTGTTGTTATATTTTCCCTTGTTAAGAACCTGCGCTAATCTTATCTTTAGTTACATGACAAAATTCATTTTCTCCTAAAGTATATGCAGAACTTGTAAGACATTGAGAAAACCAGATTAAGTGCAGTAAACAGCCACTGCTTTTGAAAGATCATATTTCCACTTATCTTCTTCTTTTTACTCCTTTTTACTCTTTTCTACCCTCAATTATAAAAAGGAAATAAAAACTATGGTTTTATCAATTAAAAATATGGGTAGTAATTTTGTTTGTTACATAAGATTTCCTCTTGCATGAGACCACTTCCTTTGATCTATTTTTATTTACATTTGTGTCACGCTTTGGAAGACTCATGTAAAATACTGACTAGGTCTTTCATGTTGCTTCTACGTGATTTTTTAAATTAAATCAGGTCTGAAAGGAAATGATATATGAACATCTGAAGTGCTCAATCTTTTAGCTAGTGGCGCTATCAGTTTGCACGGTTGAGAAAAATGAATCACTTTCACAGAGACAGAGACAAACTCGTAAAAATGTTGAAACAGCCTGCAAAAGCAGAGACACTAATAGCAGAATCAGTCAGAAACTTCTCCAGATACAAGGATGCAAGGAACCAGCTGGAATGCATTCCTGGGGCTCAACACCATAAGGGCAGCATGTTAGTTAAAGATTAGTCTCTAGTGACATTCTTCAGGTATCTTTATGGGAGCTGAGGAAATTACTGAAGTAAAAAACAAGAGAAACCAAAAAACCTTCTGTGGAGTCCAATCCTTAAGTGCTGAGTGCTCCAAGTTCCTGCCCAGATCAGGGGGAACTGAATAAATGAGAGCACTAGCCACTCTCCCATATGGAGACAAGGGCTTATTCCAACAAGGAGCCAGGCTCTGCTTAAAGGAGGGCCGCGCTGGCAATGCGCCAAGAGCCCAAGGGCTGCTCTTAATTTGCATCGAAGAGACCAGCTTGCAGACGATGCTATCTTGCAGAAGGCAGTGAAACCATGCAACCATCGGGCTTGATCTCAGCGTTCTGGTTGCATTGCTTGAAACGGAGGATTTCACTCTGGGAGTTGCAGTCTCCACGTCTATCGTCACCCTGCGAAGTTTCTGGGTTCATTTATAATGTCTAAAGACCGATGGGAACATCAGATTGCTTAATATGGCTTCCTATATGCATTACAGACCATTCCATTTCATTCAGTTACAACAGTATTGAGTTCAAAAAAGTGTGTATTTGGATAAAAGATAACTTCCAGAAAAGTAGCTGTTCTCAAGTTGGAAACAGTAAAAGATGAAGAAGTCATTTAAAGCCAGAGACTGCTGTAATAGTTAACTACCCACACAGCAAAAAGCCTGTCTTAGTTCCAGCATAACTCCCTGTCCTCAGCTTCTGGCTGATGATCCCTGTGACTACCCCTGCTAAATTAAGTGCTGCTTTAGTACTTGATCTTTTCTCCTGAAGTCCTCTCGTATTTGTGCTTTTGGCTAGTGAAGACTGTTGGGGCTGTTTCTCCAGCTATCTGTCATTGTCCTCAGTCCTCTAGAACCATTAGTGTAGATCCTGTTCGTGCTCACTCCAGCTTCAATGTATCTTTCTGGACACGAGCCCTGAGTTCACTATTAGTGTTAACCACTTGGACTGCATGTAGTGGTGCTGTCTGAGCCACTGCTACTGCATGCCTGTGCTCCCTGTGTCTGTCTGCATTAGCCCCTTCTGCTAATGCTTCTCTGCTAAACGATAAACCTGGTGTTCACCCATGTCTGTGACATCTAATGTGACTGGCAGAAACAATCCAGGCACATCACTTCTCCTGCAGGATCTGTGTTTGGTCAGGGCAGGGCAGCCCTGCGTGTTTCCAGCATCAGGTCATGCAGGTTTTGCAGGCAACTTGGGCTGGCCTAACGCTTCAGAAAGGCAGGTTGTACCCAGAAAGCAGTGACTCCAGAAATCAAATGTTCAATGTGAAGATGCTTGACTCCTACAAAAGGCTTATTTTGCTCCTGTTCACTGCAATAGCAAAGCTTCCCTGAAGTTAGTAAATGCCAGCCTGAAGCAAAAATCAGCTCAGCTGAAAGGAAATCATTTTATAAGAGTGGTACCCGGTATGGGCTTCAGTAATAGTTCAGGAAAAATATGGTAACACTTAAGAGTCCAGTAACAAACACGACCAACTCATTGACTTGTTGCAGTTAGTATAACCCCCTTGAAGTCTACTGCATGAGTTTATATGATCTAAGAATCTAGCCCTCTATCCTATAGGCAGTCCTGGATCAGATAACACAGATGTGTTAGATTAAGGACAGTACCTTATAAAATCAAGTATTGATTCCATTGCAAATGTTTTGGGTTTTTTTTAATCCATCCATTAAAACATTAAAAAACAACAGCAACAAAGGAATAAAACAGAAGAGTGGTAAATCAAAAGAAAAAGTTGATGTATTCCTCTAGATTTATGCTCTTTTAGACTTTTTTTCCTTTTCTCACGCACCCAAGTAGTTTAAGGGTCTATTCGCTTTGTGGTACATGCATGCACATAAGGACTTTCAATGAGGAGCCTCCAGGTGATTTGATGTGCACTCCAAGTCAGGCATGGTGTCAAGTATATGATCCTGGCACAGAAGAACCAACTGAGAACCACTCTTGGGGATATTTTTTTTAGATTCCTTTGCTCCACATCTAGAATTCAGCAGATCAGAGTGCCTAGACAAGCAGTGGGACTACCACTATTACTCTTTCGTTAGCTTTTATCTGTGTGAATATTTGCATGGCTGACGGGAATAAGATTTTCAAATATGGGTGCAATCTTGCAAAATACTGAATGTTTCATAGTGTAATACTAGGAGAGATGTACAGTCAGTAAAGAATTTTTAGCCTCTGAATTTTTGTAGTCAAAACATAAATTATTTTCACAACATCCTAGACTTGCTGGACCCCCAAACACACCTCCACCCCTTCCTCCTGCAGTGTAACCTCCATTTCTGTGTGCCTCTTTGATTGTTCAGATAATATAGGAATACAACATGGCGGAATTGCAGTTCTGTCATTTCTATAACAAAATCCCAAACACGTGCTACTAGAACAGTCCCTCTGTCAGAGATCATGCATCCACATGTGTTTTCAGAAGGTGACAGGAAACATTTTTCAAAGCCACCATTGGCAATCTGGCCTGGACCTCACTTGCACTTACAAAGACAAAGCCACAAGCAGAACTACCTACAATATAATTTACAAAAGCCACAACATGCCTTATCAGTTGCCAGAACACCCAAACTTGTTATCAATAGACACTGTGGTAGGTCAAAAGGCTGCCCTGGCCATGGGGAAGGAGGCTGCTGAGATGTGGGCAACTGGAGGGGACCAGGCAGCACCGAGGCTGAGGGGGCGATTGGGAAGGGGACAGCACAGAGAGTTGAGCTGTCGGACTGCTTCTTACTGTTTTTTTCTCCATTTTGTTTGGTTGCAGGGCTGTGCCAAGGGGCAACCTTAATCCAAACAAATAAAGAAGTAAAGAGAGAAAAATTATTTGGAAGTTATGATCTAGCTAGGTTGTGGTTTAAAGAATGCATGTAGCTGAGCCATAGAGAACAGCTTACCAATATGAATTGCAGCATTTTTGTAATGTATGTAAGTTGTAACTTTCCTATGTAACATACTGGGGCAGTCCATCCTAAAATTGAGGACTGAATTTCTTTTACACATATTATTATGAGTTCTTTAATACTCCATTAGAAGCACAATATCTTACATATTGCAGTTCTGAGAACTGTTTTTATTGGCACAAAATCCTATCACATACCCATAGGAGGACCAGTAAAAATTACTGTTTTGTAGATGCAAGTGCAGAGAAGAACAATTTAGATCTACACATCCTTAAGGACTACATTTTGCTTTAAACACTTTGATTTAGCAAAACCAGAAAATATAAGAAAATAAAACTTAAGTCAGCAGAAGAATTCTGCATTAGCTGGTCTGAGTTGCAAACACATTGAGCCAACATTAGGCATTTTTAAATCAATTTTATTATATCAATTTATTTTAAAAAATCAATTTTGTAAGGTAACATGGGAAAAACCCATAAATATTCTGATACTGTCAGAAATACGTTGACACATATTTTATTGAGAGGAAAATAAATTTAAAATATTTTTTTCTCTAATTTTAATATTAAGAACATTTTTTCATGAAAAGACAGGATAGATATTTGTTTTGGAATTCATATAGTTCAGTGAATTGTTTCTTATTTGAAGATAGCTTCCCATTTGTGACAACACAGTTACTTACTATGGCAATGAAAAGGATGATGAGAAAATCATTATCTCATGTGAGGAAAAGACTATAAAAGATGAAGGAGCAGTAGAAGTCATATGCAAACATCTGATCTAGAACTTTCTTGTCTGCCCCAAAGATTACTTTGCAAGATAACTTGAAAAATTCTTTTAATGTTTTGTCAAGTTTTCTGTTAAAAAGGCTGAATTGTTCCTTCCTCCTTTCAGGGTTTCCATTTCTTCTCACCACAGCATATCAGCATGGGAGTCCCAAGCCACCAGCCTTGCGCTCCCTTTGCTTGGGTCTTCTGAGAGCTGCCTGCGCTGTAGGTCACAAGTAAGGCAACTTCCCACAGCACAGAGAAAAGTATATTAAATCATGTCAAGCAAGAGCGATCATTTTAGGCCACCCTTGCTTTACATCCATACCTGTAACATCTTTCTCTGCTTGCATCCTTTCCTTATTCGGATAATGCAGATGCCTGAAAGCCTGCCAAAGGCAACGGGTGGGCTCTGATTAACTTCTGTGGTAAGCGGGTCAAACTCAAGCAGCAGCTTGACAGTGCTGAGAGATTTGGCCAAGGTATTTCCCTGAAAGTGTATCTGAAGTCCGAGAGCCTACCAGAGTTTTAACCATTGTGAGACTTGCAAAATACACACTAGTTTGCCTTTTTAATTGCCTTCAAAGGATGAGGGCAATGCAATTTTCCATGTGTCAATGGAATATACCTATTCCATTGTGAACCAATCTGAAAGAGAAGAATCCAGACATAAATAATATGTCAGCCCAGTTGCCTGGTATGAATTCAGACAAATATGTTTAACCAAACATGGATGCTTCACAGGGTGTTCTTGTGGTTAGTCCAACTGCTTTCATTATACTTTTATATTAACAATGTGTCTGCTCACCATGTGCAATAAAACAATTTCTGAAGCTCAGCCTCAGAACATGAGGCTCATTCACCATCTCGGATAATAGCATTGCTTGTTTGCACTGTTCTTATTGAACTTTCTAAATATATGTCATTTTCCTTTTCATTCTAGAAGTGATTGTACATTACAGCAATTACAGACAAACCCTTCCAGACAGTTTGAAGACCAAAACTTTCTTTGTGTGGAAGTCCAAAGGCAATTATTGGCATTACAGCTTAAGAGAAGCATTCCATCTCTCTGATGCAACAGTAGTAGCTTTCTGTGGCATGTTAAATAAAGCAATTTGCCCTGTAGGAGACTAGTGCATGCAGAGCTGTAATGAAAAAAAAAAAATCCCATACAGCTGCTCTAAAAGAAATAGCAGCTTTCTCTTCAAAAAGATACAAAACTTATTCTGACACCCTTTCAAGCTCAAGACACCAAGCATCTTTAAATTTTGCTTTTACTTCACTGACACTTTACATACTGTTTCAAAACCGAGACTCCGTAAAGGCACAGGCATGCTAATTATCAGTCAAATGGTTACATTTTAACCAAAAATAGTTGATAAAAATGGTAGATGACAGAGCTTTCACAATACATGCCAGAATATAGAAGTCAGTTCAGGCCAAATTTTTGTGCTCCTAGCAGTTCCCATTTGCAGAAAAGAGGGAAACAAGTAGACTTGCGGCTAAAAGTGTCAAGACTTGACCTCAAAAGATCTGTATACTAATCCTAGCTCTGCTGTGGACTTGTAATGTTTTAAAGAACAAATCACTTCATTTGTCCAGGCTTTTATTTCTCTCTCAGTAAAAGGTTGATAGTAATATTTTCTTGTTTCAGGGAGTCTTTAATGTTGGGCACATAACAAAAAACAAACTATTCCCTCCCTTTGGATATACTAATGAAAACATTTAATTAATTAACTAAATTATTTACCTAACATATCTGTGAACTGTTTGACTAGCTCAGTAAGCTGTGCGAGTAACAAATGGAGGCGATCAAAATACACCTAGTCTTGAGTACCTCAGGAAAAGTAAAAAATTTCTTTTGCAAAACCAGTGAAATTTTTACAGCACTCTGAGATGCTCAGATTAGAAGCAGTAGGGGCTCCATCCTAAAACATTAACTGCCCACCTGCAACTAATTTATACGAGTTGAGAATTAGTCTGCAATAACAGTGATGAGAAGATGAAGAGGACACTATTACTACAACAATACATGTACAGAAAGCAGGTGTCAGGTGAGAGCAAGAACAAACACATGTATTCAGGAGAATGTATATAATCAAAATAAATGGATTAAATATTACAACAGCTCATTGGCATCTATAAATGGAGTTGTGACAATTTTTTCCAGACAAATTTCTGCTCTAGAGAATAGAGCAAGCTTTGAATAGAAAAGAAAGGAATTGCTTTAACAGCTGTACTATAATAATGAAAAGTAAGAGTAGCTGATTTCACCAGTCATTGCACAGACTGTTCTTCTGAATGGCAAATTTGATGAGGTTTGCAAAACAAAGAACACTAATTTTCCTGAGATGGAGCCAGGTTTACTAGGACAGGCCCAGAACTTGAGGAAATTCCCCATTTTTAAGAACAAATTAAGCCACTTTCCTTTCCCTGCCATCAGAATGAATGCTAGTCTAACAGTTTGACGGAAAAGCTGAACTGAGGAAATAGGATTCTTAGTGGAGATGAAAAGATAGAAGAGATTGGCTAGAGTCCGATGCTTCATGTGAAGCATCTGATAGTAAAGCAAACAGCAGTCTTTCCATGAGCATTCAGCCTGCAAAAGCATGGGCTTTTTCATGCTGTATGGATGCTCTGGCAAATATTTTCAAATTTTCAACAGAAAATTATTTGAGGATGGTTAGCTAAGGTTGAATGATCATTAATTGGGGGTTTCATGTGCCATATGTACTTTGAAAGGATTCAGTTTGTATCATCAGTCTGAGCCTTGCATGAAGTAAAATTATACTGTCAGCATCAGCTGACTGGAAATCCTATCACATCAGTTGCAAGGCTAGATTAAACTGATTTACAGTAAGCACTGAGGAAGTACTCGCCAATTAGTCCCCAGGAACTGCACCTTGAAAACCTTTCATCATCTGGAGTTGAGCTTCAGATATATCAGTCTGGTTTTAGATATAATGGTGACCCTTCAGGAAGCAAAAGAGAATATTCAAAGAAAATGTTTTCACAAAGATGAAAAGACAGCATGGCTATTGCTTATTCTCTGACCACACAAATACCTCATTGCAATTATGTCTTTTAAAAATGTAGCTCTCTCACTCTTGCATCTGAACAGCTCTAGGATAACAAATCAATACAAGGAGAGGGGAAAAAATCACAACAGAACGTCAGCTTTCATTTGGAGTTTAGAGGAATCACAGCACTGACTAAAAAAGTGATAACATCAATGAAACAGGAACTCTCCCTTTCCCTGTGTCAGAGCAAGCTGCTGGCACAATGGCCTGTATGTTCGGCAAGGACCTTTGACAGTACTGTATCACAACTAAATAGTTTTGATTTTCCGAACTGTGAAAAAAGTTCAGGTCCCATCCTCAAAAACAATCACATTGAAAAACTCAACAGCAAAAAGAGAGAAAAATCACTATCAAACAGCTTATACTGAAGAAGCCAACCTTGTCTTTATCTACCCTGAACATTTTAAAAAGTGCAATGAACTGAAATATGTGAGATTGGTGGGTTTTGCAATATAATAAAAAGAGGGAGAGAGAAAAATAAAGGCTACTTTCTTTCACAACTGCTCACAATTAATCAACAATACAGCCTGATTCCTTAATATGCTTGGATTGGAAATATCCTTACTTCTAAGAGTAGTCTCACAGATGTTAATAAAACAGCTCCTAATGTTTATGAATTTGCTAGCATGAGAAATGGTTGCGGGATCCAGTTTTCTGTGGTTAAACATGATCTATCAGCTGATCACTTGTTCTGCTGCAAGGCAGATCATTACCACCATTACGATTTCATCCGTTGCCTAAAAGCCAATTTCACTGCATATAAGTACTTCATTCAGAGCACAGGAAAAATACATTAGGGAAACAATATAGCGTACTGTACAACAAGGATTTTCGTACACTGTAGCTCTACAGCTCACCAGGCAAAAACCACTTCTTTTTATTCTAGTTCCCCAGGGTGCTACTTGGAGACACCAATCCTGAGGCGGATTAACTGTGGCGCTTTCATCAAGAGGAACTTGTCTTCACTATGACTTTGGAACAGAAAGGATGTGCTATTACCCTTTGCCTTTGAAAGAGAAATGCATTCTACCTACATTCCTTACTCGCTTCCAAAGTTTAGCTCATAGGGATTAGGATTTGCTAGATATAGGATAAACCTCCTTTAAAATACTCATTTAAGGAAAGATGGATAGCACTTTTAGATATCTTTACTGGCTATTTATTAGTCTTCAAAAATAGCTAAATCAGAATTAATGAACCAGGAGTATATTAAATCTCCATATGCAATACATGACAGTAGTCAGAATAAAACGGCATGCTTTTTCTCTCTGTGGCTTCTATATAAAGTTTGTTGTTTGCCAATCAAAACAATTTTTTTTTTCCTAATTGGCAGTTTGAGGATACTTTGATTTTGGGAACTTGACTTGATCCATACTAAAGAAAATAAAATTTCTCACAACAGTTGCTTAATATCTCCTGAACGTCAAGGTTTCTGTAAGTTATTTCAATATTTGGCCACGAAGAGTGAGAGAAGCCCAAATCACTAGCTGTCTCAGGCCAGAGTCTCAGACCTACGAGGGAATAAGCGTGTTTTTTGTTCACCTACTTCAGAGGAAGTAATGTGGTGTAATTATAACAACCACACCGGATTGTCCACCAGATAGGGAGCCACACTGCTTAGGAAGAGGGTATTCTTCATGATAATGTTGCTTCTGAAGTTGGTGACTTTAGGTTTAGACAAAGTAAGCAATTTAGTAAGGCAGCAGAGTGCAGAGGAGAGTCGTGCACCCATGGCATGCTGCCAGCGTTGCTTGTGCCACTGCCTGCAAAAGCCTCACACTTCTCCCAAAGCAGAAATCAGGGCAGGGAGGGTAGCAGCGAATCCTGTGTGGGAAGGACAGTGGCTTGCAGTGCAAAGGACAGTCCCGCACAGTGACAGCAGTGAGAGTGGCGATCCACATCCACATGGAAACCCTCTTCCACACAGAACGATCTCCTTCCAGCTTCTGACAGTGGGAGACCTAAAGCCTCAAACACTACATGAGAGCAGATCAGGAGAGTTTTGTTACTGTCCTAAGTCTTTGCAAACGAAGGGAGTCTGTGAAAATATCAGATAGGGTCTGGGGTGTGTGGGGTCTGTGAAGATATGGGACAGGGATACTAGCTAGTAGATGGTATCGTCCCTTTTTGAGTATTCCCCATTTCTTCCAGTTCATATAGTGGGAAACAGATTGGAGGGGATGTCAGAAACAGGCACATCGCCTCCTGAACGTGCCTGTGCTGCAAGCCATGCTGTTGGGACAAAGTTTTGTGCAGCTATTCCAGGAAGAGGACTAGGGAAGTTGATCTAGCAGAGAAAGATCCCATGGGATGAGGGGATATTCGTCATCCCAATGTGTTGCTCAGCCTGGTTCTCACCTAGCCTGGTTTGCTGTATGACCGCCTCCATGCATACAACCGCACAGGGAATAGTGGGAGCTGGAAATGCTCGGCTGGGGAAGAGAGAGAAGTCAGAAGGTGGGTCGCTCTTCGCACTGTCAATATAAATGTGTATCAAACTGTCACATCAGTAAGACCACGAGCATATCTCAAGTGGCATGATGAGCTTAGGGCAGGATCTGTCAGCTCACTCATCCTGCTGTCCTGCTGCTGCCCAAGCACAGCTCTCTGTGTGCCTGCCCCACGGATCCAGATCAGGGAATTGATCTGGCTGGAAAAAATATATAAAAAGCCAGCAAGAAGCAACATGTTTTTCTTTCCAGCCAGAATCATTTCTCCCATCTGGTTCACTGCACAGCTGCACAAACAGCTGTGCCAGAACAACGGAGGGGTCATACAGGAGCGAGGGCTGCGTAAGCTGATTTAAGCTGCACCACCGATGAAAGGGAAATCCCCGCCTGAGCCGACACCAGGCACAGGTCTCTCACAAGGGGAGAAACAGAGCCCATGCAGTTGGCAGATATTCGGCTGCTCTGCTTTTCTCCCGCGCTCGGAGGTATGTCAGTCACTGAAACGAGAGCAGCGGCATCCCGGCTACCACTGGGCGGGGGATGGTGGCTCTCCCGGGGAAGGAACCAGAGTCATTCCAGCTGGTTTGCTCTCATCTTCTCCCCTCTCTCTCCTTTCCTGGGTTGTCCTGGGAGACAGGGAAAGAGCAAGGATGGTGCTAGGCTGGGGCGAACTTGTGTGATGGGGGTGGTGGAGCAGGAGGAGGCCAGGGGAAGTGCAGGGAGCAGCTGGGGCAGGGTGGTGAAAAGCTGCTCTGGGTGCCTGGCCCACTTTCTGGGCTAGATACTTAAATATAAGAGGCTACCTCCTGCACTGGCAGCTGCTTTAGTGGATCTAACCCCTAGGCCTTGGAGAGCTGGGGATTACATGTAGCCGCTAAGCCCTGCTTTGCCCACTGTTGCTCTCACAAAGCCCTAGCCTTACAGTAACGGTACCATCCTGCTCTGCAAAGCCTTTCTCCTAAGATTAGTCAGTCCTCCTTCAGGCATACAAATCTACTATGTCAACTGATTGTGCAGGTGAATAAAGGTGTAAGGAACCTGTCCCTGAAATGCAATTATCATCTGTACAAGAAGGGCAATTCTTAATAAAGGATGGGAATAATTCATAGCAGTTTAGGCCAATGAAGGTGGAAGTATTCAGAGCAACATAGGATTGTAGGAGGGTGTGGGCTTTGTGTCCTCCAAAATATGGCACCAGGCCCACTGGCCCCAGGCTGGGGCATTTTTTCAGTAATGACTGGTGAAGACTGAATCATTAGTACCACTTAATTATGAATACAGAGCAGTTGTTCAATTAACTCATTATTAGATTGACTCAGTAGTTGAAACTTGGACTAAGCTAAATCAAAGTTAGGGAGGTAATTTAGACCACAGTAAATATTGGCAAAACCATGACAGTCTGCCGATCTAAAGCACAGAGAAGGCAGTCACCAATGATTCTTTGATGTAAAGATCACGAGATCATGAGGAGTGCTCAAAAGACACTTTCTGAAAATAAACGAAAGCTGAGATTCTCATACCATCTATTGAGAGGAACAGCTGGGATTCAAAAAAACCCCCCAAGATACAAACACAAGAGCTCGCAAGTTTGTCAGCTAGGGATTGAAAATAATAGTTCAGTTTTCTGTTTTGAGATTATGAATATTTGAACTTATCTTTGTGATAATATTTTTTTTCATTCATAATTCTTCCTTTTCATGTTCAAGGACTAAAATCTCCGCAGAGTGATACTTACTATAGTAACTCAAGTAATACAAAAACCCTCACAGAAGATTCACTATGGTATTGCCTTTAAAAGCCACACTACTCCAGGAGTGATACACCCCATATGATTTGAATACTATCAGTAAGATTTCTGATGGCAACCCATATGAGAATTGCTGAGTGTTTCTGTATGATCAGTATCTCCATATACTTATATAGCGTCACCAGAACACAGTGATCAGCTGATGCTATTTATTTGGTGGGAAAAACATTCACAGATGATGGAACAAAGGTAATATAATTCAACAGCTACTGTGTCTAAATATTAAATAAGACAAACTGTCTGCTGGCATCCTGTGCAACTGCTCTTGCTGAAGCCACAGTAAGGACAGAAGTCACAGTGTATGGAACGCAATAGCATTTGCGGGGACATAGCATTTGATTCATTCATAAGCTCCAATACTGGATTCAATTTTAAGGCTGTAATATTTTTCATCAAATTATTTATTAAAAAATGTGTTTTTTTTACTTCTGGTCACCCATATTTTATTATCAATACCATAACTAAAAAAACTCACAGCTAACTCCCAACTTAAACTGGTTTTGAAGTAAACTGTATATATGTATATATAAATACATGAATATAAAAATAGTAGGGTTTTTTTTCTGCATCTATATTTTCACATTCCATATATAGCAGACAACATTTTTTTAAGTAAGTCTGACTATACAGCCTTGTGCAAACAAATTTAAAGGACATTATCCCTGTAAGAGTATACATTCAATCAGGCACAAAGTAAAATGTCACTTTTTTCCTGTGATGGAATTTTTCTGTCTTTAGCTGTCTCATTAAGTCTTTCCCCAGCCTAAGTACATCTGAATAAATGACAAGATAATTAATATGGAATCTGTTTCTGTTTAACAGCAACATTTCTTTGCATTGTATTATTATTATTATTATTAAACATTATGGATCTGTGATACCATTTACAGAACATGTTGAAAAATAAGTGCTATACATAGAAAATTGTGTATACAAGGAACTGCAATTCTGGGCTTCCACTAACTATCAGTAGAATTATCATTATTTTACTTTAAAATGCCAAGAACAGTATAATAGAGTAGTAAAATAATAGTAAAAAAAAATACCAGTTACTGTTTGAATATGCTCCCAAATGGTCATTTCCCTTATGCAAAATTCTGAATCATTAACATTTTTCTCCTGTTGGTTTGCGGAGGATGATTAAATTTGATTTATGCTGATACTATACTTTATTACAGCAAAAAAGAAAATTTGCTCTAAAAGCTGAGTATCTTCTTCCTTAAACTCTTAAACCGAGTGGGCTATTTTCAGAAGATCTTAAATTGCTTAAAAGAACAAATACTATTAAAAAGCATTAATTGATTCTTCCACTTAACCACGGCAATAAACTCTAAATTACAACCTTTTTAAAAATGAGGATACTTAAAAGTTTAACTGATAGCAGACAGAAAAACAGTTTGCAGGATGTCTAAAATATTACTCGTCTAAAATTTACAGCAAAAAGCATGTAAGCATATCTATATTTTTCCCATAATTTACAATACCTCATTCTCTTAATAACTATATATGCAGTACAAGAGTGTGCCTCGGATACTGTTTGTTGAGGAATTCTGGATGCATAGAGCTAGCAATGAGAAAATGGAAATTCTTGGAGCCAATCGATCGCCTGAAAAGAAGCCTGTGTTTCTTAAAATATGGAACTGAAAATGACAGAATATCAAGGGGAATTTGTTTACTTTCTCTGCTGGAAAAGTCATTGAACTATGACTGAAAATTCAAGAATGAAAACATACTTTGTAATGCACAGGTGCATAACTGGAATCATCTGTTTTTCAGCAGCAGGCCCCTGATGAGGATCCGGCCCACGAGCCAGCGGGAATGCCATATGATCTCTGAATGGCAATTTTCTCTGTATGTGCAACAACAATGCCTCAGACTTGACCTTTGGCTTTGTTGTCACCAAGTATTATCATATGTATAATTTGACCTTTCTCGGTTGTATGAATGCTTGGCCTTGAACTCCATCTAACCTTCTAGGAGCTGTAAAGATAATTTCTATACATTTGCAACAAGGTCTCTGATTTGACCTATGACTCAAATGAACAATAATTTCTTAATATTACCATTCCTCCTAAGAGTACTTCCCATAATAGTATAATAATAAGGCAATAAAATATCCTTCAGTGTGAACTCATGTTATTCTAGATTTTGAAGGTCTGTGCTTCAGGACATGCACAGTTCATTACATTTCTGTGCTCTCAAAATACACTGTCAGGGCATCAAAATTTCTAGAATTTAAATCAAAATGAATAAAAGGACAAAAGTGACATTATTTAACTATGTCTATATGCAAACAAAACTAAAGACAATAATAAGGTTTACTTGAAGACAGTAAAACAAAAGCATATCCTAGCAATACCAGAAGACCATTAATTATTTTTTTGAACAGAAAAGTAAGAAGTATTCAAAAAACATTTCTGTTCTGCCTTTTGAAAAAACAAAGTCATATGTTTCATCACTTTGCAACAAAACAATCAACAAATAACCAGTCACCACAACATTGTGCAGCGAAATATAGTAATTGCATTTTTTTTCAGCAAAGGAAAAGTTCAGCAAAATTAAGCACAAGAGATTTTTGTTCTACAATTAGAAGGCATGCTGATGCAATTAATGGACTATTTAATTTTGCAGCATTATATTTTATTATCTAGACTGGACAATCAGTACAGCAGCACAGCCATAATCCCAAACACAGTGCTGCGTAGCCGAGGGCACAACCGCTCTCGTTGTCTTTGCCTGTTCGATACCACGGCTGCCATAAGAAAAGCCCAGCTTGCCTCCTGCCAGGCAGGGCGGCGGTGAGTGGGCATCGCAGCACGCAGCCGAAAACACAACACCCCCGTGGGTCTCCACGGCTCTCCCTAGAAAGCTATGTACTAACGGGCCGTTGGCCCTTCATACTTGCGGTGCTGCCTTTTGAATTCAGTCCGCGGTCACACCTCTTCGGTCTTACTGCAGTATTTCTGATGTCGGGAAGCTAAGCAAGGAGCCTCCTATCCGCTAAACATCTAGAGGCTTGGTATCTGTCTTGTTTGCTGCTCCATTTGGCACCTTCAGACAGCCTGGCAGGAAATGGAAAGTACTAAAAGCTGTTTTAAGGTGATAACTTGTTGGTGACAGAATTGTGGCTTGTGAAAACCTGGAAATGTTATAGAAAACACTGAATCCGAAAATCACAAAGTTCTCTAGAGTGTATAGAAGTCATACCTGTCTTGGATGATGACAGACTTTTTGCTCCATTTGTAACTAAGGAGATTTTAATTGAGACTAACTTCCCAAATGAGCAGTCGCTGATAAATTGCACTCAAAAATCTCAGAATTGCTTGAAGACTACTAGTACAGTGGTATTAATTTTTAGTAATGTTGGAACACAAGAAAAACACAAAAAGATTAGAAGTGTGCAGAGAAGTTGTGACTGCATAAAAACTGGAGGCAGCCTGATGGCATACCATTTGTGTGTGTTACACAAATACCTGTTTCAACTATGTAGGGTGTAAGATCACCCTTCCATCTAACTGGTTTTCCTTCAAGCCAAATTCTGCTGGGAATGCAATGTTCTTGGGTAATATTAAATTCAATGAGAAGGCCCAGTACAGAAGTTTTCACTTTCCATTCAGCTGTACCCCAAACAAGAACAAATTCAAACACTGACTGAAAATAGAGAAGTCTGGTTCAAAGGCCCATAATTCAGGAGCCTCATCCTGTACGAATACAAAATACTACATACATAGTTAGATTGTAGGCCTATGGGCAAGTTAATTACAACAGCCACTGTGGGATTGCTGCAAACAGTATAGCAAACAGCAGATGAAACACCAGCTGCCAGCCATTGCTCAGATTTCGCTCGTGTCAAGGCAGAGAAGAGTTTTTGGGAGCTGCAGCCATCGTATTTTCGAATGGGGCTGTGTGGCAACACACCCGCTCTTGCTTCAGTACCATGACCTGGATCTACCTTCCTCATAGTGTCTCCTCTTTTAGCTACTCTGGAAATGCTTTCCTACATATGCTAATGATATGCAGAAGATTTTCCATATACCCCTTTAGTGAGGGAACAAGAAAGATCATCTTTCTTTTTTTTCTTGAAATTGTACTTCTCGGAAACTATTTTGCATGGCTTTAACTCTGCTCAGCTATTCAAGCAAGCCTCTTTTGTGAAAACGAGAATCTTTTCTACTTAGAGCTGAACCGTCCTTGTTACTTGTAGCAATTCTATGACATGATCAATGTGGCTCTCCTCCTTATACAAATTGCTCCTTCCGAGCTATCTGTCTTGCTATCTTAGTTTTCTTCCCCATTGCAAAGGCTGGTGACACAAGACGAGCACAGTCACATCACCCTAGATTAATCAGAAGCTTCAGAGTACAGAGAACAAAATAGGAGATAAAGGCCAAATTATTACTAGAATATGTAAACTGAGATTCAGTTCAAAACCTCTGTGCTGCTCTACTTTTTTTTGCTTTCAATTAGGGGATTTATATATTCAGATCCCAGTGGCAAGGGTCACCCTACATGGTCACTTGGAGGCCAGCTGCCATGGGACAGAATGGAGGTTTGCAAATTGAATGATGAAGGTGCCTGTAGCTAATCAGATCTGTCCTAAACATAAAGTGTTTCTTTGGCAACAAGAAAATACTTTGGGTTCTTTAAGATTAGGGAGATATAGTATGGCTGGCCAAAAAAACCAAAACATTCAGAAAAGTTTGGCTCCAGAGTATCTCTATCTTGAGTAAGCAGACTAAGAATCACTTTTTCTAAACTGTTTTCCCAACAAGAGCAAGCTTTGAATGTTTGGCTTGCTACAGATGTACTGGTCAAGAGAAGTTAAAAGCATAAAACCTCAAGGATGAAGTTTTTAAATCCTTGCGTACTATTTCTGTTTTTTTTTCAGTTCAGGCCTTCCAAAAAAATGCAAAATTGACACTGTTCTCCAATCTGAGCACTTAAGGCATTCACCAGCTTCATGAGTCCTTTCAAAAACACCCCACAACCTCCCCATTAAAATATTCTCATTGTGTCCAAAAGGACTAGGCATCTCACTGTGTTCAAAGGAAGGGTCAGCTGAGATTGCTCAGCGATGTGCTCCTAGCAGTGCTCTGACCCATCTCGTGGAGAATGCCCGGGTCCCGGGGGCAATGGCACGGTCAGGTCCAGTGCAATGGGAGCACATCATGTCACCTCACTACAAACAACCCCTCAGGCTCTTTCCACCAAGCCTCAAAGAACCTGTGCACTTGCAGAGGGGCTCATTCATGGGAACGGTCACTCAGAAAGCTGCGCTTGGCTAGTTGTTGGCACTAGCCTGAATATTCTGGCAAAGAAAAATGTGTCTGCAAGGAAAGGAAGAGGTTTACAGAGTCCCGAAGACAGCTATTTATAAAAACTCCTTAAGGTAATCTTATCCTTACTGAGTGAGCCACAGACATGCAGGTTAGGCTGGGGGAGAAGTCAGCTGTTGATAAAGAAGAAAACCAAAACCACACACAGGCAATGCGCATTCAGGATGTACGGGAACAGCATGAAGAGAGATCTGCACAGACCCGAGGCACAAACCAACTATGCGCAGGACTTTGTGAGACGAATTCTCTCTCCCATTCTTTGGCACCCCCGTGTGAGACAGGAAAGTATTAACAAGCTCCTTTTGCAGATTAAGAAGCCAGCGGAGCTACCCGAGGAAGCACACGACTCAGATAAAAGCCGACGGCGACCGCAACCCCTCTCCCCGCACTCGGCACAACCTCAGCGCTGTTGCAGCGGGTAGGAGAGGTCGCCTGACGCAGGAAGGCTGCGGACAGGCAGGGGAAAACAGGCCTGGCAGAAAAGCAAAGGCTGATACTCTGCCAGTATAAAGTGCCTGTCCACATGGGATATTTAGTATACTGCAAGCTTACATGTACACTTATTGTTTACTCAGCTACGTACTCTAAACTACCTCTGAACTAAGCTACCTGAAAAGATGTTTCTAGAGTTCACTAAGAAAATCCATGCAGGGAGTTAATTCAGAGGGCAAGTGCATTGTAAGCTCACTCCTACCTTGTATCTGACCTGCTCCGTAGACAGTCCCCATCATGGGAGGGATGGTGAAGGCTCCCAGGGTTCCTGCAGGCTATAGGAACTTCTGTGGGACACATCTGACTCCACACTTCAACCCTTGAATAAGCCTTGATAAACTGTTCCCAGGCAGAGTCACCAATGACTGAGGGAAGTAAGACTAAAATAAACCGGTATTTCAGCTAGATTTAACGTATGCCCTGATTACCAGCAGGCAAGACAGGTGGTATCATTTCCTCGCTTCTGCCGCCCCACGGATCTCATGGCTTGTTCAATCATGCGTTATTCTTCCATCATTATACACCAGCGATTGCTTTCAGGCGGAGGCAGAATGAAGCACGGCACAGGCAAGAGCAGGCTTGTTCGGTGCCTCCTCTCCTTGCTGACGGCTTGACAAGAGCAGTGTATCCCAAATGCCCTGTCCCAGTAAGTCATTTCTCAGGCAGTAAAATTCTCCTGGCTTCTAGCACTGGTAATGCTGGGAAGACGAACGGTTGTGCTACCTGTATTTACCCCACCTCACTCCACTGCCATTTTCTTTTCAGCCAAGCACCATGGCCCAGTCAGTGCCTGCGTGCACTCAGTGCCTGCGTGCACTCAGCCAGGCCTCCACTTCTTCCTGGGACAGGCAGATGGCGATTCCCAAACTGCGGCTGAGCGAGCGAACCAGGAGGGAGGGCTGGGAGAGCACATACACCTGCTCTCCCAGGTGGAGTAGGAGGAAAGGTGAGGATCTCGCTGTATCTTTAGGGGAAGTGGTGGCAGCATGCATTAAAGCCCATTACGACTCCTTCTCCCCACTTTGAGCCTATAGCTCTACTTATGTATACCTGAATAGGAGTGGCTGGGGGGACAGCAGGAACTGCTTCGAAACAGCAGCTTGAACATAGGTGACTATCAATGCTACCTGCATGCGTCTCACCAGCACCCCTGTTAGCAAAGGGTGTAAGCCACCTTGCATTCACCATGCCCCACAGTGGGGTAAAGGTGCATATTGGGGCAATTATGGTTGGAGTAGAGGCAAGTTCATGATATCTCAGTTTGCTCATCTGCCAATAACCTCAGAACCACATTACTTGCATACTAGCAAGACTCCTACGACTCTGTTTAAAAACTGCTGCTAGCTACACCAGTGCATGTTGGCCCTCTCCCCTGGGTGGATACGGGGAGGCAAGGAGCCGAGGAAGCGGACCTGCAGGAAGAGGTACTCGCTCTGAATGGGAGCAAGGAAACAGAGAACAGGCACAATGAGAAAAGAGCGGTTAAAAGAAAGAGAAATGAGAAGATTGAAGAGGTGAGACCCTACGGGATAGGATGAGGCTCGCAACACCGTGTCAGGTAGAAAAAAACCCATCCCGCTGGGGAACACATGCCCACAAGGGTGGAGGAGAAGACCCCAGCAGGAGCTGCTCTTGCAGGGCCTGTGGGCCTACTGCTGCCTCTCTGCCACGGGCAGACTG
This sequence comes from Apteryx mantelli, assembly GCF_036417845.1. Lineage (NCBI taxonomy): Eukaryota > Metazoa > Chordata > Aves > Apterygiformes > Apterygidae > Apteryx > Apteryx mantelli. The sequence goes on along the minus strand of NC_089982.1, from coordinate 73,239,552 downwards.
GGGAAAGATGCCCTTTTCCACTCTGCAGTTCTTCTAGAGCTTCAGTCTTGCTTTAAGTAAAAAGTTTCTGCTGTCAGTTCATCCTCTGGGAAGCCCCGTTTACCCTACAAGTTCTCCCCTCATAACCCAGCAGTGTTAACAGCACCATCACAAGCAAAAGGCCTTTGAGGAAGAGTGATGATGAAGGCATTTGCTATTCTTGACCTGATACTGACACAGTCACTAAAAGGCAGGTAGTTTTCAAAGGAACAAATTGCACCAGCCCCTATAGATTTTTACTGGGAATTTGGCATCCACCTGACCCTTACATTTCTATAATTTGCCATGAATAATGATAAAAATAATGCATAGCACATAGAGCTTAAAATGGATATTTTTGTTTCTAGTTTAACTCAAAAAGGGGGGAAAAAGAAATGGAAAATGAAAAAAGAAAAGATAAAAGGAAAACAGAAACAGAGAAAGGAAAAACAGAGATAGGGAAAAAAGTTGGGCTCACGTAGTTTTGAAATCCAAAATTCAAACTCTCCTTCCACCCTCTGCAAACTGCTTTCTCCTGCACTGGATTACAAAGTTTTCAAGGCTGGATTAAAGAGGCTGCAATAAAACAGTTTGCCTGACACACAGCCATATTTAAATTAGCAGTGCAATAAACCACACTGAGAAGGAGGGCCTGGTCGTGATTCAAGGACATCATCTTTTGTATAATTTTTTCAGTACCATAAATTTCCATACATGCTCCTAGCAGAAAAGCAATGCTCCAAAATATATGAATAGGCGTCTTTCATAAAATGTTATACATGGAACAAAATTACAGTATCTAGATCACGTTTCTTTAAGATTAGCCTAATTTATATAGATGAAGCTCAAAAGCATGATTTAGAACCATAGGTTCTTAGATGCAATGCAACATTTTATCTTTCTGAGGCCTCTGTGCTTAGCTGGAGAGTGTTTACTGTGCTTGAGGTATTTTTCTAAACAGGGATGTGGATTATTTAAACCCTTTTGGTATGGAAAACCCACAGTTTGTCCACCTCCGACAATCTATTCTCTCCTGCAGTTGTCACAGCAACAACTTTAGCATTTGAAAGGAATCTGCTTCAATAATCTAAGCCTCTGATCTTTGACAGGCTTATAATGAAGGAACAGTTTGTTAATGCTGACATAAACATTTTGAAAACCTAGAGGTGCAATTATTTCATGTTGTTTAGGAAGTCAGCAGTACATGGTCAAGAGAACAGCACTCTGCAAAAATATTTACTCATGCAATTTCCTAGCGAGAAAAACAAATGCTGACTATACAGTTCAACTGAGATTCCAACCCTGTGGTTTAAGCAAGAAGAATTTTTCTTTGTCTCCTGTACATTTATAGCTCATATTTTCCCTCTTATAATCCCATGACAATCTTTTAGATAATTCTAGGGTAATACATGTCTCAGCTGAATCTTTTTATTTTAAAAAGACAGAATCTAAAAAAAGAGACAGAACTGGATCCAATTCCAAGTTGATCTCCTAGGTGCAATGCTTGCAATAAAAAGATAGTCACAACTGTTTCACAGCCAGCCAGCTGTGATTGCCGAAGTTGTTTATCTGTTCAGAAAACAAAACTGTTATTTTTTCTCAGAGGCAGGAGGAGAGCTGACAATGACAAAGTCCTCAGGGGTGTTGTCGGCTGAAGGAGCAATGCGCTTTCCAAGCAAAGCAAAAACTGGAGCAAGCAGAGAACTCCACGCTGCACTTTGGAGTCAAAGATACAGTTACACTGGGGAGCCCATTACTCTTGGAGCAATTTTCTACAGTAGCTCGAGTGCTCCAACTGTCCTCCGGGGTGACATCCATCACGCCGCACGCTGCAGTCTATCAAGCGGTGCGCAGAGAAAGGGTCAAGCGGTCCGCTGCCATGCTGTTTGAGCTCATCAGAGACATATTTAATTTAATTAAGGTTGTCAGCACTATTGATTTTGGCAGTTTCAATTACCGTGCTGTTATGGCTTCTGGATCTACTGATCTGTGATGAGCCCTATCAGCACTGGCACACATTGAGGAAAAAGCCCTTTGTCTCCTTTAAAACCTGACACATCCTGCCATAGGCCATAACTTATTGCTTTTATCCAGCCCAGCTCCTCTTCTGTTCCTCATAATTAATTTCTCATTAGACAGCTCTTTATTGTTTAATTTGTGCAGTTTATAATCAAATTGGGCACATTAATTGTAGCTGAATTTAAGGCTAATGAAAAATAAAGGTTTTCAATAACTTACTCTTCAATTATTTTAGACAAGATAAAATAAAACACTTTAAGAGTTGTCAGCTTTTTAAATTATAAATTAGGTTGTTTAAAGAGCATGGGCATTTAGGAAGCAGTTATCACACATTTAGTAATTATAAATCCTATGCTGCAATACAATTATTAGGATATATTTACAATTCCTCTTAGTTTTTTTCCATCCTGTTGTTAGTTAACTGCATAACATCTAATTGTTGGTGGTTAAAAATAGCATAATCTGAAGTCTCTGGGCCTGATTCTTTTTCCATCTATTGAGTGATAAATCAGAGGCACTTCTGAGAAAGTCCACATAATCTCACAAGAAAAGGAGAAGCGTTGGGGTAAGAGGAATAGACTCCATTTGATAAAAATTTTACAAAATGTGGATCTTTCTTTTAGGCAGCGTTGTAGGATTTAGCACTTTTCCTTCAAGAAAACTGTAATATGCCATTATAGTTTACACACATGAGGGCCAGGACATCAGCTGGTGAAAAATCAGAAAAATCCTCTGGATGTAGTCTACAGTTTCTCCTTTGAGGTACATAATCTTCATTTTACAAGTGGGAAAACCAAGGTAGAGACGCACCTTGTTTGAGAAGGCACATCCAAGCTGAAGCCAGGCTGCTGCAGCAGGGTTTGCTTGATTTTTTTCCCCCCCAGTTTGTAGGGAAGAGGGAGGGTGAAAGTAAAGAGGATGGGAGAAAGGATGGGATGAAGAATTCAGATCACATCTATCTTCTTCCTTGCTGAGATGAAAAATGGAAAAACTCAGTTTCCTTCTTTGCTAAATGCTGCATTCAACCCACAGCATTTCAGGCTTGTGCAAGAAAAGCAAAGAAATGAAGGGCAAGTTTCACGCCACCACTGAGAGGAAAGCGGGGGGTGCCATAGGTCAGGAGTTAGGATGTAAGGCGATGCCCGGGGAATTTGATTCCCTACCTGTTGTAAGACTACTCTGTGGCCTGATGCTCTGGCCCAAGACATTACGCTGTATGAGAATACAGCACGGCCTGGAAGCTGGCTGTCCTAGTTCCTGGAAAAGCATCCTCTTTGCCTTGTAAGAGAGTCAATCACCCTCTCTTTCTTACAGATCAAGCATTGTATTTAAGTACAATAACTTTAAGTACAATAACTCCATTTGGATAGGTAGAGCTAGTTCTTGTGCTTGGCTCTGAGACCTTGGTTCAAATATTTGCCCTTAAAGAAGGCTGGCAGGGATGTGAAATTGGTATTCCACCTCTCACTCAACTGGTTTAGCCCCAAGGCTAGAGGGTACTCCTTTATGCTCCTATATGTTCCACTTCGTACCACAGAGAGCACCAAATCAACCACAGAGAGCAACTGAGAACAGCTCTCCGGCCAGCGCTCAGGACGTCCACCTGGCACACGGGGGAGCCTGCATCAACACGTGCCCACCCCGGAGCACCAGGGCAGGGATGCTCTCGCCATCATATGCTTACAACGTGGGAGCTACCTCACGCTGCCCTGCCTGAGCAACCGAATGCTACCTTTGCTTCTGTCCAGGCACAAGACCTACCACTACTTCTGATTGTGCACCTGCATCAGAGAAGGAGGTGGCAAAGCTGAAGGCATGCCTGGTATCTATGTACCAGGAAACACGTAAATTGAAAGACTATATATGAAGTGGTCACGCTCACTGCTGCAGAAGTGCAAGGGGTCCTGGTTTGATTTTCAGTTGCTAGATACTTGGTTTCTTTTTAATTAAAAGTTTTGATTATGTCAGTATTGTTCCAAGAGGATAAAATTCACCATCATCCTTACAAGGTCTGTTTACCACCTAAACACTACTATATAACGTATATAATGAATATATAATGAGAAGGCAATGTCAGAGATTTTCTTGCGTATACCAGTACAAACTGGAAGTATTTTCTATTGCAAAGAAGTATGTTTGTCCAAAATTCCTTGGTGGGGACCCTGCCTTTGTGGAGTCATAGGAATTTTCTAATTCTTCCTGTCTGGAATAAAAAAGATGGTCAATATTGCTAAAAATTTCAGCCCTACATATCTTTTTAGCACAGAATTATTTGGGAGGGAGGGAGGAGATACTGTTTTTCAAATACACGCTCTACATTAGAGTCATCAGTTGTATATAGCAAGCTCCTCCCGTTCAGGTTTTTGGAATGAAAAGGAAGCACATCTTCCTCAGACAAGGAAATGAAAAATGCTGGATGCAGGAGCTTTGTAGGCAGCACGCGCTGCAAGAGAGCCAGCTTGGGAGCCGGGGCGTAGGGCTGTGTAGGCTCAGCGCCGGGCAGCAGGGGGAGGAGAGGAAGTAAGTGCGCTGGCTGCACAAGAGTGCTGCTGGAAACTAAATGGCTGATAAGGATACGTGGGAACAGCAGGGAAAAACAGATCAGCAAATCCTGAGCAACATGTGATAAGAAGGCAGGACGCACTTGGTCCTCATCCCTACTTGATACTATCCGTCCAGCAAAAGCACAGGCACACCTGATGGGGCCCACAAAGGTTACGTTACTCAGGCTGCTTTAACTTATGTCCCATAGTAACTTATTGGGTACAATTCACTTCCGAGAGGGAGAACCTACAGCCACTGTGCTTTTCTTCACTGGAACCCTTAATTTCCTAGATATGCCTATTTCAAAAAGCCTTGGCCTGGGATCTGCACTTTTGCTAGAAGCCAATGTTATCTAAGTACACAAGAGCAACAGACCTTCTATGCAGTTTTTTTTCTTTGCACTTTTTCATGACCCCTTTCTTCAACTGGCAGCATTTTAGGTAGTTTTGTGCCATGTCATCCACAGGACAATTAGATCCTTTAATTTCTAGTTGGCGTGTTACTCTAAACAGAGCTGCCAGATCTGGTTGTATACGCACTGTGTAGGCATCTGAACCCTATAAACCTCTCTCTCCTTTAATTTAAAAATAACAGAAAGATTTTTAAAAGGAAATTTATATAAAAAAATTAATAATAATTGTTCCCAGGCAAAGTCACTTTCAGCCAAGTTTCAGCTGTGAGGAAACTTTTATTAGCCAAGAAATGAACTCATGAAAAGGGAGGTTTACAATGGAAACACTGAGAGACTGCAGCAGCACTACTAACAGGTGCCACTGTTACGACAGTGATAGTGTGAATAAGGCTTTTAAAGATGCAATTGCTAGGGCTGTGCCCACCCATGCAGCTAAAGGTCTGTCAAGATTTTTGTTATGAATCTCTGTTTCCAGAGGTTTGATAATTTAGTCATAAAAGCATACCTCAGGCTGGGAGTGAGAAAATAGAGATACAGCACTCCAGGGCAGCTGAAAATAAAAAAAAAATACAATCCATATAGTTGTTTTGAAGGACTTCTTTGGGATTTCATAATTCAAAAAAAAAATCTTCTTTTACAACGAAATTTGGCAGATTACCGGTAAATAGCATTAACAGGGGAGGGCTCTTTTTTGTATTGTTGCATTTTAATTTAGACCCCTTAAAAAGCCTGTGGCATTTTTTAAGCTTAAAAAATCTTATAGCTCAATTAAGGGATAACAGAAATAAACCAGGATTACCTGTGTGTAATTACACAGAGTTAAGTCCAACAAACAATATACTATCACAACCCTCTTGGGTAATTTGAGCAGCCTCTGCAGGATCTCCAAAGGCAAGAAAAGGAAGGTTGAAGCTACAGTTTAGACCTGAGCATTTACTGCAAGATATCAAAAGACTCCCAAGTCCAAAAGACCACAGAAGCAGATGCAAAGACCCTTCCTGGTTTTGGATCAATCCTTTAATGATCTTACAGGATATGTTACAATACCAAATAAACACTGGGCTAGGACACCTATAGGATTCAATGCTCAACTTTGTTCCTCAAGATTTCTTAGTGCTCTTGAGCATTCTGCTCTCACTGTCTTCCCCATGTCTAGCCATATGGAGTACTGCAATCCAGTTTGAACTAAATTACCTTTACCTGGGTGGCAGTAACTAAAACCAGCACTGTGTACACTCATTCAAAGGCAGAAATTAGTATTTAGTACTTCCTAATCAGGAAGTGCATGTTTTCTATATATGTCAAATTCATCCTTAAACTGTATTAAGATCTGAAGACATCTTCTTTGCAACTATTTGAAACTAGTGAAGTCAACCAAGTACACTATCATATTCCTGAAAGAATAGGAAAGTATTGCAGAAGAGTTAGCTAAGGAAAGAAATAGCTTGGTCTATCTTCCTATATTCTGAGCAGGACTATCCAAACCCAAGGCACTTTCCGACTGACTAAAAGCACTTGCAGCTCTGAGGCCACCGTGACGCGCTAGTTGAACTTAAGTTTTCATGTTTGGACATGGTATAGCTGGCTCAAATTGAATCAGTCTAATTTGATCTTTTTTCCCAAACCATCTACCCACGCCTCAAGGTTTTCAGCGTAATTAGTATATATGCATGGTAGTGGATAATAGGATCCACACCTTGACCGCTTAAAGTGACCATAAAACCAGTGTCAATCACTTTCTTCCATCAAGAAGTTAAAAAGGGAAGCGGTTGATTCAATCTGCAACTACAATATGAGTTTTATTAAAACCATCCCAATCTGAATTTAAATGTGAGTATGTGAGTAGCAGCACAGTATACATAGGTAACTAGTATATGCCAGTTCAATAACTCAACACAAGTATGCCATGTTTTTCTTAATAGTAGTCAGATAGAGTGTAGCTATTCCATTATCACTGCCAGATTTCCCTACCTGGACCAGGCCTACATATTTATTAGCATTATAAATAATCATGATTATTTTACCTACCATTTCCTTAGAGGAAAAGTGGACCTGTCCCGCAGCTGTATTTGGTTAAACTTGGTATAACCAAACTGGAAGGAAAAGGAGTGCAAAGGATACCCTTCAAACCCCAGGTCCTTTACCAGCCTGATGATAAGACAGCTATGCCTCAGTATATTATAGAACAGCCTGTGAGCTGAGTTAATTTACACCAGCTGAGCTAGTCTTATATGGACTGGGCAGACACAACAACACGACCCTGGGAGGCACCTTGCGTGTTACAGAAATCCCTGGCCTCCCCCTTAGAGCAACCTTTCAGCCCTCAGCTCTGTGGAGACAGTGCAAAGCAGCTGAAGCTCTGAATCTAACCTATTCTTCTTAAGCTTTTCATATTTATTTTTCTAAATCTGAGCTATTTGCTTATAAAAATAAAATGACTAGAAGAATAAAAATGAGCAGTGACTCTTAACTTCATCTTTTATTTTTGACTCCATTCGACACAACACATTTTGTATGCTTAGCCATGGCAGGCACAAGCAGCACCAAAGGCAAGACTTTGGAAACTGAACACATACACTGCCTCTGTTCACTAGGGGCCAAAAACTATTTTCAGCCCAGGGAGTGCAGATATATATTTATTTTATTTTGCTGCTTAATTTTAAAATACTTACTGCTATTTCCGTGGAAGTAGGGTGTCAGACAGGATGAGACCTCAGACTCAGAGGAATGACTCTTTCTATGTCATCTGCCCTTATTTTGAAGTCATGGCCTCTATTTATTCTTTTTTTTTAATAGAGAAAAAAAATCTTTATTCTGTCCTTCAGGCAAGTTCACTGAGTCCACTGTATTTCAACAGGAGCTAAAGACATGGTTCTACTTACCCTCCCCCAAAAGGTCTCTATTAATTGTTTTCAAATGTTGGCAGCCATGTGAAACCCTGCCTAGCAAGTCTGGCTCCTATATGATTTTTATTAAAATTCACTTTGCACACAAGGCACATGAGATTTATGACTGAAACTAATAGGTTGGTTCTCACTAAGACATAAATCCACAGGCTGTTTATTGAGACTCATGGACATTAAGAGCATAGGTAATTGTTACTGTGAGTGTTCAGCTTAAAAATAGTCATCATGTCTCTAAAGAAATTTATTTAAGTAAACAAACCACATAAACTTCTGAACAGTTATTTTAACTATGATAGTAAATGGAGCGACTGTGCTGGGTAACTTCTGTATACGATCTGTACAATTTGATTTCACTCATAACACTTTCAAATCTTCCCATTTCAGGATGTCTTATAAAAAGCAAACGTAAAGAGAATCTCATTTACTTTCTTTCTATGTATTTGTTTCAGGTTATACACAAGAACGTCTGCTTTCCTGTTTCTTACTCCTGCAAACTCCAACTGAGTTTCTGAAAGTCAAGTTCCTTCTGGCTTGCTCATCATCACATAAGAGACAATCTGCCACAGGAACTCAGTGAACAATTCTGATGGCAACACATGAGCTGGAGCAGAATCCAGACTGATCTTTTTCTCTTAGGGTTTGGCCAAACTGCCATATGCAAACAATTGCCAGCTAAGCTTGCCAGTGAGCTAGCTGTACTCTGGAAGCCATTTAGATGTGTTAGCTCAGTGCTGTGCCCAAGCAAGTAAGTCCTACTTCTCAACATTACATTACCTTTCAGCAGGACCCAAACCTGTCTAAATAGCTTCCAGATTACACCTTGTTCACAGTACGTTAGCTCACAGGGGAGGGAGAGGTAGCTCATGCCACCTGAGCGGATTGTTCTTACTCTTAGTTGTGCTGGCCATGCAATACTGAAGAGGAGACACAGACAACCTCCCTACCCCAGAGATTAAGTTACCCAGATCATGTTCCTAATACCATCTGAGATGTCACAGGGTATCCTTTCTGGCCTCCAGTCACATTTCCAAAAGAGTGCGGATCTCACATAGTTCCTGTGTCATATCTGCCATTCCTATGTGAATATCTGAGGTATCCTAGATGTCTCATATGAGACACCTTTATTTATACACAGTACACATCAGTAAAATATGTCAGATGGATCCTAAAACACAAATAAGAAATTGCTTCTCTATCACCTTCTAACTATAGTGAGCTTTTGAGATAGGATATATTTATTATTGTGGTCATGTCAAAAACATCCCAATCAGGAGAGTATTATAGTGACTGCTGTGCAAACACATAGGAAGGCACAGACGCAGGCTACTGAAGTCTCAGGGAGTGTTTATGCTATGCATAAGTGTCATTCCAGAAACAGTGTAGCCACACCAGTGCTACTCTGGGTCCAAAATAACTAACTATTCTGATAGATGGAGTTTATTAGCTTGGCACAGTGCTAGTCTAATAGTTATACTCCTTTGGAAATCAGAGCTAGCATCTCCACATAACGCCTGCTTAAAGGTAGATTTTGTCTCTTTTGCACTGTGCCACAAAGTGCAAAACAAACCTGCCCTACAAAATAAAAGGGTGCAAGAATGTCTACAGTGCAGCTGACTGTATTTCCAGGCTGATACCTCATTCATTTGGAAATGGTATGTAAATACTGAAACCCCTGAGACAGCTAAAGAAATACCTAAAATTCCATTAATTCTTTAGCAGATGAAGAACTAGCATGAAGACAGACTTCACCAATTTGAAGGAGTTTTGACACTTCTATCTCAATGATATTTATCCTGAGTTTCTCACACATCTCAACGCTGCTGTTTAGATACAGGCACAGAAGTAACCATTTTCAGAACAAATCACTTTTCTCTTCTTTCTTTCTCTCCCCCAGTTTTTCCTTTCTGACAAGCTGCCTCTACTTCACTTCTTTTTACAGCATTTGCCTAGTAATCTATCAGTTACCTAAATCTGTTAGGTTGTTGTTTGCTGATGAAGTCTCAACAATCTTGTCTAATCTAGTGACTAGGTCAGTAAGGTTGTGTGTCCTGGGGACCTTGGGAACGGTATGGATGTGACCTCTGACACTCATCAAAGGCTCAGCGGCACTGTTTGTCTCCTATCAGTTTAATCAGCTGGCTCATTCCTGTTCCTTCACCACTCATGACATTACTTGTATCTCTCACTGTCTGCCTTTCAGACTCTACAACCTTGCTTACACACTGCTTCTTCACACTGAGTTTGGCTTACATGTACAGGTCTCACGCAATGTACAATTAATTCTCTATATGACTCATATTTTACAAATAAGAAGCTTTCCTTGATTTCAGAGACACAGAGGTCACTATTATTCCAGAATCTTTTGTGGCAGTTTAAGGTAATGCTTGAATTGTAAAATCCATTACTTTGTTTATTGCTTTCCAAGAATTAGAGTTTTCTTTTTTTAAAGAAACAAACCCAAATAAGTATCCATGACAAAGTAAAGAAAAACACACAGAAAATGCTACAGGAATCTTTTCACTCTTACTAGTACAAATAAAAGCAAAGGAAATTTTCATTTTTCAAAGTGTTACTCAATTTTTAAAAACATTAAATTCCTGTAAAATTTATTTCCAACCTTTTCTGTAGCATATAAGGTGGAGATTTATCAGTGAAGCTAAAGAAGCTGTCATAAGTCTCTTATTGCTCTCTGGTTACTTCCACATACAGGTAACATGTGCTCTGTGTTACTTGATGCAGGAGTGGCTGCATGGCTTCCCCGCTTCAGCCTACACTGAAGCTGCATCTGGGCTTGTCAGTGTATGACACCAAACACCAAAGAAACAAAGGCTGAAAAAACATTCAAAATGTGACAGCACTACCCCTTAAAGTTTACTGGGGGGGTTGTGTAGTTGTGCAGGAAACCTTCTCCTCTGCAATTTTTCAGCTAGATTACAATGTAAAGATACTCTTATATAATGGATTATTTCATTTCATCCAACAGTAAATCTCCTATGAGCCATCTGAATATAAAGATTGATTGAGAAATAACCTTTCCTCAAAGGTGCATGAAGCAGAACCAAGGCTGGTGTGGGAGTTGGTGTGCCCCACATTTAGCATCTCTACTACTACTACCAAAGGAGCCGACCTGCAGAACACCACAGTCTGTCCTGAGAGCCCGACATCCACACTGCAGGCGTTTCAGCAGGTTTGCTTCACACAGCTCTAGCCGCACAGACTGATCTGGTCCCATGGGTTGAATGTACATTAGGAGGCTGAACTCCTGGACTGCATCTGCCAGTTTACTTTCACCCAAGAGGAAGCCAGTCACACTTTCTGAGACCCTGAACTAAAGTACTGTAAATGGGGACAACACAGAGATTTATTTCAAGGGTGCTCTCTTAACTAAAATGCTAATGTAAATGTACCCGGTATCTGTCACAAACTACATGAATGAACCTGCCTTAGAGAACAGGATAGACTAAAAGATCTTTTAAAAACCTCTTCCATCCCTACTGTCGTACGATTATTTCATTTGCTTTCCCACTTGTTTCTACCTGTGAAATCCAATCTAACCACTAACACTGCAGTCTCTCTGATAAAGCAGCTTGTTTTTCTGTCAGATACAGGATAAAGTATTGAGTTCTTCTGTGTTTCAGTCACACAAGTGAAGAACAACTTGGAAATGGAATAACAGAGGTACCAAGTGAATTTTGGATCAGAAAGTGGCCTCTCCAACTACTGTTCCTCAGATGCCAAGAGGCATCCCACAATACATCACAAAAACCACACACAATATAATGCAACTCCAAGCAGTACCAGCCAGGCTCAGATACCTCATTTGCAATGAAAAGATTAAAGCATAATGTTTTGTGGACATCTGCACAAGAGCATGAATGCACTTAACTGGAGCAATATCCATTAAGTTAAAGCAGTGTAAGTTATACCGACAATACATCTCTTTGCAGAGAAGTGCCTAAACTGTCTTATCTAAATATATTTTTGAAACCTGAGAGAGGCAGAAGAACTAAGGCAGTTTACAGTTTTCTGATTCATCTCTGAGTCTCACAAAAGGAGAATGTCTGAAGTAGATCCTGAGATGGATAAATTATGCTGTAAGGTGCAAGAATCAGTCTTGTAATCCTTCCTAAATCAATTTTTTTGCTCACGTTGAGCTTAAAACCAGTCCTGGGAGAACAGGAAGACAAGCAGTCTTTCACCAAAAAAACCCACCCTCTCTCTGTATAAATACTTTAGTGTAGATGTTATATGCCAGGAAACCTTAGCTTTCTGTAATACTTCTCAGAGCTTTTTTTTTTTTTTTCTGCCTAATCTTTACTATTCACTCTAAATTCTTATTTGGCAAGTTACACTAGCAAATCTCATTATTAATTAAATTTGTCTGTCTATTCTGATATGCTTGGAAATTAATATTCTGTTAGCATTAAGTTTTTTCCTTACTAGCTAACATTCCTATTTAAAGAACATGACTTAACATATTCTATAACAACTTAGATAAAGTATATAAAATGCAAATATGAAGGAAGTGTTACTTTGCATTTTTATATTGATGCTTCAGCAAACTATCAAATTGCAATATCTACACTATTACACTGAAATCAACAGCTTTTTAACTTGTATTCATTATGTCCCGGATCTTCAACTGTTGTAGATTAAACAGCTTCTCAACATGTGAGGATCTATCTCTTTTGGTGCAAACTAAGGGTTTTTTCCTGCCTTCTCATTCCCCCCTCTCACCTGATCAGATTTCTGCAAATGAGTTCCAATCTTAGATGCGAATCATCAAAATAACTGATGAATCATAGTCCTTTAAAAACTGGATTGACTCCTTTGAACCTCAGTATGATAAATTCCAACTCTTATTTAATGCTTTTCATCAATATATATCATAATCACTTTTACACAGGAGGAAAGTATCATTATATATTTGGGAAACTAAGGCACAAAACTGATTCCCCGGGTCAATGGCAGAGCCAAGATGTAAACTGGAGTCTACCTTGTCCCATATTCATGCTCCATCCTCTGATTCACTTTATCTCCTTAGGGAAGGAAGGAATGTATATTTATAATATATTGTCACTTAATAATACCCATTGCATCGATGCACCTTGATCATAAGGATATTCTTTAAAAGCTGCCTTAAAAACATCTTTATTTTCTCTATTACTTTTCCAGGAGTAGCTGGGCTGGAAGCAGCTGGTCTTATGCACCTACTGTGTTGTAGAAGTCAACCTTATAGAAGGGATCCTCTGGTGCACAGCTTTAACACTGTGCAAAACAGGTACGGAAAGAGAGTATATCATAGGTAAAAGCAGGAATGCATGGAGATGGGAAAGAAGAAACAAGAACACTGCAAAGTGCAAGTATTCATCTTTCTACATCTGTCCCATTCTCTCCATCAGCACATGAGTAAAGGAATGGAATTCCATGCTATACCTCCTTTTTCACTTTTAGTGCCTTTAAAACAGCAGATGGAAATCAATCAACTCAACTACATCCTTTTTCAGAGAAGTCTCCTCCACCTGCACAACAGGCTGGCCTCAGTTTTAGTTAGTTAGTTAATTACCACACACACACGCAAAGGTACATGCTGTAAGTGTATATACCTCAGTTCATATAATACATTATCTAAAAAGAAACATTAGAATTCAATAGCTTAATTAAGATCATACATAAATACTTTGGTTCTAGCATCCATTGTTTACCTTTTTAACAGACATAGATTTCAATGGATTTTTCCTATAAAACTGTAAACTCTTAAAAAAGGGAAAGGGTTTTAAAAACAAATATTTTGCATTTTTTAGGAGCTTTTCATTTGTGTGGGTATTTTAGTTTTGTTTCTTTTAAAATACACAGTAGAAATGAATGGAATACTTACTGCTGAAGAGCTTTCAAAAGACACTTGTGCTTTTGTGTTTTATTGTCATAACACGCTAATGCTTCCATAAGGGATTGATGCAGGCTGCAGTCAGGCATAGTATGCTTTTTTAAAAGGACTTCAAATTAAAGAGATGATTCAGTAATGTAATAATTTCTTTTCATGTCCACATTATTGCTGTTCCTCTGTTTATTAGAACATGATCTATATGTCAAGAAGTAATATTTTGTACCAGTACTGCAATACATAAGACTTCATAGAAAGTGCCCTTTGATCCAGATTATATGCCCTTTGTACATTAAAACAATTAACACTGAAGTACTTTATGAAATATGTGAGTAGTTAAGAGTTGTATGGAGTGCCAGAGACACTAAGTCATTAAATGGTGCCATACAGCCTGCACAGAAGTCAGGAACAAATAATGATTTAGAAGTTCCTCCAAAATCACAAGTATGAATTTTAGGGGTTGGCTACTATTTTGTCCAAATATAAGGGAATGGTACACATTCCGTCACTATCTTTGTTTAGTGACCAAATAAAGCTTCTGGAACTAAAATCAGAAGGCCTATGCCTTCTGGGATAGGTTGGGATGATCGGACGGGATGGCTTTGTTAATGCATTGGTAAAATGGAGGATGCTGATAGAGGTGCTGTAAGTATCCAAACCGGTCAATGGCACAGAGGCTGCACAGCCTTCCTGGAGCTGGCTTGTTTGACTGTAGCATCATGGGCTCAGCATTACAGTAACTATGCCGAGCAGGAGATCTGCTTTAAAAACTGTGAATAAACAAAATGGCATGATAAATGAGGAGAAGCAATTTTATTGACACCCTTGGTTTTGGGTTCTGTGTCAGCTATTTTCTAAATGAACCCTGGCTCCATAAAGAGGGCCAGATCTGTGAAAGTAGCTTCAAGGGCTGTCTGGTTAGAAATGGGCCAAAGACACTAATCCTGTTTTTAAGCATTTGCCTATGACAGTTATACAGTTGGATTTTTAAGAAAAATGGGAGAAAATGTAACAGCAACCAGAACACTCCTGTTTGAAGCAGGCAGAGTTGGAGTCAGGAAGCTGAAACTGAGATTCAGAATCCTCCATCACAAGTTTTCCTCCATTTATGAGACTGGAGATTAATTTGAGTTAAAAACTCCAGACCATAATTCTTCTCAGTCACCAGAAAGCAGTACCAGCTAGAATTTTGGAAGTTCGTTTTTATCTAATCTAATGTACTCTTTGCAAGTAGATACACAGATAAATTCTGTTTATCAAGGGCTAAAAAAGAATCAATTTGTTTCACAGAGACTAAGTTTATTGCTTGCTCTACTAGCATTATTTTGGAGTAAATGTCAGCCACACCAGCTAATAACTACAGCAAATACTAATGCTTGGGATATGGGGGAGGGGGGAGAGAATCAGAGAATGTTAAAGTCATCTAATTAAATTTCTAATCCAGGTTTACATAATTAAGCAATAATGACTATGGGGAAGGGCACTTCCTGGCAGTTAATGACTGGCTGGAGGATTTGAAGGCTTGAGGTAAAGCCAAGGGTTTTTAACACTGTCAGTCATTAATTACCAGGAAATGCCCAACTCAGGAGGTTATTACTGCTGTTATAAACCAAGAATAGAAAAATATAAAGAAAAAAGACAGTAATTACCTTTTTAAAGTGTTGAAAGCCGAGCACTGAACTGCCTGTCACTATGGAGACAGAGTTTTATTTATAGCACTGGTCCTTTGCTAGCATTTAAAGACTGCCCCAGTACCCAGAGGAGGACAGGAGTCAGTTCTCAGGCTTCCATTACGTATATAATTGGTAATTTAGAACATCAGCTCTGTGCCACGGGCCACATAACATCTGCAGACATCAAGAGTATTACAAAACTTTACAACACTGATTACAAAATACTGGCAGCCACTCAAAACATTTTATAGTTACACATACCTTCGGAAAGCATTTCCAGTAGTTCCTGCTTTGATCTGCAGAGTGTGTGTCTCTAAATAGGATCCTTGTAATGTCACATTGTGCTGTTTCCTAGAAATTAAGTACTTAGGGACCTGATCTTTAAAACTGATTAATGCCATAGGCCTACTCAGCCAGACTGTGATCGCTAACCAATTTTACGATTGCATAACTCCATTGATTTCATTGGAACCGCTTCTGATTTACTCCAAACAATATAAAGAAGGAATTCAACCCATGGTGTGTAACAAATGCAAAACCCCAAACCTCCTTCATACCTTCTTTCAAACCTCTGAAAGAAATTATTCAATAGCTGATGCCTAAAGCAGCTAAAAATAAAAGTAACTTTGTTCCTTTTAATGTTCTTTGCCTAGAAGATTCTGCTGCTTTTAATGGGATACAGTATTTGAAATTTGACCAGTGCTTCAATGAACACATTCATCTAAATGAATTGGTAAAAAAACTTAAATTCTACCACTTGACTAATTTGGAACAATAATAAAAAAAATCCAATAAAAGACTTAGGTATCTAAATCAGGATTGAAGCAGGACTAAGGTGGCTGTAGATAAAGTGTCAGCCCCCCCCAAAATTATTGCTGCATTTTGATATCCTGAGGATATCTAAATTCACTGATTATCTCTGTCATATTTGTAAATGCTGATTCTGTGCACATACAGGGCCTGATCTGTTAGATATTCTTACAGCAGATGTACAGACATCAATATATTAATTTCATTTTAAAACATAACAGGATGAAGATAGCTGGTTGCTGCTCCCACCCCTCCTCCTCTCTCTATTCCACCTTATGAAGCAGCCTAGTAGTACCAGTCCTCAGCCAGGAATACAAGGACTGTATAATGTGCAATATTGAACCTTGGTCTCGCTAATCCACACTGAGTGCCCAAACCATTATTTCAGGGTGAGGATTCCTTTTGTGCTCAAGTGCTAGCCCTGTTAGTCTTGCATTCTTTGCTGATTGCAGCAGAGAACAACAGTGGTACTTCTATTTCCTCATCTGACCACATTTTAAAACACAAGACTGAGCTCTCTGAAACAGAACAAGCCCCTTATCTCAGCACTGATTTCTGGACTGTGAGTTTTCAGTAGATAGAATCATCTCTCTATAGATCCAAGCACAGAGGCATTTAAGCTTCAGAGAAGGGTGAGAATAGTGTCTTCCTTTTCTTCTCTCTTATCCCTCACCTCACAGTTTTCCTTTACTGTAGCATCAACTCAAAGCCTGGTCCACACAACTGACTGTGGGCAGCATGAACTTGCTTTGTCTGTTCTTCGAGATGGCTGGCTTTGAGCCAGATGCTGTCTAGAAGGTATTAGTTCAAGCCCTGTGCCATGCTGATGTGTCTGTGCAGCTCCTGGATTGGAGCAGCATGTATCAGCCAGTGTTGAGAATGTACACGTCTAAGACTGACTATGTAACATATCCTCAGTGTGATGACTGGAGCAAATTCAGAGCTGACTAACTCTCTCCAGAGGCTTTACAGGCAGCTTACGTGCCGAGTACAAGAAATCTAGACTCCATCCTGGGGGACAAACACCTAAAATTTAGAGGCTGCAAAGTCCTCATTAGATGTAGGTGACACCAAGTGCCAGTAAACTCTCCTGTACTTTTCAACCTACTCATTAAGTGAACTGTTCAAGACAGGTCCTGCTGCATCTTCACTGTAAACCACAATCCCTCAAAAGCTGGGCAATTTCTTCCCAATTTACTGCCTTAGACTTGCCAAATTCATGATTTTACTCAGAGCTGACATTTCTTCTGTTCTGGTGCACGAGCCAAGGATGTGCTGGGTGATGTCCAGGAGAGGTACCTGTCACAACAGATGCAATGATGTAGCAGAAGCCTCAGCAATGTGCTGTAGTGAGGAATGTGCTTCGTGATGGGGTTCTGTTTTGAACAAGATGCCATGGCTGTTCTCCTGCTCAGTGATCTCACACACCAGACACAGCTGGCTGGCAGATGTGGCCATCAACCTTATCTGGTATAAGAAGTCATAGAGTAGTGAAGAGGTTGTGGTGCTGCTCTGCAAATGCATAAGATACAGGCCTAGATGAGGAAAAGAGGGAAGTGAAGATAGGGCCGGTGGACTAATTCCCATGAGAACTGGAAGCCTGCATTTGCAGGAGAGGGGAAAGAAAGGGTGATCTTTTTCTTTAGGTCAACATAAACTCTTGGCCTTTGGGTCACAGTGTCAAATTTTTCTTTTACATTATTAAATCATGATAGCTTCCAGACTTCTTGTTGCAGTATAATCCATACAAAAATTTCTCTTTTTTCTTATAGAGCATGTAACAGAACTATACTGTACCATACCACAGTTTTATCTTCAATCGTTCATATCTCTACTATATCCTTTCCTCTTGACTAGAAAGAAAAGGTTTATCCTACACATAAATATCTAAAATGCTTCTGTATGATCATCTTCCTGACTGTTGTTTTGATTGTTCCATTCTGGATTGTCTCACTGTCCCCTTCTTCTCTGTGTCATAAAATACAGGAAGTGAAATATAGCTAGTGTATTGGAATAGACTCATATTCTTGCAAACACTGCTACACAGACTTCTTGGTAGACGTATTTAGGAATACAGCATTGCTATAGAATTTATTGTGCAGAAAAATGAGAACCACCTAGTGAATTCACTAAAATCACTAGTCAGCAATGTTTTTACTTTTTTACAATTTCAATACTTATTCTAATGACAAAACACACTTGTGAATACTATAAAGCATTTAAGGAGCTCACAGCCAAAAGCAGTAAGGCTGCAGCCATATGTATCCTTTCATAAGAAACAGGAAGTAAAAACTGGACTTGGCGTTTACCCACTAGAATCAGGAATGTCAGACTGTCAACAATGATCCCACACTCTTTGCAGATTCCAGATCCCCCAGCACACATCAGGTAGTCTGTTTCACGTCCTTATGGAAAAATTCTGCAAAAAGACAGCAGGATTATTAGTTTTTATACTTATTTAGATTAGTCTAATTCATCTGCTTAGATTGGAGAAGCAAAAGTAAAGATAGTTACTTTCAAGGGAGGATATAAGATAAGCCCAAACCAGTATGGAAAACTTTGAAGGATGATTAAAACAAAAGCTGCTTATTTACAGACACAGGCAAAAATTTGTAATTGAGCTCTTCTCTGCTTTGCAGGCTTAGGGATTGGTAATACAAGGCTCCTCTGCATTCTAGTTTTGAACAAGCAAACAGTTAGATACATGTTTGAGTTCAGCAAGAGTGACTATCAGATGGGGTTTGAGTCCTTTGTACCCATTAAAGCACTCACCAAATCCAAATAACTTTCTAACCCTGGAGATTATTACAGATTCTCTGTTGTTGTAGTAACTCTTAAAAAAATTAACAACAAATTAAGGAAGTAAAAATAGCAGCTTAGAAGGAAGCTAGTATTGTACTGTTTATGACACTTGCTTACTCTATGGCATAATTTATAGGGGAAACAATAAAAGCAAATTTGCAAAACCTGATTAATTCAGGATCTCCTGTATAAAGCTACAGCACATTGTCCCACAGCCTCAGGGTCAACATGTTTCTCAATACTTATGACAAAATTTACTATTTTACAGCTAACTGGATGTCCCTAATGAACTTTTTAAATAAAGATAATTATGATAACAGTAAGGATAGCTGTATAGAGCAGTAGAGATCATTGTCATGCTTCAGTCAATAGCCAGAAATATGTTGTCTTCTTCTCCAAAGCTATAAGCCGATTACTTATGAATGGAAGAATATTCAACTTTCATGTGGGCTTCTTGTATTAATAAGCTTTTTCATCAGGAAATTCCAGCAGTTCTTGGGCCCTAAATACAATCATTACAGACAGAGTGAGTGGGGATATAATGATAGCTATTGTAGCCTGTATGTTATCAACATGTTATAGTAAAAACTAAAGTATTTCCACAATCAAAACATTTAATATTTTTATTCAAGAACTGCCAAAATGATACATTTCAGTATTTTCAGACTTTCAGTATTTTCTTTTCTCAGAACAATTATTAGATAAACACAGTTTTGTAAGAGTTTCACTCTGACAAGTATATTACATACAAATGTGAATTAACATTTTAAATTTTCATTTAAAAAAATAGTAAGTGTTTTTAGCAAAAAGGGAATTTTTTTAATGTTCCCTTTTAAGAAGGAGATCCTTTCATATTGAATTTTATTTTTTCCACATCTTTCCAATTGAAAGAAAGAGATATTTTTAATGAGATATTTTTCCATCAAAGTGAACCTCTTTCAGATATATCTTTGAGTTCAAAACACATAAAATATTTGCCTAATCCACTATGTTTTACTGAAAATTTTTATGTGGTTGAAAAGACATCTTCTCTTTGAAAACAAAAACAAAAAACCTTTCTATGGTAGATCTCCAAATTATAGTTCAGCACTAAATTAAAGAATATCAATAGTACTGAAAATTTTTTAAATGTGTGATAAAAGAACAGACTCAAAACTAAGATCTTACTTGGAATTTCTAAATTGTACCTTGGGTAAAAAATTAACTCACCAGCTGAGTATTAGACATCAGGAAGCCAACAACAGAATAACACAGAGTGAGAGAATGGATATCCATTATTGTTTTCCAGCAGCGTAATGAACAAACACAGAAAGACACCAATTTAAATGATACAGTGGTTCTAGGTTGAACTTTCCTGCTGTTTAGATCCCTTCGTATTTCATTGTGGGGGACTACCACTAGACCAGAAAGTCAAATGGACCTTAAGACAAAAAAGGAAAGATCTGTACCAGTCATGAACAGAGTAACATAAACCCGCAATTGAGTGTGCTGATCAAGAGAGTGATCTGTAACATGGACCATATTTATAGTAAGATCAGGACACATAACCATTCCCCAGGCTAGAAGAGATTTCCTACAGGAAGTAAGAGAAATGATACTGATGCTGAAGTACAAGTATGGTAAACTGAAAGGCCAGTGAAAGAATCCAGTGGGCTTTGGAACCAATCTCCAATATCTAAATGGAGCCCAAATTACTTCATGCACATCTCACATTCAGTTTGAGAGGTCAATGCACTGATCAGTTGTGCTCTCTCTTCTGCTTGTGCTGCTTAACACTGCAGAAGGATCACTTTTCACAGCTGCAAATGCTGTAATGAAGTTCAGTAAAATTGTCAGAGCTTTCAAGAAAGCTCTGACTCACTCACATTGGGATCTTCCGTGATATGGCAAGGCTTTTTTATAATCTCAATATTCTTCTGTCCCACTAGTTGTCTGAAGTCTGTTTTGTGTCTCAACCCACAAGCCCAACAGCTTTGGAAAGGAACTCCCAAATGAAAAAGAGAATTTTGAAATATGCAAAATGCTCTTTGAGCAGGAAAATGTACTCAGGGCCAAAACATGGTCTGACATGATGCATCCAGTACAAAAGACCTGGGTAAGAAGTGATCATGTTTATGTTTAATTGGAAACATCCAGCATAAAGAGGTTATACACCTAACATTAAAAAATCACTCTTCCAGGTGCAACATTAAGTATAATAAAGTAAATTGTAGTTAGTGACTCACAAAAATCCTCTTACCAGGTCATTTCTACCAGTATTCTTGGCCAAGTTACTAAATGAACAGCGGCAGGCAGGATTTGATAGTATGAACTCAGGTTTTCTCAGAGAACAACTTCATTAAGGATTAAACCCATTTTTTCTGCACAAGTGGCTGGTCTTAATGATTTTGTCTTTTCATCAAATGATAACCATGCCCAAAGTATCTCCAATCAAATGCTGGTCGGTATTCCAAATATCTGTTTAAATTATCACTTTGCACCCTCACAAAAGAAACAAAGAACCCAAGCAAACAAAGCAAAAACAAAACAGAAGTTGGACTATGATTCTCAGTACCTCTCATCTCTGGATACTACCTAAAGACAGACTAATATCTGCTGCTTTTCCACGCCTTTCTTGTGGAGGCTTCTTACTCCTAGATTCTGCAAGTCTTCACAGGATGCAGGAATTTCAAAGAAGAATGTTGCTCACATAGCTGAATGCTTCCTTCTGAACATATGCATGCTCAGCGCAGAGCCCAGAGGAGATACCATTACCAACACCAACACAGCCTTAGCACCATGTGAAACTAGGATGAAACTCATGAGGAAACACAGGCCATCATTTCAGTCATGTGAAGCTAGTGAAAGCCTGCAGTGAGAACAGCATTGCTGCTACCACTGCTATTCTCACTGCGGAGCGTCCTTTCCTTTCCTTACCCTGGCAGTTCATTTCCATGCCTTCGTCATTCCTTCCACGGTGCCAGCACAAGATTCTGTACAGCTGAATGACTCAGAGTGGGGAACTGATCCAACTGAAAACTCTTTTTTCCTGGCTGTGTTACTTCTAGTTTCTATCGATTCTGGTTCACTGTGTAGCCACAAGAAAACCTGTACCGGCAAAAGGAAGGGCCCAGCAAAAAGGAAGAAACAAGTACCACTCACTGGAAGTGCTGGTTTATAGTAACTGAAAGCAATACCATGGAGCTAGGGAAGTAAGGGCTATTCCCAACTATAAACCTAACATGCTGTGTGGTGCCAGGCAAGTTGCTTCAATTTGCTCTTCCCAAATTCAGACTAGACTACAAGTTCTTCAAAGCAAAAATGTTTTGTTTATTGTGTACTCAAGTAATGAATTCCTACTCTAGGTTGGGGGACTGTGGTAATATAAAGAGATAAATATAATGATTTCTGAGAGCAGTGAGAGTTTACCTAAGGAATTCACCTTAGCTAATGGAAATGCAAAGCAATCCTCACCTCATGCAACACTGCCCTATACTGAAAACTATAGAACATGATATTCTGTTCATCAATAAGATCAAATTTCATCATGAAGTCAAGAAACTGATGTGGGAGACAATTGTCTGATAAAGGAATTTGCATTATATACCAACTCTCTAAAATTAACCTTACATTTGGCATTTGAAATGCTACAGGATTGTTTTTCTTGTTCAGAAGCTAAAATCATCTGAACATTTTTATGTGCATTTTAATTTTTAGGCTATCTGGGCATATATTTAGTCATAAAAATGACTAAAAGTGCCATTTGATGTGACTTGGGAGGAAGAGGGAGGTATAATCTTCAGAGTATTTTTAAAAACTTTATGTCAGTACATCAGAGCAATGTGAATGGATTATACCCCAGACAAGGAAGTTATTCCACAAATGAAGAAATGTTAACAAGGGGTTCCTAGTATCCACTGTGGATCCTCTCTGGCACTTCATCATCGCAGAGTCTTCAGTGGGGCTGTTAGCGCTTAAGGCTTCACTTCTGCACAAAGACCTTTTTCTGGGTCTATGTTTCTGCTTCTCTCTCCTACAAACAAGGCTGATGGAGAAACGTTCTGAGAGACAATCTTCTGCCAGGAAATGTGCTAGGTATCTATTCTAGCTCTTTTTCCATACCATTCTGGTTCCTGCTGTACCTTTTGCAGAAGGGAGAAACTCTGCTTATAAGTCAGTGGTTACCCCGGTGATGGAGACACAGTGTGACCAGTATCCCTACCCTCACTTCTACTGCTGGAGCTAAGCAGAGACAGCATTAGTGGGAAACACTGCTGTAGAACAAGCCAACAAGAGAAAACACTATTTTCTCACCTTCGCTATTTTAAATTAGTAACAACAGTGCTGAACTTGATGTAAAGTCCACACACAAGAGAAGATTCCTTTCATCGGGAACCCTTTAGGCTATACTTTTCATTCCATATGCAAGTGCTGGTGCTTTTTAAAAATCATTTTTGCTTTGCTAGTGTCCCAGTAGGAGTTTAAGAAGTCAGTTGCAGCCAATTGTACTTTCTCCTCTCTCTCAAAAGGGGATAAAGCTTTCAAACAATTTGAATAAACTGTGATTACATCTTCATTTGTCAGTAATGGGATTACCACGCTGATAAAGAGACTTCAGACAAACATACATGTTTAAGATTGGTGTAAATTACCCAAGAGGGTCGGGAAAATCCTTTGGGCTCCTTATGGCCCACCCCTCCCTCCTTGAAAGCTGGCTGGCACCAAGAGCCCTGAATAGGCTGGGACCAGCTGACCACTCCCTGCTGGGGGTTGTAGCTGTTTTCCTGTGCACATGCTCACTGAACTGGAAAACACAATTATACACATCCAAGCTGGCAGTTAGTTTTTTGACTATAGTTAACAAGCTGAAGATTTTTCAACTAATTGATTTTATCTCTGGATGAAGAAGATGTCATAAATCTTAGTCAGCTAATAATGATTAAGAGATAAAGGCAACTTGAGAAAAATATAAGCACTGTTGTTGTTAAATGCCATTGGACTCCATGGTGAGATAATCTTTTTAACATGGCGACCCATCCCACATACAAAATGTTTGTCCAAAGATCCATTTGTGAAGGAGAACAAATGCGGAAATCTGAAAGCAAGCAGGAAAGATATGAGTGAGAAATGAAATGCAAATTCAAATCCTGTTAGGGCTGAAGAAAAAGAAAGGGTTGAAAATAATCCCACTTTGAGTCTTTATAATGAATTGCATATTACAATACAGAGGGTTTGCTAACAATGATTCTAAACCTCTCTAGAGAGCAAGCATAGGGATTAGTTAACTCTATAGCAGTCTTTAATTTTATGAGGTCTTGATTCTGCCATCCATATACCTTTTCAGTGGTATTTACTTGTACTGGCATCAGTGGGATTCCTTGTTTGGTTAAACACTACCCAAAAATGTATGGGCTGCAAGCTGGGTGTTTATATAGGAAACTGAGAAATATAATTTGAGCATGTGGGCTAATCTAGTGGGGAATAACTTCACTGAAGTGAACTGAATTACATCAGAATTACATATGCAAAGCTCATGAAAAAAAGAAAAGAAAGAAATACGGCTTAGACAATTGATATATATGATACACGGTCCTAAGTAGCTAGCCAAAAAATATGTTGTGGTAAGATTGGTCAAAGATTTGCTAATGGCACTTTTTTACATCTGACATCTTATCTTGGGTATATTACAACAGTTTGTGGGAATTCATGGATTTAGTCAAAATTTCCTGCAAGAATGAAGCATTGCAGGATATAATAAACTTTTCATTAAGTTGCAGTATTTAAAGAATGTTTCATTCTGGAGAAAAGAAAATCAGAGATCAACTTTTTCACTCAACATTTCAGACTCTTCTAGAGGATGGAATTCCATTACTCGACCTCACATTCAAAAGCACAATATAGTTATAGATTTAATGGACTAAATGTGTAAGACCTAAAACTAGATTTTGCTAGTTAGAAAAACTAGCCTTTTTAAAGGCTTAGTTCAAAAACTGCAATGAATGTATGCATAAGAAACAAAGGAGTGGCATCCATTATCTCTTGCTCCCAAGATGATGGTTATAACCTTAATTTGGACATTAGCTTGGACTTGCCGTAATTTAAACCCTGTTGCTGCTGAGCATTCTTCATTTCCAATGAACTGAATGTCTTTTTGGGAGCATATTTGAAATGTTGATAGAGGAGACTATATTTTAAGAAAAAAAGAGGGGTTAATATTGCGACTGTTTCAGTGTTTATTATTGAGGAAAAGGATACCCATCAAGCCAGGAGGTAAGCAAAACTAAATAAAGGGAAGACTTTGTGACAAAGATACCAATATCTGTCAAAACAGGTTTCAAAAACTAGCTAGAATAAATAATGAGGAGTAGCATGAGTAAAATAAATCTCTTAAGTCTGTCCTGGGGATTTCTTTAATTGTTGCCACCCATCAGCTTCCCCATGACCCTGCCAGAAGAAGGAGGTTTTGAGGAGCTGGTGGCTTTATGGAGTAGTTCAATGTGTTCTGTGCATAAATGATGGCACGGAAGAAAAAAAATAGATGACAAACACATGAAATACTGAGGTAGGTTGAGTTGCCTACAGCACTGAAAAGGTGAAGATCATAAAACAGAGTAGGAAAGTTGCATGTAACACAACGGAGGAGAAGAAAGATTCAAAGAGAGAGTTAATGGGGTCAGAGTGACATGGTAAATATCTTCACAGTTACAAAGAAAGTAACTGGACAGACGTGAGCATGATGTGGGCATCAAGGAAACCATAGATGAGGAGTTTACAGTTAAGTTCTTTCAGTTGACTCTGGAAGAAGAAAAGTCAAGAATTCAGAGAAAGCAAGATTGCAAGGTTTTGATACAACTTTTGAAAAAGTGAAATCAAGAATAGCTTTCCAGAAAGGAAGTGGAATCACAGATGACACCTATTTTTATAGTGACAGGGATATTACAGTAGTCACCATCTATGACAAAAATGGAGGAGAAAAATCTTGACAATCTGACAAGTATTAACAATTTGACAAGTGACAGATTGACAGGTTTTAAGTATATTATATTTAAATGGACAGATAAATAGGCTTAGCATAGATGAAAGGCAATAGAAGATAAAAGTGAAAGGTAACAGACACAAAGACAGATTTTTGAGTCTTTACAACAGGAGGGGTAGTAGAAGCCACATAAGAGGAGGAGGTTGTGGAAACAAAAGGTTGAGAGAAAGGGAAAAAGAACTCTGGGGGGATGGTAGAAAGGGGAAAGGGAAAATAAACAACCTATAAAAGAGTCTTGCAGAAGTCAGAAGAGTAGGAAGGGACAGAATAGAGATGGGACTTAGTCATAAGTAGTGAGTCTGACAGAAAAGTAATGGAAGGGTGTTGTCTGTGGATCAGTGAGAAGGTGAGAGCCAAGCAAACAGTGGGTTGGCAGGAAAATTCATTAGCAAGTGTTCAATAACACAAGTCAAGCTGTAAAATAAGGCAATAAAACCATTGCAAATATTACCAAGCAACAGAGTAACAAGGCAGTGAGCTAATGAGAGTCAGTAGGTGCAAGAAGCAAGAAGGCTTCTTGGACAGTGAAATTTAGAGCTCAGGAGCTGTTTGAATTATGTCAGAACATGTAGGTGCCAGAAGTGATCCAAAGTTGTCATGTAAAAAGAGGGTGGTTTCCTCCCGAAAACTTTCTTTTCTCTCCCACTGGTAGTCCTGTCTGATATCTGCCTTTGATTCTCAGCACTAAAATATGGCATCTTGGTCAAAGACCTGAAAGAAATCTCCCTTGCTATTCGAGCCATTCTTTTCCCCTTCACCTCCCCCTTCCTCATCTATTCCATAACAAGAGAAAAGCCAAAGGAAATATTAATCTGATGATTACTGAATCCAATACATACATGTTCTAAAATCAGGATCCATCTGCCTACAGTGTTCTCCCATTAGCTACATCTCATTTAAATAGTCTGTATCACTTCTTAATAGTTTTCTCCCCTTCCCATTGGGCACTTCCTTTCCCATTGACAATTGCACAATATCCCTCTGGAAAATTCACCAATCACTTGCTGGAGAATTAACCAGCTTTTTGAAGACGGTAGTTCAAGGTGCACTGTTTTATAGGAGTAGTTAATCACAAATCGCCATGGTGTCATGTTAGAAGAGACACCAAGAACATCAACTATAGAGGGTAATTCATTTAGGCATCTCTCCAGTGGCCTAAGCTTCATAGATGCTGAACACCCAGCAACTTCTTCATAAATTTAATAACTTAAATAAGTTATTAGGAGCTGCTGAACACTCCAGTCTTCTGGAAATTCTATCCAAAGGAAAAGGACCAACCTAAGAGAGTTAAAAGCCTAAACTCATGGTTTTCAATTAGACTTATACTCCTAATTCTTTTGTGTACTTTTAAAAATCCTATTCATGGAACACTTTGATAAGAAATTTGGCCCTGATCCTCAGATGTATTTATTTGATGAGTTCTCATGCTTTCAAAGGGAGTTAGGCACATAAAACAATTTTAGAGGATTAGGCACTTGGTATATGTGAGTAGCCAAATCAAAGTTACACCAAGCTTTACTGGAAAAACAGAGACTTTAAAACACGAGAGCTGATAGAAATCACAGCAAGTAGTAGTAACATACTTTATATGAAACTGCACTTAATAACCAGACACTGTAACAGCTGCCATTTCTGGGTAATGTGAAAGTGTAACATCAAAGCATCAAACACTATGTTCATTGTAGAAAGGGATGCATCAAAAAGAAAAGCTTGTAAATACTTTATCAAGCACTTAAGCTGGGAACAACTGCACACTGGCTATCCAAAAGTAGAAGGAAATCTCACAAGCATTTCTGAATGTAAATTGGAAATGGCAGGCATGGCCACTCAATCAACGGCAGTAACGTAATCTTTGTTTTTTCATACAATTATTTCTCTCAGTCTACAGAGCTCCTCAGACTTCATTGATTCTCTATGGGGAATGTGATGCTGTTGCTGAAGATGTAAAACACAGGATCTAATCCTGAATTCTCTTATACATGTTTCCAGTGACTTCTATTAAAACTGCTCATATGATCCCTGTTATTGTATATTACAATCTGCAAGTATAGCACTAAATTTCCCATTTAATAGTCACGGAACTGAGGTGCAGGGGGGCTAACTGGTCTGTTTCATATCATAACAAGGAATCTGTGGCACAGCAGGAACCAGTATCCAAGCCTCCAAATCCAAGATAAGTGCTCTAACCCTGTGACACTTAACTCTTCTGTAAAAGCAGGCTGCATGAAGGCAGCAAACATGCCTTCCATCAGATGGTTAGACATACATCCATTATGTGACCCACATGTTTCTGATTTTGTCACAAGGCAGTTTACAGTGTCACATGAACATATATATTCCTGTCATCAAGCCAAAACCAAGACATAGTTTTGTGCCAGTCCTCCTATCACATGTCGTATGACCATGAATGCCTCCCTGAGATAACCAAAATGTAAACATTTATAACCGAGCATATGCATATCACACAGTCACCCTTCACTTTATGTGAACCACTGCACATACAAAGATGGGCCCAACACATGATGGCGTGCCTGCAGTTTGTTCACAAGATTATCATACTTCTTGGCATGTGTGTGGAACACAATCAAGGAAAACATGTCAGAAAGTAGACTGTTGTAATGTTTAATCATGACTATTGACCCACTTCCTACCCAAGTCTTAGAGGCCTTCAGAAAAGAAGACAGCGAGGAATAAAATACCTACTCCACAGGTTGTGGGATGGCTATCTCTGCCCTATCCATTGAACCACTGCTGTTGCTCTCACTTTGATGAAGTTTCTCTTCATTGATATACATGAACTGAAAACAGAATCAGGATATCTATGACAGAAGAAAAGACTTTCACAAACCTTCAGCTTTAGGAACAAATGTTAAACAAGAATCCAGTTCAGGTTTTCTGTTTGAAATGATACCAAGAGTCCCTCCTGGTTTTGAATTCATAACAAAGAACTTTAATAAGTTTGCCACAAGAAACCCAAAGATGCTTGAAAAAACTTTCTCCTTGGGTCTCCAAGGGAAGTGACTTTCCAAGTAGAATTAGACAACATCCCAGTGACTGGATGTTAGGAATATAGGTAAACAAAGATATAAAAAAAAAGATTTCAGAATGACAGAATATGGTCAGACTTTAGAAACCTATGCACACTTCTCTTAGAGGAGAAGAATAAACAAAGCAAAGTGATCCCAATAGAAGACTGTTAACTACCAGCCAAAAGAGAAGAATGACATTCAGATATCCTTACACCATGAGAATGTAGCCAAGGCTTGTTTGGATCACTAGTTAAAAATATATTTTAGCCTATTGGGTTTCTTTGTTTCCACATCCTTTATAGCAGCTTTGAATTTGTCCCCTAGATATACATACTGCATCACTTGTTTTCGTCTAATTTGTAAACATCAAGGTCAACCTGAGGCCAAGCCTAGATGGTCTATAAGATGTAAATTTGCTTTGGCTAAGAGAATACTTGTGGCTGGGTCATGTGATACTGCCCTTTCCTTTTATTTGGAATCTTTCAGATTAGAGAGCGATGGCCTTAAAAACTCACACAATACTCTGCAAATTAGTCCATCTGTCTATCAGTCATTCAATTGCTTCTGCAGCCCACTGGGGTGATTGTGAAAAAGACAGTGGTCCCCGGGGTGACCTTCAACAAGGAGTTTACGAAATGGGTCTTTCTTTTCATAGGATGTTTGAAAGGAATCAGTACATTTTTTCTAAAATGTTTTACTTCAACTTATAATAAAATTTTCCCTGAAACATTTCTGTGCTTATCAGAGTCAGAGGTAATTTTAAAAATATTCTTGTATCTGCACAAGTACTATACATATGTGACTGCATGAATGGGTTAACATTTCTAACTCTATTACATATGAATCTATGTATTTCTCTGGAAGCATATTAAGGTTTATAGGATGAAAGGCAGATCCAAATCCACAAACTATTTATACAAGGACAAGCTGAACAACTGTGGTCAAATAAAATATAAAGAAAATATCACAGCTAGAAATCATTTCTGAGAAATAAATCATAGAATTGGAAGAAAGTTTAACTTCAGATGTTTTGGCTTTATTGACCAGCTCCGTAATGTGGAATGTTTCAACACACTACTAAAACTGCCCCTTCACAATGGGGGTAGAACACACTGATTTGCATCTTTTGGATCCAGACTGGCTTTAGGCTTCCAAATATGTTTTCCCACCCTCATATGACTCCCTGTTGTAAAACGTTATGCCAGTGAAAAGAAAAACAGAATATGAATCAGAGTTCACATTTTGAACATTGAGTAATGGTGATTAAACTTATCTAGACTCAGTTATTGCCTGCTTAAAAAATAATGTATCAAATGCCATTCAAACCTTTTTTGAGTTGTCTGCAGAAACCAGGATAAAGACCAAAGCTCTGAAGCTCAGATTTAAACACAGGCTTTGAAATTTATAAAAGAATGACCTTAAACATATTGGGCACCTACAGATCTGATGACTTCAGAGGTCTTGGCTGGGTTTCACAAGAATTTTCCCTCATATCCCTTGCTACCAGTCATTACTAACCTTCTTGCACAAAGCTATCAAACTGTTCCATGATACTCATAAGCTCACATTTCTTATTTTTCTTGTAATTTGATAGGTATCAAATTTAATTTTGATAAAGTTTTGGTGACCAACTTCCCTTCACTTTAAACAGTTGAAAAATGTGACTAAGCTCATTTTTAGAATCAGGGAGCTGAAACTATTGTTATCTGTACCTTAAACATAAGCACAGATCAAAAGCCAAAACAAAGGTACCTGCAAGACATACATGGGATAAATAGAATAATACGAAGATACAGTTTTTAAAAGGTGAGAGACACACAGCAGATTGGCCAGAGAATGTGAGAGAAAAGGCAACAAGAAAGCACTAGATGTAAAAACAGAAGCAGTGCAAAAATATGAGAGAATTTTTAAGCCAGAGGCTGGAACAGAGAGACTTGGAGCTATGTGTGAACAATTTACCTCCTCTTTGATTTCTTCTGTGTTTCGGGATACAGGGCTTTGTACACTGTAAATGAGCAGGATTGCATTAGAGATGTCAGATTCAATTATCACTCCCACCCTAAAGAAAACAATTCATGAAGCTCGGCACTTTGGCTAACTACCATTTTTAAAGACAATATTAATACTGATGCTAACCTGATGCTGTATTGATTCTTTATCTGGGAAAGGAATCACAAATTATGTCATGGATGTACCAAAAAAATAGTAGAAAAGTGGTGATTGCATGTTACATTAGAAGGTTGATAAAATATGAGGAGCCTATCTTCTTTTTTCTTTTTTTAATGTACATGTGAGTTTCTACAGCATTTGAATCATATTGTATGAGGAAATTAATTGAAGCCCTGTGATTTCAGCAAGTTGCTGCTAGGATTTTCTTCCCACATAGGAGTGTGATTTTTCACTAATGCATGAAGGAAGAGTAATGTTTCTGAGTTGGGCCAAGCTGTAGAAACTTGACAACTGTAAAGAGTACAGGGGATCTTCCACTTGCTGAGGTGGTCTTCTGGTATCAGTGATGATCACTGGATTGGAGTATGTCTGAACTGAAGCAGAAGATAGCAATGCATTACTTCTATTTCTACACAGAATTGCTTTACAGTTAATCAGGATCACAGGCCATTAAAATATACAAGATATTCTACCAGCTTGGAGTAAAAGGCAATCTTTATACTCACAGCAGAAACTGTTGTCTTCTGGAGTTATGTTCTTGTACTTGGAAAAAGGAAAAAGGTCAAAGGTTAGGCATTAAACAGGATATGTTGCTACTCATTAAACAATTTATCTCAACATTATTGTTCTATCTGCAAGTAATTCATAAAGTAGTTCCTTAATTGGAGGCTAACTGCTACACGTAACCACTGAGTAGGCATGGTTTCAACATTGACATTGGCTTGGCTAGACATCAGTAGAGCTTCAAACCTAAGTTTCCTGGAGAGACGTTCCATAATCAGATGGACTTTCTCTAAAACTAGTTTCAGGAGATAATATACAGGTAGCATGGTAATAATTCATTAATCCCATATATTACTGAGTTGAAATATTTACCACATACCACCACGGTCCCCACTCTTTCCACATACGACCATTAATTTTAGTAAACATTTTTTAAAACAAGAATATGCCATTCACAAGTGATTAACATCTTAATTGACATTAAAATAATAAGTCATTCCATAGGTACCCTTCCATTAAATGAACCCAACATTTTTATTCTCTTTGTAATTAAATGAAAATCCCAAGAGAATTTCACAACATGCATCTCGATCTTGGAAATTCCCTTGTACCGTTCTGGTTTCTTAAAAGATGGTGCCAGGCAAATCGCAGATCATGTGTTTGACATCAGGCTGTGCTATTAGTTGTACTTTATAAGCACTGAATCAATACCAACAATAGTATATTTACAAATGTAAAAAGGATGAGCTGCTAGGTAGCATTGGCCTATATTATGCTGCACAAGATCTGCCAGGAGGCAACACCATTTGACATTCTACAAATGAAAGTAACAAGGTGGAAATTTGGAACAAAAATGGGAAACAAATTCATACTGTTTACTTGAACTGCACTGGTGGTTACTAGACGTCTCTTTTTCATCACAAATTATGTTAGACAGTTTAGCAAGTATCTAGTCATAATAGCATAGTGAGTAAGTCACTGATACAGTCAAAAGAGAAACAGAATAAGATGTTTAACACCTGCTCCTAATAAATTGCTGGAACGTTACCTCTGATGGACTGGTGGAACAGAAATGAAGTCTTAGTCTCTGTTTCACTTTGCAAACATCAGAAGGTTGGAAAAACAAAGTAACACAGAGGAAACAAAGATTTTACATTCTAATTCTCTCTATATAACTGAATACATATTATAATTCAAGGAGTAAAAACACTCAAAATTTAGGAAAAGAAAGAAATAGGGTTGTCTGTAGAGCTTTAACTGAACCTAATTAGGCAAAAGCATTTTAAAAGGGTCATTAATTACACAGTCTCTTGCTATATTTTCTGCAGGAGATCTGCTTCATTCAGCAGATGGATGGTACTTCCTAACTTTTTGTTCAGTATTTCAATACTGTGTTTTATATTTAGGATACACCATTTGAGCTTTTTTATGACTTTTAATTTTTTTTCATCCATATCAATTTAATATTTTTTAAAAATATGTCTGTGAGATGAGGGAATAAGATTAAAAGTTTTCTGCACCTTGTTTCAGACACCTCAAACATTATTTTTCAAAGGACTACTATTATAATATGTCACAGTACTTATGTTCAGATCATAGTGTCCAACAATTATTACATTTCAACTGCATGTCTTCAAATCTTCAGGGGTTAAGACCCCAGAGGTTCAGGTTGAACAGCAAAAAAACCGAGGGCACTGAATTATTGATGCTATTTGGAAGTCTGTTGCAAAGCCTACATTTAAAAGTGGATGTAGGCATTGCCAAGCTGAAAGTTAGGGACTCTTGTCCATGGACATTAACACTTCCAGCATTACCTTGATCCTTGAACAAAGTTAATAAACTACTTGCAAGCAAAGTTGGACACCTAAGAAGGAGATTTACAGCACATGGCGCTAACCAACCAGTAGAAAATGACAGAGTGTAGTTTGTGAAATCTGTCCTAAATTTAAGCATCTGAATTAGATGGCTAGTCAGAGCCTGCTGGACTTGCTGAATAAAAGCTGTATAAGTCATCCCCATATGCCTGAATCATTGGTTGTTCTTTTCTTAGAAAACAAGGGGGAGACTAATACTTACTTTTTATATAATATCGTAACAGCTGGACAGTTTCTTCAGGAAACAGGTAACACGAGGAACAAGGTATTGCTAACTTGAGGTAACAGAAATATAGTATGCCTATCTCACAGCTCTAGGTAAATTTTGCATGAGCACACCTTCTACCTTCTATAGTTCTTGAAGAAGCTGTGAACTATGCAAAAAGGTACATAAAACTTACATGGATAGAGAAAGAGACGATGTAACTCTGTAGCAGTGATGAGGGCATGCTAAAGAGCTGCAAAAAATACTTGGTTCTGGGCCTTTTTCCAGTATTTCCTAATCATTAAGAGGCTACTAATAATTATTAACAATGTTTGAATCAAAGACAGGCTGAGAATAATCTGTCTTGAGTCCCTCAATTCTTGGGAAGTTCCAAGCCATTGGGCATCTGGTGTTTTTGAATAAAAATGGTTGTGGCAGCTGTGTACTGGACAGCTTTGTATTTAACACTTGAACTTATTCTTCGAGCATATTTACTGGATCAAATACTTCAAGACTTAGTGTCAGGATCCAATACTTCAAGACTTAGCATCAGGCTTCTTAATCTGTGAATTCTCAACTAGCTTTAAGCAGGAGATGGCTGAGCTAGGTACCTTAGCATTTAAAACAGTATAGACCCAAACCCCCATGCATTAAAGAAAAACATTAAATGCCTGAGAGGAGCCCGTGGCTGATCGCAGACAGGCCTAAACTCTTTTGCCAAATATTTTTAAGCTTGATAGAGGTGAGGCAACTCTGTCTGAAAACTATGCACCTGTTTCAGTGCTGTGCTATACCCAACTTAATAGAACCCAGAAGACAAAATACATTAGAGATCATACTTCCTTTCTCTAATGTTTTTTTTTTCCAAATATTGAATTGAATGGGTTCAGTAAACTAGCAAAGATAGAGTTAAGCTAGAAGCCTAGTTTCATCAAACATTGTTCAACTGATACACAGCTAAGCAGCAAGTACATTCAAATGTAGAAGTAGAAAGATCTACTTCCTATCATTCTGTGATACTTGGGGGCCAATGTCTGCTCTAAGTATTCCCCATACAGAGTCCAAGGCTGACGCTATCATATGCCCTTAACCTAGACACTTGAGACGTGATGCTACGTAGGAGTTATTGAAAAGACACAAAACAGGAGAAGAGTAGGACCAAGGAGAGCTGAAGTAAAAGACAGACCAAGCTATTACCCTTCTCCAAGTAATATTTCTTGGCTAGTGCGAGATGTTTCTACAAATAGATCATGGTAGAAAATAATTTGTCAACCCAACTTAATATTATCAAGGCTTTTTTGTGGCTCTGTCTTATGTAGCCATCTAAGGAATTAAGCTTCCTTCCCATGGGTGATCTATCTATATTGTCATTCGCAGCACACTGGCTAGATGGACACAGCATGCAAGGGGGGGACAAAGCACTGATTCGGGTCTCTCCTGCCTCACAAATAAAAATCAGTGAGAAACTGCTCCTGCAAAAGAACAGCAACAGATTACAGCCCTCTCTCCTTCTCCTTCTCTGTCAACTTTCCAACAGGAAGGTGTCGAGCATGGATAAAATAACAACCACACAAATTACACAAATTCACACAAATTTGGTCCATGTGAAACAGGCAGGGTTGCAAAGAGGAACAATGCCCTTTGCATATGACTCTTCTGGCAGGAACAGTCTAATCTATAATACTTACCTGACTGAGAATCAGAAAACAAGCTGACACTGAGTTAGCTTTTTCTTTTGCTCTAATGACTGATTTATTTATCCCAATAAGAGCTCTTAATCTCAAGAAAGAGAATTTCTAACAGAAATTATGTCCAACAAATCACAGTCTGGAGGAGCTACTGGTGCAGAGTTGTGTTTGTGTGGGATACCATGAGGAAGTGAAACAACTCTGGGCCAAATACTCTAACCTGAAGAAAGTAAACAAACTGCAGCCAGCAACAGTCTTCTCTCTATGATCAGTCAAATCTCCAGGCTTTTTTGTGGGGTGCAGTACAGAGTTAAGGTCTCTCTTTGTCATCACTCTCATTTGGAGCTTGAAGGAGGGGACAGACATGCTCCCTACGTAGGAACTGAGAATTCCCTCTCTTTCCTGGTGGTATAGGTGAGGATGAATTTTATACGTACGTACACACACACACAAACACACACACACAGAGTCAAGTAAGGCAGTGTCTAACCCAGACATCTTTTTCTCAAGCTTTTTGCAAATAAATATTTGTTTGATAAATGGTGTTGTTTTTGAAAGATGGCAGCTATTTCAAAAGATCAGACAACACCACTGGAAATGTAGAAAACCTGCCTATGTGCAAGTCTGCATCCTACAGGGAGCAAAGACCCCTATGTTAATGCTAACCAAGCAGGTGTAGCATAGTATCACGACATGCAGAGATAGTAGCTTGGATTCTGGAAGTTTCACATAGCCACATTAGTAAGGCACTGCACCTAGCTCAGTACTCTGTTTCCCAGCAAAGCTATTTATCTCAAACACTACATTACGCTATACTGCTTTTAGCCACAGAGCTAGCTCAGCCAGAACTAACTTAGGAGGAAGGGGAAAGAGGGAGGAGGAGATGGAAGCAGCATCCTGTCACTGCATCAGGCTCCACTGCAGAGCAGGCACAGCCTAAGAAAACTGACTCCACCACTTTCATCCACCGTATTGCATTACATTCCCCTACAGCATTGTATTAAAATGCAAACCTACTAAAAATAAAGTCTCTGTAGTCTTCAATTCATAAATCCAAATTGTACTAGTTAGTGCCCAAAGAAAGCAATCAATCCAAATTCAGCTACTAGAAACATAATTGCGATGGAAATGACACTAAATTCTCCGGAGGTAATAGATGTGTATATAGAATATAGTGCTTCCCACAATTCAAACATTTGGATCTAAACCAGAAGGTTAAAGCTGCCTGAGCATGCAGTTCAAACACTCCAGGAATATATACTCAAATCCCAAGACAAAGTTGACAAGTATGGGCTTATGCTCTTGGTAGAAGATATTTTAAATTACCAGAATGTTATCAGTTAAATAACAGCAGCTGCCATGGTGAAGATATAGTAGGAAATCCCTGTTTCTCAAAATCTCCTGCTTTGGACAAAAAATTTGGGTTATTAGGCCTCATTCCAGACAAAAAGGTATTTTAAAGCCATCAAAAAATCCAGAGGCCAAATATGTAACTGGAAGGCCAATAAATAAGGAACAGTTTTTAAACCACTTATTCAAAGTACTGAGATTTGAAAGGAACTGGACTTAAATAAATAAATAACCATTAATAAATCTTTTTAAATAGTTTTGTTCTCAGGGTTGGATATTTATATATCTCTTTTATCTACAACTTGATTGATGTCTTTAGATATTTCAGAAATAAACATGGCCATGGAAATGTATTTAAAATGTGGTTTACTGTGAACGGCCTCTAAAGTTTAGTGTATTAACAGCTCCCCCAAATCTCTTCCACCTTCCTCGTGTAGAGTAATACCTTCCTGAACTCCAGGACCTTACTGTGTCTCTGTGTTGCAAAATAGAAATGTTAGCAGAATCAAACCATTAACAAATGTATGTCAACATGGTAATAATAGATTCCAGTCGTGCAGAGACTTATGCATGTGCTTAATATCAAGCACATGAGTAACTCCAGGCTAGAAACTGAGCATACAAAAGACCACAGTCCCATTCATTGAACTCCTGTGTACTTATTGACAGGTATCCTTTTGTTCCCCATCTCCCTTCCTCCACAAAAAAAAAAAAAAAAAGTAACAGTTCTCCCTTTTATTAGTTTCCTAAATATAAATTTTACATCAGTTAGTGCATTTAGGGTCTCAGACCAAAGAAAATATCTAAAAGCATTTGAATATATTAGACAAATGCAACCTCCCAAATTCTAGATTTTATTAAAATAAATGCATAAATAGATATGTACCCTGACCTTCTACGCTCAATACACAGCAAAAGCAACAATTTAAGAAAACAAAAGCAAAGCAAAGCAAAATAAACAAGCCATTTTCATGTAGGGAAATTCAATGGAAATTCTGCCAACTTCAGACACCGTTTTTCAAGACTACTAAAATCTCATCTTGAAGTCACCTTGCTTTTCTTTGGTATGCATTTGGCATACACCTCTAAGGTGATTTAATAAAGTAGATGATTGCATGCAACCTTTGAGGTGCTATGATGTTGGGCACCACAGGGTGAGCTGAGGACAGTTTCAGTCTTAATTTTTGGGCTTCTATGGGCTTGTCAATAGTCTGTCAGGTTGTTGGGCTTTCCCCCCCTCTCCTCATGCCTGAGTAGAATACAGCACTGTCTGAAGCTAGGAAAATTGTTTATCTCTTTTTATTTAAATAGACAAAGTTTCCCCATGCCACAGTATTTGTTGCCAAGACTCTTGAGTTATGTGCTTAGAGAGTAGAAATACCAGCATAGATCTGAGAGTTTAACTTTCAGTGGGTACAAAAAAAGACTTTGATGTAAAGTGCTTTGGCTTCTTGATTCCCAGCTGCAACAAATCTTTGTTTCATTCTTATATTAAGAAAAAAAAAAAGAGATTATCTACTGTAGAATACCTATTATTTTACTGTTTCATGCCCTGTAAACACTGTTTTCATGCTTGTTGTCTCTTTCTGCGGTAGCAGCTTGTGCTAAATCCTGACCTTTACTTTGTTCCCAAAGTAAAAGTAAACCATTTTACAACTTCAAAGCATACGGCTGGTCTGGACTGGATTGTCAACATCTAAAAGCCAGCTGGCATGAATGCTTACCTGTCTACAGTCTAGCTCCTTCTCAATTAAAGTTTGGATATCAAATTGTGAAATGCAGTTGTTTCTAACATGCAGGTTTTTTCTAAGGATTTATTGCAAGGTGAGAAGCTCCCATACTTTCATTCAGGTATTTTCCGAGGAACACCAGCACCATTGGTACAATATGCATGTTCCTGGTCACAAGGTATGGTAGCTTCCACATGGTTTCATAACTTCCCCTGTCAGACCAAGCTTGCCTCCAACTTCATTGCTGATCATCAAGAACGCTCACTGTCAGCCAAGGCTGGGCTCAAGGGCTGCGATTTGTTTAGATGAAATCTTCTTCTTAATCTCAAGTGTATTTTAAATATATAGTCTGAATTTGTGTGAAGAATAACTATCTTTAGTGAGGCTGAGTGAACGGTATTATCAGAAGAATTCTTTTGTACAAACTGTTTGAGTGGCTTCAGGTATTTAATTTTTAGGAAAAATAAGCCGTCAATCTATCTGTCACTCATTTTACCATTGTCAAACAAAATGTATTCTGTGGCTTGAAAAGTCACTCTAAAACCTCATCCAAAAAGCCTATTTTCTCTACTAAGTCTCAGCTTCAAGCAAAATGGGGCTACCTTTGTGAAGATGCATTTAACGCGTTGCCTGTAAATTCTGCTGTTGTAGAAAGTATAAAATACAAGTCTTCTTTAACAAGCCATACTTTGCTGTTCTTTATTTTCACAATGTTGTTATAAAACAGAGGGCAGGTAAGTGATTCAGCAGAGTTCTATACAAAGTCAGCTGGCCACAGGCACAAGGCTAAGCAGTTCTCCTCTAAAATGGCTAGCAATATCTGGTCATTTTCTAGGAGTGACTGATAGAAGATGATTATCTAGTGGTCCCCAGAGAATGAATAGACTATTATAGTCCAGACTACAGGCAGTCTGATACTTAGTGACATTGGATAGTCTGAGCTATTGTAAGTGAAAGTACGCTTAGCCACTTACACAAGTGATACGTAAATCACAGCAAACGAGAACAGGCCTGGAGAAATCCAGGCACCAAAATCAAATGGGCCTTTCCCCTGTTGCCTCCCTCACATGTAAATCAGCACACCCACTGCACTAGATGCAGCCTCTGCCACCGAAGCCACACTGCAGCAGCTGTGCACCCCAGCCCCACACGGGTGCAATGGCCTGCGCGACATGGGGGTGCGTAGGGGCGAGGGCCACCATCCCCACAAGTGCCTGCCCTCCTGCCCAGCACATAAGCCCAACAGCCCCGTTAATTATCGCCCTCTCCAAGGAGGTGCCAGAAAGACTGGTGCTGCGCTGCAGCGCCACATGCAGCGCCGGCCCCTTGGCAGCCTGCCAGCCCTGCCCCCCCCCGCCCTCAGGGGCACCCCCTTTGCTCCCCATACCACTCCTGCTCCTCCTGAGGGTCTTCACCTCTTTCTCCATGCAGCTAGCGCCCACTTCCCTGGATGGGTGGTGCAGAGAGGAAGGCAGAACCGTCCCATTTCTGGCAGGACGCCGAAAGGGCAAGGACAGGGTCGTCCCCCATTTGGGAACCCTGCCCTGCCTCTTCCTTCCCCTCAGGAATCAGCCTCGGGGAGCGGGGTGGCAGCTAGCATCTGCTACAGCAGATCTGATTGGTTGATATCCTCCAGAGGTGGGGAGAATATGAGAGAAGTAGCCAATCAGAGAGAGCTTTTCAGGCATCTTTGCTAAGTGGCATGGCGCCTGTACGAAGTGGGTTTGAGAAGATGGCGAGGGCTGGAGGCGTCCATGGAGCCAGAAACCTCCTTTACATCCTCACAGAGAGGTTAGCAGGGCGAATCTGTCAACTGCAACACACAGTCCCATGCTGACCCCCACAAAGCACATGGCAGACCTTGGCTCACTTAAGAGTCTGTGAATAGCCCATTTTTAATCTTCTCTCATATACATTTACCGCTGTGATGGCTTTAAACGCAGCTGTGAGGCGCAGCGCAGGGATAGGCCGCAGATGGGCCTGCGTGTGCCTGGAGGTGCTGGCATGGCGGAGGCATGGAGCCAGCGTGCGCCGCAGGGCACCGCAGCTGTGCTGGGGAGCCAGGAGCACGTTGGGGCGGTGTCAACAGCCTGCCCACCTCGTTGCGGCTAATAACGCCTTTGACACACTAGCCAGACATTAGCTGTTCTGCTCACTTTGTGGTCGAACATGGTCAGCAAGAGGATTAATAACAAGTATTTAGGAGTGTGAAGACAGCACGAGGATTTCACACAGAATGTTTGCTGTTTAATATTTGTTCCTCTACATCCTCCTTTGCAGGGTAATTCAGAAAAGGTTATCTTTGCTCAGCGCTAGAGGTAGATGCCTGATGGTAGGCAACTATAATCATAGTCTTTTATTTCCATGGCAATCCAACAATGAAAAGTTTCCCTGCTGCCTCCTCGTGAAATAAAGCAGAGAGACAAAGAGAAGTGGCAGGAGGAGAAGTGAAAGACCCTCTTCGGAGCCAGCGTCGTTTAACAACGATTACTTTGCAGCTCCTCGCCCAGCAGAAATGAGATGGCGGCGCATTAGGGTAAGAAGTGATTACACTGCTTCCCTTTCAAGCTCTAGACCAGTGCTGTGACTTGATATGGTTTTTATCAGAGACTGCAATGCCGCATTACCAAGTAAGCAGTAAATTATGTTGAAATCAATTATACTACCCCAAGCAGAGATTCTGAGTAGAAAATGAATGGGTCTGGGGGTGGAAGGAACAGACACTGCTTATGCATTTTGATTAGATAGCTAGCTATCATCCTCCATGAGAAAGGAACAGCCAGCAAGTCATGAGATCAGGAATATTAGATTGACTTTATCACACTTTATATTTTATATATGTTTTGCTGCAGCCTGCAAAAGGAGATCGTGGACTCACCATGTTTGGTGTTCTCTAGTATGATACAAGCTTTCCTTTTTGTAAGTGCTTTAATCCAGCTTTTGAGAAAAATTATATGACCTGTATGTATAGAATGACAGAAAACATGTTAATTGTGAACCTTTCTGTTCAGAAAGTCTATTGATTGGCAAATCTTTATCTATAAAGGCAGGGTGATCAAAACAATAGATTAATGTTGAAAAAACATTTGTCTGCAAATACTGCTACAATTTGCAACAAAATATATCAGACTAAAATCCTCCTGAAATTGTAATAGATGAAAAGATTCTTGTTACACAAACAAAATGCTCTGGCATCTACTGCCAGCCCACTAAACAGAGCAGCAGGAAGAATATGCAAACTCACATTCAGAGCCTAGTTACAGGCCTGTAAAGCTGAAGTGAGGACAGGGAAACTTCCAGAATTGGGCTAACTCCCAAACTGATGAGAAATATTGCTATTACTAACTTCTCTTAAGATCATGAGTAGAGCTTACATTTGATGACTGACATATATGAACAGAGAAAAATAATTACTTCCTTTGGAGTGGTAGGAAGTCTGCTGGGATGCTCTTACCATGTAATAGTCAGCTGATCATTTTTGCACAACAGATTACCATTCAAGCAGACATGTTACCCTACACTAATATTCCTGCACTACCACTGAAGTATGTGAATGTGGACAGGTGCAATGCAAGGCAGAATTTCCTACCTTAGATATAAATATAAGCTATTCCATTGGACCCATGTTGGGTAGGCAGCTTCACCTGTCCCTAAAGGCATTTCTGTAGTCTTGGAGTTCCTTTATACTGCAACAGACTGTATTTTCTAGAAACTCCAGTGGGATGAGCTGGCTTTTCTCTGACAGAAAGGTGAACTGTAGTGTGTCGGTGCTTTCTCTGTTTTTCTGTTTCTCCAGCAAAGACGGCTAGAGAGAAGGCATTAGAGAATTGCTGACCCTTGAAAAGGCTTAGGAGTGCACTTACTCCTCTGAAAACCAGCTACTAGGAAAAATTCCAGGCTCCCTCTTCCACCTAAAAGTGAGGCTGTATTCTCTAGAAAGATGAGAACTAAAACAATTGTCTGTATTAGAATGAAAAAGAAATATAATAGAAAGTTAAGAAGAAAGAATTAAGACTCTTCTCTCAATTTGGGTGAATTTTCCAGCATCCTGATACTTAGAGCTTTTCCCATATTTGATTTACGTTTTTATTGCCTGAGAAGTCTTGTCCTATTATAAAAAAAATCCTGGTAAACCAATCACACCTGTTCTAAACTCTGGAAAACTGGTTATTGAAGAAACCTGGATTTGATTTTATTTGCTTTAAAACTTGGTTTCTAATACAACAGCTAGGAAAAATGAAGTTTTATATCTGACTAGTAGTTCTGCATAGAAAATGAGAGGCTTATTTTAATTTCTTTTGTGGTGGGGTGCAGCATACTGGAAAAGACTAATGGTCATTCAGGTCTGCTTTCATGACTGAACCACTTCCTTCATGGGTGACACTAATTACTGCGTGCTTCAATTTCCCCACCGGTAAAATGGGCAGTGTTATGTTCTGGGGTGTTTTGAGATCTACTGTTGTAAAAAGCTGTGTGAGAATTTACCATTAAAATTATAACCAAATGATATTATTGATATTAAATTCAACTGTTACCAAAGCTAGGTCTGTTAAAGCTAATAAAAGGATGCTCCTGCTTGGTGCTGTCAGAATACTTCTGGGAGTACAGTCTTTAATAAAATTGCCTTCCTAAACCCTTCTGTGCGTAAGAGGCTAGAAGTGTCCGTGCTATGTTTTAGTGGCTTGAGCTGTGGAGCAGGCTAAAACTTACACATTCCATAACCCAGCTTTTTTGATTGCATCACACAGCTGTACGTTGTCTTCATGGTGTCTTCTCAATGTTTACAGGCAGCCTAAGTCTATAGCTACCTACACACAGTCTTTGCTGTTGGCACATGGTGTCATGGCCCAAGTGAGTTTAGCTTGCCTGATAACAAGCTGTGGCTGTGTGATGGTGCCACAAGAACACATGTAGTCCATGGTGACAGCCCTTGCATGCTGCAGGTGTGTATGTACACGGGCTTGTGTCCAGGCAGAGCAAGGGCTCTGTTCTGGGATGCCTGGAAAAGTGTCTCAAGGCTCCTTCTGAGCGTGGTCTGACAATGAAAATATTAACGTAGGCATGTGTAGACTTAAGCACCGGTTAAAGCTGTGCTCAATTTATGCTACAGATGTATCCCAAGTTCCCAAATGGCCTCATGTGAAAATAGAGGCATTTATGAGTTGGCTTGCCTAATTTTCTTGCAATCTTTTGCTAAATCACATTGTCCTGAAGAGTGAAAAAGCTGTCCTGTTTCACTCCTGTGGATGAAATTCAGTACTAGTAGGTAGGGTTGCCAGGTGTCCTCCATAGTATGTCTTCCATATTACAGTCTCAAATCCTGTGTCCCTTATTGAAAGTAGATAGGATTTTTTTTTTCTTTTTCATTTACCATCAAGAGGAACTTCTAGACACACCATCCTTTAAAATGTTTTGAGTTCATTCAGTATGAAAGGAGCTACACAGGTGTTACTGATGTTGCATAAAACTTTGGAAGGTATCTAAGTGGTTTAGGAATCCAGATCCCAATGACAGTTGTTGAGACTTAAGTTCCTAGACAACTTCACTGCTTCTAAAAATGTTAGGCATTTTTTTATATTTTTATAACTTTCTGATGGAGAGTTTCTCTGTGGTGCTCTCCTAACTGTCTGTCATGTTACATTTTACATTATAATTTAGAAAATGTTGCTGTCTGTGTGTTATTTAGATCCTTTTTGTCCTACCCTTTTCCCACTTAGAGCTTCAAATTTTTCTCTTTATTGAAAAGCTTCCCCACCCTCCCCCCCAACATGCAAATTCAAAGTTTAAAAGAAAAAAACAATGAGGCAAGGCTTTTCTCCATTTGCAGGCCAGTTTCCTCTGCTCTTTCAGAGCTCTAGGGAAAATGAAGCACTTGAACGTAATAGCATACAATTCCATGCTCAAATGTAAAGGCACTATCAGTGTAGTGTATACAAAGTGATAGTGTAGTGTCTGTTCCCTGAGGAAGAGTAGATAAAGTAATCTAGCAACACGAATGGACTTCAAACAGTAGTTTTCAGCTAACGAAAACAAACACCACATCCCAGACTTAAAAAAATTAAAAATTCTTTGCACTTCTCAGCTTTCCCCCAGGAATATTCTTCCTTCCTCCGAGTTCCATGTTGTCATGGAGAGTGATGTGTTAAGGTCTGTGAAACTGGCAGGCTGCTTACTTTCAATGTTTTAATTCACA
The DNA here is from genome assembly GCF_036417845.1 of Apteryx mantelli. NCBI lineage: Eukaryota > Metazoa > Chordata > Aves > Apterygiformes > Apterygidae > Apteryx > Apteryx mantelli. The sequence continues at coordinate 73,194,727 of NC_089982.1, read as the reverse complement.
AGCAATATCCACTAAGCAAAAGGAGGTCTTGTTTTCTGCAGTAATAGCAGTAACTTTACAGTGCAGAACTGGCTGCAGAGTAGGAAACACAGGCATCTTTCCCTGTAGAGTCCATATTTGCTCAGGTGCTTGAATTAATTATTTTACTGAAAAGTCTCTGGTTTAAAAAGTATAAGTACTATGGATTATCCTGGCAGGGTTATTCTTTAAGTGAATTCTGGATGAAACTATGAAGAGACACAACCTGTAAAATTCTTACCCGGATTTGACTCCTTCAAAGATCTGGAATGTTCAAACCAAGAGTTTGGTTTATGTCCATTACTTCCAATTTACAAATTCAAATCCAGGTTCAAGTTAGAAAAGGAAGGCTGTCAATGGGAAAAGATTTGAAAAATAATTGTAAAATTTAAGAATCAAATCAGTATCAGAAAGATGAGGAATAATGTAGCTGAAACTAAAATGGCAGGCAAAATATCAGAAAAAAAAGAATAATAGATCTTTGTGAGAAAACTTTGGATTAAATGTTGTTTCATTTTACAGCAGATTGCTCACAGAAAGCATTCTAAAATAACTACCATTACTTTGAGGCACATTTGGTATATTATCAAACCCAATTATCATTTACCATCTTTTGATATAATATGCATATTTTGTTTTCATCCTGAATTTTGGGATGGTGAGAGTATCTTAAGAGACAAAACTTTATTACAGCAACACTTTATATAATCTAACCAAGTGGAACCTTCTATGCTATCACATAAAATAAGACCAACATTGAACATTTTAATACAAAGTAAAAAAAAGACATGATTATGGGAACTAAGAACATGGAGAAAATATCTGTATCTATATTGAGAACTGTACAGTACCTTATTTGAATATATTGGTGACAGAGGTGGCATTGTATATATGTAAAGAGACAGTTTAAATTTGATACTGCTGTAGACTCCTTCAGTCCTCAGTGTAAATCCATGGAGGCTATGATCCAGTTTTTCATTTTTCAAGGAAATAATGAGAAGTAGTAACAAATTTGTAGGATCAAATCTTCAATTCCGAGATCCCAGCTGTTTTTTGAGAATATCAAAGAGTCTGTAGAAACTAGAAGAATATTTTCTGCCCCTGTATTTTGGTAAAAATGTCTTCTCTCTCTTTTCTAGTATATTCAATGCTTTTGATGCATCAGGATACTATAATTCACATCAAACACATTACAACAAACCTGGTAAAAAGTTGGGATTATTTAGAAGAAAGAAGAAAGGTAAAAACCAACCATTTTATTGACAGTTTCTGTGTTAAAAAACAATGGTAATGCACTTCACTCTTTTGCAAACAACCTACAGGATAGAAATGCATATTTTATACTAGATTTAGTGAGTATGTCCCTGCTGTTTACTAATTTAAGATTTTCTTTGTAGACTTGGATAGAAGAGGACTGATTACATTGTTTCCTGTACATATGCAAATCCTCTTCACAGTTGTTGCATTTTGGGGGCTTTTTCTTTTCAATATTTATTTTACTACCACTTACATGAAAGTCTAGTTTGTGTGGATTGTAGCACATGAACTGTTTATGCTTGTTTTTTGAGGGTTTGTGCATCCTGCAACTTTTCATGTCACCATATCACTGTCGGTCACCAGTATCGCATTTTTATTCCTTCTGGTCCTCATAACTGACTATCATTCTAGCCTTAGGGATGAGCAGTGATTGAATCTCCAGACACTTTTCGTCTGATGATACTTGGCCAGTCATAGAATAGAATAGCTCTCTAAACTGAACAGATTTTTCCTTTTTTTTTTTTTTAATTAGCTTCATTTCAATGAAAACAAACACAGAGCAAACAAAATCTGTTCCTGTCCTTGCTTGGAAGAATTAAAGGTAAATTCCACCCAGAAAGCGTCAGGTCAGCTGTTTGTCAAAATAGGCCTCACATGCCCTTATCATAAAATGCATTAAAATTTTACATAATGTAACCTCAAAATCCTGCAGATTAATTTTGATTCCTTCCCTCTGCATGTTTTAAAAGACAAAAGAGACTATAAAGAGCTTTTGACACTCAGTATATGCTATTGAATTAGAATAGAATTAATTGTCTTGGAGGGAAAGCAATTTGCTAAAATAACAAACAATACGTGTCATCAGTGCAGTGACTGAGCCAATCTCTGAATCATTGCTGGGATCTAGCCACTGTGCGTAAGTCAAAAGTGCTAATCAGAATACTTCCAATAGCTTTCGTATGCACTAAACATTTGAAAGACCCATCTGTCTTCTTGAGTTTCATTTGATGAGGCATATTTTCATAGGTTACCCTTAAACATGGAGTAAGAAGGAACGAGATGTTTTAGTACTACTAAAAGCATATTTTCAAGGCTATAAAGCTAGAATTACTCATGTACAGCACCTTGACATTAGTTCAGACGGATTGGGACTGACCTTTTGGACCCTTAAAGTGTTTGTTTTATTTTAAGGGATTTTATTTTCATTTTTTTCATGCTGAGCTGGAAATGTAACTCACTTCAGTCAATGCCTGACTTTGTCAGGCAGAAGATACTTATGTACATTGCCTCCTGTATAAACTCAAGCACTACTCTGTTCAGCCATTGTGACTGATGGAAGAGAATACTATAAAAAGTGAGTTGGTCAGTATATGCAATGAGGCTAGGTACCCTGATGCTGGGATTGACATAACATTGGAGAAATACCAGATAGGTAGGTCTTGAGAGTGAAACAAAGAGGGGATGATAGCAAAAACATAAGAAGAGAAACACTTACAGAGAACTATATAAGGGAGCAATGCAAAATGACCCGACCAAAAGAAATTGAGCAAACAGTTATATTGTATTAAGTACAAGTATTCTGATCATCTGCCACCACAGAGCTCTTTGTGAGGTTGAGAAGAGTACCTGCACATTGGTATGATTATCTCTTCTCTTTGTTGGACATGACCTACTGATTATATCAGAATTTCCAGGATTTATTTCTCATGTATCTCTCCACCCGTATATTTTTTCATGAAACTTCTTTCATTTTTTTTCTTCTTTTTTTCCTTAAAAGGGGGAACCATGTAGCTTGTAGGGAATGATCTTGTTTATTCTTTATGCTTGGCTATATCATCAAAAGTCAGATTTTTGTAACATTTTCCTATATTCAACATGGATGAGAGATAAAATAGATGTATCCCCTATACAGCTCTAAAGAGTCTGAATGATAAACTGTCTAGACAAAAACATGACAGACTATATCAACTTTTTGGCCTAGTAACTTTCACGTTGTTCTTTTAAGCTACTTCATAGATAACTTTTGAGTTACAGCAATTCAATGAGGAAATAGTCATAGAAGTATCATAAAGCACAGAGTACCATCATACATAAACACTGATATAAGATACCTTAGAAATAAAAGTGTAAACCCTCAGCATTTCCTGTGGGATAAGAAATTTTATCATTTTGGTACACAAAGCATAAGAAAGGACTGATAACGGACAATTTTCATCCACTCATGATGAATGTTCTCTAGATTAGAGGTAGGAGAAATAAAAGATGCTTATATGCAATGTTTGCAGTCTTTGGGGGATAAAGCAAATAGGAAAATCAGAACTCTTTTGTTTATACTTGTGGGTAATTCAATTTCATCTCATTTGGAACATGACAGAAAGATGAAAACTAAAATGAAAACAGCTTTTGAATTAGAGACAATCTTTTCAAATCAATCAACATTAAAGAAGAAAAGAATTGGAACAATAAGTGAATGACATGCACTATTGCTTGGAAACTTTTGAAATCTTAGCTTTGTAAACAAAAGAAAATCTTCTATATTTGTGTATTGATGGGACTAATTTCATCACTTACTTTCCCTGAAACCATAATACACAGGGTGATTCCAGTCATATTCTGTCCATAAAGCTTTTTGAAATTTACTCTCATCTTTCAGTATTTTGCTGGTTCTTATACACCTATGTATTCTGTTCTTTTAACAGAGAATACCTATCTGACATAGAATTTATAGGTAGCTCTGGCTACCTTTTGGTTGATGAACAGTGAGCTATAAAGTGTTGCAAAAGAAGAGCTCTTGTGGAAGAGCGTATTCAGCATGGACAGAGCCCAGTAGGCCATGAGAATTAATTTATGCAAGACAACTCAATCTCATATTTCAATCCTTAGTAAGAATTTTGGTGTATTTTGGCCCATTTTATATACCTACAAGTCACTTGGTGGGATTTGAACATTTTATTAAAAAGTATTAAAAACAAACTGCAAACTACTCATTTCTCCACTATATTTCACTGAGAATGTAATAAAATTGGGTGCCAGTAAGGTGAATTTATTGGTTTTATACATATTAGTTTTCCCTCATTTTCACACTCGATTATATAGAGCAGTGCATTAAAATGGGACAATCTGGAAATACATGAAATGAGTGATTTGCACTTCATCATTCCTTTATTCCTCATATCCAAGTGCATTTGAAGTATGTGTCTATGATATGATATGCCCAGTTCCAAGAATATCCATATACTTATATAAAATGGATGTAAATGTAAGAAAGCTCAACTGAAAATACTTGCTAAATTCAAGTTTGAGCATTGTGGCTGCATGTGACTTTAATGGTGTGTTCAGATATTTTAGTGCAAAAGACTTTAAAATTACTTTTTAATTACAAAAGATGCTTTGCTCTTCTTGTCCCTGCTTATCTGCTGTTGTCTCACACTCCGCCTGTGATGCTTGCTTCAGCTGCCATCTTCTCTATTCGCTCAGAAATGTCTCTGTGGTCTTCGTGCTTTCCTCCACACTACCCCTAAAGCAAGGAATTTCTTGCCTGAAGTAAATACTGTTCTTCTTTCAAGTGTCTTTTCTATGTTTCTGCCACAAAACAGACAAAAATTAGCCAACTTTAAATGGCTTAGTGGAGAGTCATTTGGAGCCTGAGGGGCTAATGGAGAAAGACTACTTTTATGAATTTAATTAAAAACTGATTAAGATATATATAAATACAGAAAGCTTTATACTGAATATCTTTTTTCCCCCCAACTCATTGTTTTTTCTTTTTCATGAAATTTCTTCGTGGAAGAGGTGATATTTCATTTCTCTTGTACAGCATCTGATACAACAGGTCACTGGTCCTAGCTGGAATTTCTGGTCTTTGCTATAGTGGAGCTATAAGAATAAACAATGAAGCCAGTGCTCTCTTCTGTCTCATGCAGTAATTTTAGGCTAGATCTTTTTCCACTAGAAGCCACCAGAGTAAAATCTTAGCTATATTGAAATCAGACACAAAGTCCAATTGCTTATCAAAAAGATAAAGATTTCATCCTTGAAGTTTTATCACTACCTTCAGTAAACAGACGGGCACTTTATGAGTTATTTCACCTCAGATACTCGTATATTATGTTCAGATGAGTAGACTTGACATCTAATCTGCAATGCAATCCTGACACAATGTAAAAAAAAAAAAAAGTGAGAAATTCAGCAATTTTTTTTCATTACTGAAGAACTTTATTTGAATCTCTACATTTCTTCTTTTTCTTTCATAACCAGAGTGCATTACAGCAGTCAGAAATTATGCTTAATCCCCAGTGCACTTGAATACTTTTTGGAGTTCTAAACATAATTTCAACTTTTACATCTGTCACTGAGTAGTAACTCCGATACTTAATAACCATGCTCCATGCAGGAAATATCCATTATTCATTTCCAGTGTACCTTCTGGCTGATGTACTGAATCTGCCTTCTGTTGGAGAGTTTTCTGGTAGATTGAATTGGTCTTTATGTGGCAGTGCTGGAGTACCCAGATTTTTTAGTTTCATCTTTTGCTGTGTTCCATGCATCCGTAACGCTGCTTGACATCAGCCTAAGTCGGGGAATTTCCAACAGGAAATGCTAGCCCCAAAGTGATCAGACACACTCTTGTTGTCTGCAGTTGGTGTTTTATTTTGAACACCAAGCATTCTTCCCTTCATGTATCTGAGAGTATTTCTGTTGTGTGATTAAGGCTGGTATTAGATGACCTTTACTCTTCTTTCCCTTGCTTTCCTCTTAAGAGTTAAATGAAAGCCTTCCGTTCCTCTACAGGGTACTTAGAACTAAGGCACTATGGCGCTAGCAGCAGGTTGGTTTCATTACATTGATAGGATACATGTGCTGTTTTTTATCTCTAGCATTTTCTCAGTAATTCAGCGCTTTAAAGTCTCAGCTGTCTACCGATCTGCAGACAATTGTTTGGTGTAATACTATCCGGAAAAAGCTGATAAAATGCAGATGTGACTAGGTCTCTGAAATTTGTGGTTTGCTAAGTGGTTTTTTTTTTCCTTTTTCCTTTTTTTTTTTTTTTTTTTTGCCATTCTTGCCCATGGCAAGTTAGCTTCCCTGCCAGGCATGAAGGCAGAGACTTTTATTAAAATGTTGCAACAAGAACGTAATTGCTAAAAATTAAGGAAGTTAGTTGAAATGTAAGGCAGAAGCATTATAACTTTTTTGCTTATTTTTCCTCATAACCCTTGGCAACCACCTCTCTATATTTTACCCAATCCAAGTCCATAATAGTTTTCCTTTTCCGAGCATTCAGGCTCAAGCGTGAATTTCTGGCAACTGTATTCAGATCCTTTTTAAATAAAACGTTTTCTAGGCTCTTTTACACAGTAAGAACCAACAGCTTAATTTTTTAAAGGGGTTGAGATTTTACAGCCACAGAGAGGCTTGTCTAGATAAAAGATTTGATTGTGCTTGAACAAGATTGGAAACAATCTAGTTAGGTGGCAGGATGTTACCATCTCTTAGTGGTTAGTGTTTAGACAAGGACAAATTATATTCACCATAGCATCAGCTGAACACAATTTTTTCTGGCTTCCATTGACCTCTAGCTTGTGACTGGCCTCCTGTCCTCTCACTCAGTTATCACAATTGCATTCAAACACAACCACATTTCGTAATGTGGGCAGTGCGCACTGACAGCGTAAGAAAGTTACCACGTGCTCTGTTCTTTTACAAACTGGGCTGCATCATCGTAGACTTTTCAGCATGAGCGTGTTGCTTAGACCATGCGTGCAATAGCAGTGATTTCCGAGCATGGCTGGCTTTCATTCGGGTTATCTGGGTGACCTTTCTAACTTTGCTGGTTAGTGTATGATTAGTACAACTTTGAATGTGAGTGCTGTTTGTTAGTACAGTGGTATTTTGTGTACCTATATGACAGTGACTACTAATAGTTAAAGCAGTACAACTCTTCCTCCCCGCACAAAGACCCTCTGTCTCAGAAATGTAATAACCAGCTTTGCTTAGGAGACACTGACTTTTTAGCAGGCTCTAGGTTCCAAAGGAATATGAGAAATTTTTGAAGATTCCAAACAGATGAATGTGTCCAAAAGAAAAACAGACAATGCTGTAATGTTCTCTTGTAGCTGCAGAGTGTGGGGGAGGGAGAGAAGTTTGCAAAAGGATGTTGATTGACATCTGTGTGTCTGTATGATAACTACACACAGCTTTAGTGATTTATGTGCTAGACAGGTTTTCCATTCCAATTCAAATGAAAGGCCATCTTGCAATTAAAGGCTCAGTTTGCAGTTCCTGATTTCTGAAGGAAGAGGGCGTTTCTATTTATTCCAGAAACATTTAGTGGTTACATGCATGGCTGGCAACAATTTCCCACAATGTGTAAATTAGTCAATCCCAAAGTCAGTAAACTTTTGCTTTGAAGTGGACATTAATGAAGTGCACCATTAGAGCCTAATGATTGTTCACATTTGTATTTTAGGGGCCCCTCTTGCTTTTGATGTCTTAGTGCCTTGGTTTCTTGACTTTAGTTATCTAAATGCCAGGACTGCTAAACTCCTAAGAGAACTCAGAAAAAAATTAATGAAAAAAGTTAGTACTGGCCTGACTGATGTTGGCACTTCAAAGCTGGAACAGACTAAATTGCTGTAGACTGCTTAATTCAAAAGTGCTCCCTTGTGGATGACAGTGCATGGTGACAAAGTTCAATTGGCAACAGGAGACAGGCAAGATCAAAGGCCCTCTATTGTAATAGTTTTGTTCCATGAAGAATTGCTTATTGTCAGTAGTTTTTCAAGCCTTTTCTGGCTCCAGCTTCATATCAGGATTCCCTGGTTCAGAACCAGCTTAAATAAATAATTGTAATTACATTCTTCTGATAATACATTGCAGTTCTAAATGCTGCATGTTGTTTCTCTGCAGAGGTCCAAAAATCAGTCTGTGTTACGAACTGGGACTGAGGGGAGAACCTTCTCTTTTGGGTTGTTCAGAGGGATCCAAAACACAAAGTACCAGAGAAAGTTAATGCCACGTTAGCAGCAGTTGAGACTTGCTCCAGACAAAGGCCACAATGCCTTTAATATCAGGGCAATGATGCTGCACTTTCTAGTTTGCCTCACTGGCCTGTCTGCCTAAGATCAAACTGTAAATCATGTTTTTTTTCTCTGTTTCAGGCTGTAGTCTGAGTGAATTCACAAGAATGCTGAGCTTAATACTAACAACTTTAGGGCTACATAAATCTCAAAAATATGCATCATTCACAGCAAAACACATATTTGTTTTGCCTTCCTGACACATAAACTTCCAGAAAATACAATATTTCTCCAATCAGAAGCAAAAAAGAGAGGCCCTATATGAAATTATCTAATTACACTGGAAATCATGTTTCATTTTTAGTATTTTTGCTCTTGTTTTCTTTCAATAGTGTTCACCATGTGTAAGAAATTGTTGAAAGACAAGAAAGGCACCATCCCTCAATATTAGTTTTCGGGGATGTTGTCTCATAAAATGTACATGGCATTGTCACAATTGCTTGTCTTGAACTAATTATGAAAACATGATTGGTGACAATTGAAGAAACCACTGTGCGATCATTTTGGTGCATCATATTGACATAAGTTACTTTTATTTTTGTATATGCACTGATGCCTTCATATTTTCCGCAGAAAATTTTATTATTTTGTTTTTAGCACAAGATGAGCAAGTACATACAGAAAGCAGGCAACAGAAAGAAATGCATTACAATTAAAATCACATATGCAACAGGTTCAGGTCCATTGATCTTGTGATTCTATCAATAATGTTAATTTAAACAAAAAGACAGCAGGCTGTTCCAGTCATTCCTTAAAACTGATTTATGAATTACATCAGAAGTGTGGTTGGGTTATTTCTTTCTTTTTTCTTGGGGGGGGGTGGGGGGCAGGGTCTGAAAAAGCATTCTAAACAGGATTAGAAATGTACTATGCCTATATAATTTAGCTCTAGCAACTTCACAGTTGTAAATTATGATGGAACACATCATTAACTGCAGAGTTGTATGTTCTCCCTTAATCATGCTGAAGTACACATAAGCCCCAGCTGAGCAATTATGAATAATTAAATCAATTAGAGACAGTCTAACACCAGGTCTTGTGGCTCAACTGGTGTCAGCATCCATAATATTTTAACAGTAAATGCAAATGTGTGCATTTGGGTGGAGGGAAGGAGGTGGACAAAGGCTTATACAAATGCCAAAGCATGTTGCTTAGTGATGGCTTTACAATAATATCATGAAGATTATAAGCTGCCTTCCCAAGGAAAACAATGGTAATGAAATTCCAATAAAATATTTTTGTACAAGTTTTAAAGCTTAGAAATGAGTTAATTAAAAAAGGATAAAATGCAAGGCCTAAAGAATATGCTGAATAAATTAGGACTTTACATTCATCCAAAATAAATGCTTTCCTTCATGAATTGTACCTAGCTTCTTTTCTTTTGGTACAATAGTTTTCTGTAACCTGGTGCTAAAAGCAAATAAATAAATCAATGTGCCTCCCTTAGAACTCTGTCAGGAAAAGGTTACATTTGTTTTCTACCTTTGGTAGAAGGAGAGAAAAATCTGAAGAATATATGCAGATTTTGCACAGCAACTAGGTAATAACAGCATTATCTGATACCTTGTAGAGCAAGCCTAATGTGTTTGCTAACAGAAAGACAGGTTTTAGCCGCCTCTGCACTCTTTCTAGCACATAGAGAGTGTGAAGGAGCTCCTTTATTCTCTAGCTCCGATGTGCAGTACCCCTGTTGTGCAATGGTGCTGCTCTTCTATGCCAGCCACAAGATGTAGTGCTTGTTCTGCCACCACATCAAGACTGTTCTTGTAACAGGTATTGACTGCTTCCCCTGCTACCTATTGCTTCCCCAGGGAGGAGGAGAGAGCAATCTTGACTCTCTCCCACCTTGTGTCCGTCTGCAAGGAAACAATATATTCCCCCTTTCTCTGGACTTGTACACACTAATGAACCGATTCAGAATTAGTGTCTAATTAGAAGGCTGCTCACTAAAAGTAAAATTCACTGGAGCAGATATATTTTCTTCAGTTCTGTGATTCAGCACACACTTAAGTCTGTGTTTAACTCTAAGCACCCACTTATATCCTATTCACTGAGGTCCAAAGCGTCTGCTTATAGACATTTAAATGCTCTCCTGACCTGGAACACAGATCCATAAAACAGTAACAAGGATTTCTGTTCAAGGCTTTAAGTATCCCCATACAATTGCAGAAGCCAATGATGCATGAAAGGAGAAATAAGTAGTTAATTTTTACAACAAATCAATTTATTTTATCAGCAATAGGCATTTTTTGCCATAACAGGTCACCAAGAGATTGCGCAAATACTGATTCTGTTGGTATTGGCTGTTTATATATGGGAGGATTCAAAGAGTTATTGTAATCTCCATTGCACAAACACAGAGGAAACAACCGTTTTGCTTTAAGAAGGTTCTAGATAGCCTGCTGCACTTGTCAGTTGTTATCGCAAGAAACATTTTAATAAAAAAGGTGTCTAAGTGATTATAAATACATTGAGAAATAATCAGAATTAATAATATTAACTTATATTGTCTTTAAGAGTTGCTGAACACACAAGCTGCAGACATACACTCAAATTTTTTAAAATAAACTATCTGCATCCCACGTAAGGCATCCAAGTATTTTACATAAGTGATGATTATAATCATTATAACAAAGCTTATGCAGCAGATCAAGAAATTGAATGTTTCCACAATGTCAACCCACTGCTCCTTCCACCAGCAAATGCTGCTGCTCCTTTGCCCCTCTGCAACTTGTTCAGTGTTGAGTGATTCTTAGATTTCATGGTGTCCATCGTAAGAAACAGAGCTTCATACACGTGCACCATATCTAGGTCAGAAGATGATGGTCAACAAGGAAAGCTTTTCTGTCTTCTTATTTGTTGAGAGCAGGCCAGTTTCTCTATAAAAAGAGTGAAATCTTGGCCAGTCAGAGTTTCACTTTTGATAGAGGGGCTAGGATTTCCTTGTGTGTATTTACTCTATAAACGCATATACAATTAGCTCCCAATCTCGCTACAAGATCTTCCAAGAAAATATATGATGCTGTATAGCAAGAAAAAAATCTCAGATCTTTAGAGATGGCATTTATTTCTCTGGAGGTAAGATTTTGAGCCTGCCTGCATGGGGGAACTGACTAGCGTATTTATGATGGAATAACTCCCCATGTGAACTTTCTCTTCTGCAGCAAGGGGTTTTATTCTAGACTGATGACTCCTATTTGGAAAAGTAGTAATTCCAGGATTAAGCCACTTTTTCTGCGAGAACAGGCTATCCTTGAGCAGCCATTCTGCCATAATTATGCCAGTGGGTTTTCCTGCATAGATTGGCCCTGTTGGGGTTAAAGGGGCTGGGGAGTTTCCAAAGCAAAAGTTAAGTCTGGGAATGTCTAAATATAAGCCTGTAACTGCAGTGACCAAGGGCTTTTCAAAAGAAGAAACCTTGCCAAATTTCTTCTTCTGTCTCTTCATCCTAAGTGCAAATGAGAGAAAAGTGTGATTCAGGAGGGAGTAAAACCCATTATCCCTGCCAAAGAATAGGACTGCTCAAACATTTGCATGATTACACTGCTGCAGTCCAACTTCAATGCAGTGCAGAGGTGCCAGGGATGGATCTCTGACAGCTAACGTGAGCACTAGAAAGGCTGATGAACATAATGCACTGATACCTGTGCTGACTTTGCGTACGCCAGCTCAGGTACAGCAAGAGTCTTACCCAGTTTGCCAGGCACTTTGCTAAGGAGAATGATCCTTGTGTAGGTGAACCGGCATGTTCACCAGCACTACTCTACACTAGATAGTCTTTTTATTTTCTCAGGCTAGTATTACCCTCTGGAATCTTTTCATCCCTGTCCATTGGGCAGAGTAGATATGTTTTTCATAAAGCAGCAGGCCAAAAATTAAATGGTGATGACAAGCACTTGAATTTGCAGATCTTACATACATAATCTTAACAATTCAAATAATTGGACATGAACTTCTTCCATGAAACTGGTTTGATGAGGAAGGATTACTCTCTGTAAAAAGGAAGGATTACTTTCTGTAAAAAGAAAGCAGAGATACAATTTCTGTGGTTAATGGTCACTGCAGAATCAGATCCAGTATTTGCAATTTATCATTTCCATTATATCCTTACAATAAAAGACTCCACTCGCTTGGATAAACAGTTTGAATACCAGCTTATTTTTATGCTGACATTGATAAAGAGTAAAAACAAATATTAGTATTATAAAAAAAAGTCAAGTAAGCATTACATTTTGTCTGAAAAGCAGTATTTGTTCCAGTGCAAAAATAATTTGTGAGATGCTTTAATTAAATACAGAATTGCTTTATCTTATGCTATGTATGATACTGTGTCCAGAAATTGTCTGAGTAAAATCCTGGCCCCAATATAATCAGTGGCATAACTCCCACTGACTGAAGGAGCTGTGGCTCAGTACCACAGTATAACTTTAGTAAGTAAAATTGTGAATTTGTTAGCATAGCTTTAAAAACACATTTAAAAAATCATCACATGATTAGGAGATTAGAATATAAGTACATCTTTACTACAAATTCATATTTCAGGAAAATAAATCTTGAACCAATATATGTACTGAAACTCCCCACCTACAGGAAAAAGGAGTCTGTCCACTTTTGTTTTTCTATTGCCTTTAGGGAAAAGATAATATTGGAGAGAAAACTCCTGTATTAGCCTCATTATCACTTTACTCGTTCTTGCTGGTGATTTAATAGTCAGAGTGAGCTGATTTCCTGAAAATAGCAGCTAATAATTTTCCCAGACAAAAAGAAAATTACTAAAATAAAAACAAAACCTGTCTGGATTTTTGTTTGTTTTCAGTTCATTTTCCCTCAAAATATTTTTTTTTCAAATGCATTGTGTTGTTTCACGCTTTGGGAATCTGAGTGACTATTGATCTGGTGTGACCTTGCTTGTGCAAGCCAGTAGGTTTTAGAAGTCTTAGCCTGACTGGAACAAGTTCCTTCAAATCCTAAATGAAGCCCTAAATACACTGAATTCTCTGATTTTTTAATGAGCTGTCTTGCCTTTAAGAAGAGAAAATGTGTAAGTGCATGCTTAACCAAAGTCCCAAGAAAGTTTTATGTCTTGAAGAATCATTCTTTATTCCTTCTTTGTCCTTTTTTTGCTCTTAGAAAATAAACTGTAGTTCCTTATTACATGATGCAGTATATTTCTCTTCATCCCTTCATCAAGCGCACTGAAGTGACTGGTGAGCCAACGTTCTTTTCTGTTGTCTCTTCTTGACTACGTGTTCTGTGGGCTAGGAGTGGATGGGATGTTGTCCGGTGATCTAGGATCTGCCCTGTGATTACACCCAGAGCAAATATGCATTTAGTTTACTTTTATATAAGGTTTTTAGCACCAAATCCTGGTCCCCTTTACATGGTGCAGGCTCCCAAGAAGATGTCAGGTGTACATGATACACCTCTGTATAGCATAGCATTGCAGTGGTCCCAGCAGTAGAAATAGATGCATGTGAGTTTTTAGGACCTGTAATGGTCAAGTCAGCTGAAGCTTTTGTGCTCCTTACTCAAGCCAGCAAAGGAGATAAGGACTACCCGTGCCTGCTGTCCTCTCCTTACCAGTATAGAGAAAGGAGGAAGGAAGGGACAGGTTGGCAGTTCAGATAGCAGTCCCTGCTGTTGCTCCACAACCTTGCAGGAGGGTTAGGCCTCCCCAAGAGGCTCTTGCAGAGCACCCATATATCAGAGGCCTATAGTCTGAATAGAATTTGCTTCTTAATGCTTTGGGGAGGTAGAATCAGGATTCACAAGTTTTGAATGTACTGTCAGCCTTGAAAATTGAAGATAGTTCAGGGTTGCAGAATGTCTGCAGTCCATACCCTTTTCTTAAGCATTTACTGTCCAGAGAAAGGACTCATCTAGTTCAGGAAGTTAAGCAGCTTTTTTAAAACAAAACAAAACAAAACAGGAAAAAAGCAGTTTTTCAGGTGAGAGAGTAGGAACTTCTAAGAAAGAGATGCGAACAGTGTAAAAAAAATTTCTAGGTCTCCTGGCTATCATTGTAAACTAAGTTGCTTAACATCTTAATTGTATGCAAAGCAATGAGAACAATCAGATGGTATCTTTATTTTTAAGTGACATTCCAATTTTTTGCAGACATTATTAACGTATCATGATTAGCTGGTCTGGAGGGAAAAATTGAGGATAAATTGTATGGTTATCAACTGCAGGTTTATTGGTCTGAGACTTCCACCACAGGGAGTGGCTGCTGTATGGAATTGATAAACATAGAGATTTATAAGGTCAAGTTTTATGAGTCTACAGATTCCTTGTGGTGTATTACCACATCCTTATTACAAGCCCCTGCTGCTGTCCAGCTAAGCCAACAGAGGTAATATATTACACTTGCTTGTCTATTCTTCAGGGTTTTTTGCAGAGGAAAAGAGGAACAGGTCAAAATAAAATACAGCTTTCTGGGATTGTATTTGCAGCTTTCTTTTGGCTGGGGGAGGATGTGAGGGCCAAGTGCGAGTGCCAGGAACTGGAGAGTCAGTCTCAGAGAGGTGTGAAAAACTGACTGTTTGTGACACTGGGAAAAACATAAAGTGAAAATCTGAAGGGGATAATGATTTTGTTTTAAGAAAGATAAATAACAGTTACATTAAATAGTGACAGCTCTTTAGTACAAACAGACCCAGTGCGTTGAGTACAGTAGTAAACTACAGCTGTCTTACTTAATGGTCATTACTAATAATTAAATAATTTGGGAAAATACCCCAAATCAACAAATTGCTTGATCATTCTAAGGTGTTAGGACATTTGATAAAGTTTTATATGGCTTCAGCATGTTATTTGCAGGACTGTTCTATCAGTACGATTAAGTTAGGTATCTGTATTATAGCACTGTGCAATAAGAGGAAAAGTTTTACTGTGCATTTATTTTATCTTTTTACAAAATTGTTTCCATTTTATAGTATCAACAGACAGCTATTTCATGTGCTCTTGATGAGACTGATTGAAACACACTGATCTCATATCCATTAATATATCGGTAGGCCAATTGATGGAAATACAATTCCATCATTTATATCACATTTCTGTGATGTGTCATAGGACTTGACTCATTGCAAGATGTCCTATGTAACTACTTCAACAATTATTCAACTCGAGCTGATATCTGCATGCTTTAAATGGGCAAAACACTGATATCAGTATAATACCTCTGCCTGTTCCTCAGGTAATGCAAAATTGCTTCTGTCATGAAGCCACAAACTTACAAGCCATGCAGAATCCATGTAACTTATAGTATTGCACTGGCATTGCATATTGTAAAAACAAAAAATACACACAGTGACAAGTGCCTAAATAAAAGGAACATCTAGATAGAATGATAGCGTAAATCCTTCTTGATTCACACACTATTTAACCAATCACTTTATTCTTTCACAGAAGAAGCAGAATTTGGGTGTTACCTGTAGAAGTAAGTCTGGGATGTTCTCAGGGGATTATTCAGGTGTAGTATTTATATATCTCAGTCATCATTTATCTCATTTGTTATCATCATTTATTCTCATTTATCTCATTTATCATCATTTTTCTCATTTTAATCATCACTTTATCTCATTTATCTTAACGAGACAAGTTCTGTCACTAGAGTCTGATGCAAAGTTCCACAGGGCACAAAAGTCTAACAGGAAAAGGACAATTACACTTTTTAAACATTCATTATGTAACTAGATTATTATGCAATTGTGAATATAACATCCTTCATTGTGTTCTACCTTGCACACAATTAACAGCTCTGTAGATTGGATGTATCCCTGATCTTCAGCCTTTAATCGACTTCAGAAGTTGCTTATTGCCTTAGGTAGTACAACACATAACTCAAATGGGCCAAATTCCTGTCCACATAACAAGCCACAGAGATGCCTGATGTCCATAATGAAGAAAAATCTTCTTCCATTAGCTTCAGAAAGGCAGACTAACATTATCACAATTAGAATTACAGCATACCGGTTGGAAGAAATTGCATTCTGATATAATTCCAGTCTTTAGGCAAATATTCCTATCCAACAACAACATTGTTCATTTACAGTAAAACTTAGCAGGGTTTGCATCCAGTAGACAAGAGGTAGTTTTGAAAGAAGACAGTATTTTTCAGCAGTGACAACAGTGGCAAAGTGTTTCATTAGCCAAAGCCAGCTGCTTTTCAATATAAAATTATGTAACATATTGAAAAGAAAAAATTTCGAAGCAGTATCGAGTATCAATACTGCATATCAAATCCTTTTGGGATTCTATTCTAAGAGTTCCTCTTAAATTACTTTTGTACACTACAGGTTTAAGGCTGGTTAAACAAATGACTTTACTTGTGTGCATGAGAATATTCTGCCTTTTCTAGCAACAAAAAATTAAAGTATCAAAGTAATTGATTTTTTTTGACTATCCCTACTTTATGGTACAACTTAATCACAGATCATCTGCCCTGATATTTATTCTGCTCTACTAACAGGTTACACATACAAACTCTCACTGTAGAATTTAGGGAAAGGGGTGCTATAGAATACAGGACCAGTGAATATATCCATACGTAGATAAAGAAAAACAATAGCTTCAGCCATATGGCAGCAGGCACTTAGTGCACAAAAATCACCTAGGGTCAGAAATGAAGTATTTCTTACTGACTGACAAAGTGAAAAGACTTTAAAGAAATTTGACCTAATGTCTGGGCTATTGGCTAAGAATGTTGGAGGAGATGGAATAGGAAAGAATTGATGGGGAGATACTACTTTCTCTAAAAAGAAAGAACAACCCCTTGAACTGTTAAAAATAGTTAAAACATAATGTGAAAGTGGTGATAATAGAAGAGAAAAATGGGAGAAACAGAACATAAAATCTTGAATATAAACTAAACAAAAGGGCATGCTTCAGCCTATTCAGCTATTCTGTAAGGTAAACATGATAGTAAACTCCTGCCTGTCTCTGAATTTTTACCCTACTTCTGGATATGACAGTTTCAATTTGGGCTAAAGGCTGATGTCCTGTGGGTGCTGAGATGACTGGAGAATGATAGGGAGCTTTGGAGATGAGATTAAATTCTCTGCTTGACAGCCTGTGAATTAGATCTCTGCTGCCTTTTGCTAGTAAAGATGATAGAAAGTTGGAAAATATCTTCTACCCCAGGAAGACAGCACGTCCTCTGTTGGTGACTTTGGATTCAAGGAACGAGTATTTAGAACTTTGCGCATGGCTGTTTTAAGGCATTCATGTAAAATAAGTATAAAGAATAGAAAAAGATGGGAGAGATTACAGGAGAGAAAAAGAGGGATAGTAATAGATGAAACAAAGCAACTGGGGAATGAAAGAAAAAGGAGGGAGAAGTTAATAGGGAAATCAAGAAAAAGAGGAAAAGAAAACGAAAAAGCTTTTCTTTTCCTTTCCTTGATTTCTGTCTTTATTCTTTCAGTCTTATTTCCTACTCTTTTCTATTTCTCTTCACTTCTCCCTTTTAACTCTCCCCCTTCATAGACAGTCTTTTTTTTTCTCAGTTTGGAACTGAGCAGAATTTATATTTAAAGTGGAAAGACATTCCACACTCATACTCAAAAAAAAAAAAATTTTTTTTTGAAAGAAATCTCTGTATGGCAAAGAAGAGAATGGAGGACCTCTTTTTACATCATGCAATATTGGTTCAATTCTGAATGGGAAAAATGCTCTAAGGCTGTTTAATATGTGTTTCCTGACCCATGGGACTTGTCAAATCCTCAAACAGTTCCACTTTATTAAGAAGTAGTTAGAGAAACTGGAAAGTACTTTGACCTGTTGGCACATCCTGAACAGCCTCAGAGATTCTTTTATACTTAAACTTAGCATTGAAACAATATTAAACTATTGACATTTCTAGCTCTTTTCATTTGCTATTTCCTTCTTCATGCCTTAAGAGAAAAAAATGTTTTATTCATGCCCATAATTGTTGCCAACTTTACACATTATTGCATATTTTAGCTTGTTTATTGAGATCAAACCAGGTCAGCATTTATTTTTTTTTAAAAAAAGGCTATGTTGAATTAATTAGTCAAGCTTCAAGCTTTACGGTAAAAGCTATAAGATAAGGCAATGATAATTTTGATGCAGAATGGGGAGATCAATCCCAAATATGAAAACAAAGCAAGTGCAGGACTTTTATTCATAAAGCTATTTGTAACTTATTTGTCTTTATAAAGTGTTAAAGAGAGATGAATGATACCTGGATCTTAAAACCACAATGAAGCTGTAAGTCTTTGCTCTCCTCTTTGGAAAGGCAGCTCAACCATTTTTACCAAACAGTAACAGATAGTGTTAGAAATGTACAAGAGACAGATGAAATGAGCTGTCATACTTACTGTTGCTCTGATACACAGTTTAGTCCCCTGTTTACATGGTAAGAGACAGAAAATGTCCACAAGAACTGTGAATTTGTCTTGTACAGAAACTTTCATCAGAGCATTACTTTCAATACCCTCCTAGTGGAGCAGAATATGGCTGACTACTGCAGAAATGTTGGCAACCCTAAGAAGCCCGACTGCTGTTGATATCCAAGGAGCTAGGAGCCTGATCCAAAGCTCAGTGGAATCAGAGAAAAAGTTCACATGGATTTCAGTGAGCTTTGGATCAGATCCCACTTCTTAATTCCTCCTTGACTTCCATAGGGTTTTATACACATGCAATTCCTTTGACTTCAAGTGGAATTACTCCTGACTTACACCATTATAACTGAAGAGATCCAAACTCCAAAACAGTTACATTCTTCCCGATTCTCATACCTTGTGTCTCGTAATAAAATCAGAAGATGAATAGTGATTTTGAAGCCAGAGCTGAAGTCAGAGTTAGAGCCGCTCATTTTGATAGAAGTGTCTGTTTCTACCAATAGCAGACCCGTTCCTTATTTCTCCATGTCACAGTCATAACGTTTATTAGTAGCCAAGAGCTATTTGAAACTGGAACATACCATTTAAAAGTTAGGTACTTACACTGAGTTAGCCATCTGGCTATCCTCCATAATCAATGGGAAGAGATAACCATTTCCAGAAGGTTATTTATCCTATTTTAGGAAGGAATGAATCACATAAACATAATTAAATTATCTGCCTAATTTTAGACAGCTACCAAGTCAGGGATAATGAGTTCAGGTCTATATTTCTTTAAGCTCAGTTGTCATGTGTACTCATCAGACATATCCCTGCATTCAATGAATACTACCTTTAAAAGGAACACATAGGATAGAAGATGTTTGTACCATAATGACTAAGCAGTCCAAATGAGATGGACTTGGCTGCTTCTTCCGGGATAGTAAAATATATACAGGTCACTGTATCCCTTTTCTTGCAGTATCATCCTGTCTTCTCTCCTTCCTAGGAGACTAGGACTGGAAATACTTCCCCATTTTTTTCCTGGAGACCTAACACTTCCAGTGCCACCCTTCTCTAAGATCCTACATCTTAGGTTCTGGGTGGCTGAATCCAAGTTTGCGTGCCAGCAGCACCTACCTGGCAATGGTCAGTTCATTTTCTATCATGCAGACTGAAACTGTTTGCAATGGTTTTAAGATAAAGGAAGGATAAAAGGGGAAAAACTTCCAGGAGGAGAAGAGATGAAGGTGTTGCAGGAAATTAATGGTTTGGCTTGGAAATTAAAGGTTATTTTGCTCAGAAATTTTATTACTGAATTCCTTTGGTGTAAGATCAAGCCCTACATAAACAGTTCTCAGATGGCGGAGTACTTACCTATCCCCAAACACCAGGGAGAAAGGCATAGTGAAGCTCCACAATAGCTTTTGCTCTTAGATTTACATCTCTAGCTACATGCCTGTTCATGCTTCATTGAGTGGACTCTTGTCAACGAAAAGAAATGTGTCCTTTCCTATTGGCTCAGCCACAGTAAAAGCTAGTGGGTCTGCTTTTTTTTATTACCAGTCAACCACCAATGTCTGACTCCAGCCAAGTTAGGGCCATATTTCACCTGTTGAAGATCCTAGGTTCAAATACCGTGACATCCCAAGTTGCATCTAGTAACAATCTGTCATTGCTTGAGGCATTTCTTTAGTCTAGATGAGAATTATATTAAACTGCATTAAAGAGGCATAAAACAGTTAAGAAACACCTGAAACAAAGTTTACTATGTAGTTTTAATTTGGCCTCTTGTGCGTATGATTTTAATTACATGATTATTTTCCCTTTTCTAAAGTGCTGACAGAACTAGCATACCACCTAGTCTTCTTACCCATCTCCTGTGCCTGTGTTCACCTGAACATAATAACTTCTTCTGGGCACTTCCGCTCTGCTCTCCCCTTAATACTGCTCTCGCCCCACTGTATAGCTTCAAGCTGCTTCCTTCTTTGCCTTCTCCATGAAGGAGGAAGCAAATGGAAAACTGACCTTTCTTCCCCATGTACGTCCTGTGCTCAGGACCATTGCTGTCTATAGTGGACCAGGAAGGATCACAGAGAATATCACAAGCTAAATCTTGCTTGGATGTTAACATAAAATCAAATTATGATCAACTACGGTTAGGGTTTTATAACATGAAATATCAAGACAGTCTGAACAGTGAGAAGGACCATGGGTCTAACTCTTCTGTTATATGCTTGCATTGCAGTAGCACAGAGGATTCCTATCTTGATTCATGACTGCATTCTGCAGGTGAGATGCAAAGAACTAAAAAACAGTTTCTGATTCCTAAGAGCTATGTTATAAATCTTCTATTCTTTTATTATTATTATTATGAAATCTAGAACTTTATTCTGAAACAGAGAATTCTTTCAGTTTTACAACACAGCTGTGATTATGGTTTTGCCAGCATTGGGGATTCAGCTATTAAGGTCGAGGGGCTGGAATAGCCATATATATATATATATATATATATATATATATGTAGCAGCTGTGATTGCTGTCCCAGGAGGATGCCTGCAGACACCAATGATCACCCTCCATTTCGGAAGGCAGACACTGAATGTTGGGGAGCTGCCATCAACACAGCAATGCAGGTTCTAGTTGTTTTTGTTGCTGGAGTTGTAAATTCAAAATGTATTGGCAGAGATAGAACAGATCTACTGTAAGTCACCATTTGCACCAGAGGAGAGTAACGTCTGTCTGAAGCCATTTCACTAGCTCAAATTGAAGTTTACATAGCCTTAATGGGCTACACAAGAGGTTTGCAATGATGCAGCAGTGCTGGTGGCTGGTCCCTGATGGATCTGTCCAGGGAAATCCCCCATGCAGACAAGGCGTATGTTTCTCTCATTGCACATATCTCCATGTGATAACAATAATGCTGATCAGACAGATCGACAAAATATTAGCTGCTCTCTCCCCCAGTGCGTATAACATGAAGTAATGATATAGCTTGCCAAAAACAAAGGTGAGGGAGAGCAAATGTTGTGTCAATCCTCAGCAGACGATATCTGCTCCTGACTGTTTATTTTGTTTCTTTCTTGGATGGTGTTTCTACTCAGTGTCATTCTGCCCAGAGATTACAATTTTAACAGAGTCTGAATTAGCCAACAGTTGTGTTCTGGGAGACTCAAGCTTTTCTGAACAACACATGCACTACAGCTGCAGTTGAAATCTGTTTCATATTTAGTGTAACAAATTATGCAAAGTACACCAAATAAGATCCATTTAAAATTCCAGTGGGCCTTTCTGAAAACATTTTAGGGAAATGTTTTCTTTGCTGTTTCCCTTCTGCTCTCATTAAAAAGGTGAATCACTAAAAGTAATTGTCTAACAAAACAAAATGACAGTCAGTTCAGAAAACAGCATGACAGGCCATAGCAAACCAAAAGGAAAGTCTTTGTGTCTTTTATACTAGTGAGAGTTTAACTACATAATCCAGAATGGACACTTGGCTTAGAAACTGCACATTCCTAGCCAACAAGGAAAGTTTCAAATATTTCTCACCATAAAATATTTCAAACTAACCTCCTTAACAGTTCTTCCGTACTGAACATTTCTTTTTCTTTACATGGAAAATACTGTATGACATCAACAAGATTGAACTGTTCTGAAGGCTGTTTAAAGAAGTAAATAATTTTAATAGAAGAGATGATTAGAAATATTTTGGGGGGGGAGGAAAGGTAAGAGAAAAGACTGGAAGTGAATAGATTTCCATGGTTCAGATCAAAACTCGGTGGTTACCAAAAGTTAGAGCAATTTATTTTGGTTCCTTAGGGGACACAGTTTAGTTTAGTTTAGCTTAGTTTTGTTTTGTTTAAACATAACATTAACATCATATCGCTAACCTCAGATGTTAAAGTCATGTCAGGCCACAGAAATAATGACACTCAAAAAAATAAGAACTTGGGGACTTTCTATTTGTTGTTTCATAGCTTTTTTTTTAAAACTTTTCTTCATAATCTTAAGGTCTGGAAATTTTCTGTCTGATGTAATCACATGGCTCCAAAACAGGGGCTTTACAGACAAGTATCAAATATCATGACCATGATAAAAATCACAAGAAGAGGCAATACTCTTAATTAGTGGGTGGTGACAGGATGGGGGGGAAATGAAATTTGACTAACATTCTTGCCTTTGGAAGTTATTGAGCCATCCCTGTCTTGGCTGAGGCATACTGTCTATAAGAAAAAAGCTACTTTATTTGTGTGTCCTGTATCATACTGGTAATTATTTTTAAGTGTCTGTGGTGTCAAGGTGCAGACTTCTATGAGATCATTTGGCTCAGCATCCCTTGCTACTTACTGGGCTGTTGTCATCCATAATACTGGTCTTTATTGGAAAGTCTATACTGTCATGTTAGTTTATGGCTCAAGCTAGCGTGCAAGCCTAAATTCCCCAGCCATTTATACTGCCCCTGTAAGTTGTCTCACACTTTGGCTCAGGTCTGGAGCAAGAAAGCTGACTTGCCAGATAGGGAAACTCAAGAGAGGGAGTAAGCAGTATAGACACAACTGCCTTAAACCACGATGAAGAGAAGCCTGCACCTGGGCACAGCTAATACAGTACAGACACACTTTCTGAGATTATTGTCTCAATAGGTTGAGGCAGCTGCTCACATGTAAAGGCCCTCACTCCATCAGGTGTTGGAAAAGGCTTGTATCCCAGTAAAATCTTGGGATAATTCTTATTGCTGCTGTTTCACCGTGGCATTCTTCTGCCTTTTTCCCCATGCTCCTCTGTGTCACCAGACAAAAATAAGGGAGCAAGCAGGAAGAATTCTGGAATATTTGAATTTACTCAAGCTCAAGGGGTGAAATGGAGTTCCTTTTCTGAATTCCCTTTCTGATTTCAGCATCAGAAAAAGAAGATACCTGCTCATTCTTGATTTAACTGTGTGTCTTATTTTTTGCCTTTTTAGTGAAGGATCATGAGCATGATATTCTCCGGAAAGCTTTCACTATTTCTTCACTACAAAGAAATGTGATTTTTTAACTGAGATAGCATCTCAGTCTAGCTCATTAGATAAAAAAGACAAAATTATCAACCAAAATACATTGTTAAATCATCTCTTCAGAATCATTTCTGTAAATTTCCATGCCAGGGCCTGTCAGTGTAAAAGAAATGAAATTGTTTGCTTATATTCTTATATATTCTGCAAAATCTTATATTCTTAAGATTTTTATTCTGCAAAATCTAGCCTACAAGGCACTACTTGGGTTATCATTCATTTTGTTGGTACATTATACAGCGGATGCATCTTTTTGGCAATGTGGTACCACAAAATTTAATGGTAATGTAATCACATAGGGTTTTATTGCTGTACTCTTTATCAAACATTACTACTTTTCAGTAAGTCCTAAAGACCTTAAAACTGAATTTTATTATCTCTTTTTTGCTGACATATTGCCTTAGAAATTTAGAAATATCTGTCCATTTAGTAAGTATTATCTCTACGCATGGTCAATTTCTTCCTTTGTTTCAGCACGACTGCCTTCAAAGCTGTTATTTTTAATCATTGTATTGAGGATTACTTTCCTAGCAAATATTAGAATTAAGTACTCTTATCTTACTGGATGGTGAAATCACATTCTCCTGGTAAGTATCACATGTTTTGCTTGTGTTTCTAGCCTTTTGAGATCCAACATGAAATACTTCTTACATGGTAGTAATGTCACTCTGTATTTTCTGGCAAGTGTTAACAGCATGGTCATGTTTAAAACCCTGACATTAAGTTAGATCCTGTCTTGAAGTGCTGCTCATTTCTCTGTGTGAGTGAATTTCATGAAAGTTAACTAGCTTCATAATTATCAGCATTCTCCTTTGACCAAACCACCATATACCTTCCTCTGTGTCAGGACTGATTTCTCCCTTACTTCGTCCCAGACATTCAACTGCATCTCAGTCAGTGCAACACTGTTATTTTCTCCAAATTGAGTTAACTGTAAGATTCCATGAGAAACAGTATTGACCATTTTGCTACAACACAAGTCCTCCCCCAGTGTTCTCATCATCCACTAATTTTGTAATACTTTCCCATAAAGAAGAGAAAAATAAAACAAATAAACAACTTGTCTGGCAAGAATTACTCTTCACCAAGCAATTGTGGTTGATGGTTCAGTTATCCTCTAAGGGGGAAATTTTCAAAAGCATTCAGCACTGACCTAACCCCACTTCTGTTGAAGTCAGTGTTAGTTTTACCATTGGCTTTAATGTTAGCAAAGTTAGGCTAATGCTGAGCAGTTTTGAAAATGCCACCCTATTTCATTCCAGTGTATGTTTCCTTTATTATCTTTAAGGGATAATTTAAAATTTATGGCACTTTCATTTTCAGTAATTTTTTCTTATTAATGTCAGATCAAGGGAAAGGAGTTTAATACCTAACACTGGAAAAATTATCACTGATTCTTATCCTCTCATCATTTAGAAAGAACCACCTCTCCTTATATATTTGTAAAAGCTGAGTATTTTCTTCTGGATCCCTCTGGGAAGAAAAATTCCTTTCCCCATCTGTAAACTTTAACTGACCTTCTGTTGGATTGCACTTATCATTTCCCCTTCGTCCCTACCCAATATTGACCTTAGCTATTTATTATTCTTTAAGTTTTTCATTCTCATGGAGACTGTAATTTGTTGCAGCTTACAGTGGCTCAGATCATGTGCATACTTTTCAGTTCCTCCGTGGTCATATTTGTTATCTGTAACTATCCTGATACTTAAATTGCTTTGGCTATGACTCTGACCATGTGGTTCTGGATACTTTGATACACTGGTGCAAAAGTGGTACACGAGTAGTACACAAGACATTTACCTAGGGATATATAGAGTACTCAGTTGGTTTGCAGATGTCCCCAGTTTTTACAGCTATTGTTGATGATATAACTCAGCTTTATACACAATTTTCCATGTGTACTGTCAGACTGTAGTTGTGAGTTTGTTTAGAGTTATGACATTAAGAACATCTCATTTGCCTGTTGATTTCTTTCTTATAGTTGAACTGACACTCCACTTGAGAACCCACCCATCAAAATTTGCATTATGCCTCCAAATCCATAATCATTGTCAGATGCTGTATCATTTGTCTTGATCATTTGATATATTCCTTGGGTTTATGTACAGACATGGAGATATTTAAACTCATGTATCCGTATTATTCTTCCTATCTGGTGTCAGAAAAACCTATCTTCCCCTTTAATTTGCAAATGATGTCATCTGAGTTAACAGAACTCTGTTCAACTGCTACTGGTTCAAAGTATATTCAGTAATGTCTTCAAGTTTATCAGTGCTCTCCTTCTACTACAAGGAGTATTATTTCACCTGTTGCCCTATTGGGACACCTGGTAATCAAAAATCTGCCTCTCTCTACCACCATGATGAAAATCATGAACTCTGGCCAGTGTTTCTTACATTTAGCTGAGGCCCGTCTCTTTTTCCTGAAATTTTCTCCAAGCCAGTGCCCATGACATGTTCTTCTGGAAGCTAAAGCTCCATATCATCAAATGATTAAACTCACCCAGCTGGAAATAGTGTTTCTGTGATGAGAGAAAATGGAGGGCATAGTCTAGCAGTTCTGTGATGGAAAAAGTGAAGGTAGTAGAACTGCACAATATTTCTGATTATGCAAAAAAGACAGATCTGTGGAGGCCAGGCAAAATTTTCTACAGTGTGTGCTGAAATGGCTAAGTAAAACTATAAAAGGTCAGGGCCAATATGCTAATTAAGATGGCTAGTTTGCTGGAATCTCCATTAAGTTATCTAAAGGTGGGTTTAGGAAAAACAATGTTGTTTGAGAAAATGTTTTTTGAATACAAGTCCATCTGGTGATTTGATAAAAGTATTTAGTTTCCCAAGGCAATCTGAGTGTATACTCCCTAGGCGCCACCGTTTATAGCTTAAATATGACTTGCATGTGGATTCAGCATTACAAATAGGAAACAGCAGCCTTTGGACTTGTACACTAATGTAGTCCTTTCATCACCCAGTTACCCTTAAGCATCTCCTTTCCTATTGTAATTTGGGCTAAATGCAAAGCATTAGTCCCATCAATAAAAACTAATGGTTCTACTTAGAAAAAAAAAGAGGTAGATTTAAAATAAAGGAGATATAGATAGCTTGCTTTTCCTTGTATCCAGGAAGTTAGATGGATAGTGGTGTGCAGCCATCCACTGCTGGAGGTAGGACTATTGAAGTGTTGTCATTAAGGATCAGCCCACACCTCCATCCTTAAATGCAGTTTACGAAGGAACTGCTTCTTACTAACTAGTGTGTGCACTGAAATTAGGCAGGCAAAATCAAAGAACAGCTTTCTGTTTTGCCATTGCTAGTTTTGCAGAAACAAGTATTATGGCACTGCTGAATGTGAAGAAACATTATCAAAGAGACGAGCAACATAGCTGCACTGCCAGCGATATTTACAATTTTTTGGCACTGTGGGAAAGATGTAGCATTAACCCTCTTTTTAACCTAACATTTTAAGGTAGCTGATGTGGAAACTGGACTTTACTTTTAATGCTGATGCTTCAGTTAACATGCTCAGGTCAGGACCAAGAGATCATTATAAAAAAACACACGGAAGTGATTAAAATGCCATATTCTAGTAAAGCAAGAGAAAAGTCACATTTTCAGCTGTTATAAATCAGGATATATACAGTAAAGGTAACAAGTATTCTAACTTCCACTAGCTAAAGATTTGACACCATCTCTATTGTTGGTACTAGTAAGTTTGAAATAGCACAGAATTGTGTAAATACCCAACGTCATCACAGATACAATTAGCATAAAAAGAGAGTTTGCACATTAAACATGATAGAAAATTTGGACAAGCTGCAACTGCAAAATTGAAAGTGCCTGTTTATTTGGGAAAGTAGCACTGAATCCTAGCATCTTTGTTCAGGAGAAAAAGAAAAGCTTCTTCGTGGGACCCATAATGAAATCAAGCTGAAAAGTAACAAACCCCGTACAGCATTTTCAATTGTTATGCGTAGTCACTACAAGGGAGAAATTTCTAAACTGTGGTCTAGATCTCACCTTGATTGCCAGGAAATTTCTAGCACTGGAAGCCAGTCTGTTGTTAGACTTTGACATAGCTGTAGTTTGGCATAAGTAGCTGCAAGAACCACGGTGGATAAAAATGAACTATCAGTCTTGCAGACAGGAAATTCTTTTGGGGCACGGATGATGTCCTCTGTGTAGTGTGCAGCTCCAAGCACAGCGAGGAGTGTTAGCAAACAGTTTCTCATCCTCACTTTCCAGACAAAGGATTGCCTCTACCCTCCTATTAACTTACCCTCTTTTACTCCAGCAGCCCTACAGATTCTCCTTCTGTTAGCCTTGTTTCATGAGGGACACATGCTTTTGTTTGCTTCATGCTTCCTATCCCTGCACAATGGTCCTCCCTTTTTCAGATCTCTCTTCAAAGCCTTCAGCATCCAGTTAGGCACCCAGTGCTAAGCCCTTCCACTTTTGTTTCAGTATCTCCGTTTTAGTTTGGTGTAAATGGGCAAGATTTGTCTGTAACAGTAAGCATATCCGTGACCTTTCACTTTTGTAATAATCCTTGTCATCTCGCCCTTTTCCCAAACACTCAATGCTCTTTTTTACAGTTACTGTGTTTTAGTTAATTGGGCTGGGACCTTTTTTTAAACTGCCTGTTAAGCTCCATAGACACCTGGGGCACTGGATATATAAATAATAATTGGTGAAAACAGTGAGATTGAAGCTCCCATTAAATTGTTTCATGGCAACTTTCACCTAGTGAATTCAAGTCCAGCAACAGGAAAATCAGATAAAGAGCATTAAAGCAGGTTTTGAGGTAATTAATAAAAGATACACAGTTAAGAAATTTGGAGGGTGTGGAAAATGCCAACTGGGAGTCTTTGATTATTGGATATATTTAGGTAATTGGAACTGAGGAAGCATTTGCAAGATTCCAAGTAGTTATGGAAAATAAAAGATTAGTACTTGTACTCAATTCCATATGCCAGGTGAGATGGAAATACTATTGGTCCATAAACCCATTCTGAAGGAGGACAAGGCATAATGTTAGCAAGGACATCTGACTCACTGTCAGTGAGGAAAAAAGTCTTGTTTCCCCAAACTGGCAATACAGTGGAAGAAGATGTGCCCTGCTCACCACCTGGTTCAGCTGGATGACAGGCATGAATTGAAAACTATCAGTGTTATCTCCAGTCTTCTTCTAGGCTCCACTTGAAAGCAATGTTAAGCCTTAAGAATGCGGGCAGGGAGAAATGTCAGCACAGCGGATACTGCAGCAGTGCTTTGCACTTTCAAGGGATAAACAGAGATGGAAGTGAATTCAATCTGTGCTATTCCTTTCTGCAGCATGCCTCACCCCATGTTACTGTTATTTCTTCTGAAATCCTTGAAGGAGTCTCTGAAGTACACAATTTTATTTTTGTGAATCCAAGGAGTTCCTATATGCACATATTCCTGACATTCAGCAAGAAGTAGCTCTATGACAAATATGAAGAGGAATAATATTAACTATTGCAATTCCTCCATATTCTAATTTAACTATTGGCAGTTTTTTATTGAACAATATGTAGTTTTTCTCATTTCAGTTATTCTGTTACATTGTATTTGAGTTCCTTACAGTCTTTAACCTTCAACCATGAAAACATCTCTGTGAGGTATAACATAGTCATTGCCCTAACTTAGATATGGAAATAGCTACACAGAGGGTCAAGGTCCGTAGACTTAGGCATCATGCTGCCATGTACTGCTGTACCTAACTTCTTCTACCTACTGCAGTCCATACACTTCAGTGTTTCAATCCTATTTACATTCCATGAGGAGACTTAGGAGGCTAAGAATATGCCTGGTTAGCATATTCATCTAGGGACAGAAAGCCTGTGTTCAGTTGCCTCCCTTCTAGAAAGAGAGTGTCTTCTCCCAGTGAATGCCCTCCTTATGAGGCTGCACAGTGCCTTGAGAAGGGGATGCGATGGCTGTGTGTGTTTGCTCTCCTGTTTGTCTGTTTCTCTTGCTGATGTGGTTCCTATTTGTTTGACATAATTAAAAATTCACTGAGCCAGAAAGAGAGAGAGAGATATAAAGAGGCAACATAACCTTGCAGCTAGGGCATGAACTGTGGTGCAGAAGATCTACGCTCCCATCCTCTTGCACTTAGTTCTGAATCTAAAATACATCTTTAATAAATATTGCCAGGACTGGAACTGATTTCTCTCTCCTCAACTGGGTACCTAACTCAGAAGGTTATTTATTTATACTCAAGCTTTCTGCTGCCCATTATTCCATATCAATCAGCAATTTTAAAAGATGCACAGAAGGGCTCCATCTCAGTCTAAAATCTTGCAGTTCAAGTACTCAGGTAGCAGAAATCAAAGGCTCAAATGGTTTTAGGAAGAAAAGGAAATCAAATTTAGCACACTGGTGTCACCATTAACCTTTGAGTTGTGGTTCCTAGTAGGTGCTGTGGGTTTCAGTGATGACCTCATTACAGGCAAGATTCAGTACAGAGTCAAGGAGCTAAGCTTTGCTGAAGCTGTGCTGGCTCCATACAGAGGCTGTTCAGGAAAAGATGCATTGCTCCTCCAGAACTGAAAGAGCTGAGGAAGCAACATGGTGTGGGGACGTGTGAGTGTCTCTGAAGAATTAGCAGGGTTCAGCCAATTTGCCTGGGTTTTGCCAGAGCTGGAAGCAGAGGTGGTGGACAGTCCAGCTAAAGGAGTCTACAGGATTTTGGCAGTCCTGGGCACTTCCAGGAGCATGATGCCTAGAGAGCTTTATTGGCAGAAGTGCAGGAGCAAGTTGAATATTTTCAACTTTCAAACTGAAGGATTTTGTCAGTTTCTCTCCAGTATTTCTATTTATTTTGTGTTAGACAAATTTTTGTTGCAACATGTAACGCAGGATTGAGATGTGAAAAGCCATCCATAATCAAATGAGCATACCATTTCCCTGTGTTCTCTGTTGAAAGTCTGAATTTTGGAAATTACTATGTGTTCCTGGTGTATGTATTTTCAGAATATGGCTTTGTGAATAAGAAATGTGTGTATGAGCTTACTAGCAGCATGTGTGAGTGTATGTGGGTGTGTATGCATATGTGTGTGCTTGTATAACATACTTGCACTGAGAAGTACAAAGGTGGTACAACAGTTGCGCAAAATAGGCTTTAATTTTACCTATGACACTCCTATGGGGATAAAACTCTGAGCTATAAAGATAACCTGTAAACATGTTTTTCTTGGTTTTTCTTTCTTTTTTTTTTTGGGGGGGGGCTTTGTTGTGCATGATGTGTTACAGTTACTGAGAGAAATGGTGAGAAAGGAGAGGATAGACATCGGTGATCACACAAAACATGTTCTATTTATTAATAAGATTTTAGAAAAAGATGAGACCCAGCAGCCTGTAGGCATGGATAAGTTCTACAACAGGCTGGTTACCAATCATTCTAAGAGCCAGCAAACAGCTGTCTGACCATTGGATATGGCTATTTGCATGGCTAACAATTGGATGTCTATCCGCTATGTGAATGGCCTGCAACAAGCTGTTTGTTTGGAGACTATTCATAACGGCACAGTCAAAAGTCTCCTGAAAGGCATACTCGTTTCCATTTCTGTTCTTTACCCTTCCAAAATTGGCAATTTATTACATCAAAAAATAGCAGTCAGCCCAGAAAAGGACAAAATTGACACAGTTCTCTTTTGATCTTTAAGTTTTGAATAGGCACCCACCAATGAACTTCCCAATGAATATTCATTGGATGCAAAAGAAGTATCCAGCATTTTTATAAATTGAGGATTTACTCTAAATATTTAATAAAGGGATGACTGTTGGTACTTTATATAGCACAGATGCATTTTCAAATGCCTTTAAAAAGAGAAAGTTGATCTCTTTTTGCATGCATTTGCTAAATTGCTCCCTTTTCTTTTACATATACACTTTTCCTATATTTTCCTGTATTTCTGTCCTTGTGGCAGGTTATTCCATGTCTCTTCTCAGCAATTTCTTATACCTTCCTTTAAAACAACTGATATTGTTGCCCCTGGATATAAACAGATTAGTTAACACAGACCATTGATTTGATCTAATATGCCAACTACTGTGTTCCTTTGCAATCTGTACAATGATCTAGAAGTTTACAGTGCAGCACAGGGAAACTATCTGAAGTTTCCTGTTACTGCAAAAAGGTAATGGGCTGAAATACACTTTGTATGTGTCAAATTCCATTCACTGAAATGTCATTGATTTCAAGGCAGTAATTCCAAATTTTTGATGGTATAATCAGGAGTGGTAGTTGGCCCAACAAAGGGGTTCTGTTGATTTGTTACAAATTGCTACAAAATAACAATGAATTTATTTTAAAATATGCAAATTCTGAAGAAGGGAGCATTTTTCACTCTACAGCAGGATAGATGGATAATACTATTTCATTTATAAGAAAGGTTTTTGCCTATGTTGTTCTTTCTCTTAGATATTACAAGAAATAAGCTAAATAAGAGTCCTTAAGGGCAGAGCCTACTGTCTTTACATGAGCTACATATTAGATATTTCATAGCACCCCAGATGAGAAGAGATACTAATTTCAAACCATCTACTGTAATTTCATAACATTATAATGTCGTGCTCTACATTCAAGTACTCAAATGTTCCCATATCAAAGCCATTTGAAAGAATTGTTCAACAAAATTAGAATGCTCTGCAATATTTAGTTGCTTCTCCACTGAGTGAAAGAACAGTCTTCTGCTTGGGATGTCAGTTTGCTACTTCAGATATCTTAAATAAGAAATTGTTATGACTTTAAAAATGTACAAAATTCAGTTCCAGAGCATGGCTTCAGCAGGAGCCACTTTTAGAACATTTACTAAAGTAAAGAGTCTGCAAATTGGAGTTAACTGCAAATTGGACCACATGCTTTTGCCCACATTTCTTCAACTCACATTGAGGCAACAATTTACAGTGCAGCAGTTTACAACTGGTAAGATAAAATGTTACCTAAGCTTGTTGTTGATATGATATTATAATTCTTGGCAATGAGATTTATAATGTAGCAATCAAATTATTGATATCCTTAGAAAATGCATAAACAAATGTACATTCAGAAGTGTTGAGGGAAGAAGTTGGTAGTTTTCCTTTTTTAACTGGTGAGTTCTTCCCATTCTCCCACGTTTTGCCTACAGTCATGCTTTTCCATTCACTGATTAGATTACCATGCTGCTTGCTAAACATATTATGCTCTTGAAAGTCACTCAGAAGCTCCAGCTGGTGCAGATGCAGTGACCCGCTTCTTTAGTCAAACTAGTCGGAAGAATCACACTGCATCAGTACATTAGTTACTGCTTCCCTTGAGAGTGCAAATTAGCATGCTGTTTTCACTTTGAGAGTTTTACATGACCTGGGACTTAACTACCTGAGGTATACTTTCTTTCCTCATGCACTGCTGCAAATCTCTGAGAATTATTGAGACCAAGTGATTTAGTAGCTCTTTGCCTGCAGATGAGAACATCAAATTCTCACAAGGCTGCTCAGCTCTGGAATTTGCATCCCCTTATTCTGGTAGTGGCTGGGACTGCATCTCTTCTGCATGCAGAAATTGTACCACCGTCATTAATTAGATCTGCTTACTTAAATGAGACAGTCCTACTGATGTGGATGTAGCTATACTGGAATTAAGATACTACTTTTACTTTGTTACTTTTCCTCAACACATTAAAAATAGGATTCATCTCAACTCATATATTTACAGTGTGAACTTCCCCAACTGAACCAATCATCTAGACATCCTTCAGAGTCAGTGGAGAGAAACAGAGAAAAAATTATTCTTGCTAATTTAGGGATCAGACCTAGAGAGATCAAACAGTGGGATACTGTGTACACACAGTACAGTCTACATTGTGTAAGCAGCACCACAGTAGAGACCAACCAATTAGTTCTGAGTGAGCAGGTTTGCCCACAGAACACAGTGCAGCGTAGTGCAGACACATTAATTTAAAGACAAGAAATGGTACAGTTCTGTGGTTGACTTATTAGAAGGCTCAATGCCATCTTGACACAGGTACAATTTTTTGACTTCCAGAGCCAGGTCAGCTAGAGTTAGCTCAGATGTGTCTGCAACGGGATATGGTACAGGCATGCCCCTTAGCATACACTCATCAGTGAGTTACACTTGTGTTGAAATAGCTGTATCAGCTATACCAAGATCAAGCATGTTTATACTAGTAGAAGTGCATCAATGTTACAGGTTATATTTGTTTAAAATCAGAACCCAAACTGACATAGTTATACTAGCAAACTAGATGTGTAGACCAAGTCCCCTCCTATTGACCTTAAAGGCCCAGGGCAAAGCCCATCTCTTTGTTCATGTTTTTCTGTGGAGTAAATAGGGGGGGCGGGGGGGCGGTTGATTGCTCAGCTGGAGGGTTAAGGACATTACTTTTGTGTCTTTGTTGTATTATATCATAGGTAATTGAAAACTTAAGTAGTTTAATCTTCAGGCAGTCAACAGTTGGCAACATATCAAATTTTATTGAATGGTTTTAATGTTGAGAGCACCTTGAGGCCAAGGGCGAGGCAGAGAGTTTCAGCTTTATTGAATCAAATTTAGAGAGTATATATTTGGTATCCATATATACTCTATTCATGTAGAACCTCAAAGACTTTAACCATCCAGAACTTGGCATTTTATCTCTTACTGTTCAGGCTGACTTGCACTGTTTAGATGTTCCCTGGTGGATCTAACTTTCCTTAAAGCAGGAATATGTGCCACTGTTCTGGCTATGGAGCTTACAGGTCATGGCTAATAGCAATGATCCCTCTACTGAAGTACTCCACTAAATCACATTTAATTTCACTCATTAAATAAGACCTACTAACTCATATTCCTAATTCAGTGCTTGTGCATATGTAGCCTCCAAACACACAAACCTACAGTCTATGTCCTAGAAAAGCTCCTGAAAAACTAGCATTGGGGGTTTAGTTTGCTTGAGTTTGATTCAAGATCAATGATAGAGTAAATGTTGCTGAGACTAACTCAGTATGAACTACCACTGTTAGATATCTCAGCTACATACAACCTAGAGGAAATGCTCTTAGTAACAGGAAGGTCATGCAGTCTGTGTCCTGTATACTTGCATTTCTTATAGTTGTAAGGGAACTTACAGACCTCAGAAGAGGTTTGGTTCCTCTTGAACAAAACAGATATCTAGGGATAAGGACTTTTAATAGGTCACCTAGTCAGAAGGCTGGAAATTCATGCTGAAAAAAATACACTCAGAAATAGGACAGAATGGTGTGTCCAAAGTTGGAACATGCAAATTTCAAGTCCTAGATGGGTTTGTATTTTCTTGGTTGACTGGAATGATTGCCAACTTGTTTTTCTTTAACCCACCACATGGAAGATAAAATTAAAAAATGTCATTGTATGAAAAATTACATTTTATGGGAAAGTGCGGAAGAATGTCGAGAAGATAGGCAATGGAAGCTAGCCAGACCGTTCCGTGGGAAAAGGAGCATCAACAGGACATGCTGACCCATAGCCATGTAGCTGGGCCTATGCCAGTGTGGTGTGCACCTGGGCTTTGACTCAAGATTAGCGATGAGCTCAATGTGCCCACTGCGCATGTGTATAGTACACAAAAACCACGTATAGTGCCCCCCCGGCGTTCCTCGCCTTGGACCGACGCTCAGCGGTGCCAGGGACTCTCCCGCTCCTTTGTTGCCTCGATCGGGAAATCGCTGGGGAACCCCCGCTCAGACGCAGAGGTAATAAACACTCAGCATTGACCTTAGTGTTCTTTGTGTTTGTGTATCTGTTCCTACTGGGAGTCCAGGCGTTGCCCCCGCCGGACCCTTACATACATGGAAAAGAAGATCGTGCTTCTTGGATTAAGAAAACTATGCAAATGTAAGTGATTTGTTCTCCTGTTAAAACAAACCTAGTACGTGACTATTCCGTTAGCGAGCAAAACTTTTTAAAATTATGTGTCCAGTGAAGTGAGTTAAAATAGATTCTGTGCTGTGAAATAGTCAACACAACATTTTCTTCTTTATAGACATTATCCTGGTTTGTCTGCAAAGTCAGTAATGCTCCATCTGTCCAAATTTGGCATGCCTTTCTGACATCTCCTCCTACTTCTCTGAGATATGTCTGTACCTCCAGGTCAGCTGCGTACCTAATTCATATAGGGTTTCTTTTTCTCTGTAACGTATCTAGTACACACAGCTATCTATCTGGTAATTTCTCATCCAAGTCCTTATGTAATATCTAGATTATTTTTGCTTTGGCAAATATAGTTTTGTCCCATACATGTCAATGCAGAATGTTCTTATTCATTACTTTAGTCATATTACATCTCCTGTGGCATCTCTCAGTTGGTTCCCATTTCTCTAAAAGGTCCAAGATAGACTCCTTATCTCAGTCTCAAAAGCCTTCATGAGGTACTGCATAATTCATATAATTTCTGTGCAGCACCCAGAGGTCACTTACCACATCTCATCACATATCATGTGAGTCACTGCTGCACTTTGTCCCAAATACGCACTTTCATGCTTTCTCCCTTGCTGGGGAGAGCTTTCCGTAAACATATCTCAAATTATTTCTTTATCTTCTTTCAAGTCCCAACTGAAAGTCTTCCTGCTGAACTGCCCATCATGCCCCAAAACCATCGCTCACCATACTTAGCAGGAAGTAAGAACAAATATCAAGGGGTTGTTCACCTACAGCCTGCATTGTTTCCCACTGAGGCAGAAGATATTTTTTATGGGTACAGTGTCATCAGTGCTGAGAGTAGAAAAGACAGCAACCAAAAGGATTTTGAAAAAGAGTCTATAGCAAATAATTAATTGCTGTATGGTGGGTGACTCAAGTTGCTCAGAAAAATGTGAACTAAAAATCCTTTCCTTTCTTGTGGAAGGGGTCA
The DNA here is from genome assembly GCF_036417845.1 of Apteryx mantelli. NCBI lineage: Eukaryota > Metazoa > Chordata > Aves > Apterygiformes > Apterygidae > Apteryx > Apteryx mantelli. Next base: position 73,158,085 of record NC_089982.1, on the reverse strand, counting down.
CTGTAGCTATTAGAATGCAGATGATTTAATAAGACTATTCATGGAGAACTGGAAAATGAGGGTCTAGAGGCAGGATCTCGAGTAATCACAACTTAAGCACTGTAAGCTATATAAGCCAAAAAATCATTGTTAAACTTCACCCAAAAATTGGTGTTAAGTGTTGCCTTAAATATAGTTTACTATAGGGAAAACATAAGTGACCTATATTGCTCTTTGAGAAGTCTTGTGCCCTGAAAAGCTTTGATCTTCACTAAATAAACTCTAGCATTTTGTAGCATGATAACCACAAGAACTAACTTAGGTAATTACAAAAAGATCTAATCCAAATGGAAACAGACATTTTGGCATATAGACCTGCTTTTCTTTATAAATCTGCAGGAAATCTCAGTCTCTTCCCTGCTATGAAAAAGCAAAAGCCTGTGAAGGATTTGTCACTGATGCAAACAGTGAGGAGTTTCTTTGAGAAAAGAAAATACCTGTAATTTACTAGAAAAAGACATATCCACTTTTGGTGCACAGCTTGGTAATTCTACCCAGTATTTCCAAACATCAAAATGCAATCCATGGCCAGTCTTCCACTTAGATCAAACAAAACAGGCAGGCCTCTTTTTACTGATGTGAATAACAATTTAGCTACAGTAAAAAAAGACTGTGCTCCATGGAGAGTGTAATTTGAGATACTAAGATCACAAGAAAACAGTATACAACTTGTGTTAAAATATCTAGACTTACTAAGATAGTTGAGAAGGCAATTGAGAAACCGTTGAAGAAGTCTCAGAAGAATCAAATCCTCCATCTCTTATTTTTTCTAAAAATTAAGCTTATAGAGAAGTACAAAAAAAAGAAGATCCTTTATAAGACATTCCAGTATTGTATGAACAAAAAAAATGCACTGGTGTTGTATGAATGAAATAAAATGTCTTCTTGTATCAAAGCTGGTATTCACATTGCACAAATCGATCTTCATAGCACTTTATGCCATGGAGACTAGTAAAACTAATTAGAAGTGATTTTCCAATAAACCTTGAAAATACATCTATTGAGTTATTAAGCTCATTCATAGTTTTCAGCAAAAGCAGGACTAGAACTGAAAGACTTGTTGTAAGATTTAAATAAAGAAAAAAAGGAAAACTTCTACACTCTTCTGGCCAGCTATCCTCAGGATGTACTGCAGTTCCTGTTGCTTCCATGCTAATGGAATGCTTTGTACATATTTGGGGCAGAATATTACAATTACAGGTTATCTATTTCCTCATACCAACACTGTGCAGATGCTGGTATTACGTAGACATCTTATAACTTACTAATCAGCCTTCATTAACTTAGTCTGCCATGTGTTGTCCATTGGTATCTCAAGGGAGATACAAAGTCTTGGGCTGTCTATTCATAGTTTTTTGAGGCAGGCCTAAGAGCAAAGTTTCTTCAACCTATAATTTAATAGCAACAGCCTGCTCAGTATCACGCTGCTATTTAAGAATTACCTGGATGCTTTGCACTCCCTCCCAGCATGTCCCATGCATGAGATGGGTGGAAGGACTGTGCTACTGCCTTTAGCTATCAGAGAGTTCTCAGCTGGTACGTAATTCAGCTGTAGAAATACTTTGTGTGAACAATATAGTGTGAAGACATCCTAGCAAAGTTCATGATTGAGCCCTATGAGTTTAGCAGATTTCAGTTGCTCTACTAAACCTGCTGGTGCCGCGTTCTGACTGCCACTGTGTATACACTGGATTCCATTCAAAAGAATGTTTAAACAATGGTAGTTTAACTAATACATGCCAAAAAAAGTGATATAATTGCTCTTTATTACACAAATTACGCTGTATGGTTATTCTTTTTAATGCTTATAATTTAATTACCAATAAGCTCCATAACTAAAATGTTTACTCTGAAATAGATATTATAATTAATACAGATTTAAAAAATACATGTATTAAATATGAAAGTGAAAGTGCAGTTATATATTTATGTTAAGTATTCAAGTTTGTGAATTAGCCACAGTTACTCAAAAGACACAACACAATATAGTTATATTCTAAATACAGTGTAACTACAGTGTTGTTTACTTATGAATTCTAAATGATGTTTTCTCATGGTTTCTTCCATGACATAAAAGTTTAATATGTATAACCCCAACTCTTTTCAGTTCTCATTCATGTATTCTTTTGGTCCAATTCCTTTTAGATGTTCTCCAGAATTTAACAATGATGACATCACATTCCACCACAGTGAAAGACAATGATGTCATGATATGAAGTTGTCAGAACACAAAATGAACCAAACAGGGGTTATATTCATAATCCATGCCACGTAATTCATATCACATAAAAATATGTTTTACTTGAAATGTTATCAAATTAAATATTTTGTCATGAAGCATTTCTTTTATTATGCTCCTCTCAAATTATAGTGAAATGAGGTCTTGATTTTAGACTCATCCTTAAGCGGGTATAGGCATCCCCTTACTTTAACACGTGAGCATTATTAATCTTTGATTATTGATCTTTGTTAAAAGTTTTTGTGGTAATGAAGAGTTACTGTTCCCATTTATAGGTGAGAACTGAGGAACTAATAGACGAATCTTGAAAATATAAGACAAGTCTTATTCTCGACTTCTAACTCCAATTCCACATGTACTAACAGACCTAATATTTCTAAGCAGATAAGGCATGACAGGATTGTTGCCCCGTATCCCAACTGCAACTGAATGTGTGAAAAGTATGAAATAAAAACTCATATATCCTCTTATCTGAATGTTAGTTTAACAGCAGTTAACCACAGCATGTATTTGGTATTTCCCTTTCAGTTTTTTTCCTGAAAATTGTCTGTTCTGGTTCTCACTTTCTCTCACCATTCCCTTTATCTTTCATACTGCTTTTTCTGGAGATGGAAAAATCTGAATACAAGCCACTTCAATATCATTCATGAAAGTACCATATTCTGGTATAGGTCCAAGAATAATGTCATGACATGATATTTTGGCAGACTCAGGCAAGCAAATATTCTTCAAACTTCTGATTACTAGAAATAACTGTTGCCATTATCTTATAAAAATATTCATAAAATGTAGCCCTGTTTGTGCCTTTGTGGTTGCCATCTCTCCATGCCTGCTTCTTAACTTCTTTAGTGTGATATCGCAAACCCACCCTCCATGAGGAGTTAGCTGATCAGTGAATATGTCACCTCTGATACCACAGTTGTACCACTTCACACTAAACTGTGCCAAAAGCAGCAGCAGAAGGAATCAAGTCAGTAGTGGTGGAGGGGAGGAAGAAGAGAAATCCACTTCCAGAGCCAAAGTTCCATCAACCATGGATGTTCCCTGGCCACCAACTAGTTTTAATTGCCACCAAATTGTTTTCATTTGATTGGAATATCAGAATTGCACATTGTACAGCATGTCTGTAGGTGACTATCAAGCTGAAATGCTAACATTGCTAATGTGGGAGATCAGTTTTGCTCACTGTACAAAATAATATTCTCTGTACTTTAGCAAAGTAGACAAGGCCTGGTAATTCATGGCCATCAGACTGATGAGGAGAGTTTTGTTGAATTACTGAAGCTTCACAGCAATGACAATGAGACCCTGGGAAGCTAGCTGAAGAGAAAACAAGATTACACAAGTCCAACAATTCAGAATGAAATCATCAGTCTAATGAGCCATGAAGTTATCCACACTATTGTAAAGGAAATTAATTGTGGTTCACAATACCATTCTGTCATAGCTGATAGAACTCAGGATTACATAGATACAGTGTGCAATAGAAAAGTGTTCATCTTCACTGTGTTGACCCTGGCATGCAGCCTAGCAAAGAATTAGTTACAATTTACTAGCCACCGAATGATTCAGTGGACTTCACTGGAAAAAACTACTTACTGACATTGAAATACTTATGAATAAAGCAAGGACATTCTAGAGATATGTTCTTAGGTGCACATATTTTCAAGTGTATGTACATTTTGAAATGAGAAGTGAATGATCATCTATGATCATTCTATGAATGATCATCTAGTCTGCTCTTCTTTCATAGAAGGACAGTTTCAGTAGAATCTATTATCCAGTCGTATGTGATACCTCAAAGGAAATTAAAAGTGGAGATATAAAAACTAAGGCCAGCAGTCTCTCAATGGGAGAATGCAACTGTAAATGTGCTTGCTTTAATGTCCCACACTCATAAAACCCCTGATGAGTCTGAAATAAAAGTTTATAAGAGAGCCAAAGCACAACACTAAGCAGGCTACATCAAGTAAATTTTGTCAAAGAAAAGTTAATGAGGCAAAGAAGTGATTCAACTGTGTCTATTATTAAATAAGCAGAAGAAATTGTCTAAACATGAGACTTGGACCCAATAGCGCCTCTGAAGCCCAAAGCTTCCTCTGCTATTGTACTGTTAGAGAACACAGCAACTTTATATAATCAAAGGAAAGAATTTTTCAGACTACATTACTTCAAAGAAATTTGTGTCTGCTTTGTCCTGCTGAAGAACTCATTCCTGTAGGCTGATCTGAATGAATATCTGCAGTTGGAAGGAATGTTTCATGTTTCAAGTTGATGAGGAATTTGCTGGCTGTGAACCCGAGGAAAAAAAATCATGATTAGGAAATATCCCCCACTCAGAATCTGACCATATGAAATATAACTTGAGACATTTTGCACACTAGAACTACTCCTGCTGAAAACATGCAGTCTGGTAACTGTCTTGGCACAGCTGCAGTCCCTTCAGTGTGACAACTTCACCATCAACTGCCCCAGAGAGGCTGGGACTGCTGAGCTCCATAGTTGAGGCACCTCCAGATTAGACTGAGGACAGATAAATTTATTTTCTTTTTCTATCAATTTTGCCTGCAGTGTTTGTTTTTCTACTTACCAGCCCAAAGATTCACTGTGCATGCTGTTTCCCAAAATGTCTGCTTTGTTAGGAATTGTCTAACTTTGAACTCTGCGTAAGCATCATATCATCATTTCAGGTCATATCAGGGGAAAAGATCCTTTATCAGTGCCTTTGGCCTTTATACAGAGCTGTGCGTTTACCCAGAAAAACAGCACAGTTTTAGGCAACATGCTTAATATGTACAACTTAGCAGAGGAGCAAGAAGAGGATCTCAGGTGACCCTTGGTAAAATTTCACTGTTGTATTAAACAGTTTGTTTGACTTCCCTCACTGTTGTAGCTTATTCCTACTCTCACTACTGGTGAATCATTTTTTGCCTGCTGTGACATTCCTGTAACTTAGAACAACAGATCAAAAGAGAAAATGTGGTGACTTTGGAAGGCCCTTTGGCAACATCTGATCATACCTGTTTGCCCAGAGAGCTCAAAGATAAGAGGCAATGAAGCATTAACACCATGAGCTACCATCAGATCAGGGGAATGAATTTAGGAAGATGTGAAGTATCAGATATAGAAATAGTTATCAAGTACACAAAGAAGTTGCAGTCCAAATTGAGCACTTTGTTAAGTGGGTGAGGGATTTCATAGAATTTCTAAGTACAGCTCTCAGTTGAGACCCTGAACATTCAAGAAAACTGTGCAGGTGGAAGTAGTTAAAATAGTCATAGTAGTGTAGGAAACCATCAGTTTACCTGGAAACTAATGTATTCATTTTAAAGAATCTTTGTTTTTATTGAGAAATATGTGAACCTGTGAGAATAATCTGACCTTCATGTGTCCGCCAAAGACACTATTTGAAGAGGGGAATAGAAGACAGTTGCCAACTTCAGATGCTTCAGTCAAAGTCAAAGTATGAAAATACACATGGAGAGAGAAATAGTTTCAGAAGCACTTTCTGGATAATTGGCATGCTCTGATTTCTTTGGGGCTAAACAACTTTACTTTAAAAATATATTTTGCACGGAGGAGAGATTCTAGCCTGTTTTTGTCTTATGTAAATCTTATACAGAGATATCTGTGTATTTTGCTGTATCATAGTTCACCCATTATGAGAGGAAATAAAATATTTTGAACTTTATGGATACTTTCAGGAAAACTGATATCGCATAGTAGTACCTGTAGTGAATCCAGTCCAGAATCTTGACCCCAACAGCAATAGATGATAAATGTGTCAAAGGAAAAGGTATAATGTCTATGATCTTATACCACAGTAGATTTCAGAGCAAAAATCTTATATCCTGAGGCTGTTTCCTTTACCTGGTTTTGCCCTAGCTAGGTAGAAGCCTATTGCATGCATGATTAATTTCCACACATTTCATTGCAGTAACTTTACTAATTTTGAAGTAAGGTTCCTCAGTGTAGTCTGTTCACCTGTTCAGTATTCATCTTCCATTTGTGTGCCTGATGAGTTCCTTACAAGCACTTGTATTGCCAGTCTCATTACCTGTCCCATGTTGTTGCCTGTCTCTGCTCTTTAACCATCCTGTTCAGCCATACTTCAATCTGAAGGGTATTATCAACCTGCAAATGACAGCCACTGGATTGTTGATCGGAGTTATTGCATACTTCGCAGTGTAATTGTGACCCAGGTTAGCAAGAAGACAATACAAAAAGCAACACCAAATCAGTTTGTTAAGATCGCTTAGGAGCTCCACAAAGTAGCAAACTGCCCAACTGCAGGTTCATGCACAATCCGTCCTTGTCCTGTAGCTCCCAGTGCACTGGAATCATCGTCTGGCTTGTAACAGGCCTTAACAGTATCTCATATTTTGAAAGGCAGATCATCCCTATAGTTTCAAAATTATAGGGAGGAATCAAAAAAGCAGACCTTGGGGGTTTTTCAAGAATATCTGGGAATGGACAGAGAGGAATCAAAAGGCACATGACTATTGTGTTGGAGTAATATAGAGTTCATCAGTGACAGCAGTTGTGAGCTGAGTAACTGTCAGCAGTGCTACATCATTTTTAAAATAGTTAAATTGTCCCATCCGAAAGAATCCAAGAAAAGGAAAACTCCTTGAGTAAAGTTCAGCTGCAGTGGCTGCAGTGTGTACCCCATAAAAAGCCAAGAAGTAGTTCTGTGTCTCCCTACATCTACTGTGTGAATTGGTCCCTCTTCTTGGTTTCTGTTACCTCTTCTACAGCCCATATATCTCCACCCACATCCTGGACAACTAAAGAGCAACTATAACTCCATCCATAAGTGTAACACACCAAAGAAAACACTTCAGCAGGTTTCAATCCTGCAATTTCCTCATAAAAATTAATACCAAATGTAGAAAAATCACTTAAGCACAGATCAGCCATTCAGCCATTTCCCTGAATATTAGGGAAACACAGCTTAGAGCTACCATTTTTCACTGTGTCTCACTGTCTTACACATCCCAACAGAAAACCGCATGCAGAATTACTTAAAGTGTAATTCATGAAAGCCACACCAACCCTAGAGGAAGCATTGTAACATAGGAACTTACAACCAATAAACATGGTCAGAGTACAAGGTTGTATGCTGGTGGCTCTGGGCTGAGGTGGAGGTATGTGGGCTGTGGGTGATAGAAGGGAAGTAGTTGGGGTTGAGAAGAAAAATTGATGAGTGGGCTGTAAATGGGGTGTGGAATGATTTAACTGCTTGTTTGTTTTCATTTGTGGGCTGTGAAGTTTAGGAGTCTTGACTCAAAGTTCATGAAGATTTGGTGCATGTGTATGTGTCTATAAGTGTGTGTGTGTAAAGTAAAATTAAATATACATTGCAATATATCAAGTTTCCGAGAGGAAATAAATTACAGTCTGGTTCTTGCTCAGGCATTGGAGTAAAAATGGTGTGATTTAATTGAGAAGTTATGAGATGACACCAGTAGAAAGTGAGAGAAGGTGAGAGCCAAAAGCAATATGCATGTTACTCAAGCCCAGTGTTTTGCCAAGAGCTTATAGAGTAGCATCTAAAGCACTAATACAACATCATCTAAAAGCCCCCTCTTGTGTTTGTTCTGAAAACGACAGGTCTATAGTCAATACTGTGACAGAAGAATTCTGTGTTTTAGTTGGTAAGTCCCTTGAAAGAATGCTTAACAACATTTTAAAGACTGTATATAACATACCTTTGAATGTAATGTCAAAGAAGTCAAGCAGCATGTAAAGACTTTTGTAAAAATGAATTTAAAATCTGCTTTTTTTTTAAATTTCACCTTTAAAATGTTTTGCCAATATAAAATCACCGCAGTGGGAAGAATCCTGAAGTTTTTACAGAGCTCTTAGGCAGAAATCTAGGCTGTGCCTTGAAGATGCAAGTACTGTTTAAATAATATTGTAAAAGCACAAAGTAGACAAACAGCAAATGTGAAAGAATATTCTGTTGAAAGGCAAGCATTGATTATGACTTTGAGGGTGGCACTGAAAGAAAAGTCAAATGTGTGAGTGAAGGTTTCATTAAAGAGAAATAGTATATAGAACAGGTTCTGTTGCTGCTCAAAACTAAACTCATAAATTGCACATGAATAAGTGTGGACTTTACATTTTGTCTGAAAATTTGACTGCTCTGAAAGTACAGTGTATTTTGTTAAAGGTTTACTGCCTGTGGCTTGAAAGTGCTAATATTAAGTACAAGAATTTTAAACCCAAAGAAAGAGCTGCTTTGGCACATACTTTTATAGCTTGCATACTTGAGGTTTGTTTAAACTCTGATCCACAAACTACTCTGATGCAAACTTGCTCATTTAGTTGCTGGTGGCATTATTGGTCATTGGTTTGATCTGACAAATTAAGTAAATATGTGCAACCATTTTTGCTGTAAAATATGACTTTTGCAACATTTTCTGTCCTAGAAGTTAAAGCAAATCCTTTACCAAGTAAATGGGATAGGGATAAGAGATGGGTTGGAATGATTAGGGGACATAAACACGTGATGGGAGACTTGTAACTACATAGACAAATCTAGAGTTAAAACAGAACAAACTGTTCCATATTATCACTTTCAAAATGTCATTTCAGTTGACAGTTTCTAACTACTTGAAGAATGTGCACTTGTGCTGAAATGCAGAAAAATTGCATAAACAGCCAGATACTTCTGGGACAATTCCAGCAGGCCTTAACAATTCTTTATCTATCCTCCATTCATTTCAATGAGTGTTTTAACTAAGGACCAATAAGTTATCTCTCAGTCTTTTGTCAAGGTTCTCATACTGGCCTTAGCTCTTACAAATCCTTATTCATGTGAATTCCTTTGCAAATTTGGGCCATCCCACTGTGTTAATAATGAAAACAGAAAAACCATGCTCCTGCACAATAGAGTTTTACATGGCTTGGACCTGAGTGCCTGTTATCATGGCATCTCCCATAACTTTTCTTACACAAAATGTTGGGAACAGACTTATAATGCAATTTGAAAACCCAGGCATCCTTGTGCTATTTTTCCTTGTGTAGAATTCTTCATGTTTCTTCCTATGCATTTGTCACAAAATGAATCCCAGGTCTGTACATACAGCTGTAAAGCCACCCTCTTCCTGCTTCATTTGTCACTACTTATGGAAAAGTTAAGCTCTGAATAGGCAATTGCTAGCCATTTCATTACTATCTTGCTCTAAATGCTTTTTAAGTAGTTCTAGCCAGAATAAAGGCAATAATTTCACTGTGAATTCATTCCAAAACTAAAGATGAGAGAAATCACATGAAATATCCTAGAATCCGTGTGCTATTATCCATCAGCTCTGTAGACCCAAAAGGTCTTTGGCGGATTTTCTCCTACTTCTTTTTGCCAAATGCATGTTTTTCCCTTTGATGGTGATTCATGTTAAGAGCAATTAGGTCTTGCTCAATATTATCTTCCCATGTTCTTCTTGATTGGCCAGAGGATTGAAACTCCTAAGAATGACTTTCCAAAATAAGCCTTGCTGGTCTGTCTTCTATCATCCTAACCACATGCTTTGCCCACTCAGGTCACCGGGATTTCACTCCATTCACTGCTTTTGGCTCTTCTTAGACCTCCCACAGTCCCTTGTTCAATATTTCTCTCCACACATCGTTCTTTTTAACTAGCCCAAACATTTATCACAGAACTTTTTCTCAAAGATCTTTAACTGTCGTTTGTTCTTCTTAGTAAATATCTGTGTTTCCCATCCATATAAAACAACAGATCTCCCAGTGGTCCTATATACTGGCAGCTTAGTCTTTCTCTTGTTGCCTTAAGCTAAATATTATCTTCAGAGAAAAGTAACAGCTATTCCTGCTCTGTACTCATGTTTTTTTCCCCCTCACCAAAATGTTGCTAAAGCTGTTTGGTCGTAGATGGAATATGATTTGGAAATCATCTTTAGAAATTATGAGTTTAATAGTTTTGATTAAAACTGCTATATTAATCAGATTTTAATAATGTTTAATTCACATGTATCAAAATGTTTTTATGACTGTTTTCTTTTTCCTGTCACCTAAACAATATTTTCAAAGCTAAAATGTCATTTCTGACTTTATTCCAAGTGTCTAGTATGAGTTCTGTATGCAATATCACATGTGCTTATCTTTCCAGAGCTATTGTTATTTTTCCTGTTACTAACCACCAAGTTACACAATTCCAATATTGCATATTGTTTCCAGATTAACATAGAAATTTCCCATACAAACAATAGTTTCATTACATTTTACCAATATTTACACTTAAAAAAATCAAATCCTCTAGTATTTGATTCCATGGCAGAGAGAGAACATAATATGCTATAAAATTAGCCTTAAATCATGTAAATATCCCCTAATTCTTTTAGCTCCAGGCAAAAGATGGTATCTCTGAGAGAAAAGATTTTTAAAGCTTAAGGACTCCTATTTTGCATCCAAGCAGTAAAAGCCACTAAAGTATTGCTGTTACCTTTGTATCACTATTTGTGAAGAACAAAGGCCTTTTTAAGCAGTGAAAAGCATATTGGTGCAATTAAAGTCTGTTAATAACAATTGAAAGTATTTTCATAAGCCAGTGCAAACTGGGGTTTTGATCTTTGATGAAAAGATTTAATCAGGAATTTCTAACACACTGTAATTGCTGTAAAAACTGCTAACTTGGCAAAGAGTTAGGAAGAGAATTTATATCCTATTCATCTGTCTATATTCTTCCCATCTGATATTACCTTGTAAGCTCATTCTTTATCCTTAGCTTTAATTACATTCGAATTCTAGTGTTACTGTCCTGTAGAACTCAGTGTGGTTAAAACTTCTGTCAAGTCTTAAAATTAGTTGGGTCCTGAGAAATTCCTATTTGGACGTGTACTGTGTTGTAAATAAAGCCATTTTAATGCAGATAAAAGTATATACCAAGGAGGAAACAAAGCAAGATGCAGAGTATAATGCAGAAGGAACACAGGAAGTTTGGACATTTCTCTCACAAAGTTATGTGGAAGCCAGCTGTGGAAGGAGTTATACTCTGTGCTAAGCACTTTACTGATGGAATAAACAGTTTATGCCATTTGGCAAATGGACAGCAGCACAAAGTAATGCTCATAGACTCACTAAAAATAGTATATAAATACTAGTTTAAAGAAGTTGCTTTTACTTACAGGTGTCTTATTAACTACAAACCATTCACACTGCTGCTCCCTGAAAAGCTACCGATCAGATTATTTAATTTTTTTCTTTACATAGATAACTGTTGTACTGCAGAAGGTGTTTCCCATGCCAGTTTGCCTAAGCTTTATGTTGCTAGCCTGCACTTCATGCCATTAGGCATGTTTGTTTTCCTCTGGGTCTTCAAGCCAATATGAGCAAGTGAGGAGCAGTGATGGAGCAACTTTGGCTTTGGAGGCAGTTTCCTGGTAAAAAATGTTAATAATAATAATGATCTCTCCTTTACTCCGCATTTTGTCTGTCTTTTCTATTTAGAATGTAAGACCTTTAGACAAATGACTGCTTATGGGCCTAAAGTCAACTGAAGTCAATACAAAGACTGACTATCTTCAATAGCTCTTGACTCCCAGTATGCGTGTGTACAACATGCATAATAACCCACCCAGGTCAGGCAGGTTGATGGTATTGTAATCGTAGAAAAAGCTAGATGTAACTCTGCCATGAAGGTTTAGTTTCTGTCTGCTCAAAGCAGAGAATGTATTATCCAGGCAGCAAATCCACGCTGTATTTACAACAAGATCTTGGAGTGCAGGATGAGTCTTCTGTAAGTCTCCAAGTAAATACATTATCTTAATTTATCTCATAATTTGTTTCAAACTGGGTCCTTTAAGAAATTTAGAATCTATGTCAGTGTTTTCTTTGAGTCTGGTTACACATAATGGAAATCCAAACATATTAAGATTAGGGCAGCACAGTCTGGCACCTAAATAAATTTAACTGTGCCATTCAGTGATACCATAAATAGCAAAAACATAGAATTGGGGAATCTCATGTGTTTCTAAGAATGAAATATAATATAATCCAGGACCACAAATACTAAATGCTTTAATTATAATCATATCATTACCACATGGTTAAGGACGTTTCAGAGTCTTAATCTTCATTGATTACCTTAACGTGTGGATCTCTTTTAAGTTTAATCAAGTTTTCCAGGTTTGACTTCGATGTAATTGAAACAAATCTGTACAGTATTTTTCCTTCAATTAATTGTTTTCTCAGCCTTAACTCCATCTTAATTTAGTTTTTTATCATGGCATGTCTAGTAAATGATTTCTGAAATAAGTAGGCGTGTGCCTAAATCGATGGAAAAGCTCGTTTTTCAAGAGGTTTATAGAAGCATATTAGAGAATACTTTACTTCATTTGTATTAAATACCACAGCAGTAGGATATATGGGGAAATTAATGAACTATAAAAATAAATGTATCTTCATATATAATAGTAAAAATCACCTTTTAAATTAAAATCCTTTAACATAATTTTTCACATAATTCCATTTTTGAACAAATCTCCCATTATTACAATGGAATTGGAATTTGATTACATTACATATTTTCATTAAACACTTTTCTGAAAACAAAGCACACAAAGCAAGTGTTCCAGCAGGCATAGTTGCAGTTTTTATGTTTTTAATCCTAGAAATACCTTGTCTGTCCTCTAAATAGGCTTGTTTATGAGTTTTCCATCCATTGCTACAAATTACTCTGTCAATAAATGCCTTTGATCAAACTCTAGGGAGGAGCCACCACTCTGATTACTATATCTATTTCTCAAAGACATTCAAAGGAAAAAGTTGATAAGAACAGCGATAAAGTTAGCAGCAGCCTGAGATCTGGAATGTAATTAAAAGCCAGGATACCCACAAGACAGTGGGGTCCTGTTTAAAATGTAAAAAATGGGATCACAAACCAGCAACATTGAGAGTGTGCATTTTGCTTGTTATGGTTGTGAGGGTTATTCTTGCCTTTTATCAATCCTGAATGACTAAAGGCAAGACACTGTTTTGCAAAGGTGGTAAATTAAAGGAGGAATTTTTAGGACAGCTCACTGGAAGATTTGAATGTAGAGCTATTCTAGTAATACTTTTCTTTCTGTGTCAAACCCTGGCAGTCTAGACCTGATGTGCAGTAGTAATACTTGTGTTTGTGGAATCACAGTTAAAGGAAACTGTAAGAAAACGTAAGGCAGTACTTGTAGAGTGCTCTGGCCTGCTGCTGCAGTCGGGAGGTGCAGCTTGCCATCACGGAGCCGGGCAAGCACAGTCGAGCGCCTGGGGAGTGCAAGGACTAAAACGCTGTCTGCAGGACGTTGTGTCAGTTGAAGCCAACAGAACATGCCTCCTAGTTAAGAAAATGCTGGTGACGATGGGAGCTCATCAGCAAGCAGCCTGAAGACCTTTTAGGGATAACCCTATATACTGAGTAGACTTTTTTGTTTGTGATGACTGTTTTCAAACCAGTTGCTAATTCAGTACAATTCAGACTGCCACTCTGTGACAAGTACCTTACTCCTCGTGTTGTCCCATTGCTTTGAGAGGAAAGATTCGATCTCAAGTCAGTGAAGTTGCGACAAATGGTACTGTCTGCACACCTGAAGTTAAGTTCACATTTTGCTTGGTTTGCTGAATCAAAGCTAGCCCAAAAAAGTGAAACAAAGAAGTATCTCAAGACAAAAGGGGGAATGGGAAGAAACTAGTCAAGCCCTAAATAAAAAAAACAAGATTCATTGAACTATATAGATAGGAAATATCTAATTTTGGCAAAGTATTTTACAGGTGACTGGGTAGTAGGAAGAACAACGATGATGTGAATAATGATTGGCTCTGTTCATGCAGTTCATTCTCTGTTCACCTTAGCACTGTTAGGGTTAACTTCAATTTTTTTGAAGACCTTTTTTCAGTGATAAAAAAGAAGTGTGCTTTAAGCTAGGATGTGGCCCTATTCCTAGGCTGAAGCTTCTGCAAGGGTTTTCCATGATGTATATATTGCTTCTTTTGACTGGATGCCAGTAATCAGTTTCATGGACTGTCTGTTTTGAATATACTGGAAGGGACACAGAATACAGCTGAGCGAATGGTCACATCTAAAGCCTTTGCCGACCTAATATTCCACTCTGAGATAAAGCTCTGTCTGAGACAAAGATTGCCACTGCCTTCGAGCAGTTTCTGGTCCATTCAGAACAATTACTCTGGCATTCATAAAAGAACACTGCAATTACAACTTTGTTTATAAATATATGTTTTCTGTGAAGCTCACACTTATTTCTAGTCACTGGGAAAGTTCTGAGTGTGATAATAAAGCACAAAATATAACGGTAGGGTGCAAGAATGTGTAAATAAAAATTAGCCTAAGAAAGAGGAAACAGCAGTATGAAAATGTCCTAAAATGGCAGTTGAACTTATTTTAGTTATTAGCTAAAGTTATTAACTATTCTGCATAAATAACTGTCAAGTAGTTACTCTGCACTAAACAGTGGAGTAGTCATTGAATAATTGTATTTGTTTTATTTAGTTGAAGCTGCATGCACTCCGAAGCTTTTCTTCTCTCTTCAAAAGGGCTAGGAGTTTACCCCCAGCTCAGCTACTACAGTCAGCTCCCTGGAGGAAGTGAGAAACTGCAGATGGGATTTATCTTACCTAAATATAGCTCCCGAAAAGTGAGGAGTCTAGTCTGCACCACTTACCCAGACTTCCTGTATAGTCAGTGAAAAACTATGGTCATCTTCATATGCAATAAATTCTGTCTCCCTCAGATGCGTTATTACAGCTATAGCTATATAGCTATGAATCTATAGCTTTGTATTTCTATAATGTCATGGAGTATGAAATGTTTCTTCCAGCTTCCCCTAGGCAGTGATCTCAACTGTCCTGTTTGTTTGATTTTGTCTAAAACAGCCATGGAGCCGTCACAGAGACTGCTGAGTTTCCCGGCTGAGCAGCTACTACCTGAAAATCAGCAGCTTCTTGAACTACTTCTCATATGAACCTAGCTTTTTCAAAGCAAAGTTTGTAAGTTTGAATTTCTTTTAGAACTTAAGACAATGTCAGGCTAAGGAAGCAGTTTAAGAAGCTATTCCTTACTGCTTTCAGCCGTTAATTGCCTGTTCTCAGCTCAGACCAGGTACCCGGTACATATGTATGAGATGGCTTATTTGCACTAACATCAAATAGGAACACTGATGTGGCATGTTAGCATGACTCAGCTTAGGGATTAAGAACACAGTTGCTTAACTACCTAGACAAAGTCTCTGTCATCTGACAAATTCTATTGCCTTTTTAATAATAAATAAGTTACTCAGTCATTCTCTTAATAATGACATTCTTCTGACAGAATGAAATTCTTGGGCAGAAGAATCAGTTTTATTTTGCCGAATGCATGCCATTTTCATCTTCTCTTCTTCATAGGTCAGTAAATGGCTCCTTACCTTCTATAATGGAAATTTCACAGCTTTTGCAAACACCTTCTGAATAGGAGAGACCTGAAAGAGTGAGCTTTTAAGGCACCATACAAACTACTATTTCCTTCAAGATTATCTTCATGGCTAACTCCATGGGACATGGGAACTGTCTTCTTTCGGCTATCCATACAACACCTAACCCATTTCCTTGATTGGAGCTCCTAAAGAAAAAATTTAGGACTACTCACAGCTTTCAAAGTTTTATAGCGGTCACTACACTATCAACCTAAGAATGGGTAGTAAAATCTTCATGGATTTATTTGAATGTGTTCTGGTATTTTGAAATGATCAAGAAGATATAATCTAATTCAGATGTCTGCATAACTTACTGGGAAGTGACTACATAAGGATGAATTTAAATGTTGTATATTCATTCATTGGGAATTGTAAGAGAGTTGATGACTCTGATGTAGGTTGGTGTTACACCTACTCTCATGAAATTGCATGTGTAACCCTCAAAAGAGATTGTCCTGCTCTCACAGTTTCATCCATGTGCTTCTTGCCGTGTCACTTGCTTTGGACCTAATAACCAAGTGACCTAGGGATGAACTAGTACAGTTTGCTGTTCCTGTGGGAAACTAATCCACCGAAAGAAAAGAACAGAATTATTTCCTGTTGCATCATTTCATTGAACCATCTCATTCCTGTGCTAGAGCTGACACGAAGGAGGGGAAGAAAGCAAATGGACAGAAAAAAAGGGGATCATAACCAGTCATTCTGGAGGAAAACTGCAGAGCTTTGAATTGGATGAACCTTCAACCCTGATCTTCCATGTGTTTTAATTTGATCTAACAACACACTGCTGCCAAAAAGCCCTATAGCAACCTCCATGCCGCTGGCCATATGTTTTCACATCCTCCTTCTTGCTGGCATTGTGTGCTAATTGCAGCCGAGCCAGATACCTTAAGTACAACAAAACTCCTGCTTTGCAATATCAGCAAGTTAAGTCCATCCCCTGAATAAAAACAGCAGGATTTTTTGAGTTCTTTTTGATAAATTAAAATTTAGCCACATCAATCACCTGATTTGGCTCATTGGGTAGTTACCTAATTGCTAAAACTGGCACAGGAAATAATGTCAAGATATGGACAGACTGATAAAGGGTCAGTACAGCCCCTTTTGGTAGTGCATTCCTAAATCATCTTAAAGCAAATGTGATACTGCACCCAGGCTACAGTGGATGTCACATGTAGATCTAAAACACAGAGAAAAAGGGTAAAATACCTTCTATGTTGTAATTTTGTTACATCTTTTTATGCATCTTTCCTGGTTTGTGCCTTTTAGCATATTGCAATAGCAGTTCTGCTAAACTTCTTTTCAGCAAATGTAATCTCTCTAGACTGCTGTAGCCATTAGTCTGAGTATCTATAAATAATACATACCATTCTGAAGATAATATCTGTTTTTGATCTGTTGATTCAAATAAAATCTGTCTCTAATTAGTTTGTGAAGGGAAGTATTACATGTGTTAGGCCAAAAAGTGCCAGTTTTTCAAGCCTAGAGAGATTCTGCTCTTACGGAAAGAAGAGGCTGTGCATAAACCCAGAGCATAACATAAATAGTCAAGGGAGCCAACTGTACACAAAATACGGATTAAAGGCTAACAGCTTCATGATACATTTTTGTAAGATGTATAACCAATTTTTATACTGAGTAACTATTTCCTCCTTCTTTCTACTAAACATGACACACATATATGTGATCCTTTTGGTGTAAAAAAGACAACACAATTTTAATTTTCTTTTTCCACACCTTTCCATGACCTCCTTTCTAGTTGTCTTTGATACTTCCTGTAACCGCAACCTCTTTAGGGGTAGAGAGCCTTCATCTTCCACTCTGCTGCACCATGTTCAGCTCTGATTGCTGATTGCAGCTAAACCAGGTATTCACATTCAGCAAAACTTCTGCTTTGCAAAACCAGCAAATTAAGTCAACCTACTGAATAAAATGACCATCCTCAGGCTTTGTAAAGGTTGATCTTTCCATGCAGTTTTTTTAATACTTCCTGCCTTTTGCTACCTCTGACAACATACTGTGGAAAACAGACGTATGCCAGTACTGAAAGAGATAACTGAATTTTTTTTACAATATAAATTATATTTTCAAAGGATGAAGGAAACTAAATAAAGTAGTGCTGTTATTACACAATTGTTCAGAAAACAGAGTAGTATCTGTTGTGAGCAAAAAACTAAGGTATAGAAATACATATGTCTTGGAAAGTCCAAGATGAAATTCTGACTCTTTTAGAGCCAATTTCCCACTGATTCCTGTGAGGCCTGGATTTTATCCCTAGCATTCATGCTAATTATCCACATTATTAACTTCATCCTTGCCACCAGACAGAACACTTCTCTTTTCTCTTCTCCTTCTTAGTGAAGTTTGAGGATGCACAGCATTCACTCCTGCAGACTTCTGATTCAACAGCCTCCAAATGGCCAATGGTATCCTGGGGTGCATCAGGAAGAGTGTTGCCAGCAGGTCGAGGGAGGTGATTCTCCCCCTCTACTCAGCCCTGCTGAGGCCACATCTGGAGTACTGTGTCCAGGTCTGGGCTCCCCAGTACAAGAGGGATGTGGCACTACTGGAGCAAGTGCAGCGAAGGGCTACAAAGATGATTAGGGGACTGGAGCATCTCTCTTATGAGGAAAGGCTGAGAGAGCTGGGCCTGTTTAGCCTGGAGAAGAGAAGGCTGAGAGGAGATCTTATCAATGTGTACAAGTATCTGAAGGGAGGGTGTCGAGAGGATGGGACCAGACTCTTTTCAGTGGTGCCCAGCAACAGCACGCGAGGCAACGGGCACAAACTGAAACACAGACAGTTCCATCCAAATATGAGGAAAAACTTTTTCACTGTGAGGGTGACAGAGCACTGGAACAGGTTGCCCAGAGAGGTTGTGGAGTCTCCTCTGGAGATATTCAAAACGCGCCTGGATGCAATCCTGTGCAATGTGCTCTAGGTGACCCTGCTTGAGCAGGGGGGTTAGACTAGATGATCTCCAGAGGTCCCTTCCAACCTCAGCGATTCTGTGATTCTGTGATTCTGTGAAATCAGAGGTCAGGCTCTTGTAAGTAACGTGGTCACATTTTGAAAAATGCTTGATCCCAAGTTCTCCTTATATCCTCTCTGCAATTGGAGGGATGGTTAAAATATGACATTTGGAGTTTAATCTAACTGTAGATTCTCTGCTGTACAGGCCCTACTAGGCTACTTGATGCAATGAAATACTTTTAGCTCTGAATATCTGAGCTCCTTCCCATTTTTATATATGAAACAATAATGTTGTGGGGACTTTCAGTCACTCTGAGCTTTCATGGTGTCCTCTGGGAAGCAGTTTGGGGAAAAGCTGGCCTCAGTTACTGAGGCCTCAGTTACTGAGGCTGACATCTTTTTAATGCAGATGCACAGAACATAACTGTCCCTAGTAATCACAGAAAGGATGCAAGACACCATCCAGCCTCTTCTTTCTGCTATGAACACATACTGCAAGAGCTTTAAAATAAGAATGGAAAAAAATCAGGAGCAGAAGTCAGGTGTCCATACCCTTTGATCTGCAATGCAATGTAGAGGCTTAATGTTATGCTTTCTGAAATTTTAAATAGCTATAGTCAGTTGACACTGCTGAATCCACAGAGTAAAGAGGATTGACAAATATGTGGGTATTTATTCTTTTTACAGCATATGACTATGTCTGTATTTGTAAACTAAACCTGAGCCCAGGCCACTGGCACATGATCAACCATGATGTGAAATTAGTAGCATAGTCTCTAGAACAATTTTGGCCTGAGCCAAGAAACAACCTCCCAGACTCCCTCTGTGGCAATGACCATTACCAATAGATAATTTGGATTTGGCCTCCTAGTTTCAACAGGCAAAGGAGCTCCCAGTTCCCACTTAACCATGAGAACAGCTTGTGGCCTGCTTTATTTAGTGGTATAGATATAGTCTAAGTGAGTCAGAAAAGAGGACCTGTATTTTCTGTTGCACCATAAGATGTCAGAAGGACAGATGTCCTTGTATTGTAAAACATGGCAGCTACAACTGCACACACAGAGCCACATGCACACACAATTTATATAAAAATTATTAAAGTATATAATAATACACCTTAATGTATCTGAATGTAATGTTTACATTTTTAATTGTATTATTTTCTTTTTTTGAAAATTGGACTCTGTAGAATCTTGCTCAAAATACCATTTTTTGGTAAAATCTATTCTGGTAATATTTTCTGATTTTAAACCTAAAAAAATGTACCTTCTGACTTGCATCATCACTATAATCTTGTCTGGGTTTTTTTGTTTTTTTTTTTTTTCTGTAACATTCATGAAAAACTTGTAACCAGGAAATCTGGACTACAAAACAACTTCTGTATCTGTCTTCACACATTTTTACATCCCTTCAATTCCAGATAATAAACCAGTGGAACTGAGTCAAAGGAAGAGAAGTCCTGCTCTTGAGGATTATCAGCTTTCTACCTCAATGGAGAAAAAGAAGTCTCTTTAGAGGGCCAGAAAGAGAACAAACCAGGGGTTTCTGAAAATCATATAATTGATCGTTGGGAATGGTGCAGAAGTTCCAGGTTATTCCAATATCAAGGTGAGGAAAAAAAGAACAAAAACAATAAATAAGCCAAGATTTAATAGCACTGAAGAGAATTCAAAGTGATTACCAGATGACATGTGTTTTACATGAATATAGAAGTGTTAAAACTGATTTAATTTGCTCTTGTAAATACAGAATACCATCTAAGCATGCATGTTTATCTCCTTGGAAAAGATAACTGTTCCATCTGCCAGTAGCCTCTGCCTACAAGGCTGGGTTTTTATCTGACTGTATATGTTCCACATCTAGTAATCAACAGTGATCTTTCTCGTGTGGAACTGCTTTGGCACTCTGACTTCTTTTTAATCTTATCTTTATTTAGCTACAACTGTACATTAGCATATTACTGATTCATAAACAGTAAAATTAGGTTGCCAGGGTCTGGGTCTTAGTGGTCAGTTTTGTGGTGTCTGCTCTTCTGCACTAGTGGTTCAAATAAATCATGGCTGACATGGTGTAATTTAATGCTAATAATCATCACCTGAACACTTCTCTGACAGTGAGGATTACTGCTACCTTCTTCCATGCAGAAGGCGAGAAAAACCTGGCAGTATGTTTATGTAGCTATAACATTGTTCAAGCTACAAGCACTGATGTATAATATGCATCTATGATAAAATTTTTGAGAAGAAATACGATCAGAGAAATCATTATGCAAGTTGTGGTTTTACTTAACCTCTTTAGTCCATTGAACGTATTTGGTGTTTTCTTACTGCAAATTTAATAAATTCAAACATCCCTTGACTTCCTGGCCACCACTGTCCTGCACTGGTATGCAGATCTTTGGAACTTCAATAGCTGGAGATAACTTACACAGTCTGTTCATACTACCTTTGCTACTTACACTTTAATCCAGTATAAAGCAAATAAACTTTCATCTTCTAGGCACTTAAGCTAATTACATTTAGCCAGAATCTCAAATACTGGAATCAGTTCTATATACAGCCATTACAAAGCCAAACATCATAAAATCCAGATGCAAAAAAGTATGGCAACTTAGTCTAACAAATTTTCTTTGGCGTGAAGCATAAACAAAACCATATAGACCACTGCAGCACTTCAGATGTCAAACTGTTAATCAGTGTTTTAAAATAAAAGCTTATTTTACTATGATGGTTATTTACATGTACTTTATTACTAAAATGTACTTTGATTAAAATACTGAAAAACCTTAGTCATACTAGTACTTTGAATCTTTGAAAGTTAGATGCCCATGTGTTCAATTTACCAGAATAGTAATCATAACTTATAAAGTCAATTTCAGTTTAATTTGATACTGTCTAATATTTTTTCCATTGAAGGGATTTTCTGTATTTTTATTTCTATACCACAAGTATTGAGGGAATTTCTGCTTTTTCAGAAATTATTGATGGAGATTGTAATTATAAAAAGTCTTTTTCAGACCAATCCAACTTTTAATACTTCATTTAACCCTACAAATTTCTTTCCAAGTCATACTGACCAGTTGATAAAATAAAATGAAAAGAAAGAGCTCATAAAAAAGAGTGGGGATATAATCTAGCTGTCTCATTTTTGGCAAAATAATTAATATATTTGCTAGATTGTGTGATATATGAGCCTCTCTTCTTGCACAGGTGCATTAACACCCTGATTTGGAAACATATTGCTCCATTCTGCACAGTGACTTTGATATTTGCTTTTAATATATCTTTGCTAGGTGTAATCTAATAACTATATAAATTAATCCAAGGTCCAGAAAAGACCATTTTAGCTTTATAAAGCTTTGCAGGGCCTGATTCTTCTCTTACTTATGCTAGTGTAAAACTGTTCCAGCTTCAGTGTTCCTATTCTCAAAATGTCTCTCTAGCTCATACTGCTATCCATCATCGTAGGTTTGAAAGGTCGTTTACATAAAGGTAAGTACCAACTATTATATGAATTTTATAGGATCCATAGTGCACCTCATTCTGGGGGAAAAATTTGGTTTAAGATAATTTGGGAGTTTTATATCTTATTAATTGGTTGTAACTTCTTTACCATTGGGTACTTTTAGTAAAAGGTACACTGAGAGTGAGTGTGGGGTTCAGTTCCTTTTGTTGTTAGAAAAGTATTTTGAAAAATGATTGTTTGGCAGTTCCTGAAAACAGCCTGTGAGCTCTTGTCTGCTTTTGATTAGTTCTGAATCCTCAGTGCCTGTGAAGCAAATGTGACACCTAGAGCTCATCAGGGATTTTCTGTCATGTGGTTTTCAATCAATGTCTGTTTGTCAAAAGCCAAACATCTCAGTGGGATATGTATGCCACTGCTGACAAAGGTGGAATTCCTGTCCAAAATAAAAGGAGAGTAACCCTCATTAGAATAGTAAGTAGTCCCCAGGTGAGAGCCAGATGAGTATCTGCGATATGAGAGAAAGATTTAGCAGCAGTAGGTATTTTGTTTTTTAAACAGATTTGAACAGCTCCCATGGGAAAGACTGAGAAGATGCACCTCACAAGAACCTGATGGCTGAGTCATTCACTGGGGATTTTGGAGCCTAAGGCAAAGCATAGATATACTAGGATGAGCTGAAAATGAGAGTACTGCTCTTTTGCTGAGTACTACTGCCCCAGAGCTCTCCTGGAGGAAAGAATCGTGTACATGCTAACCTACCACAGAAAAAGCCAGTTAAGTTAAATTAAATTATTAGTGTGGCTGTTTTGATATTGTCTGATGCAGCCTAGAAAGTTCTTCTGTGGTGCTTCTTCTACCCTCCTTTTGACAGAGAGAAGGGAGATGGCCTGCAGTTGGTATTGCTTGAGCTGGAGGACCCTGGACATCTTTTTCCACGGTGAGATAGGAAATCTCTTTCCTTATCACTCTTGCTGGTAGCCATGATATCACAGAAACTGACAGTAAAAGTATTAAAGAGCAGAAAGGTTAGGTATTCCAAGATTGAACTTTGCTGCTGCCATGCAAAGTGCTTGTTAGTGGAAGTTTTATTTAAAAGCTGACAAGCTGACTAAGCAAAAATTAGCTGTCTTTTTTCTTAGAAGTGGATTCCATCATTTCAGCATCTGAACATCAAATTAAGTGACAAGGCTAACTTGACCACCCTACTAAGCTTAATAAACTTCTGAGGTAAATGAAGCTAGCTTTCATTGTAACACATTTATTTTAGCCTTTAAAAAAAAGTAGGGAAGAGTAGAGAGTAGAGAAGAAAACCTTACTCCTGAATTTTCTGGGTTTTGTTGGTTTAATGTAGGCTCTTAATTTCTTTAAAATTTTTTATGTGTAAAAAACTGTATTTTGTGAAGCCCATCCCTGTACATTCTTAAACCAGACTTATGAGCAAGAGCTTTAGACTGGTCAGGATTCTTTTTTTTGTATTATTTCTCATATGGCCTGAAATACAAGTATTTCCTGAGGACAAAAATCAGAACAAAATCTAACCCATCAGAAAGAGAATAATAATACTGGCATTTTAAAAGAAGCAAATGCCACACAAGTTATACTCTAACTTATTCAGAAGGGATCGCCAAATCTTCCTAGTGTTTAGAGGGTTTCCTTCCTTCATCTAAGCAAGCAATAAAGCAGTGATGCCAATCTTATGCAACCGTAACAACCTATCTCGTTTCTTTTCCCTATGAATGCTGTACGTTGTGAGCTTCCTCAGAACCTTCTTGTGGAATTAGGTTCAGATGTTTTCCTAGAGAAAAGCTAAATACGCTTTATTTACACCCTGTTCTGTTAGTATATCTCAACACACTAGTTTAGATTGCATCTAAATGTATTTAATTTAATTTTATGAATTTATAAATTAATTTTATTTAATTTTAATTTAACCCTTCTGTTCCCATAGTTGCTACTGTACCTCAACAAAAGTTACATTCAACAGGAAAAGTGTCCATATTACCCACATCAGGGTAACCGTGACTTACAACCATCTTCATACACATCACCTGTATGTGTCTGAGGAAATACGAATGTAAGTGAATTTGAATAAGTATAACACCTTACCTATATGAGAAATTTACTAAATCTATTTACAAATTTTTGTAGTTGTATTGGTGTAAATTTTGAACACATGTGATTTTAACCTTCACTTAACCAGGCTTAGTTTCATAAATAAGTTAGGAGAGCAGGTCTGACATTTCTTGGATCACTACAGCTTTTAGCACAGTGAGGCTGAGTTAGCTGAAGTGTGTAGGCCAATCTCAGTATAAATGTGTAATACCTAAAAACATGATAGATTTTCAAACGCATTACTTAGTTTCAACCAGAAGTCGACAGCAGTTAGATAACTAATTTCCATGGTGATCCCTTCCTGTAGCATTTACTTTTCATACCCATCAGATTTTTAACTTACAAATACATTTTAAAGCAAAATACTCTTAAAGTGCATCTTCCTTCACACACTGCTCATAAACTTAAAACTTGGTTTCTCTCATGGAGAAAGGCCTTGGTGGTCTATGGGGAAAGACAGGGCTGTGACCAGTGTGAAATTACTATAGAAATAGCAGTTTGCTTTAATCTAAATACTTGATATGAAATGAAATATGATAAACTTAGTAGTGCCTTTATATGAAATGCTGCTAAGTCTATATTCTTTCAGGCAGAAGTTCTCTTCCAGCCATACATTTCATTTTGGGATCAATTTGCCGTTAGCATACATTTGCCATAATGCTTCATTAGAGTTAAAATTCAGAGGTCTTATTCTCCTCTATGGTCTGGGTTTTCTGATATGACAAGGTCACATTTCCCTTCTGGCTCACCGGACAAAGTATAGGAATTTTGTTACGTAGTGTATTCCACGACATTTAGTTTGGAAATTCAGCCAGTAAAGGAGAATGATGCTTGAGGCACTCAAAATCTACACTTTCCATGAGACAGCATGGCACTGAGAGGTACACATTGCTGCAGGCCAAAACTAGGCATTTCAGCATATACTCTGTGAAAATGTGTCTGTCTTAACTTTTATGGTACTCTGAGAAGAAGACAAATTTCAAAATAGTGGAATTTCCTGAGGGACAGAATTCTCTCTCATTTTCAGTCAGTTTTAACACATGAAGCAAATACAACAGCTGTTTTAGCACACTTTTCCCTGAAAATCAGTATCTAGAAAAATAATTAGAATACAAAGGCAACCATTTACTGAATCAAAAATACAATTGCCAAGATGATTTCTACACAGGATTTTTTGAAGAGGTTAAGAATTACAATACATGCTTGACAAACTGTAGTATAAAAGGTTAAACTGTATAATGCTCAGATAAGGCTGCAGCATTTTTTTGCTGAACTACTTTGGAAAATAGGCTATAATTCTAGATACTTTTCATATCTGAATGCCCACCTTGTGACATGTGGGGCAAGGGCCCCAAAAGTCTCCTTTACTCCTGACTTCTCCAGATGTTCTGTCTTTCAGCAGTTCTGAAAATTTAGCCAGGGGCTTCCAAAATTAGTAGCTTTTCCTTACATTTTGGCATCAGTACCTTGTGCTCCAAAGGAAGGCCTATTTCCCCAGAAGTCTGCCCAAATAAATGAGTTAGATGAAAGTACAAATTCCAGTATGAATTTCCAATGCAAAGCTAAAGGGGGAAATTCTCAGTGGGCTACGGAGCCAAACATGTGCTCCATTTGTGTAGCTAGAATGATAGAAAAATTAATTTTCAGCATTTTCTTAGACCTTTACACATTCATTTCTTCCTAGTGACATGAACATCTCTTTGTAATATTTGAACTCTGTTATGAACAGCAATTTCTTAGGAATGGGCTGAACTTTCCTAACTGTTTTTCCTTTTCTTTCTTTGTCCCCCAAAAAGGTATAGTTTTGGTGAAAGCACACTGGGCCATTAAGTACTGTCTTTATTTTGGCTTCCCTTTTGACTGAGCCCTTTATAAGGGATGATGTGTGGTTTCCCTTTAGAAGAAGAGGGGTTTTGTGAGTAGTTAAGGGCAAAAAAATTGAATTTGTTAGTGGTGCATTCCACACTTTTATGACTAAGCCTGTAGCACATGTCTATGTAACTGGTACATAACATGATACTAAATCAGCCCGCATAACTAAATTGCAACATACCATTGATTTTAGTCACTAATAAAACACATACATGGGTTTCAAGTGGTTTTAATTATCTGTTTATTATTAAAGTGTGTTTTCTCTGCTGTGTTTCTATAAAGTTTTGATGTAAGAAAGAATTTTGCTTCCAAATTTAAGCTTAATTGTATTACTTGAGACATTTTTGGACCAGGCAAACAGCGGCAAATGGCCATTTACCAAACTATTGTTCTTTAACTTCAGCCCCTTAAAGGTGCTACAAAAGCAATTTCTGAGAGTTTTTTCAGGGAAAAATAATTAGAGGTCTGATTGGTTGCATGATAGGGCTATCTGGATAGCTTCACAGAAATTAACCCTCACCACTTCTCAGGCTGAGGGCAAAAGGGTCTGTAAGCCTGACTAGCAGACTCCAAGGAAACTTGCTTTCTGCCTCGCGCTCAGTTCTCTTCCCTAGTGGCTGTGATAATTGCTCCCTCTGTGAATCCCTGTCCTCTGCTCTTTGTTTTGTTTCCCTCCCCTCTCCAATTGCAAAACTCTAACTCACTCCCATGACTCCTTTCCTCTGTTCCTAATCTTGCACAGCACAGTATGTTTCAAGGAAACCTGGTGGCCTAGCTGCTTTCCTGTACTACAGATGTGTTTTCTCCTTCAGTTCTGCCATTTCCCTAAGTAATATTCTTCAGAATAAATCTACTTAATGCCAGTAAGTTTTTCCATGTCTCTGACTCACTCCTTAAGCTTCCCATCCTCCCGCATCCATCTCTCTCTCCTCGAATGGCATCTCACTGAAGTCCTCGGAGGGGAACTTAACAAAGGCTTCTGCTTGGTCTTGTGTTCTCTTCTCCTCCCCAGACTGCTTTCCTTTTCTGCTGAGATAGAGATGCCGTATTGGCTTGCTTCCTCTCAGACCTGTGCTTGCTCCAGCAACCCCATCCCACCACTTGCTCACCCTCTTCCGTTTTATCCATTGCTCTCCCCATAGCTTTTGTCACTTTCCCCTTTCAGTCTCTCCTGCTTCAGTCTCTCCCACAGTTACCTCCCCACTCCTGTCTCTCCAACAATTGCCTTATTTGCTTCTTACTTTAATTTATAAGTTCACTGAATGAAAAATTAAGTTTCTCTCCGCTGGTTCCATCCTGGAATCTCTTCCAAGCAATGCTTTTTGTACTCTCCTGAAACTGTGATTACCAGAGCTTTTTCCAGCCTTGATCTAGACCACGTATCTTTATCGTGCTTAGTATCTCATATGCTTTATCAAGATATTGGCTCACAGTTATTAATGGGAGCAGACTGGCTCTCCCAGCAGTTTCTACTCACAAATCTTCAAACAAGTACTTTCATTCCTTTGCGTATTTTGTCCGTTATGCTTGGGGGGAGCTACCCACAAACATCTACAGGACACTGCCTTCTTCAAAATCTTCCCTTTCCATGACATCTGTGGCAATTTGGACAATGGCTAGATTATTGGCCTGCAGAGACCTTTACTTATCACTGACTTTTATTAAACTAGTCCAGTATTGTCACGTTTCCTTGTACTCATTTGTCTGAATCTCTCTGTTCCCTTGTCCTGTCTTTAGATGCTCTTTGAGGCAGGACTGTGTTTTTTATCTGTTGTTCATACAGCTCTTCCCGTGATTGTGTCTCAGTCCATGACTAAGGCACCACTTGATTTCAGTAGTAATATTGATAGCCATACCTTAAAGGCTTAACTGAATTTCAGCTGTATCTAAATGCACATAATTGTTAATAAACCAGACTCCTATTTTATAGGAATTGTTTGAATTTAAAGCCTTCTTCAGTAATTTACTCTTCTTTGGAATTAAAGATAGTGAGAAACATATGTTTACCCTTTTTGATCTAAGCAACTAGCCATATTTTGAGATCTCATAGGTTATTCCAATTGGATGGAGAAATTGATGGAGTAAATTTTCTTTGATGTTTATTTCTGTTTATTTCTAAGAAGGTTTATTTCCAAGAAGCAAATTCCTGCTTTCTTGAAACCAGCGGGATTCAAGCTACCAGAAATAATACATTCTCCAGTCAGTACCCCACCAATAACACACTCTATAGACTTCTCCTAGGACATACACTAGTATTGGCTCTTTTTGTCTCTTCAATCTCTTTCTGAGCTTTTCTCCACTCCTCAATTTGAAGTCTCTTCTACACACAAACACATGTATCCATTCATGTGCAAGCTAAGCAAAGCTGCTTCACTATTCTTATTTGGATCTGTGTTTTGATTTTGGAGGCTGCTGTTATTTAAGCCACTTGCCTGCATGGAGGGGTTGAATGACCTCTCACAACTATTGTAAATAAACAGAAAGTTCATCCCTTTCCCAATAATATGTCTATATTAAACTGAGGTTTCTTTTAAGAACTATATGCAGATGTATTTACTGTGCATTTTGCAACATGATCCGTAAAATCCTGACAGAGAATAAAACTACTTTTGTATTTCATCTGTGTAAACCTCTGGAAAAACTGATTCAGTCAAAAACATAAAGGATTTTTTCATGGAACACTGGAAATGCAGCATTTAAATTGAGAAGACTATATCTCTAATTTAAAGCTCTATGAGAAATATTTTTTTCATACAGTAAGATGGAGAAATACTATAGGAAGTCCTTTACTAACACTCACTGTGCTCTGTTTCAAAATCTGTCAGAAACCCAGCTGGAGCCTTTGCATGTACCTAGGCTTTGCTGTTTGTGTATATTTAGAAGACTCAGTTATGGCCATATGGTTACTTCATGTTGATTTTGTGGTGAAATGAACAAAAGGCACATCACAGACTTTATTATAAACTGTAAATAATGTAGCACAGGCCTTGTTAAAGCATATGTAGGAGCCACGTTAGTTTTACCCACACAGTCTATATCTAGTATTTTGCTGTCAGTTTTTATTAGCACATTATAACTACCAGCTATTTTATCAGTGTAATATATGCTGATACTTAAAGAATGGATAATGCATTTTTGTTAGGGAAAAATACTTTTCATTTGCCTTACTTTTTTCATTGGACTTCCAGTTCGAAATTTGTTTATTTATTCTGCTGCATATACACTCTATGCAGTATGTCTCCCAGCACTTAAAAGAGGCAATCTTGCTATAGAAGGGAAAAAAAGCTAATCTGAGATTTATATATTTACTTCAGGTTCTTTTCCGTGGATCTTAATTCATGTTGAGATGCCCTTTGCTCCTTTAGTGTAATCCTATTGAAGCACTGTCATTTGGACTTTTTTATTCCCCCATGTAAGTTTTCCACCCTTGCTGGTGCTGACAAATTAGTCAGTTCTACCAACACTGAGATTCTTTGAGTAAAGGAACATATGAGAATGCCTCCACAGATACAGCAGATGTGAATGTACTCTGCTCTACTTTGAGATGGCTGCTTAAGAGCCTGCTCTAGTCAGAAAACCAGTTAGATGCGTTAGTGCAACATGGTGTCTGAGCTAGTCAAATTTGCTGAGAGGCAGGGTATACTATTTTGGGAACAGTACTGCCTAATGCAGTTGTATGGCTCCTGGATTACTCATGACTGTCCTATGCATAATCAAGGTAACGTTTTGTGTTTTAGATGTGTTCTCCACCTGACTTAGTACTCTGATCAAGGGCACACTGTCTTCATTCAACCTTTGACCAAAGTAGATGCAGAAAGTTGAGTGGAAGACACCTGCTACAGTTGTATAGACGCATCCTCAAATGATTGGTGCAAGTTTCTATAGCCCGATGAAAACAAAAGTTCTTTTTCAGTCTCAGTTATAGTATAACAGAATAGTTATTATAAACTGCAACCTTTCAACACTGATCCTGATGAGTGTGCCACAAAAAGATAAGGTTTTTGAGAAATGCAATTGCAATGATTTAACTATAATAATACCTAACTCTTATACGGTCCTTTTCATCAACTGATCTCAAAGTACTTTACAAAGGAGATCAGTATCATTACCCCCATTTTATTCAGTGGCTTAATTTCCTTACAGTGCATTGATTTGCAAAATGTATACAAAACTCTTTATATTCCTCTTTCAGATCTAATGTGCAGTGGGAGTTGCACTCACTTCGGCATGAGAGGGTGCTTTTTGCCTTTCACATCCTCCAACCCCTATGCACACAGACCCCTCTATTTTTTTCTGACTGAGTGGTTTTGCAGAGCAGAGATCAAAAGGAAATTTATCAGTATCTGTCTATCTTCAGACCATTGAAGCCAGACTTCTGACAACTGTGCAGCAGCCTTAAAGCTGAAAAAGGCATCAAGAACAGGGGAAGAAAAGAGAGGAAAAAAATCCCATGACTACATTGTCATTGTCAGATTATGGAGGAGGAAATTGCAGTGTGAGCACCCACAGATGCTTTGAAGGTAGGGTGGCAGGGGCTGGGGGCTGTAGCCTCACTTAGTTTGTCCAGCTCGAAAGACTCCAAGGTCCCAAGCCCCTGAAGACCCTTGAGCTCTTGAAGTTGAAACAGTGTCCTCCTGTGTTATAGACAGTTGTGGTTAAAGGTGACCCAAAATGCTTTAAACACATAAAACTCCTTAAAATCTTGGATCACTAGCAGAACACAGATGTACAGCCAGAAATTACAAATACTTCACTGAAAATGCAATCCAAGGTGTGTCATTTAAGCATAGTCCTTCCTCTGTCTTTCTACTAAAACCAAGACAATAGAGTTCAGAATATCCTCTGGTAACAAAGCTCTTATGTCTGAATGCTGTGATGGGGAACCTGAAGTAAAAGCTTATGAGTTACTGGTCTGAACTTTTCCAGACTCCAAGGGATTCTGGCTAGGGATCATCTGCAGTCCCTTCCTTAACTACTCAGCCAAACATGCTGAGGTGATATTAGACAGTACAGACTTTGTTTAGCTAAACCAGAGGAAGAGAGTCAGTGGATCCTTTTATGTCAGATGTGCTCAGTATTCATTCAACAGTATCCTGTAGCTACCATATTACAAGGGCCTTCACTAAAAGTGCTGGGGAGGAGTCTGTTCTGCATTGCTTTAAATAATCATGTTAGTGATGTGATTCACTGATGAAAGAGAAACAGATAAATCCCTGAGCTCTGAACTTGGAAGGCAGAAGCTAATGATGGATGAACCTTCTGCATTGGCAATTCAATTGGGTTCAAGTAATGAATCAAATATTTAGCTGGGTGGACCAGACCCTCTTCCAAACAATCTCTCCAAACAGTTATATCTGATATTGGGACCTCATCCAGCTCCCTTTGAAATCAATTAACAGACTCTCACTGACTTCAGCAGGGAGATGATCAGGCCCTAAGGCTCAAGCAGGTTTGCTGCCTTGTGAGACTTACAGGGTTTTTTGCATTTAGCTGAGATGAGGACAAGGCTGACAGAACACTAGTCTAAAGAAAAATTTCCAGTCAGGGAGAAAAGGGACAAGTGTAAATGCCAATGACTTCAAAAAAACCTCTAAGAAAACCCCTGGTGGAACATTATTATGCATTTATTTTCTTAAGAAAAGACTTGATTCAGTTTGGGCTTTGGGGAAAAAATTCAGATCCATTCTAATTTTGACTGTTCTGGTTCACCCACACCAGTAAAAAGCATTACATTTCACTGTGAATTGTATTTTGAACTTGTTGTCTAAAACATGCATTTTATTAATGAGTGGAACCTCAAAGAGTCTTTTTAAAAAACAATCAGGTTTACCTTTGAGTTAAATAATTTACACAGTAAATTTTCCACCCATGATCAGGGAAGAGTTTAGAGGTTCCATATGGCAACTGGCACCAAACAAAAGGAAGCTGGTCAAAGAGGTTAATTGATTGGGACACATCCTCTCAAAGTTTTGTACTGTGTCATTACTACCCAGAGATATTCAACAGGATGTGGTTACATTTCGTCTTCTTGGCATTTCAGAAATGTGTTTGAGACTGCATTGTTGAGCCCTTTTCAGATTTAAGAGCTGTCAGTCCCAATACTTTTGTGTGACAGTGTAAATGAGAAAAGGATATATGTTTATAGAGAGGCTGTCAACAAAACATTCATGTATTTATAGGGGGGGGAAAAATCTACATCTCTCTAGTGACTAGAATTTAAAAGTGTTATTTGGGCAGGGAGCAATATTAGGGTTTTTTTTTTTCCACAGAAAATGTAAAAAATTTCTAATTGAAATGTAAAAAATGTGTTTTCAAATTAAATGTATTTTCCACTTAATTGTATTTTTCTTGAAAAACTTTTCAGTCAAACCATTTCCTCATAAAAAACAGACTTCTGATCAAGAAAATTACACTTTCTGACAGAAAGAAACTTTGTGGTAAAAAATGAGCCAGTTCTGTTAGTAACTCTTTGGGTCTTCACAACTGCATGGGAGATATGCCTGAGCTCCATGGTTTTCCTTCCAAATTAACATTGCTAATGTGAAGGGGAGATGAGAACACAGATGTTTCTGCTTCTGTGCAGTAGTTGGGGCACAGTTGCAGACCCTCTTTATTAATCTCTTGGTTTCTAGACAGCCAAAAAAAGAGTAGAAAAAGCTCTGAGAAAGTAAATCCAGGGTTTCTCAATGTGGTGGTGCTATTTTAGATTCTCTCTAATACACACTCATCAGGCACAGATAACAATAGCAGCTGTCAAGCAAATGCTCTATCTAGTGTGGCCATACACAAGCTTCTTCTGTGTTGACTTTTTCTTCCAGGGTGCAAGTCACCCTAATGTAAAAAGACTACATATAGCTATGACAAACTAGAACATACAAGCCCTAAAATGTGTATTTCTGCCCCCTAGTTTGCGGCATGACTGTTGTTTCATGAGCTTCTGTAGAGTGATTGTGGGCTTTCTGAAGATTTTGAGGGAGGTAAAATTTAGTATATCCCTATACAAGGAGGCACAAATGCCAGACAGAATTGGGTCCAAAACATTTTTTAATCCAATTTTCTTTTTATTACCTTTCTCTTGAGTTAAATGCAAATAGAAAACAGAGTAGTCCATGTTTTTATAGCAGTTTTCTGGCTAGGTTCATATTCTGGTTCTCAGGCACTCGTAGAGTGTTAGCTGGATTCACAACAGTGGAAGGGAATGTTCAACTGCAAAACATTTCCTTTTATAATGAGCACAGATCATGGCAATGTTTCCATTCATACTCTTTCAAAAAACAACCTCATGAAACCTAATTTGAGGCTTAAACCAAACGGTAATGGGAAAAACCCCAGCTGAAATGAAATGTTCTTTTACCTATGCTGAAATTTCATTGCTATTTCTGAAAGATCCTACGTATTTTTAATCTCCGCCAAGTTGAGAGTGGTTGTGGTGAATATTGGTTTCCTGAGGAAAAGTGCAGACTTTATATCAGTTCTGGTAAGAACTAATATGTTAACTTAACCGCCTCTGATGCAGCAAAGAAATCAGGACTTGAAGAATGTTTTTTCAATGGCTCTTCCTTTGTCTCCACTGAAAGTAATCTAATATTGACCTTATCAGTAGCAGGTGTCCCCGTCATGTCTGGATCTGTTACTTGTGGTACGATGTACATAGTGCTTGAGAAGACAAAGCATGCCTGACAAGCCACATCAAAACAACAGGAATGTCATAAGACTTTTTCTTTGTCTATATTTATCTCAAGGAATTGGCTAGAAATCCCAGTGCCTGGATTGCACCTATCCAGACATGATCAGTAGGAGGTGCAGTTTGGCAGTTACTGCATTACACTGGTATCAAAGGGTTTTCTGGGAGTTTCTCCCTAAAGTGAGTATAAAAATAAGACTGTTCCTTCAAAGAGCTGAAGAACTGGGACCTCAGATATGTAAAAGAAATGATAAAGCATGGAGGTGTCTAATACAGTTGTTTGCACTCTATGTATAAGTCATTAGAACATAAGGCGCAGGTAATAATCAGATTTAGATTATTTGTTTACACATCTTCATAGTTTATTGTGAACATCCAAATGCTGCAGAAATCACCAAAAGTTCCCCACTCCATAATGATGTTTGTCACAACATACTGAAGCTGATTTTCAGACTGTTTGGGGGAACAAACGCTTGTAGAAAACTACTTTGTGTTCTGTTTAACCTCATGGCAGAATGGATTCTCCTTTCACTTAACTTAGAAAGTACTGAAAAGAGTAGCTTTGGATTCGTGTCTGCATACTAGAGATCATATCTGACTCATGGGTGGGAAATCTTGCCTGTTTGTGAAGGTCATTTGGGAAGTCAGTGCTGACAGTGCAGTTTCTAGCCTGATGTAACCATTTATCAAGAATCTATTTTTTTTTGTCTAATATATACTTTATATGTCTAATATGAACTGATGTTGCTGCAACACAGAAGTCCAACACGGAAAATATGGATTCTCTATGTTAATTAATTAATCTATTAAAAAAGATGCTGTTTCTAAAGACTGTAGCTACAAACCACTGGTACATTTCATTGTAATGAAATGTCTCAGGTGATATCATTCTTAATAGGTAAGTGATACTACACATTTGAAGGTCTGCACTGCTCTGTGGAAAGGTGTCCTAGAACACAGCTAGGACTGAGTAGCAATTAAATGTAATTTTATTAATTACAATTTTTGAAAATTAGAAGAGAAAGACCAACATATGTGGATGGGCGAATGGCAAACTTTCATTTACTCTCTTCAGTGGACATATCCCGAAGTCCTTATTCTCACTCCCTTTTTTAAGCAAAATTATCTTTAGAGTTAAAAAGTAATAAATGAGGAGTCAACATAGGAGGCTGGGTTTTTTGGATAAATTACGATGGGGTTGAAATTTTCGGTTCTGGATGCCTGACAGTAGCCACATTTACCTAACAAAGCAACCCAATTTTCAGGGAAGTGCAATACACACAGTGAACATTGTTTTCTCACTTGGAAAATTCCTTTCTTTTTTTGTTCTCTACTGATTGTCCTCCTTCTTTCTTCTTTTGGCCTTCTTGAGTTATGACTATAACCATCATCATGATTGTAATGGTTTTGGAGAAAGAGAAGAAGCTGAGTTCTTCCATGTTGATAGAACCCCACATTGGGTGATGGACCCAATATGCAGTTGTAGCAAGTATATAAATTAGTGGCAATATATTTTAAAAAGCCTCCCTGAGACAGTTGTTTTGAAACAATAATGAGCATCCATGGTTTAAATCATTTAGATCTGAGATTAGCCTTTTTGTCTCCTCTGTGGTCCCCCTATTTCTGAGGAACATTTCTGGGAAATATTTAAGGCTGAACAGCATAGACTTGTCATTGAAGTTTTGTGGCAAAACATGCAAGAAGCAGAGTTGAACACAGAGATTACAGTTTATTACTGAATTCATCCAACTTCTTAATTCTTTATTCCCACATGTAGAGTTGAGGTCCTCAGGAAGTATTTTCAGAAGACTTGAACTCTTTTTGTGCCAAAATAAGGAGCTGATCTTCAAGACTTCAGCACATCTTACCAGAAGAAAATCCCTCCCCACAAGCACTACCCTGGGAGCTGCTTGTGTGCCAAGCACTTTTGAAAATGTAGAGCTCACTAACATGTCTGGGTGGGAGTTGAGCTTTTCTGAAACTCTGGTCTAGTGATATTCCAGTGATGAATGTCCTAGAAAAGCCTAAGAGATATAAATGTCTGTTTCTTATGGTTTAGACTGCAAAATACCTTCAGGATAAAATCTATGTGGTTTATACCCTAAAAATACATTTGTCTTTTACCTGAGCTAAAGAACTATCTGGTAACCCTCTATAAGTATCTATCAGGCTCGTTATCCTCTCTTTATTCTGCGTCAGCTGACAGACACTTTTATCGATAATACTCTTCAGTAGTGAGGGAGCGTACAACCTGCATATTATACCAGCCACAGCGTCTCTCTTTTTTTCTCTGGCCTCATGTTGCTTGTCTCACTTTATTCTCATCTCATGTTTTTTAGACGTTTTATAATT
Organism: Apteryx mantelli; assembly: GCF_036417845.1. NCBI lineage: Eukaryota > Metazoa > Chordata > Aves > Apterygiformes > Apterygidae > Apteryx > Apteryx mantelli. Next base: position 73,121,886 of record NC_089982.1, on the reverse strand, counting down.
AGCACTTTACTTTACTAGAGACTTTTAGAAAACTTGGTGATACTGAGCTATGACAATCTGACTGACCTTCTACATCCTTTATTCTGCCCAAACATACCTCAATCTGCAGTAGGCATGTGCATTAGATATATACTTATTTGTGCATGTTTGCAATGTTTGCAGTATATGCTTATGGCCATATTTTCCCATAAATAAGGACTTGAGCTCCTAAAGAGGGACTTGGGTGGAATTAAAGATTCTCTGTCTCATTCATACTTAATGTGCAATCACCTTAGTGTTTCCAGCTAGCAAACTCTACCTTTCTTCCCTACTCATTGCATTTATTGTTCTAAACACCATTCTAAATAATTTAACTCTAATTTAACTGTAACTGGTTGAATTCACCTCATATATAGTGGAAGTAAGAGATTGACCAAAATCAGGTTACGTCCAGTCTTGCAAGCACAAATTACTTGTACTGCATACATTACAGAGCCAGCATCTTGACTTTGTCATGGACGTGGACATTAGCTTTATGTACATGCACAGTCAACAGATGTAAACCAAGTGTTTATAGGTCTTATTCAGCTTTAATTTATACCTGTCCTACTTAAATACTTGTGTACCTAAAATATTTGTGAAGCATTTGCAGTAACTGAATTTTGACATAGAATTCTCTCAAATATTTGAATTACAAGCATTAGTGTCCACTATTATAGATAGTTTTGAGGAGAAATCTCTCTAATGTGTGTAAAATACATCATAACATTAATAGCCTCCTGAAAGAGCAGCAAATTGCACTATTGAAATTTCTATCCCTTTTTACAGTGGCTGCTTTTCTAATACCTGGCTTTCTTTTGATGCTGACAATATGCATTTTTGCCAAGTTTAGCATCCAATGTTATTAGCATAATCACATAGTTCTCATCAAATTCATTGAAATAGCTTGTTAAAGATTCTTTCAAAGTGCAATTCAAATGGCTTAAAAGAATTGTCTAGTATCAAACACTCATCTCTGAAAACTTTATTTATTGTTAGATCCCCCAGAGAGGAAACAACCTGTAAGGCTCCTGGCATTGCTCGTGCAATATTATATTATATTTCCTTGTATTCACATGGAACTCAAATGCAGTTGGAGGTCATAAGGGGAGCACTTGAGGTCAGTTGGGAGGCATTAGGTACCTTGCAGGATTAGACCGATATGAAATTGTCCTTAGAATTACCTTTTTTACTCATCACTAATCACTTCTACCTCCTTTTTTTTCTGTCACTTTATTTGTTTCAAAAGGACTGATTGGGCCCTTAAGGCAGTCCCATAATGATACTAATTAATTAATAATTGGTAGCAATTTGGGTGTGTTGGAAGAGCTGACCCCACATAATTCATGCATTGTGACACGATGTACTTTACGGTGCCAGCAGCAGGAACAGCAGGAGTGCCATCCTCCAGCTGCCAGAACTAATTATAAGCAGTTTGTCTTTTCTCACAATGGCAGATTCTGTTTGTTTCACAACAGTCAATTTAAAAGTCACTTTTAATATCATCATTAACAAAAGAATACCTGGAAAAAACGCCCTCACTTTTGACCAAGAAGCTGGAGAATGCATTGGATTTCCATGCTCACTTTTGTTAATTCAAACAGTGAACAGAAGGGAAAAAGCAGATGGAAAGTCTCTCACAGGAAAATATAAAAACTGGTATTGTTTTTGCATGGCTAATGCAGTGCTGGTGTGTTAGTTAACACAGCAACTTAACACATAAAGTTCCTTCCTGAGGCTCTTGTAATCTATGACAAAGCTTATGACGAAGGACCACAGTCTAGATTTTCTATGAAAACTAATTCTATGTAAGTCTTATTGGAGTCAAGGTGCTGGGAGTCATATACTGATATAGAATGACCCCAGTGCTCTTTAAAGTAGAAGGTAACTCGCTGTTATGAATTCTCATCCTTCCTAGTACTCTTGCACTCTCACACCATTAAAATTCCATCTTAAAATTTCATCCTTCCTCTATAGTAAGGTGAAAAGGTTAATTCCCAAGGGACTAATCCTGGGAGGTGCTGAGCTCTCTCAGCTCCCACTGACTTCAAAGCTAAATATTTGGTTCACATGAAAGCCTCTTTAATTCCCCATTACTGTAAGGTATACTTGTATACAACAGTGGGAGCAGTTGTCATTATAAATCAGACAGTTTATCAGGGGAGCTATTCTCCAGGGCAGAGCAGATTCTAACACACCACGACATACTTTATTTGTTAGCCTCAATTCCACAGGAATTTTATTCAGGCAGACACCTCAAGGCATGCATCTTTTCAAAGTGTTTAGGCAGGAAGCGAAATTCAAATTAGATACACTTACGATGCAAATGCATTATTATTTAGCTCAAAACGACTGAGACTCAGGGGTCGTAAATCCTGCCATAAAGAGATCTTTCAATTACCTTCTGTTCAGTGAATCAGAGAAGAGGAACCCTTTCTCTGGCTTTTTCATGCAGAACAAATTTGACTCCCAAACAAATACCAATCACCATAATACTCTATATTTTGGCCTCTGTATAAACCTAACTCCAAGCTGTTTTATATGGGGTTTTCTTTTAAGAAGGTGTCAACCCAAAACCTTGTATCCTTAGTGTAACTGAAATTTGAAGACTGTTTTGAATGGCTCCTCCCTTTGTGAGCCAAAACTTTAGAGCAGAGGATGTTTGAAACCTGGAGCCAGATCTAGATCTGAGTTTAGAATGATTTTGTTCCCCTTGAAATTTCTTCTTCCTCAGCTTATCCCTCTCCATCCCAAACATCCAAGCTACAACTAAATTGTACTACTGCTATTTCCCTAATGTTTCCATAGCATGACATTTTCTGGTGGCTCACATTTCCCCTTACCTCCTTGCTCAATGTTTGGCTTTTCCAACATCTACCCACCTGCTTCTCCTCCTCCTCCTCCTCCTCCTCCTCCTCCCTTCCTGTCCCCAGCTGCAGCAATCTGTTCAGCCTACCCTCGGCCCATTCAAAACACTGCTGCTGTGGTCATTGCCAGCCATACTGGCCATGGGATCCATACAGGCACCTCGAATCCTTACATTAGCTGCTCTCATTTCATTGCTTCAAATTCGTACCTTTTTACCCTCAGGGCCCCTTGCAACTCCTCTTTCCCTTGCTTATCTGCTCTTATGTTATGCTGAACCTCTCCCACTTTGACATTTCTTCAGTTACCCTGATCAGTTGCACTGATCTGCTCCCCAGCACCGCCTAATTTTACTCACCGTCTTTGAGTTTTATTGCATGAGATTCTGGGAAATGGAATGTTTTCCCTGTATTTTATGTCTGCTTCTGCTTCAACCTCCTGAGCAGGTAGAAGAGCAGACAAAGACAACAACAGCTCTTTTCAGAGTTCTTAAAAAAGTGTGTTGACCCTTGTGTCCATGTACATGCATTGGCTGAGGGGAGTCCCAGTAACTGTGAAGTGTTTGCAGTCAACATAAGGCTTCAATCAGTATAGTTCCTCATCCAGTCTTACATATATCCAGTCTTATATATATATCCAGTCTTATATATATCCAGTCTTTACACTGTCCATTGGAAATTTCAGTCTTCTCATAGCAGAGTAATGATATAAATGATAGTGTAAAGCTTCTGTATGACATAAATTAAAGGAAGGCAACATCTCCTCAAGTGCACAAAGACATCCCAACAAAAATTCACAAAAAGCGTCTTTCTCTGAAATGGAGAAGCTGAAGGCTCAGGTTCTAAATTCCTTGTCTTTAAAAGGAGCTTTAGGTCCATATTTAAATATCATTTGAGGCCATATTTATAATAATACACATATTCCAGAAGCATTTTATGCACATTATATATATGTTTAGTAAAACAATATTTAAATATGTCTTCTCTGCAGAACCAGCTCATAAAGTTCACATTCATCAAATTAAATATTTGGTTGCATTCTAATGGTACACATGTATTTTCTGACATATGGAATAAATGAATTGGATACATTTTTCAAGGTATTCTGAATAGAAGTGTGTTTTTCAAAAATGATGATGTGGCTGCAGTGCTGGTGAAAGGTGCCAAATAAGTATCTTCAGAAACAGCAGTTTTCTACCGGCTTCATCCAGAGACTTACTTTACATGGACTGTTAGGGAAGAAGGATAGGTCCTGTGGTTAGGGAATAGAGCTTTGTGTCAAGAGGTCAGGTTTCTATTACCCACCCTGCTAGATCTGCTGCTTAACCTCAGGCAAGTCACCTGATCACTTTGTAACTTAGTTTGCCTATCCATGAGGAGGGCTCAGTCTTTCCTACATGCTTGGTATCTATGAGGCTTCTGTTGCTAATGTTCACAAAGTGCTTTGCAATCTTTGACTGGAAAGCGAAGCACACCTCTCGTGATGTTGTTTTTACCCACATAGAAATGGTACTACATTTACAGTCATGGTGCAAGCTCTCCAACACCACTAATAACACTAAGCCCTAATGAAGAGACTGGTTCTCAACTTGTAATGTTCACGTTTATTTGTCTTTTCTATTTCTTCTTTTCTCTATTCAGCTGAATTTTTTTTTTGTATCTTCCAGGTTAAAAACATAAAGGTTCAAAAGCAAATAATCTACCTTTCAGATTTCCTCCCTCAATTTCAACCAGAAGGAAAACAGAAAACCTCGTTCAGACTGTGTACATTTTAAATGAACTGATAAATCACTCCTCATGTAAATTAGGCTTTATGAGTATTAATAGCAAAGAAATAGAATGGAGGCAACCACAGTGCCATAGTTTGAAAGATAATAGCACTGGTTCTTGAGTTTGTGCAGGTCTACTTAGGTCTTTATCTGTGATTGCACTATCTAAACAAACGCTTATCTTTTTTGCTGTCCTTATCTTGTTCGTCAGTTGATTGTTTGCTAAGTACCTCAATGAACAAGACCCAAATGAAAATGACTGTTCATGTATAATTTGTTTGGATCAGATTAAAGTGGAAACAAGGTAAAAGTGAGAGACAGAGAAAGTAGCATGGACCTTACAAATGAGTAGTGGAGGTCAAAATGAATTAGCAAACATTTTGTTTGAAGTTTTCTCATCTTTTTGTCAGACTTTTCTGTGTACCTTCTGGGAGAGGGTAAGTTATAATAGCATGTCCAAAGGAAATTCTTTAGATCATGTGAATTTGAAATGTCTCTTATTATTGTAACATAAGAAAAAGTCGTGGGTAGAATAAAATAATCTAACACGATTATAGTTAACACAGTTAGCTCCCTTCATCACACTGTTGCCTGCTGACAATTCTTCAGCAGGGTGCTATTACTTTCTGTTCTACTATACATTTCTCATACCAATTCATTTTAAGGTTGTATCGGTGCAAGTCTTTGAAACTGATCCTACATTTTTTGCAATTCCAGAACACTCGGAGGCCTGACTGGGATGTGATTTGGAAGGGAGAAGCTAGCAACGTTGAAGTCCTTTGTTGTTTTCCTGTATTTATATTGCAATAATACCTGTATCTGAGATTTGTGCTCTGTTTTGTTCAGAAGCAGCACTCTCTTGTGACTTTATTTTAAGTAGATAAGGTAATCAAAGGATTCGTGGCGAATAAAAAACTTTGCAGGAGATCATGACTTGCCAAAAGCACAGCAGGCCGGCAGTGGCAGGGCCAGGATTCCAGAGCTTCGTTGTGTTTCAGCAGCATCTGCAAGCTGCCAGTATAGGCAACCTTCCCACTTCTCACTCTTTCCTTGGCTCCTTATTGCTTCACCTTCTCATTTAAATAAAGCCAGAGGAAAAACTACAGTTATCTTGTCAATGCCCCTTCATTCTACAGGCCACAGAATTGTGTTATGGCGTCCTTCCTCCATGCCTTCTGGATGGTTTTTTTTTTTCAGACAGACTTGTTGATTTGAAACCAAAAGGCAAAAGGAAAGCCACAGCACTCCTACTTAACCTCTTCCAATGGCTAATTGCTCTTATAATTAAAAATGTATGATTTATTTTTATTTTGAATTTGTCAGATTTCAGTTTCTAACCCTAGGCCTTGTTATGCATTTTTCTGATAGATTAAAATCTTCCAACTAAATGAATGGTTTTGAATAATCCTCAGCTTTTTTAGATAAATTAGAGTAGGATCGTTAGCCTCTCATATTAAGATATACATCTAGATCCCAAGTAATTCTTTGTATCTCTTTTCTGTACTTCTTCTACCTTGTCAGTATTTTCTTTTGGGAGAAAGAATACCAGAACAAGGTATAATATTCTGCTTCTGCAGCGGTTTCAGAAAGACCATATACAGTGGTAAAAATATTTTCTTGTGTTTGGCTAGTCCTTTGCTGACACATCCATGGATATTTCAGCCATATCACATTAAGCTGCGTACAAGTAGATAACCTGTATGTGCCTCAGACCTCTATCCACATAGTCTTGCTGGTCTCCCACTGCCAAGAGGTACTAATTTTTCTTGATGATTCAACCATCCCATTTAGCTGAATCTTCTCCTCCATCAAAGGAGCTACCTTCCCTCCCATGCCCAACCTCACATTTCCGTAAGTCCTCCTGATTGCTTGGGCCTTCACTGAATCCCACAAACTCTACTGATCTTTTTCTGTCCCACTTCCATCCATGTCCAACAAAACAATCAATTCTAGTAGTAGTGAAATAACTTATATCAGAAGGTAGAGAGACAGCTCAAAAGAAGAAGGCCTAACCTTCATTTCTACGTGTCCCAAGAGTGTTTCTCTCTTGCATGGAAAATGTCAGTAGGAAGTCGGTAGAAGAGGAGAGAACCATAAAAGCTGTAGCAGTGTTCTTGTTTCTTTCAACAATGTGCGTAGTCTACATTTATATCCTATAGGTACATATACTTTTTAAAATCCATATTGCTGATATGCTTCCCTTCCTCTGTCCATCTCATGGAGACATTCTCAGGACATTCTTAAGTCTGTCAAGTGCTTTGAGATCCTCAATTTACAAAGAATCTTAAAGTTTTACTTACTCATTGACAATGCATACAAAATTAAAACCACAAAATGTCCTGTAAAGACTCCAAAAGGACCTCTTATAAAACTCTGTCATATTTAGTTAGATTATGCTTAGATGGACATTCCTGACAGCATGCCCTGATCATCTCTTCTGGAGTTCAGCGGTTGCCAGAAGGCTCATTCCAGTATTAATACTCCTTCCTTGAGAACTTTTAAAAGACAGCAGCTTTCTCCTTAGTGCCTTCCAGTCTCAGGTGACAGAATATATCCTTTTTGCGGATGGGACTGGTTCGCAATTGAAAATGAATTTGATGATTTCTTCCCTGTTTACTGTGACCCCTGTGCAGAGGATTTCCAAGTGCTGCCAGACAGGCTGTTCCTGAAGGGAATATTGCATTGTGGGAGATTGCGTGCAGGGAGGACAGCTCGTTGTGTTGCAGTGGAGGACCAGTAAGTGTGCCTCCGCCTTGCCTTGGTGTCGATCGACTTGTTCTGGCAGAAGGCTTGTGGCACTGCATAAAAAGGAATACGTACGACTGTGCTGCAAAAAGTGAAGGGTTTGTTAGCAGGACAACGTTACAGGTGAACACTACCAGGGTGGGTCAAGTTTTGCCAGTAAACTTCTTATTGCAAACCAGGCTGCAGCCGTTTTTGCAGGCCTGACTCTCTAACCAGCAGCTTAGTTCATCTAATGTGTAGGCCCGCAGCCCCGGCAGCGCAGAACAGGGCCTAGGCATTGCTCGGCTCCCTTCTCACGCAGGGCCAGCAAGGAGCTGTAGCACGAGCGCTGCCTTTCAGAACCGCGAGGCTTCCTCTGAGCCTGGAGCCGGTCGCTGTTCACTGGAAAGCCAGGCTCGCACAAACAAATATTTTGTGTAGCTGTTATGATTATTGTCTGTAACTGTCCCCATTGTGGAGGCCCAGGAATTCCTTTGGTCTCATAAATACTAACCCGGGCCCTCCCCTCCCCCCGCTAGCTGTCAGATAATTACACAGTTGGCTTCAGAGTTTAACTTGTCAAAGGAGTTTCATTACTTTGTTCCTTTTGGGCAGCTTCCACTATTGTGCTTTCTGAACACTAAACAGAACCTATATTAACTGTCAGTTAATTACACACCGTTTTTCTTCAGTATTTACCAGTCAAAGGGGCAGGTAGGCTGCAATCCTATCATCTCAATCACTGTCTCCGCTCACAAAAGAATCAATAAAGATGAGTCACTTAGTGTCACCCAGTGTCTGATACTCAAAGCCACCCATTCCTAATTGCCTTTAGAGATGGATGATAATACAAACTTTGAAGTGATAATCAGCCTAATGAGTGGCCTTGCTGAGAGGGTAGATCATGTGTCAGAACAGTTTGCAGATGCTTACAGGCAAACAAAGCCAGCTTTCCTTTTAGAGCCGCGAGGACCATGGCGAGTCTGGTACCCAGAGGCCGGCACAATGGCAGAGACTGGAGCGCAGCAGGACGCTGCAGCCTGCTGATCGCAACTGCCTCCATCCATCTTGCTCTTTGCCTTTAATCAGCCCAGGCAGAACAAGTCCGCCAGATCTCTGCGTGTTTATGCTGGATGTTGAGGCAATAACTGTGTAAAAGATAAATTCTCCGATTCTGAGTCGCTGGATTTGAATAATAGTGATTGGCCTTGATAGGGAATGGCCAGGGATCCTGGCTAAAACTACTGAGTAAATGTAATTAAATACAATCGGGTGCAGTCAGCCAGGCAAAGGCAGGGACCATAAAAGGGTCATTCAGACAGCAATGAAAACAAACAACGTCAGCAACAAAAACAAAACCAGTGTTTGGTTTGCTAATAAGAGCATGATCTGAGGCCTGATCTACACTCAATTTTTGCACCCAACAATTTGACCAAATCGATAATTTGGAAAAAAAAGCAACAACAAACAAACAAAAAAAAGATTAAATTGTTATAATCCCTAGTCTGGATGCAGTTATATTACTGTAAGACATTTCTTTTTCAAAATAGTTAAGTTGTCATAAATTCATTCAAGTGTGAACACATAGGCTATGATCATGCTTGTGTTAATACAGCTGTCGCAATATGAAAGGGTTGTCCTGATTTAACAGAATCCTTTTACCAGTTTAGCTAAATTTCAACAAGAACTGACTGTGGATGTAACTTCAAAAACTTTTCACACAAAGTCTGATAATCTCTAGGATTATACCAACTTTATTTTAAAATATATGAGAAAAACCTAAAAGTGTGTAAATTGAGTGGTTAACATGTTTAGCAATTTAAATTTAACAACTTAATGATATTTGGGGGCCAAATTCTAAAATCTGTATTTGCTTTCTTCATGTTAGTTTTCACTGAGTCACTGAATTGGCAGAGAAAGGTGGTGAAAAAGCTAAACGAGGACTTAAAGATTTGACACCACTTTAATAAGAAGCTGTCAGAAGTCTTAATATTTTGCAATCAAATATTTTGCTTGTAAAATTTGCCATGCAAATAAGGAGTTATTAAAATAAACCAAATGAGAAACAGAAATTGTGAAAAAAGCAAATCAACCCATTGAATTAAAAAGCAAATTATTGCTGCCCTTAATAAAAGCAGAATTAGGCCCCTGTCAGATAAAAGCAGAAATCATATTTACTTATTTTTACCACCTTTACTTCACCCTTGCTTCCTATCATCAAGTCAGTGAGAAAAGTGCAATTTTTAGGATGTGAAAGAACTGAAAAGATAGCCTTTAATTCTGCAGAGTTCGTATTTGAGTATAACATAAATGCCAGTGGAAAGGTTTTAGAGTTGTCTGACTGTGTTGGTGTTTTCATTTGGAGGTAGTGTTCTCTAATAAGTGATGTCTAGCAATAGTTTTTATACGTTTACGAAGACCAATGTCTTCAAGCTCCGTGCTGCAATTAATACCAGCTATTAGCCCAACCAGACACTGACTGAAACTGAATTCACAGTGAGGAGTTAGTTTGCTTCTTTCAAGGCAGAACATGAGAAAGAAAATACTGAGAGACTGACTTCATAGGAAGAGGGCTCCAAGGATGCATGTCCACCAGTGACCACAGGTTTCCAGCAACCACACCAGTCTAAAGTTTCTGAATTCATGAAGCTGAAAACATATATGACTGTCCTTCAGTGCTCTCAGTCTCATGGTCACCATACAGCTCTTTGGAGTCATCTCAGTGGCAGCTGTGAGGGACACACCGTTTTCCACACCGTGGAGCTGTGGGCTTGTTCCCAGCAGAGCATACAACCCAGACCCACTGCCCCTTCCTCTCTGCCCACAAAACACAATGGAGGTCTGGGGTCCTCCAACAGTGCTACCATCCAACTTTGGGAAATTGGTTTTGAGTTGTAGAGACACTTCACCTTCCTACCTAAAACTGAGAAATCGCCTGGAAAGATCACTCTGGCCATATTACTACACACTGAAGTGATATTCTTCTCCAAGGAATTTTTAGGGAAAATTCTAGCCCACAGTTATATTTCTTTTGAATTTCATCTTTCTTTAAAATACTCTTAACTTTTAAATTTATGGTTAATATCAATTGTGAATTTTTGAGTAACAGAGTTACTAAACATTCTTTTTAATAACTGAATAACCCCATATGCACATGCACAGGACTATATGCATACCATAGGTTCATCCTAAACGGGTTAAACACAAATGTGTTTTCAAACATGCAAGTCTGAAAATGTCCTTTCAAGCACAGAATATTGCTATGATTACACAATCTTATCCATTATAATCACATTCAAAAACTCCATCTGAGCTCTAAAGTGTGTTAAACAAAGGGAAAACTTACCTGTGGTCAGACCTATAGAACTGAAGTTGATAATTCACAATTAGTTAATGGAAAAGTGCTGACAAGTGTGTGTGAATTAGGGTTGCAAGTTTAAGCATGTATGCTGTGGGCAACTATGGGTAGGAAATGAAAGAGGGCAATGAATTGATTAAGTGGGCTTGGTGGTGCATGATGGTTGATGTCCATGTGAAAAAGGAACGTTGGCATAACTAATGGTTTATTGGATTTTAAATTATTATATTGATGGTACATTCCATCTGAACAATCTTGGTTCTAACTTCATATTGTACGTGGGGATTCCTGGCCCCTTGGAAATTAGCTGAAATAACTACATTATGAAAATATGCAGATTTGGATCCTCCTTTCCATAAGCAGATGAATTCAAATTTATCCATAGTGCCACTGTGCTGCCTGTATATTAAAAGATGAAAACATGGAATAAATTGTTAGGGGTTTTAAGTTGTAAGAGCTTGATAAACCTGTAACAATTGATACTAGCTGAAAGATTACCATAAAATCCATATGATGTGATACACTGTAAAGGATTTGACTAACTTGTTTTTTAAACAAAACAAACCAGGCTTTTAATGTATCTTTTAAATCCACTCAGTTGATACCATCCTTAGAATATGAATTTATTATTATTATGGTATCTCCTATTTGTATTATTGTACTTCATAGTCATAGGGAAGGGTTTTTTGATGCTCAGCTCTGTACAGATACCAACCAAATAATCCATTTCTGAAAGTTTTCTCTAGATATAAATCCCTAAGAATGGGAATTACAACTAAGATTTTCAAAAATGATTTAATTTTTTGATGAGCTCAATTTGAGCACCTTAAAGGGATCTGGTTATCAAAGGGTTTTGAATTCAGCACTTTGTAAAAATACTTTAAATTAGACACTAAAATAGAAGCAGCCATAATCACTAGTGATCTTTGAAAGTCCCAGGTGTGGTTTCACAATCAGTTTATGCCACTCTGACTTTGGGTTGTTGCTGAAAAAGGGGATCGTAACCTCACAGTTGCCTCTGGTTATGCAGTCTCTCTGCATTATTTGTGCTGGCACTCTTGATCATGAGCAAGCCAGTCTACTGGAAATATAACCATCCAGAAAATGCAAGGCAATCTGGTTGACTGGGCAGCCACACAAGTGGTAGTGACAGCACGTGGGCATGGACTGTGAGGGCTGGGCACAGGCGGGACAGGTCTTTCTGTACCAGCCTGAAGTTACATCATTTTAAGAGATAATGTAGCTGTACCCTGAGTCTGTGTGCATTTGCTTCTTTTACAGTGTAAGTGATCTGGTGGTGCTTTATCAATAATCAAACAAATAAATACAAACACTACGATAAAATAAATACTTTAATATTCTGTTAGAGCAAGAGGAAAGGAGAAGCGAAAAAGACTGGAAAGAATATAAAAGAATTTAGTATGCCACTGTTTTAAGTTTTTGATTTACATATAGAATTGTATTTGAGATTTACAGTGATAATAAGTTTAGACCAGCACCTCCAAGCTCTTTTTCAAACAAGTAGCTTAAACTGTTTCACAAATACAAACAGAGTCCCATAAAACTTTCTATGAGGCAGCTAAAGTATACGTAGGAACAACTTACCTGCCACTGAAATGTGTATCTTGAAGAAAATACAGCATGGGTAGTAAAACCTAGCAACACCATAAATAATGGAAACCACAGGAAGAAATTAAGGTGTTTAAATGCAGTTGGTAGAGATGAAATTTGGCCAAGGCATGATGGTGTGCAATGCTTTTCATATAAAAAGTGTCATGAAATTTTAATGACAAACAGTAACTGGAATCTCCCTTTGTCTCTTGTGAGAAATATCTCCAGAATAAGGTAGATCCTTGCTTTGAAATGGTCAGTCCTGTGTTTGTTCCCTCTGAGCCAGTGTTAATGATTTTAATTGTATCAGGCCGTTAGTGTGTTACTATGTACATCACCAAACCCCCTTCCTACCTCTCTTGGAAATGTCTCCATTTCCTTTAATGATCCAGTCCAGCTCTTCTCTGAGCTGTGACCTTGTCAAGCCTTAGAAACTACTAGAGCAGGAAAAAATTGAAACTGTGGAACTCTGCCACAAATTTTAACATTTTCCTTTGACACATGTGGTATGGTGGTATAATTTTAAGTAGATCAATTATATAGCACAATTCACACTCACAAAATCGAAGGTGACTTTTGCAAAGTCTTCTTATTTTTTTAAAGAAAGCACAGTATACTATCACTGAAATGTTAAAATGCAGCCTGATTCGGCACTGGGCTGTATTCCCTTCTCTCCCATTGACTTCAGAATGAATAAGCTCAGCCTGGGTATTTGGGAATTCATTGCTGCTAAGACATATTTTGGCAGGTCAACACAAGCATTATTCATAGGCCTCAATCCAGTCTGTCATCTGAAATGAAAGAGAGGCTTTCTTTAAAAAGCTAATATCCATCCATAATTTGTTATCCTAGTAACTGTACCAAAAACTGTTTTTAAATAAATATTAAAAATAAGAGTGAGCTGATGATCAACTGAAATAGAGTAAAACAAGTATGGAAGGGACTGCCTGGCCATTAAGTCCATGCTCCAGCTATTGCAGACAACCAGCTCATATAATCCCTTCCATAAAAATATCAAGATCTCTCTTAAAAGCAGTTAGTTTTATTTCCTCCATTACTCCTATTGTGCAGTTATTTGTATTTCTTCCAGTTTGAATTACAGATTCATAGATTATAAAGCCAGAGGGGACCACTGTGATCATCAAGTTTGACCTCCTGTATAACATAATCTGTAGGACTGCTCTGAATTCATTTAAGAAGCCAGTGATTTTGCAGCCATGAGGTTATTGGGAAAAGGGCACAAAAGCCATGATATCAGTGTTAGTTAGACTGATGGGATTAATCAGCTCATGTTAACACACTGATTATCATATAGTAAAGGGAAATGTTTCAAAAGAATACTCCAGTCTGAGAACGTAAAGTGAAATCATTTGGACTTCTAGAGAGGTCATGGTTGAATTATCACAAAACTCTCTTTACTCAAAGCAGATGCTTATTAAGATTAATTTAGTGTGAAAGGTGAACCAGAATGCATATAAAAGACAATGTCTCCTCAATTATGTAATAGGACACCTCCTCATTATATCGTGTTCACTGAAGATGATGGTATTTTCCTAGGGGATGTATAACTACAGTTTGCCAAAGTCCCAGTACAATCCCTCTTCCCTATTTTAGATTAAATATCAGGCTGCAGAGACTGAAGCCAAGTGAACAGAAACAAGAGAACTCAAATAAACATCAATTTAAATGAAAAAGAAAAGGTCTGTTATGTGTATTTTCTAAATATACATGTTCAAAATAGAAAGTTACAATGACGCCAGAATACAAATACAAAAAAATTGCTCACATTTAATATAAACAAAAATACCTCTTTACTACATTTGTACATGGGTTGAAGTAAGAGGCAATCTCTAGGCCTAAATATTCATGGGGTATTCACATAACTGGAACAAATTCTCTTGCCACCTTTTCTCTCTTTCTCATGTCTCTTTCTGTGAGCTCCCTCCAGTGTTCTCAAGTAAGTATTGAATGATTTCATTTTGGTGTATTCCATTTTTATCACATGAAGTGCAATAATAAGAAAGACTGCATTCATCTAACCCAAAATTGGCTGCTTTAAAGCTAGATGCCTAATCGAAGCTGAAAAGCTAGTCTGAACTAGACCGTGAAGATAGGCACCTCAAGAAGGATATCCATCTCACCCATCACAGGTGTCCCTTGAAATGAATGGTACACATTGCCAAAAGGAGGGCTGACTATAGAGGTGCCTAGAGAATGAGCTGAGACTATCTACTACCTTTTAGATAGTTAGAGTTAAGGAGTAGGAATCCTTTCCTTCTCTTCCCCTTAGGAACTAACATCAAGAATTTCTGCTATAAGGTGGAGGTTCGTCAGTTGGAAAAGACAGAAGACCAGAAGTCCCAGATGCTGACTATCATCATGTCATCAACATGAAAAGAAAAAGTTGGCTCTAAGACTCTATCAGGTAAGATATATTCTGCATAGAAATAATAATGCCTTTGTACAAGGCTAAGTTGGAAGGCTAGGGGGATATGATTACACCCTGGCAGAAAACATTTGGGGCACTGAATCCAGCACACTGTAGACATAATAGCCTGCTTGGAGCCAGCTCAGGGATCTCTATACAGTGCTGCTATGCAAGATATGAACATGTCATATTCTACATCAGGTTTAACTGCTGCTACATACCAAGATAAGCAAGAACGGAGTCAGACACTGCATTTTCTAGGCTTCTTCCACTGACTTCATGGAGTTGCTCAGTTGAGTTGACATATATGAGAATAAAATGATTCTCTCTAAGACTAGTCTGTCCATTTTATTTATGCTGTTTTTTTGGGGGGGTCTGTTCACTGACAGAATAAACCGATATAAGCTGGGACTGCTGCAGTTGCTTTCTCCTCTCTCTTCGCTAAGCTGTTTGTTCCTGTCCCTTCCCTTATACCCACACTAGTGCTTTGTATAACTGGGCCATGAAAAAGTTCAGGTAGTTCAACTGTAATAAAACTAGGCAAATATTGTGAGAACATATATTAGCTTGAAGTCATAAGTAATAGAATTAAAGAGAACTTAGTATTGCAATGTCAATTAATTTGGTATCTTTACTGGTGCTTTATTTATTGTGAAAACCACTATGACATGCCACCATATTGCTAATCTGACTGACATTTAACAGATAGCGAGGCATTGCCTAACCTCAGAAATGTCAGAGTGGAGCTATGAAGTTATTCCAGTCCTTTGTGGTTTTGGCAAAGATTTTATAGGGTCTCTAGTGATGTATGCTGGGCCTGATTCAAATCCCAACAATGGAAATATCTTTGATTGGGCTCATTGTTGTTTCTGACCCTATAAATGTGGGGAGCACTCAAGCATTAAGAAAGGTATTTTTACTCTGGCATATCAGTGGGTCATTGCAGTTAACATCAAACAGAAAACAGAATTCAACAATCTGAATGAAAATCCCACTTTGATTTTTCTTCTTTTACTTTTAAAGGACTCATAGTAACATACATTCAAAGCCTGTCCAATCATCATGGTTTGTATGAGACACAACAGGATTTGAGTTTCTTACAAAAAAACTTAACAAAAATGGTCTGTCTTTTACAATTCCTTCCTCATACTGCCATCTGTAAATAATTTTAGACAAGCTCTTTCCTTTTTCTCTCCTCCTCCCCTTTGCCAGTTACCTTTAAACAAGTTCTTTTTACATTTTCATTCCTTTACCCCTCTTCTTCTAAGGGCCAATGCCACCAACATCTCTGACTGAAATTACATGACGGAAGTTCATCTTAGTATTTTACAACAGTCTTTTTCTACTCCGTTTTTATTAAGAGCTTGGAATTTTAGAGAGTAGCCAGGTTGGTTTCACTCCTAAACCCTTGAACCTTGAGAAATAAATTAAATCTGGACTATATTAAGAGGACAGCATGCGACTGCCCCTCCTTCACAGCTGCTGGGCTTTGAAAAGAGGAAAGGAGAAGGAGGGAAACAAAGCCGGAGGAACCTCATGAAGTTCAACAAAGGCAAGTGCAGGGTCCTGCACCTAGGGAGGAATAACCCCATGCACCAGTACAGGCTGGGGGTTGACCTGCTGGAAAGCAGCTCTGTGGAGAAGGACCTGGGAGTGCTGGTGGACACCAAGTTAAGCATGAGGCAGCAAGGTGCCCTTGTGGCCAAGAAGGCCAATGGTATCCTGGGGTGCATCAGGAAGAGTGTTGCCAGCAGGTCAAGGGAGGTGATCCTCCCCCTCTACTCAGCCCTGGTGAGGCCCCGTCTGGAGTACTGGGTCCAGTTCTGGGCTCTACTGGAGCAAGTCCAGCGAAGGGCTACAAAGATGATTAGGGGACTGGAACATCTGTCTTATGAGGAAAGGCTGAGAGAGCTGGGCCTGTTTAGCCTGGAGAAGAGAAGGCTGAGAGGAGATCTTATTAATGTGTACAAATATCTTAAGGGAGGGTGTCAAGAGGATGGAGCCAGACTCTTTTCAGTGGTGCCCAGTGACAGGACGCGAGGCAACGGACACAAACTGAAACACAGGAAGTTCCATCTGAATATGAGGAAAAACTTTTTCACTGTGAGGGTGACAGAGCACTGGAACAGGTTGCCCAGAGAGGTTGTGGAGTCTCCATCCTTGGAGATATTCAAAAGCTGTCTGGACAGGGTCCTAGGCAACATGCTCTAGGTGACCCTGCTTGAGCAGGGGGGTTGGACTAGATGATCTCCAGAGGTCCCTTCCAACCTCAACCGTTCTGTGATTCTGTGATTCTGTGAACTGCTGTGTCTGTGCTGCTTTTTAGTCTTCATGGTAGGATGGGTCCTGAAAAGTGTCTCTTCTCAGCCTCTCTCCTACTGTTTTCACAGCAGATATATCAACATTATTTTTCTTCAGGAATTTCTAAAGGATATCTTGCATATATACTTTTTTCTCTGCTCACAACCAGTAACTCAGAGCCTGCAGGACAATGTGAGCATCCCACATATACATTTATTGCACCTATATTTTCAAGGCAGATCCACTTGGGTCCAATGTGGTGGGCCATGGTGAGCAAAATCTGGGCCTTTGTCTGATTTGTATTCATAACATCTCATTTCTGAAGCCACTTATCTGGACAGCCACATATGTAGTTGTAAAAGATATTCATTCTCTTCACTATTTACATTGAATTATACTTGTAAGAACCTTGTGCTGAGATTCCTTTATGCTGGCTACTGCTTAGTTTATAAGGGTTTGTCTACCTATGGAAGGTTATGAACAGAAAGCTTAGTTTTGAATATGTTAAGCATTAACCCAAGACCTTCCTGAGATATTTGGACATTCTTGTGCTTGACCAAAGCCTCCGCATACATTCACTGGTGCCATTCAGAGAGTGTTCGAAAAGCTAACTCAGTCTCAAGTAGGTTCTTGCCAAGTTATTTTCACAACTCTAAAATCCTCTCTCCAACCACGTGCAGTTGACTGTGCCTGCTCCAGGACCTTCCAGCCCCTTGTTTGTGTTCTAGTCTCTTAAACCTTTTTCATTATATTTTGCTCCCAGGTTGTCTTTATTGTAAGATTTTAATTGACCATAGCTACATCTTTTATTCCACTTTTCATCCTTCCTCTAAGTTCATTATATTTCTTTTCTCATTCTTAAATTCCTTTTCTTCTTAATGCTGTCATTTCTCCAAGGAAAGAGCTCTCCAAATAGTAGTATATTTAACTATAGAATATTCAGGTCTACCAGTTCTGCAGGTCTAAAAGCAAAAAGACACGTGAGGTTCTTCATGCATGCAGCATAGAATTGGTCTGAGTATATGCTCAGCCATTTTTTTTTTTCCGGATTTCCAAAGTCAGTAGTTTTGGAAGATCTAAACACATTTTTCATGCGTGAAATGTTTTCTTTAAAAATACATGTAATGTATTTTGCTTACAACAATGTAATGTATCCCTGCAAACTAAAATACGCTTTCAAGGCACACACAAAATAAAAGCAGCTTGGGTAGTGACAGTGCAAGCCTTCTTGTACTACAGCTAATGTTTTAGTGGTTATTCTCAAAGGCCAATTCATCAAGGAAAATTGGAAGGTTGTTTTATCAACTCTCTTTTAAGATTACTCAAGCACTTGGGAAACAATGCCTGCTGTTACTGTGTGTATAATTTTTACTGTTAAAAAATCTCTCCATTTTTGTTACTCTTCCTTTTCGTCTGGTAGATGACACATTGTCATGTTCATATATGCAGAAGCTGAGCTTCTTTTTCAGATTCTTAGACATATGCTTACTATGTTGTTGAAGAACTAAGTAAGAATGGAGTTTAACTTTGTGAGTCTCTGCAGTAGTGTCAACACAGAATTCAGGGCACTGAACTTCTTTGCATGGCTGTGTTCTTTTCCTGCAGAGCTTCATAGAAGAAACCATTCAGTCTGCAAGAAGCTATGAGGATTTTAAAAATTCTCAAAGGAGATAAGCCATATATTTCTCTGCAAGCTTAAAGCTTCCAGAGACTTTGAATGTGCTGAAATCTCAACAACAGAATTAAAAATAAAGAATGTATTGTCTCTATTGACTTCAAGGCACATATGCTCGTTGCAGGAATTAAGTGCCATAGGGTATTACTGGCCTTATCTGTTCTAATTATGACAGTCATAACGATGATGTTTAGGTGCCCAATGTCAGGACACAGCAAGGGCTGGCTGCTCCCTAAGGGCTGGGGAGCTGGGCATGACAATACAGAAAGCAGGGCAGGGGCTTTGCCAGCCAGGGCCCCATCCCACCGTCCTGAAGCAAGGAGAGGAGGGCAAGCCAGGGCTGGCAGCCAGGTTTAACCAAGCGCTCAGATCATCTTATAAGTTTGTGGTGATGAGGCAGGGCCAAGGTCAAGCTGAGACATCAGCCTGTGGGTCAGGATCAGCGGGCACGTGGCTGGGCCATGGTGGGGTTGGAGACTGGCACCACTGCGGCATCGTTGGGCAGGGACTGAGGGCCATGGGCTGGGCTGAAATGGGGGCTTGGGTCTGGGCAGGGCAGGGGGAGGCTAGGGGGTGGGCAGGGACAGTAAAGCATGTAGGTGCGCTCAGGGTCCTGGCACCCAAAACTCACTGAAATCAAATGAGATATAAATATTTTGAATGGGAGTTAGATCTCAGTAGGAGTTAGGCTCCTGTTTACCTTTGGGGAATCTGACCTAAGGCTTGCTCCTGAGTTTCCTCTTAGCTACCGTTGTTTTGGATCCACTAGCCAGGTACTATCCAAGTTAGATGATGATCTGCTTAAAACACCAGCAGCCACCAGAGTTGTTAGTTACACATGTATTTGCTGTAGCTACTGCTGCTGTTGAATCAGTCAAGAAACAAGAGTGATAATAAGGCCAAAAAAAGCCTAATATACACTGCACTGTAAGATCAGAAGCTTTGTAAGTTGTGCATGGATCTGCAGGTTTATAATCTGAGCTGCAAGGAGAGAACTGAAGACCCTCTGAAGTCTATTGTTCATTCCTTTGGAAAATAATGTTTATTTAGGTGCATAGGTCAAGTATATAACTAAAGTCCTTCTTTTTATCAAACCTGGTCTATAAGGTAATTTTTTTTGATGAAGACGTACAGTTTTCTTCCTCACTTGAAATTTCAACTGCTTTTTACATACTGCAGATAAAAGGCAGGGACAGTGTTTCAATTTACATGATGAAGAATTGGTTTCCTGAACATTCTTCCTGCATACAAAAGCCAGGTCTTTAATGTCTCCATAGTCCAAATTTAATTGCATTGAACACACACACACACACACACACACACACACCCCTCCTTTGATGATGTAGTTTGGATAGGTTACATCACATTAGGAGTTAGAGAATGGTTTTATATATAATGTGTATAAGAATTAAATATGCCTCTGAACAATATGAATATCAAGTTAACATTTTTTCCTGAATTTGTATTGTTAGACTTCATATATACTGAAATATTTTAAGGCAAAAATGCATTTTAAATGAGAGATTTCTATTTTTTCCCCGCTTTTGGTGTGAATACTAATGATCTAGTTTCAAAAGGAATAACAGAACTGTGATGGTAATGTCAATTGGACCAGTTTCTAGTAGTCCGTATTTGTTGCCACAGACAATACAGCTTGCTTATAACCATGCTGTTCAGATCCGTTTGTTCCACAGAACTTCGTGTCATTGTATACAGTGAACATACTTTCCCTGTACACTGTTTGCACTTTTTTGCAACCCTGTTTTTAAACACTGAAGAAGTTTTCTTTACACATCCAAAAATTTGCTGTATTTACTTTGAATTTAAGCCAATCAGCATGCATGCTATTAGCTCAAAAGTTTAAACAATCATCAAATACAGCTTCTCCCCTTCTGGTTTGTCTTGATTAAAAATATGCACTGTAAGCAAATTGCCTTCCTTTTGATATTTCGTTCAGTTGGTAACATTATCATCACATAAAGAAAGTCACTGTTTTTATGCCAGAAAAAATAGAGAACATATAAAATGCATTGGATATAGCTTTCTATTGTCAGGGCCAAATTAGGACCTTAGTAGCTGGAGTGCCTTGGAAGCGAAGAAGTGCAGGAGCTTTATCCTATTCATTTACCTCTCACATAAAAGGAACTTAACAAATCATGGAGTTACCTGTCTCTGAGTAGAGATGAACCCCATCAGCCCCTCTATAATGGACATATTGATTGATAACCCCAGCAAAGCTTTGACCTCCTTTTGACTGGCAGGTTTGCCCAGAGCATTTTACTGAACATGCCTATTAAACAGGTACACCAAGACCTGGTGATCAGCATGCTGTCCTCACACTGCGTATGAGGCCATTACACTTGCAAACTCTTACCTCTTCCTCTTTCTGACATGCTTCTGCTGAGGCATGACTGAGAGCCCAGTGCATGCATTTTTACATATTTACCTGCAGCACTTAGGGTGGGACTGTAGTCCTTTGTATGTGTTTTGGAAATTTACTCCAACCTTTAAAATCTTAGATTTCAAGGTTAGTCTTTTTAGCAATTACAGGAAGCACCAGCATGTACTCTTGAAACCTATCTGCTCCAAAGTTAGCTTTAAACTTTCAAAACAAGGTGGCTGTGAAAGTGCAAATAACTATTGAGTAGATGCAGTTACTGTGTACAGGAAGCTAGGATCAAGTTCAAATAAAAATTCTGGGCACCAGTTCTTAGCAACTGATTTTAAAGTAGTTGTAATCTTCAAAGCTATCTATTTATCTCTACAGCAGAGGCCCTGGGTATTATATACCTAATGAGTTAGACCATTTGAGCAACCTTCTTTCAGGTTAAAGAGGTATTTTAACTTTTTCCTTTACCTGATTAACTGTTCAGTCCATTTCTGACAGATGAGACCAGCTATACCAAATTTTAATACTGTGTTTCTTTTAAAAAAATGCATCTCTGTTTATTTCCTTGTGCCTGAGTGGAAGTTTTAAGACTGTATAAGTTCACCAATAGGTTGTATAATATTACTGTTACTGTTTTGGGTTTTTTTTCACATACACACTGTTGTTTGTGGACATAAAGCCCAAATAAATAAGTAAAAGTAGAAATAAAGACACAATCTTGGTCCTGAATAATTTACAGTCAACCTCCTGATCTGATAAAAGGGTCATGTACTTAACTGTATGTGATACATGTGGCTCCATTGATCTCAATGGGAGTATTCACAGGGATTAAGTATGTGTATAAATCTTTGTAAAGTTGGGAGGTAAATTATACTGTTTGTTAGAATTTGCTCTGCCTTAATGAACTGAAGGTTCTTTTTTTATCCAAAACCATATACAGTATTTTAATTATTTACAAGTACCTAAATTTCATTAGAAAATGAACAAACTATAACATGACAGACAGCAATAAGTTGTTGTTTCTAAAACCAGGAAGGTAAGATGAAGAGCAAAGTTTCAAAATTACTTTGATATTCTTAAAGTTTAAATGTACAAAAGCAACATTCTATCAAAAACCCAAACATTCTTATCCAATGTGCACTTAAATAAATGGGAATATTTCAAGTCAGTGTAAACGTTAACTTCATTAAACACTGGAACAAGGTATATAGCCAAATACGCACCAAAAGAGGTTAATTCTGCCATTTACATTTTCGGGACCATATTACTTTGGGCTAAGCTGGGAACCTCTTATTTCTATTGGCAAGAAGTTACCTATGCAAATGTCCGTGAATGAAGGTGTTTGTTGGAGTGAGGCATTAGTTACTCTAAAGATGGCAGAATCAAAGCGTATGAAAATTATCCTAACACACAGCAATGTTAAACTTACATGTCAGAATTGTCTTCAGTGAATTTCAGACCAAACATGTCAGTGTGATCAATAAGACATTCCTGGAATTTTATTAAGTGTGCTTACTTTGCTTTTGGTAATGCAAAGTAGAAATAAGTAATTTCAGAAAATATATTTGAAAGTATCTAATTTAAATGTAAATTCCATGCTTTATTAAATACATACTGTATTTCTTAATCTTAAAAGAGCAAAGGCATTTGGCTCTAGATTTCCTCAAATACTATTGGCATTCTTGGAATGAAAAGTCTAGCCTCCTTAGTTGTCCATTTTGTTAATATTTTAAATATATTTTCATTGTAAATCCAGCACCGAGGACAGTGACTTAAACTGTATATTCTTTTAATTAGAAATACATATCCATACTGCAATAAAAACACAATTTAGAATAAATAGAACAATATTAACAAAGTATGAATGAATACTAATCACACTGTAACTGGGAAGGAATCACTCGTCTACAGCTAAGACTAAACTGAAGAGAATTGAAATGAAAGCAGGGTCCTAATTGATAGTGGAAGAATGCCTGTTTCTATGGAGCAGATAGGAAAACTAATTGTAGTTCATTAAGTTGCAGTCTGCTGTGGAAAGGCAAAATTTTGAAGCTCTGTTCTATGGAGCCTGTGTGCGGGAATGCACTTCTGGTCAGTCTGAGCAGTTACAAAGTACATAGTATCTGCCGGGCCCCGGAGCATCATGTGGCATACCTGTAACACCACCAGCCCCTATTTGGTCAAAAGTTTTCCCCTCTGTGCCATGCGATCTCCTGTCAAGTAGCTTGTCTACCTGTGGGCGGCACGTGGTGATGAATTTGTCTCGGTAACAACAGTAGCAAAGGTTATTTCACAAAGCTTTCTTCGGAATCAGTTAATGTGAATTATAATTCACAGTGTGATGTATCTTTGGGGTACCAGTGTGACATTGTCCCAGTGTTAAGTGGTGTCAGATCTCACAGACCTTGAAGCTCAGCTTCCCAGCAGAGAAGAAACCTTTGCTGCACGTTCTAGGTGTAACAAGGATATTTTATTTATACAGTTTGTGAACAAATAATCAAAATACATACACATATGACCACTTCCTCCGGAAATCTCACACCAGTACCAATCAAGACCCCAGTACAAATCTGCTACAATGTATTCAATACAATCACCTCTAATTAACCTGTTTTTCCATGCACGAACTATAAACTCGGATGACTATATAACAGCCTTGCCTGGTGACACCTACCGTGACACCGCAGCTGGGTGGTCTAGACTTCGAAGCTTTGTTGGGATGACTTTTTTTTTTTACATGCCATAGCTACCTAACAAAATCTCCTTGAAAATGCAGTTGATAAAAGTATTTCACTGGCTAAACTGGAGTATTTTATGTCCACAAAGCGATCCGTGTGCTGGTAAGTGTGCGGATGCGTACGTGGAGGGGTCTGGCAACGCCGCTGCTCTGGCAAGGCTTTCAAGCTTAGACAAGTCTTTAAATGTAAGCAACTTCATAGCAGCCAAGTGTTTTCCGCTCATTCAAAATCCTGGAAACACGACGTAGCTGCGGAACTGGGACAGCAAACTGCGATACTGCAGTTAGCCGGCGCCGCGGCTGAAGGGGCTCCCGAGCGGGGATTCAAAGGCCGGGGCTGGGCCCAGCTGCCTCCAGTGCCGGGAAAACCGGCGTCCCGCCCCGCGGCTAAACGCAGCTCTCGCCTGACTCCGCAGCCTTTGCTGCTCGACAGGAGGCGGCAGCCGGCGGATCCGGCGGGCGCGGCGGCGCTGCCCCGACGCTCCCCGCGCAGTGCTGAGCGCGGGCACCTGCGACTCTTCTTGGGTTGCGCGAGAGGAGCCCGCAAGGCAGCGGAGCGGGCGCCTCCCAGCCCCCGGTCCCGGCTGGAAGCGCGGCGGGGCGCGGGGGAGGCTGCGCGGAGGTGCCCCCGCCCCCTTCCCTCCGGCGGGCCCTGCCGCGGGGCGGAACGCGCGCGCCGGGCCGCGGGGCGCGGGGGAAGGCTGCGCGGAGGCACCGGCCGCCGGCTGGCGAGGAGGGGGGGGAGGGGGGCGCGGCGCCATGGCCGTCGACATCACGCTGCTGTTCAAAGCCAGCGTGAAGACGGTGAAGACCCGCAACAAGGCGCTGGGGGTGGCGGCCGGCGACAGCGCCAGGGATGAGCTGCTCAAGCGCGGCGCCGCCCGCGCCAAGAGCGACTTCTCCAGCCGGGCCCGAGAGGTGGTGAGTGCGGCGGCGGCGGCGGCGCCCTGTGCCTCCCTCCCCCGGGGGGCCCAGGCGTCCGGGGGGGGGGCGGGGGGCAGCGGCGGCCCCGGGGGCCGGGGGGGTGGGGAGTCGCCCCGCCCCCCCCGCGGGCCGGGGCTGGGGGGGCTCGGGGGGGCCCCGCCGGCGGCCTGCGAGGGCGGCCGGGCCCGGGGGCTGCTCCGGGGGCGCCGCCGGCGCGTACGTTCAGCCGGCAGGTGCCCGGGCCGGCGGCCGCGGGAGGCCGCTCCCGTGCTCGGTGCGCGCTCATGTATGTGCGGTCTGCAGGTTTTCTTCCTGTTGCACAGTATGGCTGTGCAGGGCCATTTCTCTATACGCTGTGCGCGAAAAGCTTCTCAGAACACTTCAAGAGTTGGAAAGCCAAGCGCTGAGGAGTTAAGGAGTTCCAGAGCTAAAGCTGACCGGGAATGATAATATCCTTAATCCACAGTAGTGCTGTAAATTTGTTGCAGATTATTTTCTTCTATACTGAGTAAACGGTAGGGGAGAAGTTTGACATCGCAGCAGGGTTTGAATAATGCACCTTTATTAAGGCTCTGGACCATTCTTTGAAAAACTAACAGGCTGCTCAGTGCGCTGCCTGAGGAGAGTCTTACAGAAAATAACATATGATGGTGTCAAAAGCACAGCATGATGCACATGCAAGTTCAGGACTACACCAGCACTATGCAGGTAATCTTGTTTCTGACACTTTCTGAGTTCTGAATAGTTTAGTTTTCAAGGACAGAAATTAGTGTTAAATTTCGGTCTTAATCGTACTTTTCCAATTTCAGAAAAAAGTACTTAAACTAATATGTTTTATAACACTTAACATTTCATTTTAAGTAGTTTGGTGATTGCTTTGAGGCTTAAGCAAGGGTGTCAAATTGGTTATATGTTAAATGAACACATAATTATTAATCCCCTATTAAAAGTTGATTCAAGTAGCTTGCTTAGTATTGATTGTGAATTCTGTGATAAGGATCTATCTACAGGGATAAGACCAGTCCATAAAACTACATTCAAGATTTTTGAACGTGAGATTTACTTTTTTTTTTTCTTCTTCTTCTTCTTCTGGCATCTGCTGATTTTTAGCTAAAGGTGTTCCAAATTCTGCAGCCTTAGAGTGAACAGACTCCTTCAGTCTTGCACTAGAACAGGGCAACCTTTCTAATTTTTTAACACAATTTGTGTGCGTGTGTGAATTCCTAGAATTTTAAAAAAGGATTGAAATTCTATCACATGGTATCGTATTGGCATTTATCTGCATCATCAACACGGTTGCAACTTTTAAATCTACTATTCAGAACTCCAGCACTGGGGCTAATACTGGGAGCGGGTTGTTATCCTGTAAGGGTTTAGCACTGAATGGTGTCCAGATACTTTGCCAAAGTGTTTCACAGTTATTTGCTGAGGCAGAGGAAGTGAGAAACTTGAGATTTTTAGGTTCCATTCTAGATACTCTTACAGCCACGAACTTCTATTCATTTCCTCCAAAGCTTTAACTTTCTGCCCCATTGCCTCCAGTGCTGTCTGTGGCTGCACTTTGGTTCCTCATTCTCAGTTCCATTAGCTTCAGCCCATCTCTGTATTTCTAGGTTTCTGATCACAGAAGTAGTCTGTATTCGAAATAAATTATAGCCTCAGACTGAACCCACGCCCACTTCTTCTTCCTCACTCCTACTCTTTTCTCTGTCTTCCTTTCCTACCACCAATGCTCCCTTGACCTTGCTGCCTCCCAGTTTTGGTTGTCTTTCTCAAGTTCTGTTCCGCCGCAGGCCTAGCCTCACCTTCATCCTCTCCTCATTGCCCAGCCATAGTCCTGTGCTGTGATGATGTGCTGTATGTGTATGCTTTTCCTCCTACCTTATTCCTTCTTTTCCCCCTACTTACGTCTATTATTACCTGTTGGTCCCAGTCTTCTCTTATCTAAGCTCCTCATCCTTTCCTAGTTTCTGAGGAGCACTGCCCAGGCAATAGAAAGGACAAAGATGTGGCTAAAATTAATTACAGCAACTTGTTAGGGTGAAGTAAACAGTTAATGCCACAGTGGATAAGTTGAACCCTCTTTTTGAGGGGAAGAGGAGAATGGGTTTAACTCATGGTACGCGCATAAACAGTGACATGGAGAAAAAGACAAGGCTAAAAGTCTTGCTGAGCACGTTTGAACATGATTTTTATTAACACACTGATGAGCAAGTAGGAGTGAGTGAAATAGACTGGGCCTGGTCTATCTCTGCTCCTGTAGTTCAGCTGTATTTGTGATGGTGGAGCCATCTCTGCCAGACCAGAGAAGGATTTGTAACAGTTTTTTAGGCCTTCTCTAAGGTCTGATTCTAATGGGGAAACAAACCATATAAACTACAGTTAAAGGATTTGTAGTTAAATTAATGACAATTTTGTTTGCTTTCTGCAGCAAAATACAGTTTAACTTGATTATGTATGTGTGAAAGCCTCTTTCAAATACTTTGTTATAGCCTTGCTGTTAAACATTTAGCTGCTTCTGCCAAGACTAAAGCAATTTAACTTGCAAGTGTAATCTTTGATATGCACATTAATTCTTTAATATGTTTCTATTTTTAAAAGCACCAAAAAATCGAACGAATCCTTCTCTGCCTACATACAGTTACTTTTTTTTTTTTTAATCTGAAGAACATATCAAACTGTTATTTTAACTAAAGATGATGGTCAGAATCCAGAATCCAGAGTAACAAGAGAGATTCTGAATAATTTATACATGGTCAGAACTTTTATTATGCCATATTTGGTTGAGTAATAGTTGAAGATCTCCATTTGACACTCAAGTATGGAAATGTTGAAATATTTATGCAAGGTCTATGCACAGACATACTCTTTTTATGTTTTATTCTGGGTAGAGTTTTGCATAGCTGTTAGCAGAGAGACCTGTGCTTGCTCTGCTTATGCTGCAAGCTGCAAGCACACCAGCCGGCTCTGGTCCAAATGGACACAGCGTAGCTAAGGTGGCACGGCTCGCAGAGTGCACAGCCCTGCTGAAAGCAGCCACCCGGCTAGAAGATCAGGGTTTTTCAGTTAGCCCATTCCCTGAAGGTTTTGTGTCTCATTATTAATATACTTGAGCACCTGTCAGAAGTGATGTAACCATCTCTGGCATATATAGCAGATTTTCTTTCTCCTTGTTTTCCCCCAAAGAGTGTGGGTTTTGGTAGGACCTGAGGATTGGGGGAATGTTTACTTTGCTTTCTGGTGGTTTTTTTTCTTCATAGGCTCAGGTTCTAATTGGTGTTTAAAAAGGCATATTGAAGCAGAAGCCAGCAAAGTTGTAACAGTTTCTTATTTTCTGTGGAATTTTGTTTCTCAGTTTTGCATCTTGCTTAAGATGACTCTGTGTTTACCATAAAGACAGAAGCCCACTGGGTAAAGTTTCACTGCACCTGGGAAATACAGTTAACGTCCTGTTTTATGTTGTCAGGCTTAAAGTGTGTGTACACACACACACACACACACACACACACACACACACACGAATTGAGGTAGGCATGAAGAATGTGGAACATAAGAGCTTTGACTTGAATCAGTGTTGTGTAGAAAACCTGTGTACAGCTGGGGAGGCTGTACATCTTACATGCTTTTGGTATTCTGTGTTACTCACAGAAATACTTCGATATTCTGAACTAGTTTGTGGTTTGAAAAGCTTGATGTTTTTTTGCTCAGATATACTGCCTTGCTGCAGTCTGTGGGGGTATTAACAAAAGTTTATATGTTTGAGACCATCTTGGCATCACAAGGATGTTACGAAGTTATCTAGAGACAGTGTAAAATGTTAGTTGCAGAGGCTGCTATTAAGCTATGACAAAACTGACCAGTTTGCATATGGTGCTCTTCTAAATCAAAAAAGACTGTGCTATGGCCACCAACTTTCAAAGGATTTTTCTTTGCCCCCAGCATTAACCCATCACTGTTTTTTCATCCATCAACTGTATCCATCAAGCATTGGGCTGTCTAGTGTGTAATGAAAGATGAATAAAGCTGTACGTGTGAGGTATCTTTTTTGGCATCTCTCCTATTCGCCGTTTAGATACTGACTAGGACCATGGTAACAATTGGCTGCTGTGGGATTCCCTGCAAGAAAGCTATGATAAATGTGATGGACTTTCCAATATTTGTAATTTGTAGAAGACTCTTAGAATTTATTATGTATGTATTAGTACTTTTTGGTTAACTAACACAAAAGCAGCAGATGTCCTTTTGTCACCAGACTTCTACTGTGGCACAGTTATTTAAAATGTATTATGTGAGGACACTAAAGTTTGTTTCTCATCACACTTTTACATGGTTACCTGGTATGGTATCAGATTTGAGATAAAACTGAGTTTTTTGCTAAGTGATTGAAGAGCTGTAAGGATTAGAGCAAAAGTACTTAAAATGATTGGGCTTGAATTAAGTGTTCAGTAACAAATACAGGCAGTTCAGATGGAACATAGGCCTACTTTACATGACACTTGTTTACTGCTTTACCATAGTCTTAAACCTGCTGTTTTGGGTGTTTTAAAAGATTGTCAGTTTTGGAAATGTTTGGGACTTGAAATTGTGTCATAGGACACAATCTTAGGAAAACATATTATTTAAGCCTTTCCTGTTGCTTTTTATGGCAAGTATGAGCTGTTAGGAAGATCATCTGTCAAATATGCTTCTTTGAAAATATCGAAAGAATGATAACATTTAATAGTTCTTAATTTAACACGGCTGACCTCTATGTGTTACAGAAATGGAGTAAGGGCTAATACAGCCTATTAACATAAATAAAGACAAATTAATGGTCAAACAGAATTTCATGATAGGCTTGTTTACAACTATGAATGAAGCTTTTTGTTTGGCTAGGGAGATTAAGCAAGTACTTCTTGCTGAAGGTTTTATGAAAAGCTTAAAAAAATGATGTGCTAGAGCATAAATTCTTCAAAAGTAATACCAGACATATCTGAAAATATATCCATGAGAATGGAAAATTTGAAAGGTTAAATGTTTCTGGGCCTTTAAATGCAAAATTTCAGAATGATCAAATATGTATGTTTGAAGCTGTTGAACACATAAGGATGCCAGATTCATAAGGCTACAACATCTGCTATTCATATAACTTCTGTGTATGGATTCTATAGGATGATTAACTGATTAAAAAAAAAAAATTGGTACGATAGGCCAATATTCACATCAAGAATATGTTTGGCTGCTCTGTACAAATATTTAATGAGGAGGGAAAAAACCCACATAGGGCTTGCCTCCTAGTTCTTGTGAAAGCTGCAGCAAATGACATTGAATATGAATTTTGAACAAAGATTTTAATTACAAGGCCACCTGACTTTCATAGTATATTGCTGTGGCTACAAATAGTTTGCGATTGTCCTGTTGTAGTGGTGGCTTTTTTTTAACTTGCATTGAGTAAAACAGCCTTTTTATGTATGTCTACAGAAGTCCAGCTGGTGTCTCATTGTTTGAATTCAGCCCAAAGGATAATTCAAAATAGCATTGCTATTAGAAGCCTTTCTATTAGAAGAGAGAGAGCACTGAGTTTGGTCTCTGGTTGCAAACATGTATGTTTTGCAGTCTGGTATTTACAGTATCGTTGTTGGAGGAGGAGGTAGGTCTGATGTCCTGTATATGGTATTTGCAGTGGCTAAGTATTTACCACTGTCACTGCATTAATACAGCCTAGAAAACTATGGGGAATCCCCAAACTAGTAACTGATCCCCCAAACTGATAATATTGGACCACCTTGAATAGCATGTCATGATTATTGACATAGCACGATGAAAAGTGAATGGCTTTAAACATATGTTCTTTCTGATCCCTTTCGGACTATCTTGAATTATTTGAAGAGAAACCAAGAACAAAAAATTTAGACACAGTAATTATGTAATGTACTTGGTTAGAATATATAATCAGCATCCAGTGCAAGGCACAAATAGAAAAACACAAGTCTGCGCTTTCACTGAAAAATTTCTAGAGGTTTACCAATCAAAAGTTTGGAAAACATTAGCTAATTAGAGCTAAATTTCAAACAAAGAATTCCTCATGCTTAATACCATTTTAGTATCATAAGAAAGAAGAGTTGGCTTGCAAATTGGGAAGTCCAGAGGCTCTTCCACTGCCTAACTTTGGGGATATAGTAGCTTCAATGGTAAGCAGGTAGCTTCGATGTTCCGCCTCAGCTACCCAGTCTGTTGATGCAGATAATAACACCATCCGTTTCATATCGCAGGGTCATGGTGAGGGGTAGTTAGTGCTTGGATACTGTTCTAATAGTAAAAGGTATATGAAAATACTTATGCTAAGTATTAAACATTTTATTGGAATATGAAATTAATTATTACACCGTCTGTTCTGAGTCAGTTTCAGGTTGGTGGTTGCAGAATATATCAAATTACATCTAAGTTTTTTAAAAGGCCAAGAAATATCTGAAATACTAAAAACAGAGGAGGAAAAACTGGTGTCAGCTAGCCTGAAACAGCAAATAACACAGATAAATGTTTGTAGTCAACCCCAGCTACATCAATATTTAATTTCAATTTACGTTTGAGAAGGAGATTGCCAAGTGAAACTCAGAACTATTATGTTCTCTTGCCAGGGGAATCAAAATTTCAGTATTAGTTGCCTGCATGTAATTGCTCAGAATTTTTTGATTATGTAGGCATGTTTAATAACACATCAGTATTTATCAGAAAACACTATCAACTTCCACTTAACTTCTGCAGTGTTTTTTTCAGTTGGAAGTGTCAGTTAAAAATCAAAATGTTATTAAAGTGAGCTGGTTATAGGATGGGACATGTATTTGCCAGATCTAGACTAGATCTGAATGGGGTCCAGTCCTGAAAACTTCCATTTCTGAAAGTAATAACTTTAAAGTACATGGCAAAACACAGCCTGTAAGTCAAAGACTGTATGTTCATGCAGTGCATTACTTCTGTTGTGATTGAATGGATGATACTAACCAGTGCTATGAGGGAAATGACCAAAAATGCTTAAAAAGGTGTGCTTTAATTTTTTTTTAATATTTTTTGGTACTCAAGCAGATTAAATAATTCTAAACTGATTTACTAATGTTAGTTTATATGGTATTTTTGACTCTAATGATTACATAAGAATAACTCCCATAAGACATATAGTGCTCTTGGTATAGCCAATCATAGTCTTTATTAGAAATTAATGACTATGCCAAATTTTGGACAGCCAGTGATTTTTCAGTTCACTTCTTAACTTTTAATGAGAGGTAAGTTCTAATACACTTGGGCCATAGCTGAGATCATTAGACCTAATTCTGATTTCCCCCCTCATACAATTATGAACAGTCACTTTTTTCTCCAAGTTCACTGATGGTGCTGCCTTTTGTACTTCATACAAAAGCACACACACGTTTCCTCCCCCATTTTGTGAGTAGGGTGTGTTATTCTGAATTGTATTTTTTTTCAAATGGGTAGATATGGTGTAGTGTTTTCTAATATTTCAGATTTATCTCTCTCCCCTTGCAAATCGTGGTTAATGTTAGTTTTGTGTTATGAACATCTATTGTTTTTTACCTCTCATTTCCTTCATTCTTCTTAGAGAAGAAATTTAGCTGGAGATATGGAAGGCAAATAAGTTGATAATTTTAATTAGGAGAGGAGAAACATAAAAGACAGAGTAAGGAAATCGCAGAGGTTTTTTTGTTGTTGTTGTTGGGTTTTTTTTTTGTTGTTTTTTTACAGTTTTTGGAGAGGAATGGAAAGCTGACCTTGTTTAATGCTATGGGATTAAATATCAAGTCACTAATGTTCCCCATGTGATGCTTCTGTTTTTAGCAAAACTGACATCAGTAACAGCGGTGAGGATATAGGCTGGCCTTGGAGAAGGAGTAATGAACCCACCAAAGTTCTGGGAACTTCTGAAATGTCTGTACAAATTCAGCTCTCCCCCCCACCCCCCACCCTGGTTGTTTGTTTTAAGTAAATTCTTAACTCCATGGGAATTATTTTCAGAATACAGATTGAACGACGGGATTGAAAGCTAGCTTGGGAGACAGTTTTCCTTAGTTGCGCATTATTTTTGTTATTTTGACTGGCTGGAACTCATGCAGTGCTGAGGAGTCCAAAAGTATTCTGAGGCTGCGGTTTGTATTTGGAGGCAAGAGCTCTTCTGCCTTCGTCCTCCCTCACCCCCTCGCGGGGCCTGGGTGGCTGAGGCAGTTCTTTCCTGACATGCAGTTGCTGGAGGAACTGTTACTACTTGGAGCTGGTATAAACTCTTTCCAGCCTGTAGTTGTCTGTTGACGCCTCCTGTGAGCTGCTGATTTCACATCTTGTTGCAAGTAAGGATAAGCTTAATAGAAGTTTGTAGTGCATATGGAAGTAGAAGAAATCTGAAGTTTGTCATATGTGGCCTCCTTCTTTTCTCAAACATCGGTTCCACTTGCATGGCATCTGAAGAAGGAAAAGGAGAGTTAGGGGCAGGGTGGCAGGTTCTTGGGGATCTGAAAGGCTGAAACGATACAGAAGAATGATGACAAAGACAACAGAAAGTGAGCAGGCTGAGTGTGAAGAAAATAAAATAGGTTGAGAAAGAAACAATTTAACACATGAGGATAGAAATATGGATGTAAAAAGAAGAGTGGGGAAAAAAAAGGAAAAAATGTAGAGGATGATGGAATACATCTAAAATAGGATAGAAAGCAGGAAGGGAAATGGAAGAAGAGCAAGAATGAAACTTATTACTCTTAGGTTAGTGAATTTAATTGATGCAGTTATGCTTTTTACTGCTTCCCTGATTTCTTTAGCAAAGTTTGTAGAACAAAAAGAGCTTGTTATTTTGAGATAAACGAATATTGCTGGAAGTCTTGGGCTCTTTATTTACAGAATCACAGAATGGTTGAGGTTGGAAGGGACCTCTGGAGATCATCTAGTCCAACCCCCCTGCTCAAGCAGGGTCACCTAGAGCACGTTGCACAGGATTGCGTCCAGGCGTGTTCTGAATATCTCCAGAGAAGGAGACTCCACAACCTCTCTGGGCAACCTGTTCCAGTGCTCTGTC
Source organism: Apteryx mantelli (assembly GCF_036417845.1). Classification (NCBI taxonomy): domain Eukaryota; kingdom Metazoa; phylum Chordata; class Aves; order Apterygiformes; family Apterygidae; genus Apteryx; species Apteryx mantelli. The sequence goes on along the minus strand of NC_089982.1, from coordinate 73,088,036 downwards.
ACCCTCACAGTGAAAAAATATTTCCTCATGTTCAGATGGAAGTGTCTGTGTTTCAGTTTGTGCCCATTGCCTCGTGTCCTGTTGCTCTGCACCACTGAAAAGAGTCTGGTCCCATCCTCTCGACACCCTCCCTTCAGATACTTGTACACATTGATAAGATCTCCTCTCAGCCTTCTCTTCTCCAAGCTAAACAGGCCCAGCTCGCTCAGTCTTTCCTCATAAGAGAGATGCTCCAGTCCCCTAATCATCTTTGTAGCCCTTCGCTGCACTCGCTCCAGTAGTGCCACATCCCTCTTGTACTGGGGAGCCCAGAACTGGACGCAGTACTCCAGATGTGGCCTCAGCAGGGCTGAGTAGAGGGGGAGAATCACCTCCCTCGACCTGCTGGCAACACTCTTCCTGATGCACCCCAGGAGACCATTGGCCTTCTTGGCCACAAGGGCACATTGCTGCCTCATGCTTAACTTGGTGTCCACCAGCACTCCCAGGTCCTTCTTGGCAGAGCTGCTTTCCAGCAGGTCAACCCCCAACCTGTAGTCAACCCCCAACCTTTATGTACTTTTTTAACTATGATCTCATTTTTGGGACAGAAGTAAATTTAAATTTAAGCAGACCCAAAAGAATATCAGTGTGGTTCCTTAGAGAAGTAACTGTTGGGATTTATTTTTCCATATACTAGCAAGGAGGACAAAACTAAGGAAACTAAGGCGCATTTCCCTGAAAGCTAGTAATTTTAAGATTCTCATTCCCCTCCTCCTTCTCTTCTTTTAAATGGGACAAATTTGGTGGATAGTAGCACACAGAAGAACTTACTGTGACTTTTCCTAACGTACTGCAGTTGTCATTTTCTGTGTGCATAGTGTATCCTGCTTGTTACGTTAAGTAGAGGGGAATGTTCTTTTTATTTAGGATGTTTGAAGAATACTAATTCTGTTCGTATCTGCCAAATCCAGACTTGGACTAGAGTTTTCCCCCCTATGACAGTTAGCTAACAATTTCTGAGCCATCACAGAGGTTAACTTTTTTTGAACTCTGTGATGCATTAAAATATTAACAAAACGGGGAGATACTGTAATTTAGGATACTAGCTATGGTTATACTTTTGTCATCAGCAGAAAAGATGTTTAAGCCCTCTTAATCTCGGGTGTTTCAAAGCTTAAACAGTTTGAGACTGCACACACAAATTGGTAACAAGTCGTTGCTTTCAACGAGTAGTACTGAGGCTGTTGTCTTTTTGGTGCTGGTCTGGACTGGTTTCAGTCATCCTGATCAGTTACTGCTGTAATGCTGAGCTGCTTCCTAGTGATTTTTGATAATGAGTGGATTAATGTTTTAGGTGCTTTGCCATAGATGAAAGGATATAAATTTTCAATAAAAGGTCAGGTAATTGTATGCTCTGCCTTGGAAACTTCAGACCATTATGCTTGAAAATATTCTTCAGGCTGGAGAGTATTAAAGCCTGGAATGATAGCTTCAGCAGTTAAAGCAATTAAAGGGTGAAAATTGGGGATAGGAATTGTTGGCAACAATTTTGGGAAAATGTTCTTTAATGTCTAAAATATTACAGTTTAATATAATTGCATAGAATTTTAAATTGTGGATACTTTATTGAAAACGTAGGTTTCCCGGCTTCAGGGTGGTGTGGCAAAGCCTTTTGTCTGCCAGCAATGACACTTTATGGCTGTCAGATGCCAACTTTGAGGTATTTCTGTTGTCCCCTCTTGTCCTTTCATTCTGACTCAGCCTCCTTCCCCTTGACAGAGGGCAGTGAGAGCAATACAGAAATATGGACATACTGAAGCTGCTCAGATTTAAACCTGCTCCATTTTCACAGATAGTCTTGTACTTTTTTTTTTTTTAACAGATACAGTTAAATCTAATTCATCTTCCTTCCCATCTTCCCTTTCCCATTATTAATAGATTGCCTGCTTGACACTTTCTACCAGGTATTTCCTTTTTTGGTTGACTTTTAAACTGTTTTGGATGTGGTCATAATCTTACTGGTTCTCCATTGACTTTCATTTCTGTAGTACAGAAGGCAACTGACTGAGCCGGCCCACTTTGCTGGGCTGCATGCCACAGAACCGGGTTTCCAGGGAAGGTTGGTAGTGGTTTTGTGTGGAAATCCAGAAAGTCTAAGGCTATGTTGGTCTCCGATTGAAAATAAGAGAAGGGGTGTTGTTTTGCGACTTGCTAAAAATGAAATTCTAATGTGATTATTAGAATTCTAATATAGAGTAGTATTCTAATTAGAATTTGAATATGGTCATTTAATTTTTTTTATGGAGAAGTCTTTGAAAAATTTTAAGTCCTCAGATATTTAGTACAGGAGAGATTGAATGATATCTTACTTTAGAAAATCAGAAATAATCTAATGCTTGACTTCTTGGGATTTCTGTGCATGTAACGGAGGGGCTTAGAACAGAGAGGCCGGTTTGTGCGGCAGAGCACCAAGCGTGCTGTGGGGCGCCCGCAAATCTGGCTTCCCGGCAGCACGTGCCAGGCAGCCGCGAGGCGCTGGGAGTCCTCGGACAGCCTCGGAGGAGCAGAGGGCTGACTAAAGGAATGGGAAGACACGGGAGTTTGTCAGCAACTTGGTAAAATCAAGGTGTTCTACAGAACATTTGTGTTTTGGTTGGGAAAAACATACTTTTTGAAATAATCCTGAGTAGTTCTAGTAGTATTGTATCATCTGCTGGTTTCAGTTTGACACATGTAAAATACGGACATAACTGCATCATGGATTTTGTATTTCTCTTGCATATTTTCAGGTGGTGAGGGTGGTCTTACAAAGTAGAAACAATTTTGAATTTCCAGGCTTTTTGATATTTCTCTTCTTTAAGGAAATTCAAACTTTCTTTTCAAATGTCATTTTTTTCCCCCTACCTTAACTCCCATTTACTTTTTTTTTTTTTTTTTTTTTCTCTCCTTCCCTTTACACTTGCTCTTTCCTGAAGAAGAAACAAAACAGTGTGAGCTGCAGAGGAATATACTGCTGAGCCTTATGACACTTTATGTATAACATAAGGGATGTTATACATTATATCTGTCTTTTACATAACTAATTCACTTACATTAAAAGTAAACCATAATAGCAAACTGACATGTGAAAGACAAACATGTAATGGTGATGAAAACCATTTAATGATTAGTGGGGAAACAAATATTTATTGAAAATAAAAACCATGTCTAAAGGCTCTAATGCTGACTTTTGGAAACATTACCATGTTGTGGTATTTGCAGTGCCGTATGTCCTGTACAGTAGATATTATTTAAAATTGCTTGGGAACTGGAGCTTGCGATTGTGAGCTTGGAATGTCCTGCAGATAATTAAGTTGTGGTCAGCCTTTAAAAAAGTAAAAAGTTCTCGAACTATGATTTTATAAACATGCTACAATAACATTTCTTTATATTTAACAGTTTCTTATAGAAAGTTGATACTCTCACAAGGCATTGATTAAAGGTAAAACATCAAGAAAGAAAAAATATTAAATTAAAACTTCACTTAAGATGTTGTGACAGTTGGCTTGTAATATTAAACAGATGTGCGTGTTCTTGGGATAGTCTTCTTTTAGAACTTAGCTGTATACCCGTTTTCAAATAACAGCTACAAATTTTTGATTAATTTAAAACTTTCCTTTCTTCAGTTGTCTTTGTTATGTATTTTTTTCTTTGGGTTGATTAAGCTGGATAGTGTGATAGATACTGTATTTTCTGTTGTGTTGTTGAAGGGAAAGCATTTCTCTATGTAGACTTAAACTGAAGCACAGCTAATTCAACTATATAAAAGATTTATTATGTGTATGTGAAGATTCTTGGGCCTGATATTACTTTTGCATGTATGAGAAGGGAATTTATTGGTTCTTGTCATGGGTATGATAGAGTATAATTTGGCCTCCTTGGCTTATAGTAAATATTGCACATAGGAGTCAATATCAAAATAGTGAAGCTTATACTTTTAAAACATGTAAGTTTAACGTAATGTGGAGGGGATTATCAAGTAAAGGAAAAGAGTATAGCACTATCAAAATGACAGAATATTGCGTTTAATTCTGATGCTAACCTTTTTCAAAACTATAATAATTTTTTTCAGGGGAGAGCTACAAAAATGATCTGAAGTCTGGAAAATCTTCTTTGTGGTGAGAAGTATAAGCTCATCCTATTTAGCTAGGGGGTATGGTCACAAGAGGAAATCTCTGATTGTCCATGGATTTTTATAGAAAAGCAAAAACAAGACACAGTGCTGAAAAAAGTATGAATTTGTTGTGGTATGATTTAATTGACCCTTGATTTGGTAGATTCTCCATCACTTGAAATCTCTAAGTCACGTGCAAATATTCTAAAAGTATTCAATTCAACAAGTAATGCAGGAGTTAATGCGCAGGGATGGCTGAGGAATTCCTTTTTACATGTGGGACACAGCTCCAGAGCAAAGCAAAGAATTGGATACTGGTTTCCCAAATCCCTGACTACTGCTCTGGTGACCTGTGACTCTGATCAGTCTGACCTTAGACTTTGTGAATGTATGAATATTCTGCCTTTGTTTTTAATAATAAATGAACTTAGGGGAAACAATGTGTTGAAGTATTGCTAAAACAAAATAGCCATATTAAATTTAATAGGGCATTTAATCTAGTTATCTACTACTGAAGTTACTGCAAAGTAAGCAACCTCTTTTTTATATAATTTTTTCTTCTGATTTATTCTTCACAAATTTCAGAGGATGTATGGATGTGTAAAGATGGTTAAAGGAATTCATTTTTAAAAGAACGAAGGAAGCATTAACCTATGTGAGGTGTTAAGTGATTAAATAGTACCCCTTCATTGCCCTAGTTTGCATACCAACTGAGTTTCATCATATGTATTGGATAGCTACTTTTGTTGTTGTATGTTTTTTGATTTGCGTAAAGACACCATGATATGCCGTAAAGTAAGTGAGACCGGCTTATTGTAAAAATACACTTTATTTCTCTTAATGAAATTGTTTCCACTTCCTAAGATTTTTAGCTCACTCTGAAATCCATTGGAGTATAGATGGGAAATGCTTAGAACTCAGATGCTGTATTCTGTGTTGCGCATATAGCCATCATATGTAAAGGAACATAAAGAAAATACAGGAAAGTGCATCTAAGAGATAATATGTAAAGGGAAGGAAAAAAGCAAAAAGTTTTGAAGAATTAGTCAGTTTGACTAAAATGTGGCCTAGCATAAATATCATACATGTTTCTGTGTTATGGCATACAGAACACATGGAGCTGTGGTCTGACTGTGACTTTAGCATCATTTGGCAATTTATTGTCCCTGTCCTGGAAAATTACAGTAGTTTTAGGAGTGGTTTGTGGGTTCACACAATACACTTGAAGTACTTAGTATAATTTTCTTTAGTAGGGAAAATAAAACAAGTAATTTTTTAAAGGAAATTTTTTACTTACAATGAATGAATGAAACGTGGCCTTTTTTATATAGCTCTTAAAATAAGAAACTATCCTTATATGTTAAGTATATGCAATATATGTAAATTGTAATCCAGAATATTTTCCCCATTATAAAGAAGTACATGTAAAAGCATCCATTAAAGATATAGGAAGGAATATAATACAAATATTACATGGAATTTAACTTTTGAGTAAATTTGCCTGCTTGTTTTCGGTGCTAACAAGAGTCACTAGTTTACTTCAAGGACCAACTTTTGATTTGGCTATGAGTGGTTGTTATTGATCTAAGAGCAATTATTACAAAAAATCATTATCATTCTTTTGCAGGCATTTTATGGATTGAATTATTTTGAACAAGTTGATTTGTATCAATTAGTTCTTAAAATATAGAGATAAGTTTTCTTTATTCGATGAGGCTTGTAAGTTGTAGTGAGAATTCCATACAGTTTTCTGGTGATAGGCAAAATCTTCTGTCAGTGCAGATATATGAATAACTCTGTTTTTACTTTATGAAGCATCTTGCTGCTAGAGCTTTTGTGGTAATTGGCCCTGACTTCAGGACTTGGCCCTTACTGGGAAGACTTTGAAATATGACAAACAAAATGCTAATCATGTGAAATTATATGAGATGAATGGCCACGCTCTTAAGTCTCTTTCATTAGCAAACTTGGAGACGGAGGGGGATTACATTAACATATTTGTTATGATCCTCGTTACCAGTGCTTAAATGCTAAATCTCTCATGGTACAACTCTATAGGTGTCTGATCCTACAAAGACGGCAGTTTGACTGAGGATATTCCCAGTGAGGTATTGTCATTGCTGAAACACAGATTTATCTTTTCACAAAGATACTCTTATTTGAATTCAGCCTTCTGCATAGCAAGTTGTTTGGAAGTAAAAAAAAGTTTCCTGCATCTTTTGAGGCTATGAGCTGAACTGTTATAGAGCCTTCTGACTGAATGGTACGCTCTCTGCTTTACACTGCTATTACAGTAGCTCGGAGAGTCTCGAACTGAGAGCAGGGCTAGGTCATCTTTGCTGAGCACTTAAGCTTGTAACTAACCAGACATTCAAAGAGGTAGGGGAAGATTTGGGATGAAGTCCTGGTTGCCCTGAAATAAGTTGCAAAGTTATGGTTGATTTGACTGAAGATAAGATTTCACAAAAAATTCTTAGCAGAGTAAAAGTTTAATGTTCATTGTTTGTTCCACATTATATCTTGTGAGGATGAAGGCTCCAAAAAGATACTACTAGTAGTCTTCTAAAGTTCTTTTTTTAGGCCTCTTTTTAGTAAGGTGCATGCTTCGCTTTTTTTTTTTTTTTTTTTTTTTACAAATCTAAAAGTGAACTGAAGTCATTGGGACTATTCATATGTTATTGAATTGAGTCCTAAGAGAGAATTCTCATAAATTTCTGACAAATGGGACAGAATTATGAGTAAAGGCATTACTAATTTAATTGAGTTATTTATTCATACTTTCAAAGATATTCTTCACCCTAAAACAAAACAATTCTAAGAATATTTATGTATAATAAACTTGGGTAAAACTTGCAGGTTTTCAAAAAAAGTGCATTTTTGAAAATATGTAAGAGTTGTAGCAATTAACCTACATGCACATTTATAATTCTAGAAAATGGACAGCTTATTACATTCAAAGACTGGATCTGATAGACCCAAATTGCTTAAAACATCAGTTATTGAAGATATCCCCCTGGGAATTTGAGAAACCATTTAACAGATGAAAGTACATTTTGAAAAGTTTGACCTTACAGGCAATCATAAAATGAATCAAAACAGCTCTTTCCTCCCCTGAAATGTACAGAGCCCATCTGTATCTAATCCAGTAATTATAGACTGAGTTCAATTACCTTTTCAAACTTGGAGCAGACTGGAGACTAGGCAGTGAACAAACATAGGGTTTTGTCTAGACCTCAATTGACCACAGTCTAAAACTTGAATTTATATCTAATTTTATTTTTAGTTTCGTTTGATAGTTCTTAAAGGATTTATTTTGCTACCTAGTTGCCAGATCATTAAAGTTCTTGCTTCTTGACTTGGTGTTTACTGCTACATTTTTAGCTCAGTGAAGTTAATAAATGACACCAAGTCCTAAGAGTTTACTGGGTAAAGCATTTTAAATGTGACAAAATTTTGGTTACTCAGCTGTTTTGATTCTTTCGCTTTAATATCGCTGCAATCAAATTATGAAAGAGTCTGAACAAAATTATATAATTTATAGTCTGTGCTCACGTCGATGTATTTGATGTCCAGATTAAAAAAAACCTTTTGGTGTTGTTTTGCTCTTTTAGAAAAGTGAACCCCAAACCTACCAGGCCATAATTTTGCCAGTAGTTGACATTGATTAGAAACTGCCAAAAATGTATTTTCAGCTCATTTATTTATTTATTTCAATTGGAGCAAAAAGACTGTCCATTCAGCCATATACGTTTGTCGAAGAATACATACACAACTACAAGGGGTGTGTGGGTGGGGGTGTGTACGATCCCACAAAATATATAAAACACGCTACAATATACTTGTCTTTGAGAAATATGCTGTGCTGTCTTCACTGTATTATACAATAGTAATACTGCCAACATGACCTTCTGGTTCCTTATGGGATAGTTTATATGCAACCTTAACTCGAAAAGCATTCTTTGCAATAAAGCTGTGTTGTTTGCAGAGAAAATTGTTGAGCTGCGCAGAAACTGCCCATAGCAAGGAAGACTTTTGTTGCTAAAATAGCACATTTCCTATTTCTTTGGTAGCAGTAGAGGAACAATGATTAGGGGCAGAATAAACACTGTATTTTTAACATACAGTTGTGCAGTATGCTTTTTCTGGAATTATGTCTCTTGGCAAATAAAGGCTATGATAATTGATGCATCTAATTTAACTTACTGATTCATAATAGTAATAAGTATTGTGTAGCGGTTGCTGTAATTAGTTAAGAATGCAGTTGAGGATGACTTCCAAGTCAAGACGTATTTAGCAAATAAGACATACTGTTCCAATGAATAATAAGCTTGCTGTGACAACCTTTGATGTTTAATTAGCTTTCCTTGTAGTACTTTAGAAAAAAAATGATAGAATGAAATGTTACATAACTGTAAAACTTAGATGCCTAAGAGATTGCATGTGATTATCCTGAATGTATTTTGTCTCTATATTTTATAAGCATGGGAAAAGTTCTCTAATATTTTTCTTCTGTGGTGTGTAGTAATTTTCTGGATGAATGATAATATTCTGATAAGATAATAAGAGATATATCTGATTATTTTCATAATCATAACTTTAAAGCAAAATTTATAATAATATATGATGAAAAAACATGTAGCAGTTTTATCAGCCTGTTACTGAGGGGGAAAAAAGATTGCCCTACACCCAGAAGCCAGGAAATCCCTACTTCAATTCCAGTCCTTTGTCAAAATCCTATTTAAAGAAGCACTGAGAACCTGTTGTTTTCTCCCTTTAGCTCCACATTAGGAGCTGAGATGACCTTGCAGCCGTTAATAATGGCGAACATCATGATCTGTTGTACAATCATATTTTTACTGGTAGGTGTATCATGTAAGATAGAAACATGTTATCTGAAAAAAATAAACTCTTATAAGCCCCCCAACACTTTTGTTTCCTGTTTACCATAATAGCTATAATGAATAAACCATTCAGCTGAAAATTCTAGTAAACTTTATACTAGCTTTCAGCATATCACCAGGTTTCATAATTGAAAGTAAGTCCATTTAATATTAAATATCAATTTTTGATTTTGTAATTTATTTAATAAAATTGTGTTATAGCTTCATAGCAGTTAGAATAAGACTACTACATCCCTGATGCTGAATCTGTTACTTCATTTCATTTTATAGAACTTCAGTGTTGGACAACATTTCAGAAACTAAAGCTTTTTAGACCCAAAGCTACATGTTCTGAAAGTAAACAAAGGCAATGTCTTTCAATCTGTAGGTTACCTGCAATGATAAGTCTAGATTTTGCACTGTGTCCACTCTGATCTAGGTAATTTTAATTCTAAGATGTGGCAATACTCCTCTTCCCACCCTAAATGCTAAGGCTCCTAACAATTAGTAATCATTTTAGTGAAATAGTAATACCTGTTACAGTTGACCAAAAAAAAAAAAGTTACAGTAAAAATGGGAAAATGATCTCTTCACTGTGTAGTGCACAGTCTCTCTCAAAATTTTTTCATGACCTTGTCATCTCTGTATTTGTCCCAAATCGGGGTTGGTGGTATGATTCCACCTCCTTGCTCATTAGCACACTTTTTTTTCTTTTGTGCATGATGCAGTGAAGTACAGAATTTTGAATAGGATGTCGCGTTCAGTTAATGCTGCCTAAGAGACATTCTGCCATGTGTGTTCCATATAGTATGTATTTGTAATGTAAGCATAAGGAATGTAAGAGAAAACCAGTCAATATTACTTTTTAAAAAGTAACACTTTGACAGTGTAATGGAAAGGAGGATTTCTGAAGTGAAAGTATTTGTCCTTCGTGCTTCAGTGGAAATTTTTCAAACCAGATTACTTAAATCAGTTCCTATGATTACATATATATTCTCTGTATCTGAACTGAGGATGCAAGATTAGGTGGCAAGCATGCATCTTTTATTTAATTGCCTTCATTCATGTAAACATGTTTTTAAAATTATTTTATTTTCCTTGTAGTATCATTTTGAACTCTAAAGGGAATATTGAGTAAATTGCAATCTCTGGACTGTACTTTGGTAAAAATACTGTCTTTTCAGGAGTCATCCCATTCTTTCCCATTTCCTTCACTTACAAAGAGCAGCTTCTTTTTGCCCTCATTTGTTCATTCCAACTCTTATTTTTTCCAGTTGTGTGCTTTGATTTCTGGCTCTGTTTGCTGTATTTTGTCATAGCTCTTTGTTCTGTCGCAATCCGTCCTTAACAATTCTTGTGTCACGATATTCTTAATGTGGTATTTTCTTGGCTCTCATTCCATTTGATTTCTTTGTCACTGTCTTTGTTTCCTGATTTCCTGTCAGCACATATCACAGAACTAAGAGTTGCTTGTTTATTTGAATGGTAAGAAAATTTTAGGTGCAGGAAAGGTAAGTTGGTTGCCCACAGTTATCTAGTCAATAGTTCTGCTTTCTTTATGCAGCAGAAGGCAGATTTATTGTTTTGTTGTCTAATTTTTGTTATCTAATTTGTCCTAGAGAAACTATAAGTAAAATAAAGGACAGTTTGTCCAAGTGAAGATCTAATCTATGTAAATTATTTTTCCTTTCTTGTCATTTGTTCTCATCTTGCTTCTATTTCTCGGATTTTGCTTTTTGACTTTTTCCTTTGTTTGGCCTCATTCACAGTATTAATAATGGCTACTGATTAAGTAATAAAAAGCTGCATATGTTTTGTTAAAGCTATGCTTTTTTATTTGGTCAAATGCAAATTCCTTAAATCAGTTTAAATGTGAGAAGCTAGAGTTAGCAAAACTTCATAGTCAGGGTTAGGCTAAGCTGATGCAGTGCAACTATACCATTGAAAACAAAGTTACAGTTATAACTTTCAATATAGACAAGGTTTTTTTTTTTCCTTCTCTGTCTTTTCTCTCTTTAATCATTTTTTGCCTGTCTTTCTGTTCCATGCTTATTGCTGCTCTAGTCCTGTCAGACAAACACTTGAGTTGCTTATCACAGAAATAGCGTTTGAATCATTATTAAATGGACTGAAGAACATTCGGGACAAATGAAAAATGAATAATATCTTCAGACTGCTTTGATATCGTGGCTTTTTCTTGCTATGCAAGATGCAGCTATGTAGTGCATTCAACGATATGCTTTTCTATTGATATAATACTAGAGATGAAGGCATTTGCAATTGGCTGGTTGTATTTCAGTGTGTGTTTCTGGGGAGGGGGAAGGATAATTTTGGGGTGCTTTGATTCTAATGCTGATCAGCTGGGAAGTAGAACATGCTGTTAAAGACTTCAGGTCATGTGAGCCCTTTCTCTGCTAGTATGTGTACATACACGTATTGAGAGAGAGCATTTTGTTTAGGCTATTTTGAAGACTTTCACTTACTGATCCTTCTTGAAGAAGAATATTTTACATCTTAGTAAATTTCTTTATCAGTTTTGGGGTTTTATTTCTTTCCCCCCTATTATTTGTTCTTTGCTTCATTGCCCTAAAGGGTCCCCATTCTTGGGTATTTCTAAGTGCATGCTAGCTCTTCCTGTGTCTTGTGTTTGCACTGAAAACATGATTATTATTTTAGCCAAGATATATCTTGCACTTTTTTGCTTTTTCCTAGCTTTTTTTAATCTCAGTCCATGCCCTTCTGCTGCAGTTTTTTATCTCCTCCCTTGTCCCTTCAATTCTTCCCTCTTCTTCCCTACCTTCAATTTTCAGTATTGCCCTTACTTTTTCACCTCTATGCCACAGTAAACTTATCAACTGTCTTTCCACCTACTCTTATCCATCTTTCCATCTACACCTCTGCAGGCCTTTACCATACTTTATCTTGACCAGTCTGCTTATGTTAAGTTCACCTCCCACTGTTCAGCTCTAATATTTTTACTTTTGATTCACAGTATTTTGGATTTCAGTAGCACTTTAAAATTTTCATCTTAAATTTACTGTTGAGGTAGATCTGCAATAGAGAGGTACATTATATTTGCTTTTCTCTCCACCTAAATACCCCATACCCGTGCACGGACAGAATGCTGAGATACCGATTAAATGTACTTCAGTAATGCAGAACAGAACTATGGAGGAGCAATATGAGAGCTGTAAATCCAGTGTCTGTAAACCAAATAAAAATTGGCAAAGGTAGCACCACTGTCCTTGACACACAAGACTGCCCACAGAGTTTGTGTAAAAGTTGTAAAACATTGATGTCACAAAATACAATAGCATTTTACTCTACCCTTGAGTGAAGATTGTATGTGAAACTCTATCCGTCTTTACGATAGATATTCCCATTTCTGCATATTCATATCTGTTGAGATACAAGTATTTTCTATCCAGTTGTTCTTGTTACTTTCTTCCCCTCCGAAAGTATATGTCAACTGTAACAAAACCTGGACAATCTAGTTGTTATGACAGAATGATATAGAAAAATATTGATTTCTTTACTACATAAAAATTGGCAAGACACGATGAAATTGCTTGATGGCCATTTAATCTTACAAAAATCTTTTCAGTAATCCTTACGGCCTCACCTATAATCTCTTACACAGTTTGTACATATTTGCTTGTTGACATGTTATCATTCTGGTTATTTGATGGTTTCTCCTTGCCCTACACATTGCCTACAACAATGGCATATGTAGATTAGCATAAAGTTGTGGAAAGTAAGGCCTCTCTGAAAACTATAACACGTTCTTGAAACATTGGTTGTGCCACAAGTTGTTGTATAAAAACTGTGATGTTGCTCACAAAGCACATCTTTAAAAATTGGGAGGAAAGTAATTGCTTTTTTGATTTTTCTCCAGCAGATCTCTTCGAGTAAAATCAAAACACAAATTCATTTTGCAACACAGTGTTTTAGTAGATTTTGTCTTCTGAAGGTCTTCTGATATATAAGAGTTTAGAGAACAGGAATTACCCCTTTCCTCCGACTGTGGGTTAACATGCTCTTATCTGAGCATGCGTAGTTAGGTGCTGAATACCCAGAGTCTGCGCCCACTGCAGAGTGCTCACAAGCACATATCTGCCAATGTATATGTGTGTGTGTATAACCACCTTGTTTCCTAAGGTTGTTTCACAAGAGACTGCATGCTTGGTTTTTCTGGTTTGTATTTATAGTCACTTAGTAATTTCAGAATGAAAACTGTGTTGCTTTATTCAGTAGCCATGAAGATAACTTAGTAGTTTATAGCCCTTTCTTCTTGGAAGCTTCTTTGCAATTATTATTATTATTGTTGACTAAAACCTCTGCCTCAACACCGCAGTATAAGGTTGTGGTATGTCTTAGTGCACATGTTGCTTACTTTTATTTCAGCCAACCCCTTTCTTTCCTCCTCATGTTCTTCTGTGCTAAGTTTTTTGCCTTTGTTTTTTGGGATTTGTTTCTGTTTTCTTTCCTTATTTGGACTTTGTGTGTGTTCTTTTCTTTGGATTCATAACCTTAAAAAGCTACCTGCTAGTATAAGTTATGAGTTCTTATGAGTTTGGAGGCTCAGTAAAGATAGACATAGTGCTTTCCTAGTTGAATAATGTGTTGCAAGAAGAGGCAGCTTATTAAACAGGTGAGTTAGCTTGGACACAGGAATGGATTGTTGAATTTTCATATTTTGAGGTGTGTTACTGGTTTGCTGTATGGCCTTAAAAAGTTCACTTCTTTGAGTCTCTTCTTTCCCCTTTGTCTAACATCCAAGCTTTTGTATGTCCATGTGGGGCTTAGGATGACCTTTGAGTTTGACTGAGTGTCCTAGATCATTCCCCTTATAAACCGGGGGAAAAGGAGGGGGATCAGAAGCTTTTATCTCCCATATTAGCATTGGTTAGGATAATGCATATTCATGTGTTGCATTACACAGTTGCTTAGCTCCCCCCAATCAGATCAGAGTTTCGTCTTCTCCTGACTAATAATAATGATTTTGCAAGAGTAAGCATCAACTTGGGCCAGTGTGCTACAGGCCCTAAATGTGTGTAATTTTGACATGTTTTTGGCATTGCTGCTAAGGAGTGTTGCTAGATAAAGAGAGATTTATGAAAACCTCTGTGAGGTGCTGATAAGAGGAACGTGTGGTAAGTTAAGAGTCATTGGGTTATGGGTGCAGCTGGAAGAACTGGACATTTTTCCTGGGAACGTGTGTGTGTAAGGGGGGGAAGGGAGGGTAAGAAGAACATGCAATGTACTTTTGGTGCAAGACAGGAGAAAGTTACTTTGCCAGGAAAAGTCACATGCATTACTGTTTGAGATTTTGGAGGGAGATCTTGTTAAAATATTGGCAATGTATCATTGCATTACCTTTTGTTTTCTTGACAGTAAAAGTTAAAACTGCTGTGAGTAATACTTTGGTTTCTGGCTGTGAATTAAGAGCCAGGTTCCAGTTTTGCTCAAATGAGGTGCTACAGGGGATCTATGGACAAAAGTATTTGGAGGAAACCAGTAACACAACAGATTATAGTCTGGTTAGATTGCTAGGTGCATCCAAGAACCAGTCATACATTTGGATAGAGAATGGCTTTATTTTATGTTTTGGTAATGAGATATTACTCTTTAAAATCAAAACTTCTGTAACTGTTGCCCTTTCATGTTGTATACTTCCTTCTTTAAAGGACCTCCAGGCAAGGAGTGATGCCATTCTGGAAAAACTTTTCTCTCTCACAGACAAAGAAAAAAAATTCTGAAGTTGGAATAAAGTTTTTTTTTAAATTATGGGGAACTTATATTTAAGCAGCAGATATCTAAACAACTTGCTGGGTTTTTTTTAACTGGAAAGCTAGAAAGTGAGTCAGCCAGTGTAGAGGGGGTTCCTGATGACTTCAGAATTGTTACTTTAGTTTATGGACAGTTACTGTACTTTCAGAAATTTCTGGCTTTTAAAAAGCTTAATTTTCTTTCTTTCTTTCTCTTTTTCAGTTACATATCCATTCATTGTGTAGTAGAGAATAGTTGGTTTTAGAGTATAGTAAGTTTTCCAGTCACAAATAAGGTTGAAATTACTTTTTCTCATATGTCCTGTTAATTTCCTATTCATATGATTAAAGCAGGCTCAGGAAAAGCTAGCATGTGCAAGTCATACGCTAGCTAGAAGCGCCACAATGGTAGGCTATCATAGTACCTGTAGAAATTAGACACAGAAGTGGTCTGTTAAACCTTTTTGCTGAGGATTGCCTTCTCCTGTATATTTTTCACAATTCTATTAGATATATGGGGCTGTTACTACTTTCTAGAGGAAACAATTTCAGTCTATTGCGGTATGAAAATTTTTCTAGGCTTTGGGCTATGATTTTTTTTCTTTTTTTCTGATTTTATATTGTGAAGCATATCTATGTTGCCTCTTGTGAACCTGGTCAGGATTTTTTCCTACTTATTGAAAGTACAGTAGATACTAGTGCTCCCTTAGTTCTTTTTTAACTGAGCTATAAATATTTAATTATTTTAACCTTGACATTTTGTATTATCACTGTCTTTGTGAGTCTGCAGATTGCTGCAATGTTTCATGCAACCTTGTAAATACTCTTATTCCATAGTAAACACTTTTATTGTTGTTGTTGTTTTGGGTTTTTTTGACCATACTGTGATTTCAGAGCTATGCTGACATAAAAATGTTTTCCAGCTTGTGGTTATTTCTTCTCTGTCATTCCTGAACTCGTTATATGAAAACTCATAAAAAAAGTTTGTGCTGTCTTCTTGTTGGCCTCACAGTGCCATAGTAGTTTCTCATGATTGCTTTTTATCATTAAAAATGTTTCTTGCATTTAATTTCAGCTTCTTTAATGACTTTTTTCTTACTGATTGACATCCATCTTGAGTAAAATTAAAATACACAGGAATCTGAATGCTTTGTTCAAATTGGTTGAGTGAGTATGATTAAGTTGAAAGAAGTAGCCCATCAAGTAAAATCTTACGACTGCGTACAAAGCTGTCTGTTGAATTAAAAAAACAGAAACCCGACTTTCATTTGCAATAGCAGTGTTCTGATTTTCATTAAATAAATTATGTTTTCCTCTATTTTGTTTAAACTCAAGATTAATTTCTATGGTTACAGGGGATATAAATCTCTAGATTGCTTTTAAAAGGGATTGTTTATTCAGAACGGGGTTGACAGCCTCTCCTTAAGAGAAGCTATTACTTATTTTCTGAAGTTTAAATGCTTTAAAAAATATTTGTAATGATACCCCAAAGGCATCATAAAAATGTAAAATAATTATACTCGAAAATAACCAAAATTACAGGAAATAGACATTTAAAAAATCTTACTGAGACTCATGGCTTAGAGGGGGGAGAAAATAGTGTCTTAATTCACAACTAAATTCTTGTCAAGAGTTTCTGCTTTTACTGATTAAAAATACACTTTTGAATTGGCAGCATTACTCACATGTGAAAGAATAACATTGATTTCCCGTTTTAATTACGGCTAGAACTGATCTTACTGCCCCGAATGCTGAAAGCGCTTCCTTGGGAGAAACTTCTGCATGACTATCTGCTGCAATTCCCTCCAGGAGAAATTGCTGTCGTCCCCCCTCCCTTTCCTCCCCTCACTTTTTTTTTTTTTTTGGATAGGCTGAAACAGTTGCCAGATATCCCTGTCAGAATTCATCTTTAAAGTGGGAAAAAAAAATAAAATTCTGGTGAACAAATGAAGGGGTCCAGAGACATTTTTCTGTGCCATGTTATGCTTTTCCACATGGAGCTAATACTCATTTGGTTGTTACCTTCATAGAAATAAGGCAGGGTGGTGTTCTCTCCGGGAAGAGATTTTTCTCAGACGTTATGGCTGGATTTCGATTGTGTCAGATAGAAGTAGTGGGAACAAAGTAAGGTGCCTCCGTCCTCAGTGAGGATTTCAAGCCACCTTGTGCTTCGATAAACCTTTGGCCCTTGCTATCGAGTTGAGAACCTGTCAGAGTTTGCCTTAACGGCCGTTTAAAAGGCACTTCTGTCGCCTGCAAAGGGGGTGGGTGGGGGGAACAGCGACAGGAACAGACCTGACAGTCTCTGTCAGGCTGACTCTCTCTTGCTGTCCCTGTCCGGTACGTTTGTATGTCCTATTTATGGTTTTGCTGTTGTGCTTTTCCTCACCTCAGTTGAGCCAAAATTGTCGCTGTTTTAGGGGCTGGTGGAAAGGAGTTATTTCCCCCAGGGATGAAGAAGGGTTTTTTGTTTGGTAGGGTTTTTTTCCATTTGATGTGAGACAGCATAGAAGAAAGATGCGATTGCCTGATTTATAGACTTTGTGCAGGTTTAGCTAAGATCTGAACAACCTCCAGCAGTGCTTCCCTTGTTGCCTACTTAAGGAGTTAGGGTGACCAGGCAGCCCGGTAGGCTCCTGAGATTTAGGAGAGAGGAATCCAGGTCTTGGAATTTCCTGTCATATTGTGCAGGGAGCCCAAAGCCCTCTTCTTAATTTTTCTGCTGATATTGTAAAGAACTTGCTAGGATCAAAATCTTTACACGAAGATCTCTGCACAAAACTTTTCATGTACAGAATTATCTTCTTTTCCAGCACATCTACTTATTCACTGTTGCCCATGATCTGTACATGTTTTTTAGGTAAGGCCTCATAACCTTCTCATCTCAGACTGCACATTTTCTTTGTCCAGTCCTTTTGGTGATTTAATGGAGAAGAAATTGATTGTTTGACACAAATGATAAAGCAAAAGTACCAAAAAAATGTTACATCTGCATAATAAATGGGAGCTATTGAAATGCAATGAAAGGATTTTTGTACTACGAACAGTATTGTATTGATGATGGAAATCCAGAAAAATACTTGAACGTTGACACAAAATGATGCTGAAACCCCAGAGCTGTGTTTGACAAATTGGTGGGATTTTGAGACAGAGCAAGTGCTGCGTCACTTAGGTGCTGCGTCACTGTATGGGTGTTTCAGTGTAAATACACTGCAAGCGTAGAGTTCGCATGGAAATGGCCTGAAAGCAAAGCGTGGAACTAAAGAAAGATACCAAATAGTATCACTGGTGTCCTCAGAACAGCCAGCACCATGGGTTCATATTTTTGGAATAGAGTGATGTGTAATGTCTGATAAGGTGCTTGGCTTGTACCTGGGTTGTTGCCTAATGAGTTTAAAAAGCTGAAATACTTTCATTATTCAGAATGGTGAATCTAGCAGTAAAAATCCTGCAGGACAGTATAATGAGAGAAATTGCAGTTATACTGACCATGTACTTTTGAACAGACTGATAAAGTATGTGATAAAGTATAGTTAGTATAACAATTAGCAAAGTTTCAGGGGCCTGCTAGTCTTTTTGCAGTGGCATAAAGACTGACCATTTTGAGTTGGTGGTTGTTTTCTTTTTTAACACACACTAAGAACTACATTGTAATAGTCTTATATTCCAAAGATGCCTTATAATTAGAGATTTGTTTCAATATAAAATATCATGGGCTAAAAGCCACTAGATTAATCCATTCTTAAAAGTTAAATGTTCTTCTTTCAGATGGTCTTGTCTCATGGTCCCGTGCTTCCGTTTGACACCATGTGTTACACGCACCCTATAGCCAACTAACTGGTCTTACGGTTTTGAGTTACAGTTCTACTTTTATTGAAATTAATGCTTGAAAACGTATATCAAATTCAGGGGGAACAAATGGCTGCCTCAGTGTTTTCGTATGTAAGGATCTGATTCTACCATGACTTAAGCGGAGGGGTTAAGTCTGCACAGCTGATGCCAAATGCTCAACTGCTTTTGTGCCCTGTGATGACTTCTCCTGAAGTTGAATCAATTCAGTGCCTAAGTTAAGCACATGTAAGTCTCTATGAATTGCACCGTAAAAACTTGGATTCTGAATTTCATAATGATATTCAGATAGAGTAACCTTTTATTACTGTATGTGTCCTAAATGAGACTGGAAACATTTTTATATTGTAAAATGCATTTGAGTCAAGAATACTTAACACTAAATGAGTTTAGACTGTGAGAACAAGGGATGAGAAAAATATCTCTTACAAAAAGACACAAGCAAAGTTGAATGCAGTTACTGAAATGTAAGTGGAGTGTTTTGAACAGCAATAGTAAAGGCCAATTATTGCAAATATGCCTTTTGACCAGTTTACTTTTATCTCTCAACCAAAACATTCCCTGCAATTGTTGTGGGGTTTATATTTTAGTCAATGAGGTTTTGGATGATTGTGTGAAAATACAAATGTTAAGGAAAGTTATGATTAGAGTTGGACAATAAACAAGAGAAAGGGAAATGGTAAGTTTTATTAAGATCAGATGTTGCTTTTTTATTGAAAGTGTTTGTTGCCATAGGGAGAATAAATGAAGACTCGTTAAATAAAAACATGTAGCATGATTTTACCTTTTAGAAAATCTACTTTTATTTTTTTCTAGAGGTCATCTTGTGTTCCTTTTGATCCTTTACAGATCACTTTCAGAATATTTAGATGTGCTTCTGTAGATGCAGGTATCAAACCAGTGTATTCTCGCAAGACTTAAGGAAACAATGACAATATTAATATAGCCCTCTTTATTTGAAATTATACATGTATTGCAGTTTTGTGATTCAGAATGGAAACTTTAATGTTTCTAAGTACTTATTCTATTAAATAAGATTTTTTTCTGTATTTAAACCTGTATTGAAACTATTAAAGTGGTTTTATGGATATGAAATTATACATTGTGATAATTTCAATCTTTAAAAAATTCAATAGCTTCAAAATAATTTTCTGTAGAGTTGGAGTTTGCTGTAAAAACTATACACATTTTAAAAAAATGCAGCACCCCCACCCCCAAATAACACTCCAATAAAACCTAAATCCAGTGATAATGCTGGCTGCTTTCAGTGTTTATTATGGTCAGTGGGGAACTGGAGCTTCCCAGCTGTTAGGTCTTAATTTTGCTCTATGCTTATTAAAAAGTTTAAAAGTCTTTGACATAGAAATGTTATGCGATTGTGCCAGAAAATTCCAGAAATAGTCTCTTCTTCATGTACCCCACCAAATCTTATCCATGTCCCAATGAGCTATTTTTAAGAAATATATAGCCAGATGAAATTTGAAACTTTGGGCTGATCGTGAGTTATTTATCACCAAATTTTCCAGTTTTATATAATAAACAATGAATAAAAATCAAAATGATCAAGTGCACATTTGAAGTGTTTTTTAAAGGTTAAGTATTTAAAATGTGAACTGAGAGTAGTAAAAATCAACATGAGTTAGAATTTTTGAACCATAGGCAGTGTATGTAAATAAATGCTTAGTAAAGCAGGAATTAAAATATGAAAACTGTTTCCTGTAAAACTAAGCTTTTTTTTCTTTACTGTGCAAGACTGCTTTTTTAATCATTCATTTTTGCCAGTTTGATATTGAGCAAAATGAAGCATTTTCTGCTGTTGAGCAGACATTAGGAAATGGAGTTTGCTTCTTAATGCAGGTCAGAAATACTCTGTTTCTTAATGACAGCTGAGTGCTGATTGTGCCATTCTGCAAATAGTCTGTCTTCTGCTATCCCACAGTGGCTAATGCAAATGCTGTAGTGATTGCTTAAAATCTTATTTCTGCCTTACCCAAGCAGAAAATATTGTATTATTTTAAATGAGAAAAATACTTCAGTATTAAACACCTGAAAAATATTTTTAATCTATTTTAAGTTATGTACCATCTCTACCTTGGAAGAGTCAAAATGCCTTCGTCTTTGTTCTCATGGCTTTTAGAAAAATTCATTTGATTCTGAACATCTTTACACCTACGTACTGTGCATTTATTAATAAAACGCATACCTTGCTTATAGTAATTACTTTGCTCCAAATGCAAGATTACTAATAAAATGCGATTTAAACTTTTCACTGCACATTGCTGCTGCTGTAACCTATATGCTGATGTAAAGCAGAAACTGAACAAAGTAACAATTTTCATGAGATTAGAGGTAGCCAGGCTGACTGTCTCCTGGCCCTGGGCTTCCCGGTTTGAGGGCAGGGCCACCCCCATGCCATTGTTTAGATATTATTTGCTCTTTTGGGTTTCAGATTACAGGAGCAATTGATCTGCGTGACCTATTCTAGAGGCTTTAACATTCGCAGTGGAAACTTAAACCAAATGTATACCCTCCAGAGACAAATCATCTGAAAACTCGCCAGTTGTCATTTTGAGGCAATGCAATGTTTCTCTGCAGTAAATTCAAATAGGACAGCACCACCTAATGGACTAGAAATAAGTAACCGTCAAAAACTTCTTGAATAACACTGTTTTCACACTACTAAGGAAATGCGGAGCTGAAGCTGAACATTTGGGTTTAATCTTTGTTGCATGTCATTGTAGCAGGAAATTATATCATTTAGTCTTTTGAAGGTTCAGTTTTCTGAAACGTATATGTAGAAATCCAGGTAATAGTATAGACAAAGTTTTGTCTGGGCTTAGGCACCAATCCTGCAGAAACCTCTGTGAATTCACTGGGCCTACAGTGCTCAGAATAATGCACACATGGAAGCTGTGGGGAATCTGGGCTTTCATGTGTAATTTTTAAAAAGTTCATAACTCCTATCAAATCAAAGGTAGTTCTTAGTGGAAAACTTCTCCATGTGAGTCATTCTGTATCAAACCCTTTCAAGCTAGTCTTTCTTGACTGTAATAATCTAGGTAAGAGCTCACACTTATATTTTAAAACATATTTGATATAAATTGTTTTTGTTTATAGTATCTATTCTGTTCATTAGACTTCATTACAGATTTCAAGAAACACTTGCCTTTGCATGCACTAACCATGGAAAAGTTCAGCTAGAAAATGAGAATTTTTATGTTACTTAGAAACAGGCTTTTTGCAATTAAAAAAAAAAATTCTTTATTATGGTAATTGCTGCATCTCCTAGTACTACTGAGACTAAGGGGTTTTTAGTTTGAAACATGCAGTCCCTGTACATCTTGTAATTTCTTATTGAAATTCTTAATTTCTTCTGAAACAGGCAGTGGATATGTTAAGATGGACTGTACATTTAGGATTTAAAACCAGTGATAGTTACGTAGATATTAATATTACAAGAATAACAATCTTAAATTTTTTGCTCTTGCAAAAGGGTTTGTAAAATATTGAGACACTTTTCATGAATCTATAAATGGGATCTCTTTAGACAAGATCTTTGAAGATCAGGCTTTTTTAGGCATATTAAAAAATCAAACATAAAACGTTTTTTTTTTTTTTTGCTTTGTTTTTTAATTTTTGTGGTCAATAGGACACTTCCATCAATAGTCCATGTCAATAGTGGTGAATCAACAGTAAATGCAGTGTGTCTTATGACTTTTACAAAAGCCTTTCTATTACGTTTTGCTTTTAAGTATTTTTAAAGCTTTCTTCAACAAAGTACACTTTTGAAAAATTCAAAACTAAAATATAATACAAAGTGTACCATTCGGACTATGGTAGTAAATAGTTTTGTGTTGTTCTGGTGGAAGAGTAAACTCGATAAAACGCTATGTTTGTTCAGTTAAAATGACCATTCAGCGCTGTAGAATTCTCCCTACAATATGTCACGGGAACCTACCCCAATCATTTTAATCGTAAACAATGCTGCCGCTTCTTGCACTGGTTAAACGTATGCAAATTGGAACCTACTGTTTCATGAGTGATCAATTCTTTGTTGTGAGTGGAAAGAAATGTATGTATTGCTAAGATACTGAAACGTCATTGGGGTCTTTGTTCTAAAGTGTATGCCGCTGCCCCTTTGTAGGGAATGCTTTCCTGTTTCTCTTTTTATTTAAAAATATATCCTGCTGTAAGTTATAAGAAAAATCTCCAGATAGAAGAACATCCACCATTTCTAGTGAAGGCCCCAAGTATAAATAGAGCCATGCATGCCACCTGTGGTAGCAGATGGCAGCCATTCACAGCTTCCTTTTGTGTTGGACCTGCGTTAAATGCAATATTTGCTTTTACATTTTAATAAGAGTTGTTTAAAAAACTACAATGGCAACAAAACAGACATATGCATTAAATATTTTGTGTACAACAAAGATAAATTTTTAAAAGTGCACACTGACACCTAAAGTAACTTTAAAAAGTTACCTTACAGAGTTTAATGTGAATTTACAGAGTATTTTTTGCTTGCATAAATGCTGACACTTTTGTTGCCACCCAGTAGATAATTGCTGCTGCTTTACTGCAAAGAGTCACTCAGGTTTTCAGTATCAGACCTATGCTTGGGAGTTTGTAACTATCAGTGATATTTATGCGCTTGATTTTGTGATTGTTTAAAATTCAATTTGTTGAAGAATCACTTTTGAAAGTTACTGTAATACTCTAGAATTACTATTTTCCCTTTTTTTTGTATTTAACTTTTTGTAATCCTACAGCAAATAGATTAGCCAAAGGTAAAATAGATTCAAAACAAAGTTTGGTTGGTTGCAAAGATTTATTATCTTAATAAGCACAGACTTCTAATTGGCTTTCGGTTGAAATTGTTGGTCTTGATCTCGTGGTGCACTACTTATTTGAGATAATTATAACATGCTGCAGCAACATAAGCAAGTTACTTTGATGCATACCGCTTCAGATGTACAAAAACTATCCTTTTTTTTTTTCCTGGGTTAATTTTTTGTAAAGGTAGTGGGTTGAATAAGCTCATGGATGGTTCTAACAAGTGCCAGAGCTTATACAGGGTAATTGGCAGGAGCACGTGGTTGGGAGTGAGGGGCAACAAGATGGATGGTAGAAGAGATCGAAACCCTTGTGCTTTGGGGAGCAAGAAGCTCCTGCAGTGCTTCACCTCATCTTGTGGGAGCACAGCTTGGACTCCAGATTTTCATTTTTGTAGGTGGGTATTCTCATCTTTAAGCTAGAGAGTTGTGCTCTTCATTGCTAATTCTTGATGGAATAATTTATTCTGAATTCCCTTTTGCAAAGTGATGGAATGGGAAAATGTTCTCAAACTACAACACATTACTCTGATAAAGGCATTCCCTAGAGATAAAAGATATGGCTTTAAAGCTATTCAGGCTGTGGGTAGCAAAGAACAGTGGTCTTGCTGCTCTCTTTGGTGGTGGTACCGCTGGTAGAATGACTATGGCTTTGGCTGTTTGACAGAAAGGAGAGGCTTACGGGCTGTAGAGTCTGATATTGGCAGCTGTGGCCAAGATGTCGGGCTTTACAACTTTCTCTGTTTCCTGTTGACAAGTTTATACTGCTACATACTGAAGTTTGAGCTTTATGAACACCATTGTGAAAGCTGCTGTCATGTATGATTTCTGCAATAAATCAGGCCTTCAATTCCGAATTCAGCTTTTCTCAAAGTGTAGAACCTCGTGTAAGAAACTGCAGTCCAAAAAATTTCTACAGCTGCAGCTGCTGGAGTCTCTAAATTTTGTATGTGAGCTTTAAGTTATTTTAAATTTCTTCAGTTATAATTAAATATACCTTCTTTGATGGCAGACCCATTTTAGGAAGTTCCCTGCTGGTGCTATCCAGCTGGTATTCTCCATTGGGCAGATACAGGTGTTTTGGGGTCTGAATGAAAGAACAGATCACTTATATTAATTAGCTTTACATAATCATTATTACCACCCTCTCCTAAAGATTAATTTAAATTAAATCATTTTAGTGTTGTGGTTTATGGGGCTGACCCTCAAGGCAGTGCCAAATTGCAGCGCGCAGGTAGGAATGAAAAGGGATGAGGGAAAGTCTGGGATGTTGTAAGTAATCTTCGTTGTCAAAAGGAATGTAACCTTCACTATGCTGGTAGTAAGTAGAAGCTTGAAAACGTGTCGTTGGTATAAAAGATGTTGGCAATATTGGGAGGAAATGTAATTCATTCTCGTGTTTCTCATAAAGGTGTCAGTTATATATGGAAGTTCAGTAGAGCTCCTACCCATAAAACTTTACTTTTATGTAATGAAAGAGTGCCGCGACTATGAAGGGCATCTCTTCAAGCCATCCTGTCCCTTCAGGGGAGACTGTTTCCTTATTTGAAGGTTGAAAGAGAGGCTCATTTCTCTGCTCCTGGCTTTCGGAGAGGAAGAAAGCTAATTTCCAGAGGCAGAGGATTGGAACCATGACAGGAAGCCAATACTCAGATGCGTTTGTGCTTAGTCTTCAAATTGCCTTCATCTATCCTCTCGAAGATTGTGTAGACTGGTGGTATAATCGTTTTGAAAATGCCACTTGCAGCAAATGGGAAGTTGCAGTTGTGATGGATGTGTGAATGGAGTGAAAAACGGCTAGGCTGAAATGCAAGTGAGATTTAAGATTGCTCCAGGTCTACTTCAAAGATTAATTAGAGAAGATATAAAAAATTAGCCCAGAAAGGCTACAGAGGGAAAAAGGAGACAGAGTGAGAGACTGAGACTGATCAGCCAAGAAAACTGTTGCAGAAGGAAGGCTTTGTATGGATAATCTCAGGTTTGTCACATTTCACAATGAGTTAACTAGTACTATTAAAAAAAACCAAACCTTAAAATATTCTTTAGCTATGTAAATAAAAGGAGAATTAGCAAAAAAGTGGATTTGTCATGCAGATGGAGTACAGATTAAGAAGAGTTTAGGTATGGTCTCCAAACTAAATTAATACTTTTTCTGTTTTCAATAAGGAAGAAGCCATGGCCCAGCAGGGTAAAGGTGAGATATGTACTGGGATCCAGAGTGTGGAAGCGGAAATTCATACAAATAAGATGGAGGCTAAATCTCAGACCTTTAATGCAGTCAAATCATGGTTATTAGATAATCTCTAGGCAGAGTTCAGACAGAATGAGTTTGAGAAATCACAGATCTGAAGGTAGTTATTTTTAATAAAAATACATTGAGTTGGAGATGGTACCATCTGATCAGAGGACAGCAAATTTAATGACTATATTTAAGTCAGCAGAGGGGAACTAATTATGGTATCAGTAGACCTTTTAGTCTGACACAGAAGTATTCAAGACTTTAGAAAAGAGTTTAAGGGGAAAAAATAGGTAAATATTATGTTTATAATGCAGTACGATTTACTGTCTCACTAAAGATAGAATGTGTCCAACTATCTTGATACTTCGGAAAATCTGCATTTCCTTTGTTAAGAAAATCTGATGACCTCTTTAGGACTTAGTAAAGTGTCTGTTAAAGTGCCCACAGGAGGTGTGGAGGACACGAGCAGAGAGAATGCTAAGACAGACCTGGCTTTAGCAGAAGCAGTGCTGGGTTGTGTTCAGAGAAGTATTGGGCTGGAGAGGGGTTACTAGTTGAATTGTTCTGGAACTGATTTCAAAACTCAGCTGCTTTAATACTTTTCACATTCTATCATTAAAACAGTAAGATTGGTCTGGTAAAATTTCCTGGTGAGGGAATGCTAAGGGGGAGGAGGGAGGCTCATGATACGTTGCAGAAAGTGCTGAATGACTCTGAGGTCTGGAGTTTTGGGGAGAAGAGAGAAATTCAACAGTAGAATATGCATTTAAGGACCAAAAACAAGAATAAGATGGAAGCTAATAAATGAAAATGATGGAAGAAAAGATATTTCCATCTCATACAAAGCATGAACACCAGTGTATGCACCTCTCGTCATTTACCTTGGTAAAGGATTGATGCGAACTGGAGCAAATGCAAAGAAAAGTTATGAGAATGATTAGGGAACTTCAGAACTATCTTGTGAGTAGAAACTTGTTTTTTGTTTTTTTTTTCTGGGATTACAAAGGTTATGGGGAGATAGGATTAGGGTTTGTAAATTCAAAAGCACACATGCAAGGAAGAAGAGCTTTTAAGTGAAAGGACTGCTTTGGAACAAGAACAGATGGATGGAAGTTAGTAATTAGTAAACCTGGAAATTTAAAGGTTCTTATTCATAATAAAGAGCAGTCAGTCTAATACAGCCATTCAGTTGGAACAGGAATATGCTTTATTTTCGTTGGGATAAAACATGATAACTTTATAAAGAGTATATAGGGTGCTTCTGATAATCTGGAGTAAATACAGATTGATGACCCTGGAGGTTTCTTCACAATTTTTGTTTGTATCTTCATGGATATTTGAGTCTGTAGAATTTGAAGCACTGTACCTAAAATATTGGCTAGTTTTTTGATAAAAGCAGCATTCCATTTATTTAACACTAGCAAGACCTTATTTCTCATAAAATTGCTTGATTAAGTTGATATGGTAAAGAGAGATTTAAGTCAAAACTATGCCGGTAACGCATGGTAAGAAAAAGCAAAAGAGATACAGCATCAGCTCAAGATCACAGAAGCTGCTGTTAGGATTTGAGGGAAAGTAGAACAAGAAGTTTCACTTCTGATGCAAATCTTGGGAACTAAGAGCTTGATGCAAGTATGGGCATAATAGTGTCATTCTAAATTCATGAAAATGGCTTTACAAATGAAGGAGAGGCAAAGTGGGGTCAGTGCAATTCAAACACATGATGACAATTTTAGCCTAAATAGAATGCTCTTTGTGACTAGATGAATTAATTACTGTAAGACAGTGTTCTTGCTTGTCATTCTGATTCTTTCTGCTTGTTAATCACTCCTAAATTGTAGCTATTGCAATATTAAGATTTATTACTTATATGTTTTTGCTAATTTATTTTTGAGTTTAATGTTTGTTTGCATATTAATGTAAATAGTTTTAATGTCTCTTATTTTACATTTCTACTCTTTGTCTTCTTTAGTACTTTCTTTCTGCCTATTAGTATTATTGTTCTACCGAAACACTGTATGACTGTTTTAAAATGTTTTGCTTTTGTAGTGACGCTTAATTTACATATTAAGCAAATGTCATGACATGCCAAGTCTGAGCTGAGGAAGAGATTAGGTACATGAAAAATAAGCTCCAGTGGCAATGAGAAGGAACATCTGTAGTATGGTTTAGCTGACTCTTTGTGCCCCATTGATCTTGAGCAGTGATTTCAGTATTTCTCTTCTTGCTGTTTATGGCAGTGGTAAAACAGTGGAGAAAGCTTTGGATCTACTGAAGATACTAACAGAACTCAGTTTGATATGGATGGGATGGAGTTTCACCCTCTGTTAATCATATGGAAGACTTTAGACATGAGACCTGGGAAAATTCTTCTGTGATACCATGAGTTGTAGTAAAAAGGAAAAACAGCAAAAGATAATAATGAAGTGTATGCATATTTATTTGCAAAAAGAAAACACTTATTTTTGGTTGTACAAATCACTGAGGTCTTACTAAGTATATTTTTCTTTTTACTTTTTTCAGAGAGCTGCTGATCTTTTTAAAAATAATTGGGGGAATTAATCTTCTATTTATCCAAACTGTTCTGTATTCTTTCTGTGTGGTTTTTTGTTTGTTTAATTACGAGGAACATTTGCATGAAAATAGGATTTTAAGACTTGAACAGCTTCTGATGTTTTTTCCCAGATACATGCAGTAAACCACATTTATTGTATTTGTAAACCAAAACAGCTATTGTTATGTAAAATTCCTTGCATGCTTTTTTTTTTTTTAACACTGAGTTATTAATAAATGTTAGAGAATATGCTTTAGGAAAGTTCCCCCCTGCCCTTGAAATCATGTACCAGTAATGTGTATCATTTTTTCCTCCTCTTGTGTCTCTCTCCTTCAAGACTTGCTAAAGTCATATTGGTAGTCATCTCATTCTGGGGCTAATTCAAACTAGATTTGTGTAGTTTCATCCATTTTCTAAGATAAATAGCATCCTATGCTACACAAAATCTTTTGAGTTAGACTAAAGTTTGCAAAAGTTCTTTGAGATTTTTAGGAGTTTTTTCATCTTTCCATTTAAAAGGGTCTTTGGAATGTCTTTTGTTAAGGAAAACAAATGGATTTACAGGAAAATGTATCTGCAGTGAAGTGCAAATCCAGATTCTATTTTATGCATATATTTCCTCCGGAATGATTGTCAGATGCCAGAGAAACTACTTGAGTTCAGGCACAAACTGTTCACTATATTGCTGCAAAAATAGAAAGGAGGGGAACAGCGTGTTGCTCTACAAGTTCTAAACTAAACTTGAATAATTTTTTTTACCTCATCAATAGAATATTTAAAATTTTTGTATGCTCTTCTAAAAAATTTATTTTCTGAAATATACATTAGGTTCTGGAATGGCAGTTTAGATGCTTAGTGACCAAATATATGCTTTTTGGCACAAGAAATGTATTTTTACTACTTTTCTCCAAGTTCTGTTTTCACACAACAGATCGTCTTTAGATTATTTTTATGTATCGACTGCTTGTAAAATGTGAAAATTATGCTAGAAAAGAGATGAGATTTTATGACTCTGTTTGAATTACAGAATAAGTAAATAGATTTAACTAGTTCGTATTTGATCTGTGGAATTACTGAACTTCAAACATATAAAAATAATCATTTTTCTGACTATAAAGTTTAACATTTCTGACCTCTGTTTATTTAGATTTCTAATATTGGGAAGCTGAAAGATTTTCTTCTGCAACACAGAAAAGATTACATTAATGCTTACAGGTAGGTGTGTATTTAAATAGTTGTTTTATTATTATTTTCAGATTTATAAAATGGACTGCCTAAAAATCTGTAGGCACAGTGACTACAAACAAGCTGTAGTTTGCTGATTAATTGGCTTACTGTAAGCTATTTAAGATGAAGAATAATGCTGCCACAAGAAGAAAATGGTCCTAAATAAAATGAAGCTCAGAATCTGAATATGATTGCTGGCTCTTAGGAGTGAGTTTTGAAACAAAACAGCCTTGCAGTCTGAGCTCAGCACCTTTTAAGAACAAGCAGAGTAAGTTTCTGAGGTGGATCTTGAGACAGTACAAGACTAGATTTAGTGATCCAGGTTATTGTTTTAAGTCTGTGACACCTATGTATTACCACTAAGTATGTAGTTAGTAGCATCAACAGATACTGGAGATGCGTGATGTGAACTCCTGAGATTCTGAAATGTGAATTCTGAATGAAGGTCGTCATTGAGAACGTGGTCAGGGACACCAGCACAGAATTTATTTGCTTTTCTGTGACAAAAAATTCAGGCTTTAGTTCTGGTAGTTATACTTGTGTGGAGAAAGTTTTAATTCTCTTCAGCCATTATAAAACACTCAAAACCACTGAATCTGGTTACTGGCTGATAGCTTTAGTAATAGGATTTTTAGAAGATTAAAGCGGAGTTTATTTACAGGTTGGTGCTAGTAAGGAGGGAAAAAAAAAAAGTATCTTATGGTCTGCCGATTTAGTATTCTTAATGAATTAGTAAATCAAGTTACCCTAAGATCTAAAGGTTTAATATTACTGCAACTTGTATTTTGAAGAGCTGAGTATAAATAATCAAATCATTTGAGACAGAAAACTTGTTTTTTTAATGAAACTTTTGTTACATGCAAACTTTAGTCGTACTATAGGTTGCACAATATTGCATTCCGGAAATGGACAGTTCTCCGTAGGTATCTCCACTTAATGAACTCTGCTATTGTAAAGAGCAGTTTAAAAATTCGTTGAGCTAATAACCAATTTATTTTATTTCCTATTGTAGAAATGGGTTTGTGCCACACTTTTTATGACTGTTATAAATAATTATTTGAAATAAGTAGATAGCCTCTTCATGTCGTCATAGTGCAGACCCCACAAGATTTAACTAATCTTCCCTCTAACTCTTCTTTGCCCTTCTCAGTCTGTAGTTACGTCTGGAAAAAAAAATGAACAGTGCAGTATAACCTATAGTGAATGCTGTCTTTGTGGGAAATGTGTGTGGAAAAATCCTCATCGAAACTGCCATGCCTTCATCACGCTGTCATTAAAATCAGGATGAGTTGCCCACCCTACTTACATATAGGGAAAGAGGTGGTCACTCCAGTTCATTTTGAGATTCGTGGTTCAAAAAACACACTTTAAAATTTCCATCGTAACTGGGATGCATTAAAGAATGGGGTTGCAACCTTTAATGAAGAAGCCATTAAATTTTCTACCAAGTGGAGTTTCCAGATTTTGTGGGTACAGCCATTTATTTTAAAGAGAATGTCATCAAGGTATTCTTGAGGTGACTGAAGTGGATCATTGCTGCAATGCCCTTCTCAAAAAATCACTTAAAAAAACTAGCCATCTTTTTTCCACAGTCATCTGAGTAAAGACCTATGCGGGATTTTTTTGTTGTATATGCAAGTGAAACAGCGTAGGTAAACTTTTTCCCTTTGAAGGAGCTGCTGTGAACTCCACAGTTTCCTGTGACATGTTTCTCCAGTCCATCAGCATAACTGCAGTATCGCACAAATTGAGTCATCCCTGTCTACGTTCTGATTTTGCCACACTCCTGAGTAAACTAAGCTGTTGCTGCAATCAGGGTAGAGAAAATACAGCTTAAAGTTATCCAAGTGTTGAAGATGTTGAGTCCCTAATTAGTTCAATGCCTTTCTCTGAAAGGCTTCACAGGTACAAAACAGGAACGTTATCCAGACAGAGATATTGAAATCCCATGTAAGAAGACAAAGGGAACAGATGAGCCATCTGCTGTTTCTTAGGCTCTGTCCATATTGGAGGAACAGTCTTAGAAAAAACTTCTAAGCCTAAAGGGTCCGTCATAGCAGTAGCAATACTGTATGATCAGTGGTGTCAAAATGTGTCCCTAAGTAAGTTGCCAGAAGATTTCTGGCACCTTCCCCCACACCCACCCCAAGATTTTAAAAACAGCATTTTGTTATTGCAGGAATGAAACCGAAAAATGAAGATTTTGTCATATTTTAAACTCGTAAGACAGTGAGAACTGTTCATAATTGGTACCCGTGAAAATGAAGCTCAGCGCTCTCGTGCTCTCACACTTTCTGTGTATATGTACATATATCTCAGTTCTCTATGAAAGGTATATGAGGAAGCAGCATACAGCTATGTGATATGACCGGCTCTCTGTTTTTGAATTCTTGTTTGGGATAGTTAATGAGCAACACTAGGTGGAGCTACCAATTTAATACTGAAATAACTGTTTCTATTGTGTGAAAGCTTAATATGAATGCCTAAACTGAGAAACTGTAAATAATTACAGTAAGGACAAGCCATCAGTAGCAGTTAACTTCTGGGTTCTATGTTTTTTTTATTGGCAATAACAGGTATAAAAGTGATAGTCCGAGCTATTTTGGCTTCTAAAAGTTGTTATTTTTTTTTATATAAATTCTCTTTTGACCAGTTATCATGGTAATTCTCAGTGATTTTCTTTTTTTCCTCAGGCATTAGCTAAAGGGGGGAAAAGAAAGAGGAGTGCTTTTCATTCTTAAACCATAAAAAGCCCTCCAGATCTCATCTCTGATTCCAATTGATCCTGTCATTAAAGGTCAAACTTAAAATAGATAGTATTGTCAAACTCTATTGTAGATTACTTATGCAATTCTACTTTGTGGATAAAAGAGAACCGTAGCCTCCAGCCTGTTAGTCTCCCAGTTTTAACAAATACCTTAGTCATTCAAAACAGCAATTTTAATAGCTTTTCAATACTTAAACTATGGGGAGAATGCTAGTGGGCTAACCTGGAAATTTTGTGGATGGTTTTATTTTGTTAATGGCATTTGACTACTCTCTATTTTGTCAGTTCTGCTATTTGTTTTTCAACTATAGCACAATGTGTTGGTGAAATTTGGCTTTCAAGTTACTTAATTGAATTGTTCAACTTTGTAAAACTTCTCATGATGTGTTAGATCTAGGTGTTTCATTGCTTCTTTGATCTTACTTTTGCAGACTGTAAATTATTTACTAATAACATCTTTTAGTTTTGGCATACATAAAATGTCCTGCTACAAAGGGGAGATCTTTAATTTTTAGAGAAAGATTTTTAGCAATGGCAAAGACAGCTGTAGGAAGGGTTAATTGAAACTGAGGCCCAGACCCATTTTATCAAGTGTAAATACTTAACTGAAATGCCTAAATTGAGTGCAAAAAGCTTAAGAATTAGTAATTGCTCATTTGCCTCCTTTGTTGTCGTTCTTGATTTGACTTTTATTAATAAAATATGTGCATGGGAAAGCATCTTAAATGGAGTGCTGCAGTCATCTGAGCTTGCTAAGCAAAATTATGCCATTGCTCCTTTATCCTCTCCTGTTTATCAGGATTTATTTGCTGTCTCTTACGCTTAGTTTTTCAGCTGTCTGTGTTAAGGAATCTTGCTGTTTTGTCTTCCTTCCTGTTGTGTTCTGTCTACTGTGGTTCTGATCTCTGGGTAGAACTTCTAAGAGCTTTAGTAATACAAACGATGAATAATCTTTCACTGACAACACAAGTTATGATGGAAGACATACTCTGGAAATTGGCCTGCTAGAAGACTCTGATTTACAGAGGGGTACATGCAGCAGCTCCTCCTTCAAGCTTAACTCCAAATGTATGGTTATTTCTTGTAATTTAGCTTAAAAATTGTGGGTTGTTTTATTCTCTAAAGCTGTGGCAATAACAGTGGGAATCTGGGCTTTCTCTACAATGAACATTTTAAAGAAAAATTATATATAATGAGGGCACTGAATGAGTAGCAAAGGGTATGAGTGATTCATGTTATTATCAGTTGTATCTACTAAGGGAAGAACCCATAATGTAAAATACAACATTATTTGTATATAACATTAGAGATTTGTCTTAAAACTAACTTTTTTTAAAATAACATACTTTATAGGAGATCTTTTCAAATATTTTCTTTATGGCTTAATTACTTCTCTTAATATTTACACATTTCAAAGCAAATTTAAAATTTCTCACAGTCTTTTGGGTGTCATACTCATGATCAATGAATAGATTCATTAAACTGGGTGGTTTTTATAAGAAACATGTAGCTAAATCATGTGACATTGCATCACTGTTCCCACTGATAGTAGAGATCACTGAGCTTTCCTTTTGATGTTTTTTTAACTGCGGTAACTCTCCAAGTATCTTTGGAAGGAAGTACAGTCCATCAATTAGTAATGCTTTAAGGCACCTCAGGCGTTATTTGAAAATTAATCAGTTTCTGTTTAGAGATGCTGTGAAAATACTTAGAAACAACAATGCTGAAAAATATTTGGGTGTTTCTTAATATCCGATTTATCTCAAGGACTTTCTCAACAGCTTTTTTGAGTAGGTTTATTAAGCTTCATATTGGTGTTTGGAAAGCACATATGAGGTGTAGATATTTGAGGCACATAATATATTTTAAAGAAGAATAACCAAGAATTTTTCCTTAAAACAGAACTGCTTAATTTTTTTAAGTTTACTTGATAATTAAAAAAATATATTTGCAATTGATTAGTAAATATGGATAATATAAGAAGTTTAATATTAGAAAATTATCCCTGCTAAATTGTGATCTTTAAGGACTTCCCCAGCAATGTAGAATTCGGGTAACGTGTATCTTTAATGAGTGTTAGTCGTGAACAATACCTTTAAAAAAAAACAAAAAAACCCCCCTTTCCTAACTATAAAGTCTGAGCAGCAGATTTATACATTATATGCTGATGAGACTGTTGGTTTTAGTGGAATAATTTCTCATTTATGTTGTTGGCATAGCTGAAAAAAAGAAAGGACTCTTTGTTTTTCAGTTCTATAGAAAATTAGATTTTAAGGGTAGATGGTTGTTTCTTCCTTCTCCATTTAGTCATAAACTGCTTCCAGCAGCGCAGGTTGATCATCCTTCCTGGAAAGGAGGAGGCAGGGATTCTTGATTCCAGTGGTGGTGTTTTTATTTGTGCTTATTAAGCAAACTGCGATCATCCCTTTCAGATGCAGATTGCTACTTACCTTCCCATTTTCAGTGTATTATTGCTATACGTTCTATATGTTCTTCCTCTCTCAGTGCGTTTACTGTAATCCATATATCATCTCTTTCCTGCATTGCTTTCCTTGCTTTGCTGTGTGAGATCCTTTAATCAGTCTTCGGTAGAATTGTCTGATGATTCATCTGTGAAGAACTTGGGCCTCTGCTTTTGAACATTGATTCCTCTGTGGCTTTGACCACTGAACTACCAAGGCAGTTCTATGTTCCTCTTTAATGCTGTTCTAGGAACTGGTTGTGGTGCATTAATCACGACCTATAAATTTGAAATGGTTCTCTTTGATTCCTCCGTGGTCTGGAGGAAAGGATCTTTCAAGGTTGAGGTGTTTTAAAGACCACTAGTTATTCTTAATGCTTTAATCAGACATTTGGAATTACTTGAGAGACTTCCAGATTTTTGACCATAGAACACCTCATACTTGAAGGGGGAACCTTTAATTTGAGAGACAAACTTTGTCTGGGATTGTTAGACATCTAATTTATTGTCTTTTGCAATTACAGAGATATTTATGTAGTTAATCAGTGTTGTGCAGGTTGGTTCTGAATAGAAATGGTATTTTTCCATGGAAAAGGCAGGATGAGTAATTTCTGTTGTTTTTGTTACATACTCTTGTTGGTCGTATGTATTGTTAAGTGTTTGAACTTTTCATACATTGTTTATAGCTGATAATATAAATTGGAAAAAAATCTTAATGAATTATCTTTCTGTCTTAAAGAAGATAATTATGCCTCTTGCCCTAGCATCTGCGTGCCTAAGAATGTTGGGGGGGGGGAAAAAGCAATAAATCAATTATGTTTGCCAGCTCATACAAAATAGTTGAGCACTTGCTCTATATTTTGTGGAGAGTGTTCCCTTGATGTAACCAATAATGGAAAATAAGTAGCCATTAAAGGACTGTAAAAATAGTCTCTTACTGGCTCCTGTGCAATGCCAGACTGCTTTATTGTGCTGATTTAATCATTTTTTTTTTTTACAAGAAGCATGGCTTTGTTATACTAGTATAGTTAAATACATAGGTGACCAGTAAGGACTTAAAAAGAAAGTCTAGCATTCCCTTCATGGAGGTGTATATGGTATTTGCTTGGTCTCCAGAGATTTATTTTCAAATGAATTGTTTTCTTTTTGGCTTTTACTAAGTTCAAATATCTCATTTTAGAAACTGCAATTCTTAGTAGCAGCATTCTGAAATGTCTCAGCAATATCTTACAAAACTGAAAATACTAATTCAAGTATGGCTATACTGCCTGTACTAGTAGCTGAAGTGGTTCAATAAGCTTCCCCACAGTCTTTGAAAAGAAATTTTAAAATATCACAGAATCACAGAATGGTTGAGGTTGGAAGGGACCTCTAGAGATCATCTAAGTCCAACCCCCCTACTCAAGCAGGGTCACCTAGAGCAGGTTGCACAGGATAGCGTCCAGGTGGGTTTTGAATATCTCCAGAGAAGGAGACTCCACAACCTCTCTGGGCAACCTGCTCCAGTGCTCTGTCACCCTCACAGTAAAGATGTTTTTCCTCATGTTCAGATGGAAGTGTCTGTGTTTCAGTTTGTGCCCATTGCCTCACGTCCTGTCACTGGGCACCACTGAAAAGAGTCTGGTCCCATCCTCTTGACACCCTCCCTCTAGATATTTGTATATATTGGTGAGATCAACAAAGGCAAGTGGAGGGTCCTGCACCTGGGGAGGAATAACCCCACGCAGCAGTACAGGTTGGGGGTTGACCTGCTGGAGAGCAGCTCTGCCGAGAAGGACCTGGGAGTGCTGGTGGACACCAAGTTAAGCATGAGGCAGCAATGTGCCCTTGTGGCCAAGAAGGCCAATGGTCTCCTGGGGTGCATCAGGAAGAGTGTTGCCAGCAGGTCGAGGGAGGTGATCCTCCCCCTCTGCTCAGCCCTGCTGAGGCCACATCTGGAGTACTGCGTCCAGTTCTGGGCTCCCCAGTACAAGAGGGATGTGGCACTACTGGAGCAAGTGCAGCGAAGGGCTACAAAGATGATTAGGGGTCTGGAGCATCTCTCTTATGAGGAAAGACTGAGAGAGCTGGGCCTGTTCAGCCTGCAGAAGAGAAGACTGAGAGGTTCCTCTCCGCCCACCTCTCCAGCCTGTCCAGGTCTCTCTGAATGGCAGCACAGCCCTCTGGGGTATCAGCCACTCCTCCCAGTTTGGTATCATCAGCAAACTTGCTGAGGGTGCACTCTCCTCCTTCAGCCAGGTCATATGTTGTTGTGGTATGTTTTGTTGCTTGAGCAGTCAAGTTTTTTACTTTGGATTTATGTCAAACAGTATTTGGATGGAAGTGGGAAGTAAATTAAAATGCACAAAACAAATAATTTTTAAATGTAGTAGTTAAATAAAATGATTTAAAACATACCAGATGTCCAAAGGGAAGAAGTTTTTTTAAATATCTGTTGTATTTACAACTACGGTCATACATAAATACACACACAAATATATATGTGTGTGTGTCTGTGTATATATTTGTAAAGGAATATCTTCAGGTGATAAATTGAGCATATTTCTGTTACAAACAGCATGTATCAATATTTTAGAACCAGTTAATCTCAACTTCTTGCTTGCGCTCTCGCTCACTCACTCTCTCGCTCTCTCTCATGCACGCATGCTCCTGTGCTCACTCACGTAATAGCATCATGTTATTAACATACCATCTGATGTTTGTTGTTTCTGATGAAAACCTCAATAAATAATTATATATTTTTTGAACAACAGAGGTACTAAATTGGGCCCAGATGATCTCGAAGCAGTAAGCTGAAGGAAGTAGTAAGTGTAGCTTTCAGTTGATCTTACTGGTGAAAGTTAATGCAAAAAAGCATCTTGATTTTCTTCATACCCTGTGGAAAGCTTTAATTCTCTACTGAATAACAAGCTAACACATTCTTCGGTCTTTCTCTTATTAATATTTGCAGGCTAATATTGTGTTATCTTTGTCATCCCTTGCTAGTTGTATTTCATCCTGGACTTGAACTTTTCTGATTGTGTCCTTACATGTTGTGTTCTGTTAGACTTATCATTAGCAATCAGACTGTCCACTTTCTATATGCTGCTTCATTGTGCTTGAGCTTAACAAAGAGCTCGTGAAATAGCCAAATTGGTCTCCTATTGCATAGCCAATCCTTCTCTCTCATCAAGGGCATAATTGCAAATTATCCTAATATCATTTCTTTAAGATAACTGCTAGTTCGCCTGTACTCTTTTTCTGTTCCTTCTTAGGTTTTCCTTTTCTATGCAATTTTACTGACTAATTTTCTTACACAATTGAAGTTTGCCTACTTGATGAACATTATCCTTATATTACTCTTCACTATCCTTCCTAAGAATCACAAAATAACCCAAGTTGCCTTCCAGCCCAAAGCTTCCTCCTGTTTATTAGAGAGAAAAAAAAAATCTAGAAGAATTTCATTTTTAGTTGTTTTTTCCTATCTTCTTTATCTACATGCTCTAGCAAGGGAGTGTTTTATGCTCTGATTGTACTGTTATTACTTCTGAGCAAGTATTTGTATCTTTGATGTACAGGGCACAGCTTCCCCCCACCCCCACTTGGCCTGTTCTTTCTAAACAAGTATTTCTTTTCACAGTAAGGTTAGAAAATGGTGATTAGATGGGTTTTCAGTATAATCTACTTGTGCAGTTTTACTGGGGAGTGTAATTGGGACTTTGTTACCCTGTCAGTACCATTGGATGCCATATGTGCTTTGACATGATGTGAAGTGATTGTATCTGTATGATTCCATTCTTGCCTTCCCAAGGAGCCTGGGGTTTCAGGGATCCTTGACTCTGAGTGGCTTGACCAAATGTTGTTCAGAAGTGCTGGCACCAGATACTATGTAAGCTATAAGCAATTATAAAGAAAAAGCTATTTTTTTTTCTTCTGGGTTAAGCTGCATTTTGCTACCTTTGAAGCTGGAATCCTCCTACTTAAAAATTTGGTCTACTATATTTTTATATTGGCAACTAGAAAAAGTAGCTGAACAACTTGTTTTCCAGTGCCAGGGCTGTTATAGTTATCCTCAGTGTATAACTAGGTTACTAATACTTACCCTATTATTAAAAATAGAGCATGCCTGAGGCAGTTTTCTCATGTATTTTAAAGTCTAATTTAAAAGAAAATTATGGTCTGGATTTTGTAATCTTTATTTTACCCTGTCATGTTAAAAAATGCATGGAAAACATAGAACTGTTCAAATACCACAAAGTTGGGCAGGGTACAAGAACCTAGACGTATAAATATAAGAACTTTATACTCTGTTCAGTAGCAGAGCAGCCAAAACTGATTATTGTGCCCTGAAACAGAATAGTGGAGATTTTTTGCTTCGTCGAGGAGCCATCATGAAGCTATTATTCCATCCTACTTTTCTGTCTGAATTTGAGTGCCCAGCATGCTCAAGTAACTCTCTAGTTGGGGCTGGCTGAAAAATGCTATGTGTTATCCCATACCAGATGATCTTGCTGGTCCCCTTCTGTCTGGGCCTGCATAGAGATGGGTATACGAAAGGATTTTGCTGGCTTTACAGATGCTGAGAACTTGCTTTATGCCTCAGAATAGTAAATAAAAGAACTCTGTATGAGTAGGGCAGGAGGTCTGTCCTAATATATTTAACAGCATGGATTGTCTTATATTCCATATGTAACTATCAATATGTCATCTTCATCGGGCTGTGGAAAGGCTTTCCACCGGGTATCTCTAAAATTAGACAATTTCAAATCTTTCATAATTCTGAAGCTATTTGCTAAAAGAGTGCAAATTAGAGATGTGGCTTAGAAGACCACTGATGAGACTTCCAATAGAAATTTTGCCACAGATTAGTGAAACCTGTATGTCCTGACTAAAGGAGAGCAATTTAACTAGTAAAATATAAATGAAAACATCATATACGGCTGCTTTTCTGTAAGTTACAAGTTACAAAAAAAATAAATAAATCTAGGGTAGTTTTAATCAGAGGGTGAAAAAGCCCTGACAGTTACATGCAAATAGATGAATGTGTAGAAAACAAACATGAATAAAATATAGAATATTACTTTTAATTAGTTT
Organism: Apteryx mantelli; assembly: GCF_036417845.1. Taxonomy (NCBI): domain Eukaryota; kingdom Metazoa; phylum Chordata; class Aves; order Apterygiformes; family Apterygidae; genus Apteryx; species Apteryx mantelli. The sequence goes on along the minus strand of NC_089982.1, from coordinate 73,048,254 downwards.
GCTTTTCTGTTTGCTAGCTAATTTGTACTTGTGTACTAGCTAGCCAGTCAGCCAGCAGTTGCCAGCTTTCAAACCAGATGCAGTATGTGCTGCTTTTTTTATATACCACCGGGTACATCAGGGGGGTCATTATATTTTGCCATAACATGCAAGAACATTGGAGTAAGCATACAACTATGTGGAGGAAATCTGGGAGCATCACACTGGCTATGCATTGAAGATGTAGGAAGGATTTGACTGTATTGTATGTGATGTGAGATGATAGTGGAAACTATGAATGGTTGTAAGCATTCCTGTGGCAGGGACTGTAGTGGTTATAGAGAGGATTTGGCATTGTTGCGGTGAAGTATGTAAGAGGTGGCTCTAGGACATCAGGCTCTACTGGCTTTGCAAATTGAAGATCTGCTCTTTTTACTTGTCTATATGTATATTATACTATACATACTTTGAACAAGTGGAAAAATTTTCTCATATAAACAAAAATCTACATGAAAATGAGGATATAGGTTAAGGTCATCTTTCCTGATTTTAAAGGAAAATATAATGTGCTATAATGACTATATGATCAGGAAGCCCATGATGAATATTGGATAAGGCACTGTAGCAAAGTTTTATTATCCTGCCATCTACAGCAGTGGAACCACTATTAAATACTTTCATGTAGTATGTTTTTTAATGCATGTCTACTACATATTAATATTTTACTAAAAGAAAGAAAACAAAAAAATTCTTAAGTGTTCTGAAGTGTACCTGTTAATTTATTGGACTCGGATAACATTGAATGGAAAGCTTTGCCTAAAACTCACTCTTATTATTTGGCCTCTTGTAGCTGACATCTGTTTTTATTAAATTGTTAACCAAAAGATATATCAATCTTATTAGAAACTATTAAATATGTAATGTATCATCTAAAATTAGAAGTAAACAGCCAGAAGAGGTTTTAATAAATGTTAGTCTACTTCATATTAAAAATACATTATTTTCCAATATTCCTCTTTACTACTGTTTGAATTCACAGATGGTATAGTACCCCTACTTTAAAAATGAGGTTCAGCATTTTGAGTAATAAAAACATGCATTTACATGAAATTCATTCCAGTATTTTGTTCTTCCTTTCAGTGTCTGAGCTGTTCTTCTACCTTACTTGTTTTCTTGTTTTTAGAAGTGAAATATGCCTAACTGGTATAAGTACTGAGTTTCTAGTTGTATTTTCTCCTTATCTATTCACTGTTGGATTATATAGGAGATAATGGGTTAAATTGTTCTTCCCAAATCTTTTACTAGTCTAAAAATGTTTTAAAAAACTCACAGCATTATAAAAGTGGCATTTTTATCAGAGTGATGGGTATTGTACTTTTACTCTAAGAATAATTTATATCTTCTTTTTCTGTGAAAATCAGTGTTTCAAAAAGCATCTGTGGAGATGGTTAGTGGGAGGAAGGTCTAAAATGTGTACTTCTGTATTGTATATTGAGGATTTCTTAAATGACAGTTTGTCTTGTTTTTCAGCCATATTATGTCTGAATACGTGAGGATGACGGATACAGAGCGTGATCAGATTGATCAAGATGCTCAGATATTTATGAGAACGTGTGCAGATGCCATTCATCAGCTGAGAACAGAAGGTAAACTGGAGGAGGAACTTCTACATAGTTTTTCTTCATTATTGATGAAAGCTAATATAATGCTGAATATTGGATGGTGTTTTAGAATCTGAAATGCGTTTGGAAAAAGAGAACAGTAAAGTCTCATTTCTGTTTTATTCTCACCCATGTAATTCCATTGACTGGTTAATGCTATTCTTGATTTATTTTAGTGTTAGTGAAAGGAGAAGCCAGCACATAGAATTTTATTTATTTGTTCAAATACACTAGTTAGCAAGTGTGAAAATGATATGAGTCTTAAATATTCAGTATTTAAATAGTAATTCAGCACTGTGGCACAGAGACCTGAACCAAAGCTCACAAAAATCAATAGTTATCTCCTTCTAGCTTGTCCACCTGTAAGAGATTAAAAGTATAGATTCTTTTCCATGTTTGAGATAATCAAATCACTGAATGCAATGGAACAAATTCTTTATCATAACTCGTTAAAGATTTTAATCTTTAACATTTTCTTGAGTTGATGAGTATAGCTCTTAGAAATTTGAGCTCTAGCGAAAAACAGAACTCAGTGGTGGTTTAGCATATTCCTGCAGTAAATATTGTATGTTTACCCCTCCCCTGTCCTTTTTTATTTATTTATTTATTTATTTTACGGAAAATTTACCAATCTATCAAGAGGCATAAGTTTCATTATGAAGAGTGCTACTGACTTTGCTTTTCCTGATGTGTTCACTGTTAAACATAGTTCCAGCAAAGTAACAGGGCATTTTTGACAACTTGAGGATGAGATGAAACCTTTACTGAACTGTCTTAAGAGAGTTCAAGAGCTGACTTCTGTTTTGCCATTTTCAAACTGAGTTGCCTTCTGTGTGTGTTTTATCAGTATCTGAAGATGAGTTTTGAATTACGGGAGAAGAAAAATACTTGAACTGGTAATTCATTGTCATCAAAATGAAGGCACTTATTGGGAAATGAAACTAGAACATAAAGTGTATCTCTCCTTTTTGTAAAAGTTCATTTTACTCTGGTGTTGTCTGGAAACACAGGATACATTTCCTAGAAAGTAAGCTTTCTGTCAGCGCGGCCGTGTGGGCTAAGTATGCCAAAGATTTCATCAAATTTGAAATGCCATCTAAACATGTTTGCAGTATGATTCAGAATCATTGAAAGAAATTCATGCATAGGAACTTTGTAGCATCAAAATAAGAAACTTTAATGTTTATGAATTAAAAGGATGCTTGACACAATAAGAACCAAAGCTTTGTGCATAGTCTAAATACTGGAGAACTTAAAATGTTAAAACTTCAACATCTTAGGCAAGCCAAGTCTCTAGATCTGTTTTGCTATGCTTACCTTGATGACATGTATTCTTGTTTAGAAATTTAATAGACATCATATGACTTAGTGGCACATATAACAATAGGACTTCAAGAATCGATAAAATAAAGAGCACATGACAGTAAGTGGTTTGGGGTTTTGCTGTGTTGTAATAATTTGCTGTTTTACAGATCTATATATAAAGTATAGCTATGTTAAAATATATAAAGTGTTAAATAGGCTTTTGAATACAGCTTGCATATAAACTGAAAACGCAGACTTTTGTGTAGTTCAATGTAAAGTTAAAAGTTTGTGTCTTTCTTTTGCATTTCAGCACACAAGGGTGTCCAGTCTACTCAGGTGAAGGAGCACCGGACAGCTGTCTTGGACTTCGTTGAAGATTATTTAAAAAGTACTTAGCGTTTTTTCTGCAGTATTGAATGGTTAAAGATGAATGCTTGGTTGCTCTTTCCAAGAAAGAAATCATGCTGTTCTGACCTCAAATTTTGTTTTATGGTATTTTGACCAGGAGTGTGTAAGCTGTACTCTGAACAAAGAGCCATCCGAGTTAAACGAGTAATCGACAAGAAGAGACTGTGAGTAGTGTGCCTTCATTGTTTAAAAAAAAAACCCAAACACTGTTTAACTGTACCCTTAGTTTGTAGGACATTCAAGAGAACAATTATTCATGTTTAGAATCTAATGAGATTCTTTTAGATGGAAAGCCATAGCTGGACATGCTACTCCCACTATCAGCAGCTGCATTCCAAAGCTCTTTTATGTTTCTAGCATGTGAGAAGTTAAGTCTGTAAATGTCAGAATGACAATATGTATTGTTGTATTTTTCATATATGTAAATGGTTAAACCACCAAATCAGTAAAATGTATGTTAATAAACCTGTTGGAGTTCTACATCAGAACTCCATCAGAAAGACATCAAAATATTTTCATATGTGCCATTAATAATAATCTGTGTAAAATAATCTAGTGTGGAATCCTACACATTTATAGTATGTCTCAAAGATGCTGTTCAGCATACCAAGATACCACCTGCTTAGGTACAAGGGATGTTCAATTTTCTCTCATCTGTCTCTTTAAAGCCACCATCTTTCTGCTAAAGCAAGTGATTAGATTGCAAATAAATGCTACTTGAGATGGTGAGGTTTCATGCCATGTAGAAACCTGATAAAAATCAAAATTTTTTAATTGGAAGACAGCCGTTTTTGCTTCTTACCATCATGGCTTTTTTGTCTGTTTTTTCTAGCCAAGTATCAAAACCAGAGCATTTCACGAGTTTCTTTTTACTGCACACTCTCAGGTGTGAGAGTGACAGTGAGAATGCACAAGTTTGCAAGTTTGTTATTTCTTTAATACCTCAGAAGACCTCCCTTGTCTTCTCAGTCTGCAGTATTTGAATTCTAGCCGTAAGTTCCCTTACGGGCGTTCTCATATAAAAATAAGGAATTTTATAACATATACATCAACAGATAAATTCTTGAGTATTTTTCCAGGAATTGATGCTGCTTTATCAGTTTGGTGTTTGACTAGATCAGCTATTTACATTAAAACTAGAGAGATGTATTCAAAAATCCAGAAGGGAAGTACATTTTATTTGGAGTGATTCAACATGATTAACATAATTGGGTTCACTCAAATTTATCCTTCTGGGACATGAATAATAGGACAAGCCAAAAACAAATGAACAAAATGCACTAAACCAGCTCTGCAATTTGGTAAGAAGTAAAGTAATTATGAGAGAAAAGTAAGATAAGCCCTTGGTAGTCTTTGTAACTCCTATAACTTTTCAGAAGATAATAATATAGAAACAATCTGTGTGATATTCTTAGTGTGCAAGAATACGTAACCTTATCGGTGTTCTTCATGCTAAAGAACTTCAAAGTAAGAGAGCATGGTTCCTGCAGTTACATAATGGGCTAACAAATATCAGCTATTCTGTTTGCTGTACTCTTATGCTACTGTTTCCATATGAAATCCCAGTATCATGTTTTCTCAGGGGGCTAAACAGAGGGGAGAAAAGTCAATCTGGTGTACGCTAAACAAAGAGCAATGAAAAAGAGCCATGTCAGAAGTTAAAATATCACCTAATTAAGCAGCAATAAAGCATGAAAAAATAACCCCAAAGATGTGGTTCTTTCATGTAATATTGGAAGATACTTGTATGCCTCTTTTGTACAGATGTAAAAACTAGAAAATGGATGTTAGCCAGGTGGAGCCTGTATGCATTGCAGATGTGATGTAATGCCTAAATTGCCATTTACATGAAAATACAATTTAAATAAATCATGAGGTGTGAATCCATCTTTCTGATGACTTGAAGAAATATTGTCTTTTTTTCATATGTCTTCAGCTGGTTAATTTGTAATTTCCCCAAGGATTTCAGTAGACACTTTATGTGATAATAAGTATATATTCTATCACTTAAATGAGCAAGGGTTTCCTTAAGTAGTTCATTTCAATTAAAAATGAATAAAATGCCTTGCAAACTTTACATTAGCATATTGTGGAAAGTCAGGACAACAAACAGTAAAGGTGTACGTATATTGAAAATGAAATTAATCCTAGTGCAGATCTTCTTTCCTGCAATTTAGTCAACATAAAATACGTACTTGTTAGACAGTACTGAAAGATTTGCAGTAAAAGTTTACTTCATTATGTTTTCTTTTTATACAGATAAGCATTCTAAGTTCTTCAACTTATTGCCTGAGTGTTACAATTTTCTTAAGTAATATAACTTACCTTTATGTTTTAACTCACATTTTTTTGGTAAAAAGTTCTTCCAGTTACATTGGATGGGTTTCCAAGAATGAAATCTTGAGAATACAAATACAACCAGTTTTTTTTGTAAAGGTACCTTGTTGCGATGTTAAGTTTTTATGCTTATGGGTAATTCAAAGTTACATTTCATTTCAAATTTTAAACTTCTTTTTTCATTAGAATTTCTGGTGCATGATGTATGCAATTCTTAAAAAAGAACATAACTTTTATTCAAATAAAGCTGATTTTTAATATCTGGGGAACTGGCATTTTATTAGTATCAGAACTATTTGAACTGAGTGGGCGTCCAGATAAGTCTGTTTTTTTCCCCTCAGTATTAGTCAAATTTGGGACTGGGGGCGGGGGGGGGGGGAATAAGTAGGTGGGTGGGGTTGTTTGTTTGTTTGTTTGTTTTGTAAATTTGCCCAAACCCTAGCACTTGCAGGTAGTTTTTATAACTAAGAAGGATTCCCTGTTACCTTTCATCTTGTTTAAATACAGTAGTCACTCAGTGATGACTAATGCCCTATATTCTGTTTTCCCCTCAACATTTTCTAATTAAGAGTTAGAATTTAGACACAAAAAAAAGAAGGAAAGGAACACAAGATGCAACACCTTCTGTTAAGCAGCAGGGGAAGACTGTAGATCGTAATGAGATTAACTGTTGATTGTATTTGGGAGGGGAGGAGGTGACGAAGGTGGCACAGCAGGCAATTCAGCCTGGTACTGGTTTTCAGTCACTTGTGTTCTTGAGCTGCAAATTTTCACCAACCTTCAAAAGTCTTAGTATGTTCCTTAGCTTCTCTAATAGCATAATTATTAGGCATCTAAATATCTACTATGCAGCTGTTGCAGAATTCATTGTAGACAAAAGTAAACCACAGTAGTCTGCTGAATAAAATATATTGCTATTAATTTTAAACTCTTTTGGTGGTATGGTGAAACAAACTTGGCAAATATTTACTATATAATCACTGAATATGCTTCCTATATTTTGTAGTGGCTTCTTATTAAAATTATGTGGCAGGGATTTTCATGTAGTATGTATCTGTCCATTGCATACAGCTTTTCTTCTAAGTAGTCTGTTGTGTCTTTTGGCAGGCAAGGTAAAGATCACTTTCATCCTGGTTAAACTATTCTTTTTAGCTAGTTAACTAAAAATACTTGGTTCAAAAATAGTTAATTTTTTTGTATTTTCTTACTTTTCAATGTTAATTGGCAATATAAAGTAAGACTGTAAATGTTACTTGGAAAAAAAAAAGTATTGGAGTTGTCTATTGCTACTAAAAACTTCTCAATATGACTGAACTGTTTTAGGAAAAAAAAAAAAAAGCCATAAGACTTCATATTATATTACTCTAGGTTTTTGAAAGGAAGTTTAATAAAGGGTCTGTGTCTTAATGCTATAGCTTTCAAAATTCTACTCAACTCTGAGCATGTAATGTGTTTTCTTCAGAACTGTTTGTGGTTCATGCTGTCTTTGCTTTTGTAATAAAATTTGGTGAAAGTTGTTAAGTACCTTTTGTATCTTGATTGGGAAATCTTTAATGAGAATTTTGCAAGGCCAGGTTAAAGTTTGTTTAAATTTTTAAGTAATCGGTGGTTGTTCTCATTTTAGAGCAATCCAATTTTATGAAGTCATTTAAATTATAGGTTCTTGTGCTTCTAGTTCCAGACTTGAACCTGAGCAGAGCAACATGTCCAAATCACCTCTTTCCCCTGAAAAACTTTCACAGAATTCTTTAGATGATTCTGAAGAAAAGCTGTCTGCTGAGGAAAGCAAAGGTAAGAATAAAATCTAGTTAGATTTTACTTGTGGCAAGCACTGTCCATTCAATAGTACTTTCTTCATATTGCAAGGGCTACTATAAGGCTTCTTCCTGTGACTTGCAGTTTTTTAATTTTCTTTTTCCTGGGTTGATGAAGCTTTTGTGAAGCATGTTGGGAGACTGAGGAAGCAAAATCTTAAGCTTTGACATGTTTCAGGTGCACTTTCCAACCAGCTAAAAAAGACTTCTGATGTCTTGCTGGATTGCCTCTTCCTCACAGTAAGCTCTATGCGAACTTTCCTTTTATTTATTTTTTTTAATATCCCCCTAATGTCTGAGAACTATCTAGATTCTTTTCACTGATGGAAAGAAATTGGAAAGTAGCTCAGCTGCTCTCTAGGAACACTTTCTAGTTTGTAAGCTTGGAGATTTTGAATTGGGCGCCTCTACAACAGGGTTTGGAGCACAAAGGTAGAATATGCTTGTAGAGGGGAGGTTACTTGATAGCCAGATTCAATAATTTAGGAAATGTTTTTCTCTGGAGCATTAAATCTCCTTCCTGGAAAGATTGCATCTAGTGTTGCAGTAGGCAGGAAATACCCAGAAGTCTAAAGCAGTATCTCTGATCACAGTTCATTTTTAGCTAATGCTGTTCTTGACAGAACTGGTGAATATTGGTTGTAATTCCCTAATGGCCTGCTTCTTCTGAGGCTGTGGGATGCAAGTCCCTTGTGTCACCTGTTTCTCAGAACAGCCCCCTGATCTGTTTTGGGATGTCTAAACTGACAGAACTTCCTTGCCGCTGCCTTTCTGAGAAACATCAGTGTGCAGATAATTTCAGGTTTCGTACCTAAAGAGAACTCTTGTTTCTGGGATTCCCGTTTTGCTTTCCCTGGCTTGAATTCTGCTCTCCAATTGTCTAGGGGAGTCTGGAATATGGTGTGATTACAGTGTGAAAATTACTTTTAGATAGCACCAGAAACTGTATTAAATGTGACATTACATGAGATTTACTGCTTTGTCAAGGCAGAAAAAATGCATTGAATGGCTGTGTTATTCTGATCATCAGTTATTGATTGCTGCCTCATTTTTGTTGAAAGTTTCCTTTAGGTAATGACTTTCGGGTCATACAGAGGGTGGATTTATATGAAGTGGGTCCTCCATTTCTGGATGAAGACTCCAGTACTGAATTACCTCACAGTGTGCAAACCATTTCATTTTCTGATATGGTTTTGCTTATCCACCCAACCAGTTCATACTTCTGCAGTCCTATCAGTATGCCTTTTTTTTTTTTTTTTTCCCCTGAGACAGACTTTACTGTAAGAGGTAAAGGTTTTGATTATGTGTCATTTCTAGTGCACACTACATTTTTATAGTATGTCTAAGTGACGCAGCGCACAGAAACAGAGATAAGCTTCACCTTAACATGTTATCAGTGTTTCACAGCTGTGAGCTTGTGCCAGCAAAGAACCAGCAATCCAGGAGCATCCTCATGCTTTTGTGCTGTTTCCTTGGTACTGAATGTCTCCACAGTCTCTGAAAGCGCGCACTGCCACCGCACAAAAGTGTCATTACAGTTTTTAGCTCAGAAATCTGGGCCACACCATGGGAAACAGTGTTCTTCAGTCGCCTTGGACACAGTAAACCACTACGGTAAACAGAAATGAAACGTAGTTGATCGCATGTCCGGTTCCATAAGTGATGCTGATGCAGTGCTTATGAGGAGATGCTGGCTAATCTGTTAGAAAACTGTGAAACTTATATATCAAAATAAATCTACCTGAAATAGTTTGTAAATGCATACAATATCTGCAGTTCCTTTCTTATGTGCAAGTGCTGGTTGCTGCTGTTTATAGAAATCAGCCTTGTGACTTCACTGATAGATGTTTGCTGAAGAGGTGGTAATAACATGAACATGATGACTGGAAAGCAGAAAGCTCAGTTTAAATGTTATAATCTTGGGGGGGGGGTTGTTTTGTTTTTTACAAGTAACTTTCAAATTTTTAAGAAATTGGAAAAATGATCATGTTTAGAAATAAATTATTTCATCCTCAGGTTATCAGTGGTTTAGAGAACGGTGATCATTTGTATTTATGAAGCATCTGTCTCCAGAGTGCCTGGGTCCCTTGCGTAAATATTTCAGCTGCAAAGATAATTCTTCTGAGAGTAGCTTGGGGCCCTGACCTCAGTTTGAGCATTATGATGAATAGCTGAATGTTTCACTCGGAGTGCTGCAGCACAACTTGGGGTTTGTTGGTTGGTTGGTTTGGGGGGGGGGGGCAGAAACCAAAGCAAAATGTGATTGCTTTTGCTTTGAGATAAAATGCTTGTTTACATTAGAATTATACTGAACATGCCTCATTGCAGGAAAATACTCTCTCTGGAGATTATTTTTATATGCTGTCAGTATTTATTTGCATATTAAAAATTGACCACTTAGTTTATGGAAATAAATGTAAATAACGAGTAGCTTTTGAGCAGGTCACTAGCTTAGCAGTTGTCTCATTTCAGCACAGAAAAGGGTTTAGATTATTTGATTGTTATTTTACATTCCCATCGTGCATTAACTACTTCTATTTCTGCAAAGGCAATGGAGCTAACTGTTTTTCCTTTGTCTAGCTTTTGCTGGATGAACTGTAGAAAAGCTTTAATATCAGCTCCACGACAGCTGCAGATACACTTTCCCAGTAGCTGGAATGTACCACAGTGACAAGAGTAGCTCTGGGGAGAGACGTGTGTCTCTTACTTACCTCTTAACCATAAGTGTATTTGCTTATTAGCAATCACATTGGATACAGGTGCTGTTTCTTCACAGTGCTGACAGTGCCCGAAAGTAATTGGTTCCTTTGGGATAAGGAAGGAATATATATTACTTCTTTGCTCCGTAAACTAATTATCGTCTTTTCTTTGAATCAAGTAAATAATTCATTATAATTTTGGTGTAGCATAAATACATTGATTACCTGAACAAAGCAGTTTTGTGTCTCTGTGAAATAGATTCGAAATACTGATGATGCCCCATGGAAAACAATGAATTGAAACCTTTCTAAACAATCTTTAAAAATAAGCTTGTTTTTATGCCTGATTATTTGTAAGAAATAAAAGATCTGTTTTTATTTAAAAAAAAAAAAAATTGTATTCCTTATTCTTCATTCCTTATACTTCATTTGTAACATTGTCATTGTTTCTATATCCTGGTTTGGTTGTTGGGATGCAAAATGTACAATTTTAAGGAGAAATGCATAACACTACTCTTATAATACTTATTTTTCAGGAGCTTTCACTAATATTATAATGATTATTAAGGGGGAAATTTCTCCTTATACTTTTCAAACAAACAGGAGTAGTTTTAGTGGCTTCCCAGGAAGTCAGTGTCTGAATGATGATGCATCAGTGCTGCTTATATAACTGAAAGAATTTAGGTTTAAAAGGTTGCAACAAAGCAAATAGAAATACATGAAATATATGCCTGAAAAAATGACTGTGATAAACAGCAAGTTTGAAATCTATGAAAAAGTAAAAACTAAATCTTTTTCTATTTTAATTTCTAACTTGTGTCTGATAATTCAAAGCAGGTACAGCTTTGAATCCGTTGTGGGACAGTACAAATCTGTATTCTGGGTTTTGTAAAAATGCCGCAGCGAGTGGGGAAGAGAAAGGCCCTCCCAAGATTACAGTCATATCTTTAGGATTTTAAAGGCTGATGCTAAAATAGCTTCAGAAAGAGTAGGTTCCTGTAGGATAGTTTCTTTTCTTTCCCATTTTAACTTCTTTTTTCTCTCTATAATCAGAAGTATATAATTAATCCTAAAAATAAAGCTTCCAGAGGGAATATCCTAGAAATAGCCTTTCAAGATGTTTTATGCCCCACTCCTGGTAAGATTTATGCAGATGATTAGCTTTAATCAAAGGAGAAGTGCTACTGCAATCAATGAAGCAGCTATGATGTGCAAGTGTTAGGTTGTGGGATCTGATCTCGCTCTTGCTACATGCAGGGTGACCCCTTGCACAGTGAGCTGTGAGATTTGCACCGTACTAGGCAGTGTGGACAGTGTGGGGCAGCAGAATTTGTCCAAGAAACTTTGCTCAAAATTTCTTTGAGAGTCCGTGTTTCATGTTGAGGAATGAGGAGCTGGTGGTTCTGCCAAATTTCACTGGAAGGTAGTAGTTTTGTATATAGACTATCATTTTGAAAACTGTGTGTTGTCTTCCATTAAAATTCAAGTATTACAATGTTTTGTGCCCTAAGAAGTCTTAGAGCATCATGAGTTGTTTTACATGCTTCACTATCACTATTGCAGTGCAACTCATCATAGTTCACAAAATTAAATACATGTATAGACCTCTGTCCTAGTCTAGAAGTTTAGGGTTACTGGTATAATTGGATGCTGTAAATATAGGATGAATCTCAATTAACAAGAAAGGAAACCTAATAATTTCATCAGGGTTATGAAATGAATAAAAAATGCTTTTCACTTTGCTGTTCAGTGTGCTGCGTTGTCTGAAGTTTTTGGTGGTTCTTTTACAGACAGGAATTTGCCTGATGCCCGTACTAACCTTGGATTATGGGGGGATGGCAAAGGTGAAGATGAGCTGTCACCTGAAGAAATACAAATGGCAAGTATACTTTCTGTCTGTTGTCCATTTTATTATATCTTCTATTCTATCCCTATGTGTTAAAGAAAGGTAAACTCACCCACATTCTTTCTCAGTTTTCATTCTGTGCCGAGTGACTCGGTAACAAGGTATGCCTTTTGCACATGGCTTCCTCGTTCTTCTGGTAGCAACTAGTATTTAAAATTGCTACAGACTACTTAAAAACAGATTTCTGTGCAGCCATGATATTAGTACCAACTATTTTCAGCCATTAGAACTGCCCTTTGAAATTAAAACTGCTTCTTAAATTGCAATTATGAATTGTTTTTTTTTTTTTTTTTTTTAGTCAGCGCATAATAGAAGTCAAGGCAACATCAGAAAAGCAACAAATTTTTGAAGGTTTTTGTGACTGGTCATCTTTGGCTTTGACTGTTCCTAGAACGCAGCTTAAATAGTTATATTTCATTTTATTCCTCTTTATTTTTTTTTAGCTTTTAGAAGGAATAGCTGAAAACTTTCCTTCACAACAGTATCTCATGAATGTTACCTTTTCTGTATATCCCCAGCTATCACCACTGTTTTGTGTATTGTTCGATCCAGTTCTGCTAATAACTGAACTATTATACTAGATTTCTGAAATACAAGTGATTGCTGACATCCTATCGATTAGAGTTTTGATATTCCCCAAATACACCTCTTTTGTGGTCCCATGGTCCCAAATTCTTAGAAAACCTCTTTAACACCTATTGCATTATTTTATATAAAGAAATAAAAACTGATTTATAACCAGACAGTAGATGTAAAGTCTTCAAAATGGTGAGCTTTACAAAGGCAAAGAGCTGCCACAGTATGAATATTTGAAGCTTCCTTGGCAATGATTAGCGGTGTTCCCGAACGGAGTATGTGTCACTCTTCCCGTCAGGGATGAGCAAGTTGTACATAATTGTGGTATGGCTTGTCAAAGAGAAAAGATGCTTTGGAGGCTGCTCTAGATGCCATCACTTTGTTTCTGAATGTCAGTCTGAATCAGAAGACTTTCTTATTCCCATCTTCTTTTTATTATTTTTTTATTTTCTCTCTTCATTGTTTGGGCACAATATTATGAACCCCTTTATTGTAAGCTTCCAGAGGATCAGGAGGAAGCATCCGAAGTGATAGCTCTGTAAGGGTTTATTATGATTGACTACGAAACTAGATAGGTTGCTTTTTGGAGGCCTCCCTCATGCTGTAGTAAGTTTTAAACCTGTTACATCCCTTGCCACGGTACTTTGGGACTGCATACATTGCTTTTTCATGGAATCCTTTTATACTTTTTAGAGTAAGTCTGCAGATACTTCACAACTTAACTGAATTGTCTTAGTCTGTGAGTTTTTCTTTAATCTTCTGTTATCAAGAGTGAAGGAAGATAAGCATCTGCAGATGGTGATTTTACCCACATAAGATTTGAATTTTTCCTTGGATTAAGTTCTCTCTATTGACTTGTGAGGTGGAGTGATTCTACCCTAAGAAATAGAAAAAAACAGATTCATAGTTTGAGAGTTCTAGATTCCTAAATCTCCAGTCCTAAACTACTTATTGTCTGGCATTCTGCCAGTTGTTCCTAAGGGAGAAATATTAGACATTTTTAGAAAATCCATTATTATTCTTTACCCTTTTGAAGTTATGCGCTTTTTTTTTTTGTACTGGTTGTTTTACACTGACTCACTTCTGTTGTGCTTTCAGGAGTTGCACTTCCTGTGAAAAGTGGTATAAAAATAACACTGATGCTCCAAATGTCTTTATCCCTAGCTTACATCGTTCTGCCTGTAGTTTGCAAGAAAATATATTGTATGTTACACTGCCTCAATATCACTGCTGTGCCTAAGCCTGCAGGAATGACTTGTGCTTGAAACTTTAAACCTCAGCTTTAAGTTTACCTGTCTGTTCAATGGAAAAACAGATAGAAAAGCAGTAGATGAAAATCTTAGTGGGAAAAAAACATACTTTGCAGTCCTATATATATTAATATGCTGAAATACTATTACTGGTCTTGTGGAATATTTTATTCTTCAAGTTCACACATGAAATGTATTGTGGTTATGTACTCCTTAGTACTTGCGTTTTAGTAGTGAGACTGGGAAACCAGAACTGAAAAAAGCTGCTACTAGAACTGTCTCCTCGCAGAAAGTTGGTCCTGAAGCGGGTGGCTGCTTTCCCTTTGAGGTGGGGGCTGGATCTTCTAGTGGATCTTCCTGCGGCTCTGATCTTATCCGGAGCTCTTCTCTCCTGTTTTAGCCCACTCTAGGATGACCCCTAATCTGTATGACCACCAGTAATCAGTTGTCTGCATCTCAGCTGCTTCTCACACAGAGTGTGAGTCTATGCTTCTGGCTCTGGTGTGAAGAAATACAGGCTCTCTTTCTACCTCTGCTAATATTAACAAGCATCAGTTACTTCCACAGTACACCTTGCAAGGAGACTACCTTTATTATGACTTGAAGTGAGTCAGCATTCATGGCAGTATTAATATAGATGTTTTTTCTTTCTTCCCTACGTAGTTATCAAGTAGAAAATGAGCTGATTGTTTCTAGTTAATGCTCCCCGATGGAGGCAATTTTTTGTGGTAATTTTTTTAGAATTGAATTGGTTTGCTTATGTTGGAGTTGCCAAACTGTAAACAACGAGATGCAGATTTCTGTAATGTGTGTGTGCAACAACAGGCAGTTTGCTGTGGTGTTACAGCTTTACGTTTGAAATCTTTGCCACCTGATATATCGATATTTACAGCTTAGCAAACCATTCTCTTCTGTGGATCTGAAGTGACTTTTTTTTTCAGTTTATGAATACCGTAATTAGGTAATGTACTAAGTCTTAAGGCTGTGTGTGATGACTCTTCCCCAGTGAAACTACTCCCTTTCAGTACATTGGCCTTTATCGGTAAAAGTTGGATACTGTGTAATTTCCACTCCTGACAGACACTAAAAGGAAATGACAAGTCACTGGATCCATTATTCTAACTTTTATGTAAATTTGGGTCCAAGATGTAAATAGGTATAAATATTGGTGTAAATGGGGAAAAATTCAAGTATGTGCCTTGCTTTTTTCATTGCCCTGGGACACTGTCAAATGAAATCCTTCATACCAGCTTTGCAACACTTAATGACTTTATTGTGCTTTTAGTGCAGAAATTAAAGGGTTCTCTACAAACATGTAGGAACCCTCCCAGTTTTAGATAACTGATTCACTAAAAGAACAGTTAATTATTTCTCTTCTGCATTATGTTTGCCATTACAGACAACTTGATTCCTACTTTTTAAATGTTTGCTTTGTGAAGAGCGGACTAACTGCGTTTAAGTTACTCAAAAAAAATCCAGCAACGCTCAGAAGGAAGAGGATAGGTTACAGCGTAGAAACTGCTGTATTGGTTTTAAATTGGAATGTGTTGTGGCAAATTGTGCTTACGATTCTCAATGATGGTTTCATGGTCCTTCCTGTGGGTAAAATAATGAATTAAAGCCCTATCACATCGCTACAACAGCAATTTAATTTGTTATTTCACCCACAGGAGAGATCGTTACATGGTTCAAAATGGTTGCAGGCTATTGTATGATTCGCACAATAAATTTCAGTTTATAACCCTTAGTACAGGTATATTAATGTTTTTATAGTTATTGTGAGCAGATGTGCTGTGGTCAGATTGAGTGGAAAAAAAATTGTTCCTGCCGTTTGAATTGTGAAAATGTCTCATTTTTCCTGACTCTCTTCATCTTACTTTTTGTCTTAACCAAAATCAGGTACAGCACATTTAATGATTCATCTCGTGGGATAATGAAAAATACTCTGATTATTTCTTCTAGTCATTAGATTCTGAGAAAAGTCTATGCAATTTGTCAATTTGTGCCATACTTTGGTAACAGAATATTTTACTTTCATGAAAAAGTTACTTTAATAAGCCATAAATTGTTGAGCTGTATTGATTGCTATAGTCTGTTTTATGTTCCTATCATGTAAATTCTTTTGTGACATACTGATATATGATGTGTTCTGCGTTCTACCCTTTTGTTCAATTGACTGTTTTCTCATATCTTACTGCTGTCTCAGACCAGTAATTCATCAGCCATGATTTCAAATTGCAGAGTTTATCTAGCAGTGTTTAAAAAGAAATCCATGCCAGTGGAGGGTTTTAAATATCAAAGGGACCTTTATTATAATACTTCTCAAGTGGATTTGTGCTATTTGTAAGGGATTAAAAGCATTCACTGTTTCTTTATTGAAAATTTGCCTTCTAAATTGGTTATCATCTTGGGTTTTACTAAGGCTGCTTAAAGTATAGAATTTTTAGTGCTGAATATTTGTGCAGAAATAGTTATTCTTACAGTAGTCAGAAAAATGATTACAGCTCTGTTGTGCCACTTAGTTAATGACCATCCAGTCGCCTCGGTGCTGAACCTCATGGATGTTTCTTTGCCCTCGTCCTCAGCTTTGCTCTGATGCGACTCCACTAAAATCAGAGGCTTACGTGGTGAAGCTAAAGGAGTGCAGTGATAAAACACCTTTAACTATCTGCTGTTTTGAAGTAAATGTCACTGTATTCGATGATCAAATTTTAACAAATGCTCTGCTCTGTAGAAAGCAACACTACAGACAGCAGTGATATTGCCATTTGAAGGTATCACAGCACTGGTACTTTTTTATGCTAATATTAGTAATTCTTGAAGATCTTTTTAGTTGTGACATATTGTAAATGGACTGTAATGAAAGGTGAGAGAGTTGGTTGATTAGGGGGAAGGGGGATGTTGACGAAAGCTTGCTGAGCCCCAGTGTGTGAACTGTGACCTCCAGCGCGGGATTTCTTTTTTTCCTCTCTTCCAGTTTGAACAGGAGAACCAGAGACTTGTTGGTGAAATGAATAATCTGTTTGATGAAGTCAGGTACAACTTTCTCTCATTTGACAGACTGCTGTTTCATAACCAGTGCTCCTTACTCCACGCGTGCGCTGTTTGCTGCAGGACACCTTGCTGCATAAATTGTAATGCTGCGGTGGAGGGAGAGCTGAAATGGGAACGCCCATGTTCAGAGTAAACTCTGGAGATGAGCTATATGAATTTATACATTATGCTCTCCAGAGTGTAAAAGCAGCTTCCTAGCAGTACATGCACTATCCGAAATAGTATTGGTTAAATTTGAAATAAAGGCTTACATTCTCACCTAAGTTTTAAAAGCTTAAGTTTTTCCAGTCATGTCAAGTTGTCTGTTCCATACATAGAAAATGGAAGGAGAGGTACAATGAATGACCCCCCACAGATACTTGTCTTTATGACAGGATGGTGGTGCCTTTTGCTCTCTGCTTGCTAAACCAAGTACCTAGCTCAAACTAGAACCTTTTCAGATTATTAGTATTTGGCAAGATGAATTCCACACTTCATAGTAACATATAAAAAGGGTATGTCAAAATTAATTACTTACGGTTCACTGTGGGGTTTTTTCATATTATGCAAAAAATAGACTATTTTATTGAAGTAAATGAAGCTGTCGCAGAAAAGGCCATCGCAGAGTTTGTGTGTGGTGCCCTTCCCAGAGCACCACTGTGGGCTGCTCGTCTTCCAACAGTGAATTTTCAGAGCAGTAATCACGCGTTATTGCTACAGAATAAATTGCTAACAAAATAAGCATGCCTTTTGAATAGCCCGATTTATTGGGTTTGAGAATGTGAATCTGCAGTAGCAGAAAATGTTTGTACTAGTTTCTGATAGAATATTTCTGTTCTTTATCAAGACAAATTGAAGGAAAAGTGGTAGAAATCTCCAGATTACAAGAGATATTCACTGAAAAAGTCTTGCAACAGGTTAGTATACTTTAATATTACAGCAGCAAATATAGCTTGAAGATTTTTCTTGCGGTATTTTGGTCCTGGTTGCAGGCAAGATATAAACATAAGATTAATGAATCTCTAGTGCAAGCATTAAGGGAAAAAGGGATTTCTTGTTTACAAAAGCAAAATCACAATGGTATTTACTATTTTTACTTATATTCTTATTAATATATGTTCTTAGTGGGAATGAAAAATGCAACATGTGAGTCATGACGATCCCTCTGTCTCAGTTAGTGTACTGTTAACTTGTTTAAATTCAGAGAGCATCTTTTCTGTAAACTGTGGCAGCTGTCCCAAAAGAGCTGGCAAAAATTAGGCAGTTAAATTTGATTCTAGATAAATGGGAGACTTCCTATTGAACTTGGCCTCAGTTCAGTCTCATAAAAGCATGAGTAGGGGAATTACCACTTAATTATCTCTATACCTTTGTGTCACTGAAGACTGCATAAATGAAACTAGTATGTTAATAATGCCCAGATTTTATTCTGTACTTCAGATCTGCTTGCCCCCAAAACCCTTAGAGATTATTTGTTTTCCCTAAACTTTGTCAACTGTTTCTTTTTTTTCTTTTCTTTTCTTTTTTCCTTAACAGGAAACTGAGATTGACAATATCCATCAATTAGTTGTGGGTGCAACAGAGAATATCAAAGAAGGCAATGAAGACATAAGAGAGGTAATGTTTCTAGATTGTCACTTCTTTCTCCTAACTCTCATTTTTGTCCAAGTGTTGCTTTAAAGAAAGAGCATGTGTGAGTTAACCCACAAGTTACAGGTGCAGGGTGCACTGGGGTGCGCTGCTTGTCTCACTAACCATGATCTGAATAGCAGTATTGATCTGCAGAAGTCTCCTTAGCCTCACTTATTTTTTAACATGAAGGTCACCTGCCCTGCACTTAAGCACCTGTAAAGTATTGTTTTAAAACACATGGAAACTGCAGACAAAGAATAAAAGATGATGCTGAAATTGTTGGAACTGAAGTTAAATGTTAAGCATTATCAGAAGGCTGTTTTCACAATGCTGCATGCATCTCATGCTCCTAGTAAACAAATATATCCAAATTGTCTTCTTAATTAGAATGAGATATTTTCTTTCAGGAACTGAAATTTAAGTAACAAGAGTTCCTAAATTAGGATTCTGAATAAATGGCTCAATTCTCCCTTTTTTTTCCTCTCTCCTAAAAGCAAATAGAATATATAATTCAAGGATGAGTTGTCTACTGCTTGCCCTTCTGAAAATCAGGCCCTTTTAAAGTGCATAAACATACATTAGCAAGCATAACATGTATTTAAAATGTAATTTCTGTTTGCAAATATATTTCCACTCTTTTTAGAGTAGAGTAGAAAAGACTTACAGTATTTCTTTTTTTTTCAGTATCTGTCCAAGGTATGGTATCATGGCACATGGTAGGGATTTTTTTTTTTTTTTTAACCCAAACCAGTGGTTTTACTATTCAGCATAGAGTTACTATGCTTTTAAAGCATGGTTCTTAAGCACTTTACATGGGACACTTTGAGGGCATAGAGCTGTCAACTGGTTGTTCCACTGTTCATAGTCAGAGAACTGTATTCACAACATGGCATGAATTTACTTTTTTTTACTTCACTTTTCATATCTGTAGGTAGAACTATGTTTCCTAAAGCACACTAAGGAAACAACAGAGAAAGGTGCTAAATACAAAACCTTTCACTCTTATTAATATTTGCATTACATGAAAAATTCTATTACATGTATAAATCTGAAGAAAGTGTAAAATAGGTCTCCTAGTATTTGCAAGTGTCAATTTTGGGAAGAAGAATCCTAGAAAAATATTTGCTATAATTGCTACTTGCTCTACTTGCTTTGAGACTGAAATACCTAATCGACATTGCTACGTCAACCTCCAAAAATAGTTGTTAGGTTTTCTTAGGTGGAAGATGGTTATTCGAATGATGGAAGACTGACTTCTTCTGATAACAGAATTTCAATTTTGGAACTTAAAACTAATTTTTAAATAACCATGTACATTTTTGATGTAGTTCTCCATGTTTTAGAGACAGTTCCATTGTCTGGAACCTCGACTATTTTTTTTTTTTTAAATGACTGGTTTTGAGAAAAACTTTAGTGGGGTAAATCTAAAGAGGTGTAGTCAGCCTGACTTTTATCTATCTGAAATTAATGGTAAGTTTTGTCCCCTCCCTTGTGCTAGGGAAGGCTGAAGCCACTAACAGTCTTCTAGGCTTGGCATTGTTGAAATACTTGCTGAACCTTTACTGGAAATGGTAATGGAGATTCCTCTTTTCTTCACAGGCTATCAAAAACAATGCTGGATTTAGAGTATGGATCCTCTTCTTTCTTGTGATGTGTTCCTTTTCCTTGCTTTTCCTGGACTGGTATGATAACTAATTAAAAACATTATTTACCTGCTTTGTTTTTAAAACTTTTGACATTTTTTCCTATGGAATGGGATAGGCCTACCAGCATATTTTATGCATTTTTTTATACTGCTATGATGGAAGTATTTTCCAACAAATAAGTATGTGTATATATCCATTAGTGCAGAGGGAGCTGATAGCATTTATTTTAAGTCCCTTTATCAAATGTAAAATCAAACTTAGTCCTGCAAAGAACTAGAAACCTTTGAATCAGCTGCTAAGAAAGCTATGAGCTGTAGCATAGCTAACAGGAGAAAAAAAAATTATCATTATCAGTCACTCACACTTCTGTGATATTTAAAGTCCGCCTCTGTGTGCAGACCAGCTCAAGAGAAAATTGTTACTGTGCAAAAGCACCTACACTGTCTCAGACTTTTAATCGTATCACCTCAGTACATCATGATCACTTTGCACATGTATGACCTCTACTTCTAATCTTTGAAAACAACTTTAGTCAGAGATCAAAAAAGGTGCTTGATTTCAAAACAAACAAAACAAAAACACCCACTAAAACACTTTACTTCTAGGTGCAAAGAAGATAATACAAAAAGACTGTGTAAATGAAACAGATGTTCTGAGATGTTGGAACAAAGCCAAAGAATAGACAATATTAAAGCCACACTCTTCAAAGTACTAAAATTGGGAGCAATTTGTTAAATGCAAAAAAAGCTCAAAACCACCTGTAGATACAAATCAATAAACTGCTGCCTGTGGAAGTTGGAGGAGAAACTGCAGTGAGATGTCTCACTAGATAGTAAAGCTTTACTATCTAATGTTTACTGTTATGAGAGAAACAAGTTGTCTGATTGTTTCTCATCTGTATTAACTTGAATTACTTTATTACATAAAGTTGTTTTTATTACCTTAAGTTTAAGAGGAGGAGATATCATGAATTGCTTCCATGTAGGATAATCTTTCTATCTTGTGAAATCTGAATGGTCTCTGTAAATATGTTGATATGAACCATTTGTTTTGCTGGCTCTCTTCTGAAATGTATGTATCTATATATTATATGCCACAAGCAGTATCATCCTTATTCTTTATTCTGTACAGAGTGAAAATGTCAAAAGTTACATGTGAATTAATTACATTCAATAAAGTATTTGCCTACTAGAAAATGCAAACATGGTATGTTTTGAACATTTTAACATAAACTTGAAATTTTAAATGCAAAGAACAATTTGGCACATAATTTATTGCTTTTTATGCATTCCACTTAACAAAATGACATAATAAAAAGCCTTTTACAGATATTACTGTGTAATGCACATTTCATATCAAACCTAGAGAATTAAGGAATAATGGTTATTTTTAGTGTATTGGTGAGAAAGGTTGTTAATAATACAACTCTACTGGAGAAAAATAAAAGTGGAACTGTGACCATGTTAGGTTCTTTCTCAAGATATGTAGTGGAACAATCTTGATGGGTTTTCCTTCATTTTTGTATAGTATCTACAAAAACAATGGAACTTTTGACATGTCCACCAGAAATATCACATTCAAGTAACATGAGCAAAAAAAGAAAAGTGTCCTGGTTACCTAAAATGTTTCACACACTTACTTTAACTTATAAATTAATAGGATGATTTCTTTTGTAATATATATATTTAAGATTTATAATAAAAATGAAAACGGTTTCATACTAAGAATAGATGAGAAATTTGTAATTACAATGGAACTTTAACGTGAATCCACAATACTATGCTCTTCTACATCTTTTCCTGTCCCAAGCCATACAGCGACAGTTACACTTCTTCACTCAGTTTTCACATGTAGCTTTAAAACAGCAAGCTGTGTTATCTAGTATGCTACTGTTTCACCTGTGATGCTCTGTGTTTTAAGAAGTAGCAAACTGCAAAACATACATATAACTCAGATTCATAATATATAAAAGGAAAAATGTTAATGTAATAAAAGAGCAAATTTAGACATTACTCCATCTGTCATATCCAACAAATTACAGTGGACTACATCTACTGTGAATAGGCTTTCTGCCTCTTAATATAATTAAAACATGTCATTTCTCATTAGAACATCCTTAACTTAACATTTTTTTTCCCCACTATCCTCAACATCCATCACTAAAAATGCCTGTGTTTTTCCATAGTGTCTTATCTAGTTCATGTTTCAGTGCACATCCTTACCAAGATGCTAAAGCCACAGTGGAAATGCAGTTAAATTCTGTTGACAGCAATAATAAAACATTGAGCATGCCATGTTGCAGAGAACTTCATTATCACTTACAAATCAACAACAGCAAAGAAATGTAAGAAAAATGCTACCTGACATATCTTTTCTTTCTCCATACCAATCATTATATTATGCCCTTGATATCAGTGCTGATTATCATTCTTGCTTGAGCAAAAATCAAATATAAATATAGCTCTTAGCTAAACAAGAGATCACTCTAGTTATGGCTGTGGTGTTTCAGTTTGCAAAATGACTAACAATAAAAAAAAATAAAGTGTCAGTTCAGACAACAGAACACATGATTTATCTGTTTCAAGCCCTGAAAAATCCCATGAAGAAATCTGTCAGCATCCAATAAATTGCAAGACCATATATAACATTGGATTTCTTTAACATTGCAAACGGTGTCAAAGCTCTAAAGCAATGCTGATATGCACCTTGTTTTATGCCCATGAATGGTCTGCAGCAAGTTTTTGTTCGGTTGTTTTTTGCAAAGCGGTATCAGCAAACAGAAGCAATTGCACCATAAACATGAGTAACCTCTAAATTATCCATAATTATAATTAATGAAAAATTCCTTAAAGTCCCTTAGTTACCTTCAAATGACATATTGTTAATAATTAGCTTATCATAACTAAGCTGATTTCTCAGCAGCTTCAGTCTCCTGTTCAGACAGTTTCTCTTCTGACAGTACTGTCATCCACGGAGACACTGAGCGCGTGATGGTTTGTTTGGCCAGATTGTAGTGGTTTATGACTGTGTAAAATTTTCCTCGAGCACTGGAGTCTTGTTCAGAGTAGTAGTTTTCCAATCCAGCTGGAATGCACTGATTATTCTGAAAAGAAAATCCATCGCTTAGATTACAGATATGTTTCCAAACACACTGGATGGAGGTTGATTTCTTCCTATTAGTCTAAGCTAGCATTCACTTTGTATGAGTCAAGATGCAACATACAGCAGTTAGTTAGTTAGTTACTACAGTGTAGTTCTTCTCTCTGCAGTCCTTAGACTTCATGCATTTGCCAGGAAGACCAATCTGGGCCTGTATTCCAGAATAATAACATACAAGAAACATGCATGCCCCAAATTAATTTTAAAAGTATTAAATCTCTACTTGCAGCCATATTTTGCTACTTTCTTCTCCTTTCCCTCTCTACTCACCACAGATAGATAGTTCCAGCTGTTTGATCTACAATTACAAATGCCTGATTTCTATCATTAGATTAGCTTCAGGCACTTCAATATGTTGTTTTCAGTCTGTGTGGTAGAAATTAATACCAATATATTGGTGCCAAGGTATGAGCAGTTTTATAGCATAGTAAACAAGGCACAAAGTGAAAACATCATGGGTGGCCCAGCTTATGTGCACAGTGTACATACAAAATACTTGGCTCTTCATTTTCAGAAAGACATAGCTAACAACAGGCTTTTAAAATCCATCTTTAAATGTGACTATATTATTTAATTTCCCAGAAGTTTAAGAGTACTACGTAGGAACTGCTGGGTGCTCCAGGCTTTTGAAAATCAAATACCTGATTTAGATGGTTAAATACTACATAGGATTATAACTTTACTCTCCTTTTAAAAATCAAGGTGAATGTGTGTGTGCAATGCATTAGTCTGTGGGTAGCTTTTAGAGAGCATTCTAGTGATGATGCAGTAAAAGCCTATGAAGCAGCTGGTTGCACTGAAGGAAAAAATGATTTAGATGCATCCTGCCAATCCTCTAGGTTTTGCTCCACTAGGGCTCAGGTCCTCCATCATATCTGCCAGTCCAGGCAGTCTGGCCACATAGCTGGGACAGTCATTTCGGCAATGAAACTGACCCTCTAAAATCCAAGCTGCGAGTACCTGCAACACCCAGACCAGCTCAAGGAAAGAATGTTTAATCCCGTCTAACCTAAATACAACTGTTTTAAAAAGAAATAGGCTGTTAGATCTTCCTACTTCCAGCACTAGAAGACCACCTCTGCAATTTGTAATATTACAATACAAAGCAACTTTAACAGTTACCGTTCTCATAGAATTTGGCAAACAAAACTTTGCACTGGAAATTTCTGAGCACAAAAGTACATTCAAGAATTTCATGGTTTTAATGATCGCATACTAATTCAAACATGTCCACATTTAGTTCAGGGTTGAACCTTGCCCTAGTCAAAAAAAAAAAAAGTGGCATAAATTAGCATCAGTAACAACTGTTTCAAACAGTTTAAAATCATAAAATGCAAAACAAAATGGTTGGGAGGAAGGTCCACCAGGTGATGTGTCCTAAAATAAATTCTGCATCCTAAAAAATTTAGGGTGAAGAAAGCATCAAATAGTATGAAAGAAAAAGGCAAGAAATGCCAAAACAATAGGCCTATAGGTAGTTTTATGAACCTGCCCCCATGAATACAATTTTATGGCAGATTTGACTGTTGCAGGAAGAATCACTGTCACAGGACTAACAAGCCTCCCACTGAGTTAACACCTCATCCCTTCTAACCTGCTTGTGTGATAGAAGCTTAGAAGTGTGTCAGACTCATGACAGTGTTCAACATTACCACATCCAGCAAGGTTCAATTTATTTGTGTTATCACTGGCCCTTGCTACTATAACTTAGTAGCCAGGGCAAATCCTGCCTCAAAGTTTTGTATGAACTAAAAGACAGGATATCACTCCACCTAAGCAGACTTATGCCTATTCAGCACTAAATGTTACAGAGGTCTCCACACAGACATAATTGTCAGCCACGCATGTGCAAGACCTAAATTAAAAAACATCACATCATAGACAACTCTGGATTAGAGCTATTTGGTTATGTGTGTTCACATGCATCAGCCATGCCACCATGCTGGGATAACTGACACTACCTCAGACATGATAAAATGACTTAAATACAGACATCTTTATAGTGATTATTTCACCCAGTCATAGGATGCAGTCACAACTCTGAATGTTTAAAATGGGGGAAGGAACACAATCCATTGATCTAATTAAATCCACCAGAGAAATTCAAGCAAATGGAATATAATCATCAGTGTTGAAGACAAGCCAAGATTACTGCCAGTCCAGAAAACCCCCACAGAATCTTTAATTGATAATGGAAGCACTTTGCTTTGTCACAGACAAAATGACCCAGTAATGTTATTTTGTTATAGTCACAGAAGGGCCTAAGGAACATGTATCAGAGATGCCACCTTGAGTGTATTTCTGCTCCCAGGATTTTGTGTTTCTAGAAGAGATGGTCAAAACTGCCCTTTTACTAGTAGTTCTTTGCATACTGCCCAAGGACAGCCCCCTTCGCTTAGCTGCAATTCAAGGCGAGCAAAGCAGCACTCTGCAGTTACAGAGCTATGGGAACTGGTGCTGAGTCTCACCCTGTGGCTTGCCCATGACTGTCAGCTTATGCAGAACATTTCTCTCTATCCTTTTTATTTGTTTTCATGGTTCCCAGAACCACTAGAGAAGTAATAAGGAATGTCAGGAGGAGAAAAAGGATGCTACAGAGTGAGTTGGCAGTCCTGTTTCTTTCACAGCCCTTCTATTTCAGAAATTAGTTATGCATTAAGGCCTTTAGTGCCTGATAAAATCCTGGTTGCCGGTCTATATTTGGCTGTATTAAGATGGCTACTTTAGTTCCCTTGATATGAAGGCCCCCAGTGGTATCAATGTTTCACTTAAAAAGTGTCTTCTGTTTTATTAACTTTGCCGGGTCAGTAATTCCAAACTTAATAGATGACTCTGTTGCCTTTAATGCACTGACACTGCTTTGTTGATTATGCAGAAGGCAGATGCCTTGGCCATGTAAGGTAAAGAGTCACAGATACAGTATGGAGCATACTGAAGCCCTGGAGAAATGTCTCAGGGATATGAGCAGGCTCAGGTCTTTGGGGATAAACTCCAGTGTGTCGCCCCAGCAGCCAGTAAAGAGTGCTTCAGAGGAGGGATATACACAACAGCAAATGAAGAGCCAGAATTCATTTATCAGAACAGCAGTATTATGTCTGTCTCACAAAGCTTCAGCCATCACAAATCAGTGCGGACTGCGATTTAAAGCTCAAGCAGTTTTAAGTTTTCTATACAAAGGGAAATGAGCACCTTTTAAAGCAGACTTTAAAGCCCTGGATGCACAGGACAGCAGAAGGGTTGAAAACAGTGAAAGCTCTGGAACTGCTCCGTGTATTGAGAGCATCAAAGCAGGGAGGAGTGAGTTTGACTCACGGACATGGTAGCTCAGGCAGACATTTTCACGGTACCAGACTTCCTGAGGCAGGACACCTTTGCCCTTAACAGGCAGATCACATCAGCGTCCGAAGCCTGGGGACATCCAGGCCAGAGTATGTTGCCAAGTTCACCTGAAGCACGAAGCCTGTCCACAGAGGCATCGGTCACAAAGTCATCACAACTGGCATGAACTTCTCCTTAAGCTCTCTTGCGACATCTGTGTCAAGCTATGCCATGACATATTAAAGACTCTCCCAAAAACAGGCATGCGCACCAAACCAAATTCATGTCAGCACTGCTAGTTTCAGACCTTGCAGCTTGCTAACATGCTTATCCTGTAAAACTCATAGATTTAAGTGACTAAAGATGCTGTGAATTCTAGCGTTATGTCACTGAACACCTAGGAAACTGCCTCCACAAAACCCATCGCTGGAAGAGTAACACTTGGTAACACAGCACTGTATGTGCTGCACCTCAGAAACAAAGCATAAGCTATGGGACATCTTGCCTGACTTCTGTTTGAAACATAGGATCCCAAGAAGAGAAACCCAGTCAGATTCTGTCAACTTTGCAACTAAAATACAACTAAGAAACTGTCCTCCCCTTAAATGTTTGTGATGCCAGAAGGAAAAGGCAAAAGAAAACAGGAGGCTGCAATTCAAAGGAAGGGACGACATGATATGAAAGGACACAGAAGCAGCAGATTGTTACTAGAATTATGACAGCAGCACTTAACTGGCCATTCTCATCCAGTCAGGATCGCGTCAAGATACGCACTGTAGGAACATACAGCCCATGTTCCAAAGTGCTTGAAGCCAAGAGAAAGCTTAGGAAAAAAGCTATCATCCCACGAGACATGAGCACAGAGAGGTTTCACAGCTTGTCTGAGACAACACAAAAAATAACAGCAGAACCAAAAGCTGAATCTCCTGAGTTCCAACCAAATCTTTTAACCATGGTATTTTTTTTTCTCTTGAACCAAGGGAAAACAGTAACCTAAAAATGCTTGGAGCTAAGTTAATCCAGTATAGCATGTGCCCAAAGTGACAGGCACAAAAGGTTCTGCACAGGTTTTCCAGGAGTGCTGAGGCACCCATTCCTACTGAAATCATTCTGAAAATCATATGAGATAGATACCCCTTTGATTAGATATTCTTAAAAGAATATCTAGAGGGAAGAATGCCATCATCAACACTACTTCTCTTATCTAATTACAGCGAAGTTCAACCTTGCTGAATTCACAACTGAGAAATCAATGTTTCCTTTCTGACTTTCAGCCCAGGTCATAGTTGAAGAGCCAGCACTACCATCTTATAAGAATTATGTGAGCCCCCGCATCCCTTTCAGTGAGCCAAAGTATTTTTTTCCAAATAAATGTATGTTTCCCTTTATTGGCATCATTTTTGGCCTGTGGCGGTAGGGCTTGGAGGTCACTGTTCTAGAACAGGAAGTTCTTTCTACAGCCCTTATGTAACTGTGCTACTCTTAATGGAATGATTACTTTCCTGTTTCTGTGACATATATTCCAGAGCCAGTTGCTTTTCTCCAGGTTTTAGATTTATCATTCTGTTCCTTCTTACAACGTATGAATTTGGAGGAACATGCAACATCCAAATATATGACCCAATAAATAAGGGCTTTGTTCAAACTGCTGCAGATGAAGTCGGTTTGAAGGACACTGGTGTTGGGACTGTTGCTATACTTTCGATGTTTAGTGCATTAACAGAAATAACAGTAAACATTATGAAAATAGTGTGATAGTCACAACGCCCTTTACAAATTAAGCAGAAAAAAACAGCAGGAAGCACATTAACCTATGAGACAACCACAAATTTGTATGCAATGCAGCATGACTTAATCAAGGTTATGCAGAAAACAGCACACAGAATATTACATGCTCTTCTATTTTTCTAGAATTTGCATGCAATTTACCTTGAAAACAAATCCTTCTGGACAGGTATGATCATACTTGTAAACCTTGTAGACTACCAGAAATACAACACACGTTAAGAATGCAAGGGCAAAAAGGACCAGCACAGTTACCTGTAAAGACAAACAAAACACACTCAAGTTAGGAATGCGCTGCTTATTATATTGCTGTTTGTTATTGCAGGTGGCAGAGGTCAGTTACGAACACGCTTTACAGTAAAAGCAAGCAAAGAATAAGAACGGCTACTTAATTATTGAGGGAGATGAGGAAAGTGGCACATTAGTGCTTCTGCCTCCCCCCTTCTCAGAGAAGACAGCAGATCATCTGGTCAGTGGCCCATTGCCTCTGCACCGCAAGGCTTTTTTGCTTGCTTTTCTGTTCAGTGCACACATGAGGCCACAAGGACACATCAAGGTGGTTTGGGTCTGCTGCTTTTGCAGTACTTGAATGATGTAAATGCAAGTCTAGTTTATGTCAGCTGCCACTGGATAAACATGTTTGTTTACCCCATGCCTGGCCAAGAATGGAGTCAGATGATAATAAATTAACACAGGTGTCATCCAAATAATAAAGGTGACTAGCAGGGCAAAGAGAAAGTAATGTCTGTCCCCTCTTGTTAGGGGAAGTGTTTGTTACACCCGTTACATATGGATAGTTACACCAGTAGTCTGCATGCTTGGATGCCCAATGCTCCTGAATTTATAGGTCAAACCAGGACTTCTCCACCATGCGGAGACTGCACAGGAGTAGTTCACTGCCAGATCCATAAGGGAATGCATCAACGCATTCAACGTAGGGCGTTGAAAGTCCAGATACAACCATCCCTACAGCGCTTACAGAGAAGCCTACAAATCTGCACCTTACAGACTGCACTTTACTGACTGCATTGCACAGCACTGACTTTCCCCATGTCCTTCAGTACCTCTCTGGTCCTGAATTCGTGTTCGAGCAAAGTCTGAGACACACCATTAAGTTCAAACTGAAATTAGCTTCAGTATCAGGCTAACTTTCCCAGGATTAAACTCCGAGCAGCTGGAGACTGGGCAGCCTTTTAAGTAATACAGGACATAAAATTAGCTTTAGTATTACCTCTCCCATTGGCCAGAAAAAGCGCAAGCTTTTGGCCTAGCAGTCACACTGCAAAGCTCCCTGATCAGATCTCTTTTTCTGAGGAAGGTGTGAGCTGAGCAAATAGCATTCATTCTCCCAGGAAGAATGTCCCAGATATGCATTTTTATTTTTCAAAAACTTCTACTGAAACACAAATGAGTAGCTCCCAGAGATTACAAGAAGACCACAGAATAAGAGTGGTTGAGCTTTTTTTTTGGCAAGTTAGAAAGAAGCCAGCATCTGTTCCAGCACAAAAAACAGTAATAAATAGAAACAAACATAATTATGTTATTAACAAATTAAAACAAAGTATAATATGATCTATATTTTAAAGAAATATGGGTGAGCCAGGTATATACGCCTCCTAAAAAGAGAACTTCGACATATCAGGGTCAATTACGCCAAGAAAAATAATCTGATATTTTAGGAAGCAAGAAAAATATTGGAGCTTTGCCTCTTGGGGAAAAAATATCTCACACTAGCATTATGATAAACCCCAGAACTAACAGGATTTGTAACACTGCAAACTGTGTCTGGCGGTGGGACTAGTACTGATACTGAAAGCCTGAGATGAACTTTCACAGACTTCTCATGCTGGGAAGCTAACTTCACCATAGGCAGATAACAGCATGTGCTAAGCTTCTTGATGGAAACCAGTTTGGGGAGCACAGTCTGCTGCAGAAGCCAAGGATTTTACAAGGATTTTTAATTGACAGAAAAAAAGCAAAAAAGTGAGGGCCAGAAGAGAGGGCAAGGAGAACCACAGATCAGGAAGTAATTTAGCAGAAGAAACGTAAATATAATGTAACTGTGCCAATCGAAATGAGACATAGAGCAAAGGACCTTTCTGGTTAATATAGTAACATCTTCAGTTTCCCAGAACAGTCATTGGATTAAAAAAAAAAAAAAAAAAAAATCAAATTTTTAATCACACTCTGAAAACCTCACATTGACATCAGTTTTCAAATCCAATTAGTCTTTCCCCAAATTGATTACTCGTTTGCATAGACAAAGGTTAACGTGGATAGATTACTCTGTCTTGCCAACTTTGTATCTTCAGCTCAGCCCATGTCTCAGTATGCCATGCATGAATCCAAGAGATTAGATATGTTTTCCTTCCTGGTCACTCCCCCCCTCCTGCCCCGGCCACCTCCGAGCTCAGCCTCTCTCAGAGCAGGTCTGTCCTTTTTTCCTTCTGCCTTTGTTTGGGCCCCTTCCCATCTTTCCTCAGCCACCCCCCCGACACATACACATACAAGGGCCCTTGGCTTGGCCCAAACCTTGCCTCCCCTTTTCAAGCGTCTTCCCCTCCCCACAAGTTAGCTAGCTTTATTCTCTGTTCTCCCCCAGGAATTCCCCTTGTACCCCAGGCTCTAGCAAAACTGACCATTCCCTAATGCTGCAGTTGCCACCCTGGACTCCTTGTCCCATTTCCTTTAAGACCTTGCTGGTATCCTTGAGTCCCACACACTGCTGGCATCCCCAACCAAGACAAGGGGCCCAAACGTGCCTCTGCCCCAAAACAGGACTGCAGCCTGCCTGTGGGGCCATGGGCCCAAGGCCTTCTGCCCCTGTTGAGCTGGGCAACATGGGGTGATGAAGGACCGGGGAGAAAGAGGGAGCAATCCTCACCAAGCCAAGCAGCTCCACAACACACACGTGGTCCACTCCAAGTTGCAACCTTTGGGTCATTCACTTCCCACCCCTGCAACCCACTGGTTCAAAGTATGCATTACCCTCTTCTGTCCACTCTGGCAGTCATCTCTCTTCCCATTAGAAAAGGGATAGAGATGAAAGAAGAAAGAATGATAGAGAAGATACAAGAAAATGGGGAGAGGAAAGAAGATGACCAGGTGGGATTATTGCCGAGGCTTCTCGTGCCCTCCAAGATATATTCTGCACGGCCTTGAAGAAATTGGCTTTCTCTCAGAGAACTGGTCTAGGATGCTGAATGCTGCCGCCAAGCAGAAAAACAGATTGGTTCAGCTCACATTCATCTCCTCCATGGATAGGGGTAAGTGGTTTAAAATGTTTTGAAAAATATTCACAAATTTCAAAGCATTTTAAACTCCCCTACTGGCAGGGAATAGTAAAATTATACAATTATTTCCCAGCTGTGACCGTTTTGACATACAGATGAGGCCTCGGGAACACACTGTAAAGCTGACAAGCTATTTTGTAGTTGAAACCCCGTATTAGACAATACACAGATATTTATAACTCCACAATCATTGCACGATCACTCTCTCCAAGACTCTGAAACTGTTTTGGAAAGTAATTATACTTTTTGAAAGAGCTCAAAAGCCCAGTGTTGCGCACATTACTGGAGTTTGGCATGCTGCAGAGTCACGGCCTCAGGGCTGATTTGCTGAGGCACAGAACATCTACCTGTTTCAGTGACCAATTTGGAGCTGTGAGTTCTCAACGCTCTTACAAGTCACATCTAACATGTCCTTCCATTGCCACGCAGTAAGCCACTGAGAAGAGCTCTCAGGGCTCCTGGCTCTTAATTCTCAGATAATCATTCTCTCTCACTTACTTATTGAATTACCTAATCTTATTAATTTTTGTATTAACATGTAAATTTTTACTCTTATTATCTCCAATAATTTGTAATCACACTCCATTTGCAAATCCCTAATCAAGTAAACTCTTGTCTCCTTCCTAACAGGACAGAAGCTCCGTTCTCTTACCATCCTTCAGGATACAAGCAACTTGTGTGCAAGGAAAGGAGAACTGCACATACAATTGACATAGATGGAAAGAAATCCAGCAGTAGATTCCAAGATGATCCCATTATTAATCCAATTCACTTCTCTCCTATAAACTGAAAATCCTTCTCTTCCTTCTAACAGTTTTTTCCTTCACTTCCACAAAAACCCACCACTGATGGTCCACAACTGTCTGATCCCAGGTTCACTTCTGAACCCGAGCCAGTCAGTGTCTCTCCCCTGCCAGCAGCACAGCATAACCCCACCGCTCTGCCTTGCCTTCGAGCTCTCTCCTGTGAAATGCCCTTCACAAACCAAAGCACAGGAAGAGGGAAGGTAACAAGCTGCTGCTTTGGTCCACAAGCCCTACCAAAGCTGACATTTCATTGCTTTCTTCCACAGCAACTTTGTATGCGCTGTACAAGCTAAGGGAAAGTTTTCTTCTTCCTACAGGAGCCGTGGCAGCAACTTTTCCTTGTTTTGTGTTCAAGATAGCAGAGGATGCAATTCATGTGCAAGCACCACTCCTCTCCCCCCACACGAAAACCTTCAATCTCTTCTCCTTGTGGCAGCCAGCTGGCTGAAGGCAGGACCCCACACAGTGGGAGCAGAACTCTTGAATTACTGTGATAATGCAATGCCATACACATCCCGCAGAACACCAAGGTGTCTGTCACACCACATGAGTGACTGTCTTTTAACATACATTTTATGAAATAACTACAAGATAGCACTATCAAGCCTTTCCTTTAACTAGGGACCTACAGTGTGGTTTTGTTTTTATCTTCAGGGCATCCTTTAAAGTTAGTTTTAAGGAGATCTGGCAGCAGAACTAAGTGAACAGAAGAGACGACAAGATATTATGCATGTGGCAGATTTTTGAATGGACTGTAAGTGAAGAGCAGAAGAAGGACAGTGTCTAGCCAGAAGCCATTACAGTAATCAAAATGAGAAATGACTAACGAATGAACTAAATGTACCCATGGCAAAAAAACCCCAAAACCCCCCAAAAATCCACCTATCTTCAGACTGTGTAAGCATTTAGCCAAACAAATTAAACTCACCGGATCTGACAACTACACTAACATGTGAACGGCTGGTGATAAGGGCTTACCATCGAGATTTGCTACGAGATCTTCCCGATCAGTCCATCCTACTTCGCTGCAGCTGCAACACACTGCAAGATGTATTCTCTTCTCTGCTTGGCTACTGCAGTCTCCTCCTTCCTCACTTTGCTAACATTTATCTTGCTCCCATTTTAATCAAGTGAGAATGCTACAGCAAAATTCATCAATTGCACCAACTGTGCCTGCTTCTCTTCAGATCCTTTCCTGGCTTCTGTCCCTTTCTGAACAAATTATAGGCCTTGTTTCAAGGCCATGCATAATTCTGCTTCTTTTACTCCTCTTAGCCCCATCTCCTTTCACTATGCCTTTATTTCACTGTCCCACTAAAGCCTTGCTGCCACCTGTTTCTTCCTGTGCCATCACCTCCACACTTCTCTTCATGCCTTCTCTTCTTGCCTGAAATTCTTTCATTAACCCACTCTGTGCTTTTTTGCACTGCTTTCCTTCAAGCTTTTCTTCCCATCACGCACCTTTCAGAAAGCATACAAATCCACCTAGGAGCGTTCATATTGCTATGAGAAGTGGAACTAAGGTGGAACTAACACGACATGCACTAATCTTCACTGCTCTATCACTGGCACTTGGTCGCATCTCATCTCTATTTTACATCCATGCATTATGTATTTCAATTGTAGCCTCTTAGGAACACAAATTTTGTTTCTGATTTGTCTGCAAAGTGCTAGCACACACTTGGTGCTAAATAAAAAGAGTGAAGACATACATTTATAGAGCACCTTTCATCTGAAATGATTTACAACCAATTTATGCTTTGCTCACCAGTGAAATGCAAAGCACTCTGGGATGAAATACAGCAACTCTGCACAACCATTTAGGACAGGAAATTAAGATTATTGCTATCCAATTTAAACTACAGAATTTTAGGCAGGCAGACTGTAATTACAATAGATTGAGTCTGGCTACATCCCACAGACTGAAATTTGTAAAACATCACGTTGACTTCCCTGCAAATGGCCATGACCTCAATTTGACCTCTCTCCACTGAAATCCTGCATCTCCAACTGCACAATGCCCTCTGCCAGCATGTTATAGAACAGTGAAATCAGCTGTCCACTTCCCCTAACATTTATGTTTTTCCAAAATAACTTTCTTGTTTGCTCTTACCTGGGCCTGTCCATAAAAGTTTACATGCAAGATGAGCCTGAAACAATACAGGTAAGGGATAATAAAGAAGATTCAGCTTGAAGAAAATGGCAATGTGAAAAAAAAAAGGAATGTTCACATGTCCACATGCAAGATTTGACCCAGATTCATTTACACAGCAGTCCCAATTATATAGAACAACTTGGTTAAACCACTATGGGAATATACACAATATTACTGGTGGCTCAAAAGACAACTAGGTGCCTCCTTTCAGGAGGGCATTTCTAACATCACATATCACATTTAGCTGTATTACTGGCATCTAACTATTAAACTCAACTTCTCTGCCAGAACATCCCCACCAAACCTTTGTGCTCAAAGAGGATAAGAGTCTTGGGGTAGACTGTAACAAAAAAAGCAAGAGAAATCAAAAGACTATCCTTCTCAAACAGAGATGACAAAGAGGAAGATAGCACTGGCTTGGGAGCTTACCTGGAGATGACAGAGTAGTAGCAAAAAAGGTAGGTTCATGGACACCAACTGAAAATGAGCAGAAGCTACAGACCAAGTTCTTCCTAAAAGTGACAGCAAGGCAACAAGAGCTTGCCTGCAAGGGAGCTGATTAATGAAACCTGAGGGAGATATTGCCAGAAGGCAGGTAACAAGGCGGTGGCCTTGAGAGACCAGCTTCATGGTTTGACATAACTACTCATGGCACAGAGTGTCCCCATCATGTCCTTCTATCATGCTGCACCACATAATAGTGTTACAGCTACAGAGGTCAGAGGAAGCAGACCAAGAAACCTTACAGCCCTGAAGTATGAATCTTGTTACTTTCCCATACAAAATCTAGAAAGGATTAGTAAGGCCAGGAGAGAGACTAGATAAGGTTACTACATCTGAGGAAAGGCCATAAGGGCGTTTACACCTGGAGAGAACCAAAGCATCTTCTGTGTCACTGGACTCTCTGGCCCTGCTCCAAAAAAAGGATTTCTAATTAATACAAAGGCACAGGACGCCTGACTTAGACCAGGGGAGTTGCTATTAGGCACCCATTTGACTTAAATCTTCCAACTCTGACTGTAAACAGACTCCTTTCAGTCAGGAATTTAACAGGAAATTGTCAGTTGTAGCTAGGAATTAGATTTAAAAAACAGAATAAGAAAAGGAATATAAAAATTAAAAAAAAGAATTAAAGAAGAAAAAGGATTTAAAAAGAGCAATAAAGATAGCTGCTCTGCAGTGCCTTTACTTACATCTATTGTTTTAAAAATAGCAACTATAATAAAAGAATTGTTACTTGGTTTTCCTTTATTCTTCTTGCTTAAGTAACACAGGAAAGATTCAAAACCTAAAGTCTGCCAAACACTTATACTTGTGAGCAACTTTAATCCTGTGAGTAGTTCTGTTGAAGAAAACAGAACTACTCATGGCAGTAAGTACCTGCCATTCTTCCAGCACTAAGTGACAGACACAGAATTACTTAAGGAAGTGCTTTCCTGTACAGGAGTGGGCTGACTTATCTCATGCATTTAACAGACTTAAATTGGAAGCAAAGTGCTATCCAAAGTAATCACACAGAAACCAACAGAGAAATATTTTCTTCTTCTCTGATTATTTTTGCAGCAATAATAGTATTACTGAGTATTACTAACTAATAGTAATACTAAGAAAAACAGGTAAACATGATTTAAAGGATGTCCCTTTAAGACTGAGCAATAATGGAACATTTAAATATGTGTTATACACATACATTTTTCCACCTTTTAAAATAACCGAGCAAAATTTTAAAAGAAGATCTCTAGTCCTCTTCCATAACTTCATGCGTACATTTAGGCGACTGCTTCCTACTTGATAGTACATGGCTTGCGCCATATGGTCTTACCACACAAGAAAGCATCAGGTTTTGGCTCTGCAGTTACATATGTGTATAGATGTCAAGGATAAAGCCTGAAGAATTGATTTGCCTTTGTATAAAACCACAGGGCTTAAGGTATACCACAATTTTGGTTTATTTAAACCTTTTTGCCTGCTTGAAATTTATTGGGAAACAGAAGTATTTGCTTTCAAAATACTACTGAATGTTCTTTATTCAGGTTTTCCCAAAGATAAAAACAATTTCCTGTTTTGGTACAACAGATTGTTTCTGAAATTGGTGTGCTTGCATGCAACTGACTGTTGTAGTCCAATTCAATGAGAGCCAGAACAGACATCCTACCTACAAAATCCAACTGGAGTTTGTAAAAATGCTGTTCCGTCAATGGAGCCAGAGGTTTGGCCTCAACTAACTGATACCATCAATTTTCTCCTGCAATAACTTCCTCCTATCACCTGATTCATAAGTCTCTTTTGAAATGACATTTCCAGCCAGGCTGTGCTGTTCTGTACAGTGGACAATTTACAGAAGAGAAGAATCTGCCTCAGTGAAAACTTCCTACCAGATGTGAAGGACCAGCTCCCCACATTAGCCTACACTGTCCAAAGAATGAGAGAGAGACTTCTAGTTCTCAATGAAAAATATGATCTTCAGTGAAAAAACACATCATCTTTGGTGTGTTTACTGCCATAAAACTAAACTAAGGGTTCACAGAATCAGGAAGTCTTCACATTCTGACCTGTTGGGATACTTGAAACAGATTCTAATTTGAATTCAGAATGTGGTTTAATACACAAAATCATACTTGCGTTTTTCTTTGTAAACATTCTCAGCTCTGTTGTTATAACTGTCATAATGTGGACTGAATGCAGAGAATACATTTTTTAATTTCTTACTCACTCAGTTGCTAAAACACCAAATGACATATGCACATGCTGGAGTTGCTTCATTTGTTATAATGCATAATTTCATCTAAAGCTGTGCTTCTTGAGATCTGCACTGCTGAATCCCAAAAATGCTATCTGCTTTGTCCTTATTTAAGAACTACATCTGAGAATACACATATGAATTATTAGTAAATATGACCAACTGTTTTTATTCTTAGTGCAACATTTGATTGTGTCTTGTGGCAAGCTTATGCATTGGTGATGTAGAATATTAAAGTCATTAAAACAGCTTCTGAGGCTTTTTTCATGCACACAAGCCAAAGTCAATATCCCACCAGTTAAATAATGCATTTTATAATTATAGCAAATATTTAATTTTCAAACAAATATCCTTTTGCGCTCTCAGAATCAACAGCAGCAGTTAACATGATAGTTCACAATTAATAAGGACCCAGGAGAAAACCTCACACAATCAGTACTTTTCATCTACATATTTATGAAATGTCATCAATTATTCATGAAATATTTACTACTGGGAGTGGTGAATATGACAATCATGCCTGCTTTTTAAAATGTTACAAGCAGCATAATTTAATTCAAAAACTGTTGTATAGAAATTAAGGGACATTTTTAGGACCTGACTGTTCTGCATAAAACTATTGTTTTCAATTAACTGAACCACAGTTTTCCTAATTCATCAACCCCCACACCCTCCTTTCGAAGCCTAGACTTACAGCCACAGTGTGAATCATCATGCAATTCCCAAGAGAAACGAAATATTACTGAAACCTCTCTCCGATGCAGTAGTTACCTAGCAGCAAAACCTAGCAACCCTGTAGCATGAGATTAATCCCAGAGTGATCATCATAAAGTAGTATCTAAAAGACATTTTGTTTCAAGTATGCCATCCAAAGATATATAAAATGCAACATCAAAATGCTCTGGCATCTAACTGTTCAGCCACACAAATTAGAAATGACTACACAACAGCATGACAAGATATTTATTTGTTGTTCTTTGCTCAGCTCTCCCAAAGACACAAATAACCCAGATCTACAAAGAGATGTATATTCTTAAGTAAAACATTTAGACGCAGCTGAGATACTCAAAAATCTTTCCTCATCTACAATTTAATTTTAGAGTGATGAAGTCCATTATTCCCTATATTTCTGCTAGTGGATAAGTGCAAAACACCCAAGTATAGATTCTGCTTGGTTGCTTGTAACCTAAATCCTAGCAGGATATTCAGACTAAACACTTTCTCGCCTTTCTCTCCTGCAATGTAATAAGCATTTTCAGAGCTCTTTCAGAGTCCTTTCAAGCTCAGGACTTGCACAAAAGAAAGCCAAACAAAAGTCCTGCTTGTCCTGAGCTGTCCGTCCGCATCTTACCCAACAACATAGTAGGTGTAAGCCTCACCTGAGAGGAGGGGGGTTACTCTCAAGGACCAGAACTGTGGCTTCAGGAGGAGAAAGAGAAAACAAGAGTCAGAATTCCCAGCAGGATTTTCTCTGAGGGATGGGATGTCCTTGCTCCAAATCAGATGAACGAAAAATTGAAACTAGGTCTCACTTCCTCAGTAAATCCCTGTCACGCTCCATAACATCATCCATTAGCCAGTTTGAGGTGGTTACCCACACAGCTTACAGAGAACCTACAGATTTCATTATAAGGCTGAAGACTCTACCAGGTGGCATGGCAACACTCCACAAAGTCCCTTTGCAAATGTGGGCTAAATCCTTCCTTGAGCCTTCACCTTGTTCTTTTGTTTTGTTGGTTTTGCCTGCTCCGATTCCAGGTAGAGCTGTGTATACATTTCTGAAGGTAAGCTTGGGTCTAGAGAGCTTTTAGAAGCACGGGCCAGGCACAATTCCTGTGTTTTATTCTCCATGTTACAGAATTAGGATCCTTGGGTGCATCCTAAATTCCCATCACACAAACAGAGGTTACATACATGCTATGTAATGAGAATACACATTTTTATTGCAACCTTGCATTTCTGCTTCGACTAAATGTTAGGCTTTCCAACTTTGTTTGTACCTGTGCACTGAATAGCATGATTGCCTACTGTTTAAAAATGCCTTGGCATCCTTGGGTAGGATGCCTAATTAACAGCACTGGAAATGATAGTCTTCATTTATTAAGACAATAGGTATGAAAACATGATCAGAAGTGCAAACTTTCCTGCTTTGCTTATATAGAACAATAAAACCTATCCTCCAGCAAGGAGGAGGAAAGGTAGTTCAATCCTTGCATCAGTTAAGCTCCCAGCTTTCCTCTGGGACTACTCAAGGGAATAAGGGTGTGGACACTAAGGAGCAAACCTGAGTCACCGATTCTTGCTGAACTGCCAGCCTCCAGCAACAGTCATCACCAAGCTGTAAGGTACAACAGGACCAGAAAAATTGATAGCAAAGAGCTCTGGTGTATGTCCCTGAGCTGCCAAGTCATACATTTAACTGTAAAAAAATACATAATGGAATATGACAGTGCTTTTATGAGAATGGTTTGGCTACAGTAAAAAATAATAAGCCAAAAAGAAAACAAATACTCTTGTGGTTCTTGCCCTTCAACACTAACAGGAGCTTTACCCATGTAATGAGAGTTAACTGTGCACAGACCACATACACACCTGCCAGTGAAGTCCCAAAATCCACACACTGACAGAGGTGCCTTCTGAATTGATCTGCCAGTGAGGGATTAAAACCAATAATGCTGCAGGATTTGCTTTTCCTTTCATTGCTAAGTATTGAACTATTTTAACATTGATTTCTTTTCATTTATTTTCAGCCATACCTACAACAGCCATTGTGTTAGTTATAGCCAGTTTAGAGTACAATCAGCAATTGATTATAAGCACCTCTATGAGCACAACTGAGTCATTACCATCTACAGATAGCACTGCTTACCTTAAATCTTTCTGAAACCCCTTCAGTGATGCTGATTGTGAATTCAGCTATTTTAGGAGTACGGAACTTTCCCTTCTTGCGGTCAGGTTCATATTCTGTTTTCGTTTTTACCACAACCTTAAAAAAAAGAAAAAAAAAATCAAAAAGAAAGCTGTCAGTACCTTACTAGCACATCCTCAGGTGCATTTGCCAAGCCTAGAGTAGCCTGAAACTAGCCATCTTCTTATTTACTCAAGAATTAACTAATTTACTCAGGAAACAATTTCCCTATGCAATTAAAAGCATACCAATGATTTTATTTCTCTTACCTGCCTACAAGGGCATCTAGCACAATACCAGTCATTTTCCCACTGTGTGTAATTCCTCTATGGAAGCTAAAAGTTGTTAGTTATTTTTCCTATCTACTTTTTCATAGCAATCGTCAGTAAATTTTCTCTCAAAGTATTTTTGACGGACCTAAAGGAAGACTTGTTACACAACACCATTTCTCAAATGTTCAGGTTTTTTCAACTGTTCTGTTACTGTGTTGCTATACCACACAGGCATTTATTTAGTTCAAATCCAAATGTATCATGAAACATCAACTTCTTCCCACTCTGTTTGTATAGTTCGAGAATAGTCACCTCCATCCTTCAGGAGATTCCATTAATGTGATTTCAAACCAGAGACCAATAGGATCAAATGGTTATTTAAGAGGGCCCTTAGAAATGTACCATCAGTAGCAATATTTTTTGATGGCACCATTTTGAGTTTGAAAGAAGTGAAATGACCCATCTAGTTGCTATTCCATATGTGCTAGAATATAGCTCTTTGCACTGTGTTCTTAAAGTCTCAGATAACTTTTAGATTATTTGCTGTAAGCAGCAAGATGCACAGAAACCCTTGTGAGTTAAGTTCTGTTTATTTCCTGCTATGAGCTATTGCTTCAAGCCACAAAATTCAGCCTCTTACCTGTATCCCTAAAATATTCATTACCTCAGCCATGTCTCTAGTGCTCTCCTAGGCAATCTAGCTGTACAAAATTTTCACGTACCTAGCCTATTTGCCTCACTTCTGTCTTCTACAGTTTTTAGGACCTTTTCAAAGTATCACTCTCAAAATAGCGAGCTGTTTATTGTACTGACAGTGCTGTTTAAATTTACTCATTTTTTCTGATGTTCCAAAGAATAAATATGCGATTCCTTTTAAACTGTTAGAACCAGGTATTATTGTTACCTTACATTATCGGGTATTATTGTGCCACTGTTACCAATGGCAATTACATTATTGTGAAATTAGGATTGTGACACTTACAGGTAGCCAAGTACTGAAATTAAAGCTTTTGGTTCCCCCCACTCCTCATTTCCCTGAAATGATATCTTGAACACATAGTTGTGCCTAGGCCCAGTACCAAGAAGCTTATTAGATACTTTTAAAATACTACACAGATATGTACAGGGCATAGGGAAAGTAGTTTCTAAACCTATTTTCAGCTATAATTATAAGATAATAATTATAATTATATAACTTTGATTGCCCAACAGCATCATGGGAGTGAACTGAAGATTTTTGAATGTTTTTAACATTTTACTTCCCTTCCTCCCCCTTATGTTGCATAATCTCAGGCAACTCACATCACATTCAGTTGCTACTGAACTGAACATACAGTTCTATCTATTTGGTTATGTAATGTCCTCTTTTGTTTAACATACCTAAAAATGAATTTAAATCAATTCATCCACTTAAATTAGAAGCTGTCAAAATCATCAAAATTTTAGTGCTACAGTCGCTACTATTCTTGAAGTTATGCTTCACTGCCATACTGGAGCCTTGTCAGTGAATAATAAGCATAGATATATGAAGTATGTACTTCTATTTATTATACATGAGTGTCTTTGTACTTCAGAATTTGATTTGTGTGTCAATCCTGACTTACTACGTTTGCTATTTTTCACATCAATTGCCCTACTGCCTTTTAGTCCACAGCAACCAACAAAGAAACACTTACATGACTTATCAGACAGTCACAGAACAAAGCCAGTATATATTTTTATTTTTCCTCAATGTTTGCAGAAGAAAAGGAAAGCTAACAGACAAATGGAAAATGGGACAAGTAGAAAAGCCAATCAAATACTCCTTTTCTAGGTTTCAAGTCTAGGTGTATGTTTGCTTTTGTTCAAGGCAAACCTTGTGAAGGTGGGAGGAGTTCTGCCCAATTCTAGTCTTTGTCAACCAAAGAACTAGGAGTAATGAAAGCAGCACAGATCCTCAAGGCTTTGCAACAGGAGCGCCAGTTAAATTAAAGCTTTGACCACACAGACCACACTTTGAGACCTGCATGACAGCGGAGTAACATAACAAATGCCTCTGGATGTCGGTCCTCAGTAATTGGCTATGTCCAGTCACCAGCTGGCAGGCATATCGGACACAGTAAGACTTAAGTTGTTCTAAAGCCTTAGGGTGCAATTTTGTCCTCAGTTATGAGATTTACACCCATGTAACTGAGGGCAGAAAACAGGCCCTAAGGCTCTGGAGCAGCTGTTATGGCTTACTGTATTTATGCCTGCCAACTGGTATCATGCACAAAACAGAATGATGTTGATAGGTTTTAAAATGGAGGTCACAAATGTATTTGTACTGCCTACAACCAACATGGGTAAAAATCTGAAATTCTCTTCCCCTAACATAAGAATATGCGAATTTTTTAAGCTATGAGGAACTTTACCTATCAGTTCATCTAGAAGCAGATTTTAGCTCTTGGAAGACATGAAGCCAAAAATAAAATCATGAAAATCATTTAAAAGATATTACTGACCGTTCCCCAGTTCAGTTTTGTATTTTCCAAAGATCATACAGCTTTTTTGCCAGATGCATATCCAAAAAGTGAGTATCTGAAAAAGTATCCTACTACTGGATGTAGTGCAATGTTAGTCATGGCAACGTTTACTAAATTCTTTATTGTGAGGGGAAGAAGCATATTTGCAGGCTACCACATCATTTTCCTACGTTACATCCTTAGTAATCAAGTCGTGTAATGAGGAATGCAGAACACAGACTATAAGCAGCACCTTGGGCTGTCCCCTTCCAGCCAAGGACCATCTGAATCCCCTTTTTGGAAGTTTTGGGCCAAATAATCTGCAAAGAGAAGATCTGCAGGCTATTCTCATCTCATTATTTCAGCTTGTCTGGGGCTAGCAAGGAGTCCCACTGAAGCACACAAGGAATACGGAAGTCTTCTCTGTGGCCAGTCTGCCTACGTACATACATCTTGCAGAGAGATAAAGCAGCCCTTCCCCGTTAGTAGAGGCTTTTCAGGACAGAGAAAATTAATGTAATTCATAGGGTATATACTGAAAAGAAAGATATAGAATAAGAAGGGATATGACAATACAGCATCGAGACACTTGCATTAGTATGTATGCATCAAAATCTAAACATGCTTATTGCTAACATTTTCCACTACTTTTTCATGATAACTAACGTAATTTTAATGCAGATCACTACTACTGGATTTTCATTAGCTTAACTGTCAATATTTCCCCCCAGATGGATTTGCTGCTCCTTAAAATACCCTGCATTACTTGAGACTTCTGAGCCACTTGCTACCCGTAACCTATTCTTTTGTTGTTTGCCTGAGACTTGGGTGTGATTCCCCAGGGTGGGAGCCGAGGCCTGGCGTACCTTATCGGGAGGTGGGAACTGGAGCTGATTGACATCCAGGGGTGTGATCAGGGGGATGGTGTCAAATCCATCCTCCAACAGCGGCTGCTTTGTGCTCTTCTCGCTGAAATTATTCCCCAGCTTCACCATTCTTCCAGGAGAGCAGGATTT
Source organism: Apteryx mantelli (assembly GCF_036417845.1). Taxonomy (NCBI): domain Eukaryota; kingdom Metazoa; phylum Chordata; class Aves; order Apterygiformes; family Apterygidae; genus Apteryx; species Apteryx mantelli. The sequence continues at coordinate 73,004,073 of NC_089982.1, read as the reverse complement.
CCTACGAGCAGGCGCACACACGGGCACACGGGCACACGGGCACACACACACACACACAAACGCAAACCGGAGAGACGTGTCAGAGCCTCGGGATGCCCCAGCCCCAGCCCGGAACGCCTCACGGCAAAAAAAATAAAAATACGCGCTGACCTCGGTGACTCGAACACCGTTCGGGGCTTGGGGGACTAAGGGCGACCGCCAACGCCTTTATCGCTTGAGTTAAAAGAGGAATTAAAACGGAAAGCCGCGCAGACCCGCGAACCGTTATCCTCACGGAGCGGTGGCGCCCGCCCGCCCGGCCCCGGCTCCCCCCGCCCGCAGCGGCCTCCCCGCGCCCTCCCGCCGCCGCGCAGCCCCGGCCTCCCCTCACGGGGCAGCGCAACGGCCCCCGCGGCGGCGGGAGGGCGGCGGCGAGGCGCCGGGCGGCGGCTCCGCTACTCACCCCCGCGGCTGCCGGCCCGTGCTCAGGGGCGGCGAGGCGTCGTTCCGCCGCGGCCGGCGCAGAAATGGCGGAGGCGGGCGGGCGGCTCGGCGAGGGCTCCGCGCGGGGCGACTTTCGGCGGCCGCAGCGCCTCGGCCGTGACGCAGCCGCCGCGTGGCTCCGGGCAGCTCTGGAGCAGCACAAAGGGCCCCGCGGGAAGAGGCGGCGGCGGCGGCAGCTCCCCTCACCGGCTACTGGCGCAGCGGCGGCAGGTGGAGACGGCGGCGGGAGGGGGGCGCGGCACAGCACGGCACGGCACGAGACGCGCCGCCCCCCGCCCCGCCCCGACACGGCCCGCCCCGAGCTGAGCGGGGCCGCACGGCGGGGCGGCGGCCGGGAGCGACGCGGCCGCGCTGCACCTCGCGGCGGCCGGGCGAGGCCAGCTGCCCCCGGGGGCCCCGCTACCCTGGCGGGGCCGCGGCGGCGGCGGCGGCAGCCTGGCGGCGGGGCCTGGGGCTCCCGCGCTTGGTCGCCGCGGGGGTAGCTTTGCCCCTGGGCGCGTCTGCTTTTCCTCTTCTCCCCAGTTTTACCTGCAGGGAAAGGACAGACGTGCTTTTCCGATCAGTGAAACAGAGGAAAGCAAAGGGGAAAAGGAGAAAAAAAAATACTGGTATTGGCAGTGACACTGGTGTCACTTCAAGGTGGAGGCATGTTGCAGAGCCGTTCGGCCCAAGGCAAAGGGGACAATATCAATCGCGTGTGTTTTTAAGTGACTCGCGCTCACCATCTTCCCTGACCGGGGCAGCAGCGCGCACGCCCGTCACCTCGCCGGTGTGGTGTGTGCCAGCGCGGCAGACCAACGCGGCAGGCCAACGCGGCAGGCCAACGCGGCAGGCCAGCGCGGCAGGCCAGCGTGGCAGGCCAGTGCGGCAGGTCAACGCGGCAGGCCAACCCGGTGGGCCAATGTGGCAGGCCAGCCCAGCAGGCCAATGCAGCAGGCGGGCCAACGTGGCAGGCCAACACGGTGGGCCAGCCTGCCGTCCGCGTCTGCCACTTCTCGTGGAGCACAGCCGGCTCGGCCCCTCCGCTCCTCCTGTACTGTGAGCAGGCACCAGCTGTAGGGAAAGCATTCCTGAACACCCACGATTCAGTTGCGCTCAAGAGCGATGAAGTGACAAGAGGCGCTGCTGCAATCCTTGTTTCGAATTCCTCTGAGCTCAGGGCATTACCGCACTAGTTTATCTATCTGAACGAGGCTCTTCTCAGTACCCCGAGGGGCAGGCACTGAAGGCAGCGAGCGCTCAGGACTCAGCTGTCAGTCCCCAGCAATGTCTGACAGCACTGGGGCAGCTGAGAGCGGCAGGTCAAGTCAAGCCCTGCCAATACAGCTTAGCTTAGGAACTGATCTGTTCAAGCACCGCTTTCACATTCCATGCATAAAAGCACCAGAGGATGGACATCAATGGGTGAACTGGGGCTGACTCTGAAATGGCAGTGTGGCTACCCTATACATATCCATTTTCAGGGATTTCCCTTATTTAAATGTACCAGTCCTCAAAAGCAGTTCCTGCCAGAGCCAAGTGACAGTAGTCTGGAGCTGAGGCTAGTAAAAGCCACCAGCCCCAGTTGGCTGAAACTTCCTTTCCTCCCTGCTGCAACCTGCACAACCCACCAAGTACCTTGGTGCAGGATTTTTGTAAAGGGCCAGCTTTAACATAACCCTCCAATCAAAAAGTTGTCCTGTGCCGGTTGGTAGGGTGCTGTGAATGTAAACCTTCTGTTTCATATGACCCCTTAATTTTGCGCATGCTCCCAAAGAAGCTCATGTGTTTTGCTACCTAGAGCTTTCCCCGCAGATCAGCAGCAGCAGCACCGTGCCCAGTAGGAATGCAAGATCTCCAGGCCTCGCCCCTACCAGTGAAAGTTTTTGTTCATGAGATATCTGCAGAGATCTGAGAAAGCAGATGTGGAAGCGAATATCAGAGCTATCTCAGTAGTGAGCCTTTCTGCATAAAAGTCAGAATTTCATGACTTTGATGGGAGTTCAGGCTTTTCTATGCAGAGCAACCTGAACCAAGGGCTTTTTTTTTGCAAATCTCAAAAAGTCCTTAATTTTTATGACTATTGCTTTCAGTTTAGGAACTTAAAATCACATTAGGCACCTATGTCCTTTTTTGGCTTTCATGCAAGCTCTTCAGTGGGTGTTGAAAGTACAAGTGAAACCTGAGTTCCATTGCAGTCATTGGAGAAAGTCCTGTTGACTTCATTGGAGCCATGATTTCACTCACTTAAGATAGGAAGATGTCAGTGAATCTGGTGTAGAATTAATGAAAAAATGTACTCAAGACTGTATAACATCCTATTGCTATCAAAAGAAATCTCTCAGATTAAAATGATATTAACTTTCTTTCCCCAATTCTTTTAAAAAAGGAAGATATTCCTGTTTCTATCATCTCTTTTCCTTTTTTTCTGCTTGGCAAATAATTGATTTTTTTCTCCTCTCTTTTTCAGAGGACACAAAGCAAATGGATTTTCCTTCATTGGCTCTGTTTTTTTGTCATAAACATCACTGATAATGTTAGTGTTGTCAGCACAGTTCTGGGAAGTATGGCTTAATTAGTTAACCTGCTGGCTGGATAACTACCTTTGCAGCAGCAAAATAAGCATATTGGAAGATGAGAATGAACAGTGGGCTATTATTTTTAAAACATTTTCAATGGAGTAGCATACTTCGAATATAGAACAGAATATTCCCAAACCAACATAAAACATTTTCAAGGTAGAAATTGATTGTTGTGCCTCTCTCAATTACTGAGCAAGCAATTCTGGTCATTCTGTAGAAGAGCGTACCAAATAAAGAAGAGGAGGACTCCGAAATAATGAATTTACCTCTGAGCATTGTAAGGGCAGCAGCATTCATATGCCCCCCCAGTGCTGTATTTTTGCAGCCTTGCATATTCGGAGCATCTTGATCCATGTGTCTGTCAGATGAGGTCAGCATTCGATCATTAGCTCTCAATACATATTGATTTCTTTTTGTGTGGTTTGTTCCAGTTGTTCAATCCAAAATGCATTCCATCTCTTTTCTTTCGAGGTCAATGGTCTGTGATGCAAGAGGCCCAGATCCTGTTCCTAGCTGTGCAATAAAACAACCCATGTCTCTGACTATGGATCATCTTGTCTGTCTCATTTATTTCTCCCATCAGTGTTCTGTTCTGAGTAAATAAAGTGTAAAATAAGCTTGTCTTACTTGAGTAAGATTTCATAAATCATACTTGGCTGTGTTAAGTTGAAGAAAATGTTACTCATTTTACACAGAAATTTGCACCTGTAAGTGGAAATGAAGGGGTTTCTCAAAAACAAGAAGCACTTTAATTGATTATTTAATTGTGGCAATACCCTTGTCTTACAAATAAATGTTCTTGAACAGATGAATAACCTACGGATGCATGAGCGTAATCCATTCATTTGTGCGTGAAGCCAAAGTTTTTCAGAATGCAAATGACATCAAAAATCCAAGTGATGATTTTAAGTACATTTGACAGTATATTAGAGGGAGCAAAGATAACATGGCAAGTGGTTTAACAAATTGACTGACTAGGACCTTTCATTTGCAACTTCTGTAATTTTATATTTGGGCCCTTCTGTTGGCTGAAGATAGTCAAAAGCAGCAGGCAATTGTGTATTAACTATGTATCTGAAGAAGCTCATGTTTCAGTATCAGATTAAGAAGTATGGAGATAAATTCCCCGTTTTACTGCTGAGGCATTTTATTTCAGTTATTTGAGCATATTCACAGGGAAATCTGTTTTAATGTCCGTTTTAGAGAAAAGGAGAATTTTGGATAGCTTGCCTATGATATAAGTTATTCTTCTCTTTGGCACTGCATTTCTTTAATGATAAATCAGCCTTTTATGAACTGCTGACTAGATGCAGTCTTATTCAGTCCTGTAGTTACGCAGAAAAATCCCTACATAATGTTTTTGTTAGGCAGCTAAATACTCCGCTGTTGCCACTTGGTGCTATTGCAGATAGCTTGCCATATTTCATTTTAAGTGCAGTTCACACCAGATTCTATGATACGACAGATAAAAAGATGCGTGTGTATCTATACGTATGTATGTACATACACACACACAAATACCTGTGACAAAACCATTATCTTCACTTGTTAGGTATGTGAAACAAGCAGTCAGAGGATTTCATTTCTGGTGTCAAATAACCAATGATGGATTGCTCCTGGTGATCTTAGAAAAAAGAATGAGATAAGTTATCAAGAAAACAGCCATGCTCCCTAGTCAGAAGCTGCTGCCTTAAGGATGCAAAGAGCTGAATATTAACATAAAGAATATTGAAAAAAATTTATCTTCAGAACAAACACACCTCTTTTCTCCAGGGCTCCTACTGTAGGTCATTTTACTATGGTTGTTCAGTGGGTTGTAAATTCTGGGAAAGGACTGTCCTCATATGTGTATCTGCTACAGGGTAACTCAGCAAGTTCCAGGTGCTTAACAAATGATGCACATCCTTGCTGAGGCACTTAAGAGTCATGGACATCAATCTTTATCTAACATTAGTGATCTCTGAGGAAATGTGATAGATCCTTGTGGGTTTTGACTGGTGTGCAGGCAACAGAAAAAGCAGCCCATGCTGCTGGATTGATGACCTGGTGGCTAGTCTCATTAAGTCAAATTGTACCCTGATTTACTTACTCTGAAACCTTAATGGTCTCAGTGAGGTTAGAATTTACTCTGTGTGTACCATCAGCCCTACTAAGAAAGGAGAAAATCTAGACCATCATCAAGCAGGTGTAGTCCTTCCTAATGAACTGCCTAATGTGGAAAAATAGGCAGTAATACTAAGCTTGTGCCTGCTGGCAATTCATCCAGGAAATGATACTGAAGTCTTCCTTAAATAACAGTAGGCTTATGTCGCACAAAAACAGGAGAAAGAACAAGTGCACGAGACAGCCTACGTTTTGACCTAAACTGAGAACATACGTCAAGCCTTTAGCAGAAGTATGAGGATTGGAGTTAGGCATTCTCTACATATGGAAATGAAGAAAATGATGTAGATTGAGAAGTGCCATGGGGCTGGACTTCTTATTAAACAGTGGCAAAAGCTCCAGTAAATACACTCTTTTTTTTTTTTCTGAAAAATATTTCTTCTAAAAACGAGAGAAAAAATGTGACCATTAACACACTAGGATTTGATGATGCTTTATTCAGGTTGGCCGCGTATCTTTGTGTTTGTAGTTTATTGACACAATCAAGTGAAATGGCTCTTTTGGAGCCATTACAATTTGTTGTGTTAGTGCAGCTGAAAACACTTTAACATACCATGTGTCACACTTTGTCAAGTTATCAGTTGATGATTCCAAATCAGGATTAGGAACAGTGCTGATGTAGTGCAATGCAGCAATTGTTTGTGCAACATAAGCATTCACGAAAAGGGACAATCTCTGCTGAAGTAAAGATGTACTACCTATTGTCATTTGTCAGGTGTCCCAGCAGTTTATTTATCCTAAAATATCCAGTGGTGCATCCTGTCAGTATCGAGGTTACTTGCGAATACCAAAGGAATAATAGCATTCTCAGATAAATGCTCACAAACCACTAGTCCATCTTAATAACACAATAATCTTCAAAAAAGCACATTTTATATGCTTGTTCCATCTGCAGGTCTGAAAACACATTGAAAAAATTGGTGAATTAAGCTTCACAGCATCCTTGTAGCTTAATATTAAACTCCATTACTCAGCAATAGGAAAAAACAGAGATTAAGTGATGTATCAAAGGAGATTCAAGAAAAGCATGGCAGAGTCAGACAGATGCAGCTAGCTCTATGGCTACAGTGCTAAGATGTATATAGCCCCTTTAGTCTTTCTGTCTACTCAGTAAATCCATGTCTGGACAGCACTTAAACTAATACTTAACTTCTTACATGATTAAATCCATCCTTCCTCTTTAGCATTTTATTCTCTCATTTCTGCATGTGAGAGGCTTATATGCAAACCATTGCAGAACTGCTAAATCCATGCTGAAATGGATAAGCAGACATTTGTGTAAAAACAATAGCTGTGAACCTGTGCATGAACAAAAATGACTTGAAAATGAGTCAGAGACAGTTTCAGATGAGGATATCTTGCTGATAACAGAAAATGGTAATACGCAAAAAATCGTGATTTTTCAGTTAGACACCTAAATAAGGTTTTTCAGAAGGCAAATTGTCTACACCGGAGCAATACTGAAATGGAGAAAGTTGTAAGCACTCAGATTCTCAGGAGCAGCATTTCTCAAATCATGAAGCAAACAACAGTGATGCACTGACATAAAATGTAAAGCAGCAAAAAAACAGAAGCATTGCTGAGAGAGTCAGTACTCTGTGCTGGCAGATACTGCAGGAGGGAAAAGCGCTGCAAGGTAGATTATGCACCAGGCCCCCTCACACCATCTGTAGAGCTGCAGCCTTGTCTCCTGGTGAGGATAAGGTGCAGAAATGCAGCAGCAGAGTTGAGCGCTCTGGGTCTGAAGGAGAGAGGGAGAGGCAGTACGGACAGACAGACTGCGCTCCAAGCCTCTTGTGCTCCCTGCCACCAGACCCGCAGCCTTGCTAAGCCGGGGCAGAAAGGTGACAGTCCTGGCGATGAGGAGGCAGAGCTCTGGCAGGGGGATTTGGGGAGAGAGCAGTGATGGGGTCTACTTAATGGCAGGGAATGACTGCTTTAGGGGTAAAGTGAGGTTGATCACTGATCTCTCCCCAGGTTAATCCTGCTTATGATTTAAACCTTCATTTAAATGGCTAAAGTTATCTGATTTAGAAAAGCACAGTAATGTTTTGGCTATTATAAAAATGGATTTTAAACGACATGCAAGTTGCACAAGGTCATGCAGATACCCAAATGATCCTTCTGTTAATTCAGGGTATTACATGCATTTTAAGGATAAGATCAATCTCAGCAAAAGATTGACTTAACCGCTGAACCATTTATTTAAAACAAGAAGTGCATAAACATACCTTTCACCAGAGTTTCTAGGATGTGATTCTAGACTTCTCTTTGGCCTTGAACCACTTGAAATTAATTGGTCTGGAGCCAAAGGAGGTGCATAATATAACATCACAGTTTATATTTAGGAAAAGTCATTAGAAATGAAAAAGTTATGTAACTCCTCAGAGAAAGCAAAAGAAATATAGGACAAATTATACTCAAACACTGCAGCTAAATCATTTTAACAGCAGGGTACCTTTAAAAAACTGTTAGGACAAAATCTTACATAGCACTGGAAAAAAAGCTTTTACATCTTACTGTAATTAGAAACTCATCAGGTTAATGGGGCAATTTTTCAAAAGCTGCCATTTAAGTTTTTGCACATGGTTTGATCTCACTGTATTTCAGTGGGCAAATAGAACTTGTCCAAGCAAATAAAGCAATCTGGCATTTTCTAATTTGTACATGAAAATTCAAACCTCTACATTGTGTCAATGCTTTTTAGTTCAATTTGTACACGTGATAGAATTTGAAGAGGATTTCACTTTCACTTCATTACCCACCTACTGAAATTTCCAAAAGCAGCAAACGATTTTAGAGTATCTCAATCCTTAGAGGGGAAACTGAAAGACTTTCAGAAAGCAAAGGGGAAAGATCCACCTAGTCAAGATCCACTCTTAATTGAGCACCCGCAAGCTGAGGCATGGGAAATTACTGACCACTTTCGATAATTTAGGTCAGCGCTTACAAAAGCACTGACTTCAGTATTTAAACATCTTATGAGAAGAAATGCTGAAATGAACGGAAAGTGACACAGAATAATGGGTAAAGTTTTCAAAAGTATTTAAATGACACAGGAGCCTAAACCTATAAGCATTTAGATTATTGTCTATGGCAGTTTTTATCTGTGTTGTTTTGCTGTGGAAATCACCTGTGGAAGTTTGCTGTGGAAAAGTGAGGTCCTGTGCACCTCTGAAAGCCTGTCTGTTTTGGGGCTCCTAAATATGTTTATTATTTACAAAGATACTTAAATGTCTAAAGATAAAGGGAGTGAGATGTACAAAAGCATCTATTTACTACCAACATCTAAATAACAAGTGAAATTATGAAGAGAAATGAGAGGGAGCCTGTAAAACAAGTCATGAATGAGCCAGCTTCCTTTACTAAAAAGGATGAACTGCTCCTTTTATGGAGTAATGGATTACTAGAATTAGGTGCATAGGCTGCAGCAGCTATCCACTGTAAGTAAACTTTTAAAATAAAGCTTTAAATACAGCTTTAAACTTTTAAAATAAGCTTTAAAGCTTTTTTAAAAAAATTTAATAGTGAAAAACAGAGAACTGCAAACAGAAATGTTACTAAACAGCAAGGTACTGTGTTGGAAAATCATTGTCAGGGTGGAACGGAGGAATTGAAGTGAATGAGACAACTCAAGGAATGAAGTGCACCTGTGTAACTTTTCTAATTATCTAATATCAGAAGGGTACTCCTGTCTTAAAATGTACTGCTATTAACATATAGTATCATTAGTTTTATATCCTGGATGGAAAGGGTTTTATATGGGTAAGTCTTGTTCGCTATAAGAACTGTAAAAGCAAAACCTCATCAGAGCTTATGTGCACTGCATATCATTTTCATATTTGTAAGATTAGAGTTTTATCACTGCTTTAAAACAGAGGTTTTCCTATCCTGGCACCCATTTTGGGTTCCTTTAAACTGACAATCTGTGCAAGAGAACATACTTTGAAAAACCATGACAAAAAGATGTAGCAAGCAATATCAGCTGTGACTTCAGAAAAATAGTATTAACCCTGCAGGATCTGGTTGCCACAGGAATAATTCCTGCTCTATTAGCTGAAAAAAGAAAAACCATGACCAGCTACATCTAGACAGCACAGATGTCTATTAGCACAGGATTACTGATACTTCATAGCAAGAGATCTAAGAACTTGAAAAGAAATGTACTTGTATTCTGTAAAATATCTAGCATTGTTATCACTGTATTTGAATTACTTACTTTATGTTACTTCAGAAAACTGCAGTTGAAGACATCAAGCACCCTAGATGCTAAATCTAAAACATGGACCAGTACTTACGAATTTTAAACCAATCAAATCTCTAAAAGTGGTGCAGATTTGAAAAGGAACTAGTCAAAATGAAAAGATAGTGAAAAATAAGAACTGAAAATGACAAGCGAGGAATGATGCCGGAAAGATAGGATTCACGCTGAGAACTAAAGTATAGCAACAGAGGAACTCTGCCAAACACATTCCATATATGGGGTCCTTGAATCAGTGTCCTCCATCAGAACTGGCAGGAAGGACATCCAATTACCTTGCGGGAACATACGGGGAGCAAGAGCATCTTGAATCCCAGGCTAAGGGCAGACCGTGGAGAGCAAATGTTAGAGTCCCTTGCCTGAGGAGAATATGAGCAATTGTTTCAAGCAGCTTCCAAAAATACGTTACATCTTCAAAGCACTGGACAAAGATGAACGAACAATTTGCTGCTCCATTTTCCATCATAGACAAAGCTGAATTCCGAAAGAAAAGCAAATCAGTCATGAGGCTTGAGAGAGGGAAAAGGATAATTTCTGGAGAGTGTTGGGATGGCCAAGCTAATCAACAGTAGTAGGTTACTGACGATCTCCAGGTTAGGACTTCCCTGTGGGGGTTGTAAGTGGTGTATTTTAATACCTTCCCAACTGCCTAGATCCATTTTGCTCAGCTGAACTTGAGCCAACTGGCTCTTAGCAAAAAAAAAAAAAAAATTTGCAAATGGTCATCAGATCGGAAAGGAACAGCTCACTGGGCAAAGGAAGGAGCAGATGGATATTTTTGTAGCTTCCCAGTAGTCTGTTTTTGTTTTCATTTATCTCCAATTATTGTACATAGATGTTGACCACCAGAAAGTCAAACAGGAGTCCTTCATAAGAAAATACTTGACAAAGACAAGCGAGTATCTATCACTTCTATTAAAGAAGGACTTCAGCCATTAAAGACCTATCCTGCCCATTCTGCCAATCTAGTCTTACTGTGCAGCTATTGATACTATAAAAACATTACAAAAGTGCAGCAGAAGGGACTGGTTGCCTTCTCCCATTGCTCAGGGATAACTCTTAATCTATATAGACTTTTTTTCTCAAATTAGATCATACTGAGCTTCAGTAAGTTTCTAATATTTTGCTTTGGGGGAAATATCATGATGTTAATCTGTAGAGGCTCTTAATTATTTTCTTACTCAAGACATTTTTCTAAAGGATCAGCATATTAACTGCTGGAATTTCAGAGAAAATTTAGGCCTGTTCTAAACAAAATTTTTATTTAGGCTATAATTATATCAGTTCAGGACATGTATTTTTTTTAAAACCAATATCATCGCACCCACAGAAACCCACACTGCAATGGCAGTTCCATTTGTATAAAGACATCTCATCCTGATTAAGTTTATTCTCCCTCTCATTTGAGAATGATTACACTTATGTCAAGCATTGCTATATGGATATAATATCAACAGTGAGGACTATAAATGCACAGCTACTATGATTTGTCTGTTCCAACAAGAGTTTAACCAACCCAGCATATATTGTATACACATAAAGTCTAAAGAGCTTAAATGTCCAGCTTTGCTGAAAACTGAAGTCCAACTTTTTACATACCTAAAAATGTATACAGTATAGGTACCTACAGGAGGGTGTGTTTTTTGAGGCACCTAAGTGCTTTTAGAAATCTAACAAAGAGCCTGAATATCTTTAATAGTCTTGACCAATGTATATAACTCATTTAGGTTATTTAAAGAAAACCCAGTTACCACAGCACTACCAGTACAAAAATATTTAAAATATATGGAAAGGAATTGTTTGCTACAAAATATTTGATTCAACTGTGTTTTAGAATGTTTTGGGGAAGAGTATTGTTAACCAACCTCTATCATACAAATGTCTTTTACTAAAGCAACTGACAGCTAGTTGTAGTAGAGCTGAGTACTTAAAATACTTATGATAAACAAGTGTAGTACTTGTTATCGGCCATTGTGCGCTGGGGGCATATAGAAAGCAATATGCTTTCGAAGAGGAACTAACAGATATAAACAAACACATTTACATTTATTTAAGATTCACTTGGAAAAATGCTACTGAATTTTTAGAGTTGAAAATGCTATAGCAGTAAAATCCCTGTTGAAGCAAGAGAGAGGTGTACATCCTATTTCAGCTTCGGAAAACTGTTGTTTTTCTGGCAGTGACACAGGTAGTAACAACAAGGTGATACCAATTATAGTGACAACAGCACTTAGCACTAATGGTAATCAATGGCTTGTAAAGCTAAAGTACTAATAAAGTTGTACTATTTGATTCATAACACTTTACAGATATCTTTATTGCTACTGGTGCTGTAAATAGCTTTAAAACCAATCACAGTGGTATGATCTGCACCCCTTACTAACCCGTACAGCCAAAATTTTAAACCAAATATTGTAACTCTGTATCAAGACAGCACCGAAAATTACATTTAAGGGTCAAAATTCTTACTTTGCACTTTAATATTAGATTTTAGTCTTCAAATTCTAGGTTTTGTGATTTATTTCAAGAGAATATTTGCTAACTCTTAAAGGAACCACTTTCAGTTCCTATTTCTTGCTTTTTGACCTAATTTCCTCCCTCCAATTTTGGGGGAAGTACAGCTAGGTAACTTCAGTTTTGCATATTCCAAATGCTCATACTCTAATTATTTTGAACAGAGGCAACTTCTCACTTGAGTTGTTCCTGTGATTCCTGCCCTTTAAGTTTGAATACATTTTGGGTAGGTGCAGCTGTGCAGCACTTTGAAATCCTTGCAAATTTAGGAGCCAGGATATTTGTTCTGCAGGGAGAATTAGTGGGGATAACTTGCTAAGTTAGCAGATTTGCAAGTGGGCATCATCCAAGGGAAGGATGGCAGCAGGCAGTGACCAGCAGGGTCATAATAGCATAGTGTTAAAACTATTTGGTATGCCAGACATCCTTCTTTCAGGTTAAGAGAAAAAAGTAATTAAAGGTTTCTTTAGAAAAGGGTGTCTGGCAACAGTAAGAGGTCCTTGGCCACAGAGCTCTGCCATGTGGCCAGAGCAACTCCTGCGGGATCACTACACGGGTGCCAGCGACTTGGCTTATTTTGTGTGACACAATCTGCAGCAAGAGGAAGAGTTGTAAAGCTTCGGGGATATGTTAAGAACATACATCCACCAAAAAAAAAAGGTGATAGAGCACATTATGAGTCTAATGATATTTATATCCCACTTCGCAATAGCCACAAGACTGAAGCATAGACATATTGTGGCTGCTGCTGGAAACGCCACCTCCAGCTCCGCTCCGAAGGTATGCCCTGGCTAAGGAATTCTTTCATACAGTCCGTTAAAGTTGTAGATAGCAAACCAGTTAACTGCATAACCACTTCCTAAAATAAAGAAATGGGCTTCCCGGCTGCTGATGAAGCAGCAGCATGGCTACCCAAGATGTAGGCAGGAGAAGGCAACCTGCTGCGGCGGCCGGCGGTGGCGAAGGCTTCCGCTGCCACCCCGTGGACAAACGCACTGACACCGCGGAGCTAAGCCTGCCTGCCTGCCTGCCTGCCTGCCTGCCTCGGTACTGCACCACGGGGAAATCTGGCCCGGGGAATTACAGGAGAACATAAATTCCCTAATCTAAATTCTTGGAGGAAAGTGGGAGAGATAAAGGAAGCTATTACCTTATACCATATCAACAAACCACATACCCCCAAATCACTTGAGTATATGCTAACGCAGCATGAATTTGACTTATAAATAATGCTACAAATATTTTGAAATGCTTTCTGTCTTCTGATTTCTAGGCTCTTACAATATGTCAGGCTTTTCTTGCAATACCAATGGTTAACCCCCTCCATCACAGCGTACCTAATCACATCTCCACAGAGCAGAACTCTGGGGGAAAAGCAAACAGACGAGTCTTATCATTAAGCTGCTGAGACAGTGGCAATATTAACACTGGTTGACAAGACTTCTTTATTTAAGACAAAACTTTCAGAAGCGATAACTCTTTGATGATTCCACAACAACAGGTTATTACGAAAGACAACATAATATAGGCATGACAGTCATACCCTGAACACACTCATCCATATTGCAGTCCACATTATAGCACTCCTTACAAGAAATACATTAAAGAGTATCATTTTACATCCTACACTTGGACACTTAATATTGTGTCACAGTAGGGTTTTAAGCACTAAAAAAAAAAAAAAAAAAGTTGTGACATCAAAGCAACAAGAAAGAAAAATTAGAAGTTCCAGATGACAGCACAAAGTGGAAGTGTGGGGCTCATAAATACAGTCTGTATTAGGACTTGCATTAGGAATCGAGTCAAAAGCATCTTTTATGGTTACTGACTGTGGTGTTTGGTAAAATCAAAATTAACTTTGTCTTAGGTTTTTAAAAGTCATACTTTATTTGGAAAAAGAAAGTTCTTTCTAGGTGGGAGTTCTCAGGACTCCTGTTTTCCTTATGTTGGAACTAGAAATATGGGCCGTGTAATCCTTCGGAATCAGAGCTGAACACCTTATGCTCCTCAGACGTATCAGAATTATTGACATCAATCACCTACTTGCCTGTGAGGGAAGAAAAAATACACTTTTCTTTGCTTTTGGCTTATTGGATCATTCCTAAGACCTTCCAGGGATGTAGTGAATATCCTTGGTGCCCTAAGGCCTCAGTGGTAATCCTTCTTCCAGAAAAGAAATCGGGAAAAGAGAAAAGAAGCTTTTTAAGATGAGAGTTTTCATCAATGTCCTTTTTTTGAGAACTCAAAAATTTATGATTACACAGAAATATTTTGTCAGGCTCCATGATTAGGTTCTCCATTTGAGGCTGTAAAATAACTGCTCTGAAGCAAACATGGCATAATTTAATCTATTTTACTGTAACAACAGCTGAACTAAGCTTTGATGGTGATTTTCTTTTTGTATGTTCAATTCCTAAACTCAAAGTGAAGGTTGAGCTTGAGAGTGTGCAGACTACAATGAGTGAAACCAAAGGCAATATTCATATGAATCTTAATGAAGGGAAATTCTCAAACTTCAGGCAACTTCGAGTCTTCTGCAAGTTGGACAGATCATCTGCATTACATGTGAACTTGATGTAACATTATGATACTCTCAAAAATACAAAAGGTTGTATTTTCTAATACTTGATTCCTCTGTGCCCCAGCTTCTAAAATTATGATTAAAAGGGGTTTCAGAAGCTAAAGAGAGTGCATGAAAAAGCAGTGCAGATTGTTTGCTTAACAGCATTTGCTTTTAGAGCACGTTCAGAAGTGTTAAAAATATGCTTCAGATGACAGGAGTGATTCATGACTAGACAGCTGCTGAGAGAGACATCACTGACAGGAGAGAGGGAGAGGGGGGAAAGGGGGAAAGGGGGAGAAAGAGAGAGAGAGAAAAACGAGAGTGAGAGAGAGATTTGAAATGCAAATTACTTGGAGAAAAAGCAACAAAATGCCTTTTCTCCTGGGCTCCAGAATTTAGGAATGATTTTAATGACTTTTGAATTGAAAATAAGTTGTTGCATCTCATGAAGCTGTCAGAACTTCAACACCCCTCAGACCTGTTTCACAGGCTTCTTTTGTAACTTAGCAGATGTGATGACTGTCTACACTCGCTTTTTGGGTAGGAAAAGGGAATATTCTTTTGTCCATTTGCTGCTTTGCAGTATTAATAGATTGAATGCTCAGCTCCTTGTCATGATCTAACTTCACAAATAATGAAACTCTTACATAGGTGTCAATCTTCAGTCAAGACATTTAATAAAGTTGGGTGGAAATAAGTCCCTGCTCAAAAAGCAAAACGGATACTTTCCCTGTCCTGGATCAATAGAACAAGTTCAGTAAGTGATTGCAATCTAAATCTCAAATAGCTAAACCATTAACATTTATGAGCTTGAATTTTGAGGCTCCAGTGATGTCCATCCTACTACTGTCACTCCCCACCTAAAAAATATTGCAGCAGAAATGCTAGTCCCTGGTCTATACCTACAATCCTACTGCTTTTTCCTATCCATTTAGTATGGATCTGGTAGCACAGTGTTCAGACTGTGTGGGCACAGAACTCTACTGTAACAGCCTAACAGCAATCTTTATGGATTTACTCTAAAAGCCTAAACAGCAATCTTTATGGATTTTCCACTTTGATACTACTAATTTCAAATATGTTTAGAATGGTAAGATGTTGCCTAAAAGCCCAAGCTTAAATTCCAGTTTTTGTTGAAACTTGTCAGCCTTAAACTTCGCCTTTTCATGACTCCATATACACATGCCTCCTGGTTGATTCAATCCTTATGGTTGTTCAGTATACAGTTTTTCCTTGAAATATTGCACATTGATTTTAAGCATGGCAAGTGGGAATGCAGAGGACCTTTATTCTGAAGTGGAAGTAAAATGCAGTAAAATCAGCTAAAACTCTCTGTACCTAAATTTACAAATTCTCAGCCACTTCTAAAATAAGCATGTCATCCATTCATATATTTGCACTGAAACAGCTAAGCTGATTTTAGAAGGCCAATATGATTAAATCATAGGCAAATTTGTGTGGACCACCCCCTTTTTAAGAAGGCAAGCTTTTCTTTTAAGCTTTCTTTGTTTCACCAGAATACAGATTATCTATTTGAAATACATGAATTGAATGGACTTCCCATTGAGGTTAGTGTATTCTAGCATTGTAATAAAGGTTATGAAAAGATGTCCGAGCACCAGCTGGCCTTCCTTTGATCCTCTCCATTCTTGTGATGATACATTTTCACACTTAAGATGATTCCCTTCTACCTCAAAGGCTGAGAGCTGCTTTGGTCCTTACAAATATTAACTGCAATCACAATGACCTATCTTTCTGGTTCCAGTCATCTGTTTAATATAGAGTGGAAGGTCAGAACTACATTAAAAGGGTCTGAAAGGCATTATTTCACTATACTGCCCCCTGCAGAGCTTAACAAAAAGCTGGCAGACTTGTAGTTCATGCATGCACGCTCCTCAGCACTGCATTGTGTGGTTGTATTAATGGGCTTTTGTAACCTTCCAGGATAAATTCCCTCACCAAGAGAACAAAACTGTTGTCAGATCTGAACACACATGTGACTATCAAATACACACACACAAAAAAAATCTATATAGTAGGGGTACTATCTTTAGGAAAAAGAGTATCTGAGTCAATAGTTTGTCTTCACTAGGCTATGTTTTAAAGGTAATTTTTATCTATTTGCTAAGATGGAGGTTTAATAACAGAGATGGAAACCAACTGTTTAGAGAAGGCAAATTCAATAATAGATGTCAGTAAGGATTAATGAATAAGGCTATGGACCAGAAAGCACAAGTCCATGTGTACCAATACAAAGAGATCTATTTGCAGCACAGTGGAACACAGGTCACTTTGAAGTCATTAGCATACCGAATTACAAAATTGCTGTATCGAAGGCCCTTCAGACATCATTAGAATACATTTCCCAAGCTATCACATTTTCTTCCTCAAATCTGCTTATAAAGCTCACTTTTGTGTGCTTTCCATTACTAATCTTCTGTACAAGCTGGCCATCTACATCTCTTGTCATGCATGCCCTTTGTGCTAGGTATCACTTCTCAAACATGGTCTTGAAGGTCCTTTAGCAAGAAAGCTAAATATCCAAAACCCAAGCACACACTCCAAAAAATGGAGAATGGAGATATTCATGGTATTTTATAACTACAGGAGACTCAGTTTACCTATATGCCTCTACATTTTTCCTCTCTGAGCTTGAATATGTTAATCTCTGCTCTGGATTACGAGGAGTGGGTAAGTGGCATGAAGTGAGCAGCAAGAATTGAATGCAGCTGTCCACATATGAATGGAGTTACCCACAGTGGGGAAGACAATGAAAGGGAAGAAAAAAGTGGATTCCAGAAGCAAATGGCCTATGGGGCCAGTTCCACTTGCTTCACACTGATTTTGTCTTAAATTTGGCTTGCTCTTGTATATGTCACTTAGATGTTTTGGGAAGTCTTCATGTGTAGCAATTACTTCCCTATAAAATTATCAACAGGAGTTTAAGCCTGCTTGGACGTGGTGAAGAAGACATGGAAACAAAGCACGAGAGCGCTGTTCTAAAGCCCAGTCTCTGAATTGAAGAAACTGAGTCTTGCATCTCTAAAAAAGCTCTATTAATGCTAGGTTTAAAAGGGAATGCAGATGAAGTCTCAGATTATAAACACAGTATGCTTGGTCAATGGCAACAGATAATAAACAAATGATGACTCCTTCTTGGTGAAGTTCTCCTTCCTTCATACAATTTTTTACTTTCAGTTCTAACTAAACTGGATCATAAATTTTGAGATAAGCAGTAGAAGTCATTTGGGGTGGGGGAGTTATTTGAACCTACACTTAATTATATAATGTATAATGCACACATAGAAAGCATACACACAAATGACAGGCTAAATTTTATATGGGTTTGATGCACTTAAATTGTCCAAAGAACATCAAAACACCTTTCAAAGTCTAAACACTACTATTATTTACCTTTTTTATTTTGTGCAAATGTCAAATGACAGAACTCTGCACTGAACAAATCCAAACCAAGCCCTGGACAATTACCTGCATATTCTGGAAACAAAAGTGATTCAAGTTCACAAGATGAACTGAATGGCAGCTCTGAACTGCAGGATAGCTCTTCTAATAAATAACAATTAGCAGTCCTTCGATTATACCACATCATGTTGGTTAACATCCTCTGTCCAAAAAATGATTTTTTTTTAAATAGCATGCCATTTACATTGATTATAATAGCACTTCAGCAGTGCCTGCTACTAGCCAGTTGACTGATGCTTATTCATACCCCTCAGCATGCTGGCTATGGATATTTATGAGCAACAGATATGGTTGGGAGTCTCTTGTGAAATACTATTGGCTCAATAACTGTGCCGTGATATCCACCTGCTCTTCAAAGTCACGGGGTAGCTGCTGTTTTCCAACTGTGTCAGCTTTATTCTCCTCAGCATTAGGACTATCAGAACACATTTACTATTCCCACTCAAATATCCTCTTCATTATGGACCTACAGTTTGGAATAGGAAATTCTTAGGATATATAAAAAAACTCTTTCAAGGTACTCTTCTACAGAGGCCTTAATGAGAAAAGCACCAGACAATACTAATTTGGCATGGCATACTCTATTTGATTTTTGAAATGCAAAAACACAATGCATCTTATTGCAATCAGGCAGTGATATTTTCACTGAAAAGTGGCTGCAGGGACAGGGCTTCTTAATCCAAAACTTCTGACTCCATACATAAAAATTTCTCCTCTTCCATCTGAATCCATCTGTCTACTCACCTTCTTTGAATTTTATCTCTTGCTCAGCTTTCCCTTCAAGTCAACCAGAAATACCAGTTCTTAGTGCTCCTGCAATACCTCCTGCCTGCCACTGCACCTCTTGCTGCCAGGAGTCCCACCTGTGCAGATTCAGACTAGCTGCTTTCTCCTACCAGTATTTTCTCTGCTTATTTCTCAAATGATGCCACATTGCAACACGGTGGATTATCAAACTCCCCAAATTGCAAACAGGATTCACAATCTGGTAACAAGTTTGAGAACCTCCATGTTTTTGGCCTGTAACACTCTTAGAGAGTGAACCCTGCAGAGCAAGAGAAATTATGCTTTGTGCAACAGGACAGTCCTTTCAGAAAGCACGTGACATCTAGCAATCCAATCTACATGCTTACAACAGCGCTTAAGATGCTGTTTCCACTTTAAGAATCTAGAGATATTCAGCAACAAGACACTCCAGAACAAAGTGTACAGCCCCGCCACTGCACCTTAAAAGAGCACAGAGGTTGCAACAATGACTTTGTATCTATCCTTCTGTACTGTCCCCACCAAAATACAACAGGGAAAGCAAAATCACTGCAGAACTGGAGCCAACTAAAAGGTTGAGAGGATTCCAGATTTGTCCTTTCCAAACAACAAAACCCATGCGGGAAGGGAATCCCGCATGTGAGACAGAGTGAGTGAGAGCAAGCATGCACATGGTCTGAGATGGAATCGTAATAACAAGGATTGTTCAACAGCAAATTAAGTATTTCCAGAGAAGACCTGGAGTGTTAACTATCAAATAATGTAAAAGAAAATGAATGAGAAAAGAGCTAAATGTTCAAAATATACAAAATAGACCACTGCTTAATCCTAAGTGGGACTGTGTTCTGCTAACCAAGGTGTCATTGTTAAAATCAGGTATCACAAAAGCTTTTTTGTTTCAACTTCATTGTCTGGAAAAAGGTATGTGTTTTAGAGTTTCCCAGTACATGTGCACTCCCAGAAGAGAAAGGTAAGCAAAATTCCTTATTTTGTTTCCAATGTTTCTGAGTGTTTTTTAATAATGGTCTGTTAAGGTAGTGAAAAAAGTTTTTCGTAACTCAAAATGAAGATTGTTTTAAGGAGCGCAAACTCTGGCCAGTGATATTATCCTTCCTATTCATTACAGGTTGAAAGCATTTAAGAAAAGGGAGGCACAGAGAGCATCAAGGGAAGTGGAAGTCATACGTTGTAATGTATTGTGTTAACACAATAAGAAACTGAACAGTTAACTTTGTATTCCTGATAAAAAAGGGGTGAGCCATTTAAAAGTTTGGAAAATACTGTATTTCCCAGCCTCTGAGCTTCCACTGAATGTAAGCAGTGAAATATAAGTCATCCATGCCCCATATGAGGTGGCTAGCTCTTGTGCTAGCCAAACTAATTTTTCTACCATGAACTAGCCATTTATAATAGCTTTGAAGCTTTGTACTTTAGTGGTAGACAACTGTCTTTTCTAATACCAGGAAAACATGACATTATGTATTAATTACTAGACAATATTAGCTATTGTACACACATCCCCATTTTTTAAGCACAGGAATCATAGTGCTATCATATTACAGAATCACAGAATGGTTGAGGTTGGAAGGGACCTCTGGAGATTATCTAGTCCAATACCTCTGCTCAAGCAGGGTCACCTAGAGCATGTTGTATAGGGTCACGTCCAGGTGGGTTTTGAATATCTCCAGAGAAGGAGACTCCACAACCTCTCTGGGCAACCCGCTCCAGTGGTCTGTCACCCTCACAGTGAAGAAGTTTTTCCTCGTATTCAGATGGAAGCATCTGTGTTTCAGTTTGTGCCTGTTGCCTCGCGTCCTGTTGCTGGGCACCACTGCAAAGTGTCTGGTCCCATCCTCTTGACACCCTCCCTCTAGATATTTGTATATATTGGTGAGATCCCCTCTCAGTCTTCTCTTCTCTAGGCTAAACAGGCCCAGCTCTCTCAGTCTTTCCTCACAAGAGAGATGCTCCAGTCCCCTAATCATCTTTGTAGCCCTTCGCTGGACTTGCTCCAGTAGTGCCACATCCCTCTTGTACTGGGGAACCCAGAACTGGACGCAGTACTCCAGATGTGGCCTCACCAGGGCTGAGTAGAGGGGGAGGATCACCTCCCTCGACCTGCTGGCAACACTCTTCCTGATGCACCCCAGGAGACCATTGGCCTTCTTGGCCACAAGGGCACATTGCTGCCTCATGCTTAACTTGGTGTTCACCAGCACTCCCAGGTCCTTCTCCACAGAGCTAAAGGCATCATCGTATTGATGACACCAGATCTTGCTTGCTGTTAAAAGCACTGAAATCTACTTCTTAGCCTACAAACTGCTTCTTTTTACAACCAACATTTTCATACAAACAGCTGTTTGGGAGGTTTATGTGATTTTGTAGACCCAAATAAATATTGGACTATTTTCCACGCAAGTTCAATTCCAGTTTTGCAGTGTTATCAGATATTACTACAGATATCAGTACTCACAGCTGTCTTCCTAATGGTGAACACAGAGACTCCTTATAGCATATGTGAAATATGTACTTCAAACTCAGACTTTCCAGCCTATGGATGAACTTCAGAGAAAGGGCTGTTAGTACAGGGGCATTTTCATTTCAGAAACTACAGTATTTACAGAATATTTTGGCATAAAGCTTGAGAACACATTGTTAAAACTTTTTGATTGGTTGTAAAAAAATTTAGGCTGGCAAAACTCAAATGATTGTAGTAACTGGCCTGAAAGGCAGGAACAGATATATACTGAAAAGAATACTACCATTTCAAGGACCAAAGCAGAAAAAGGCCTGTAGCAAAGCTTCTTTCCAGGAACAGTCTATTCATAGCATTAATTAGTCAATGCTTTATACTAATACTCTGATATGCAAGACCATCTACTGGTGTATTGATTGCATTTATTTTACAATGCATCTCTTCTTGTGATGATATACCCCTTAGCACTTGTACAGAGATATCTGGAATAGATGGAATTATGTTATTGAAAAGCTTTCATAAAAAGATGAAACACATGGAGCAATTAAGACAGAATGTAAAACAAACTCCCTTTATTCAAATTAAGTTAGCCATTTCCTGATTTTGGTCTTCATTGTACAAATAATCTTCTGTGCAAAATAGTTTATAAAATACTAAAAAAAAGGGCTTTTATTGTAAAAAAAATAAAGTTTCTAGATATACAGTTACTTTGCACTATAACAAATATTGTCCAGTATTTAACATTTAATTTTAATATCACAATACTCAAGTCATGTAAACCAATGGTCCTACTGGGTAAGAAAGCCACTATTCAAACTCAGGTTCACTAATGATTTGTTCATTATTCTCCTCTTTTCATATCTACATCCTCACACAACTCTGATGACCCATACTTGAATTGCAGCCATACCATGAAATTAGACATTGTGCCATTCTTTCTTCCATTAGCAGATCAAAAATACACAGCTGAATGGAAGGTAACAAATCCTGGCAACACACCAGCTACACAGGGCAATCACAGAAGAACAAAGGTCCCCCAAACTGGATTTGAACCTTGCCGAGCAGCAGTGTAAAGGCAGCCTTGCACTGGGTTCTGGGCCTACGTATCTTGATTTCTACCAGTATGCAAACAAGCTGACTTAAAAACTAACTCAGATCTCTCTCTATAGCACTGTAATCACAGCACAGACTTATCTTTCACATGAAATGCCTCCTCAAAGAAGTTTTGATTCAGTAGCCTGAGTCCTCATTGTTCCAATTCACTTTCATTCTGCAAAGTCTTCATAGCTAAGCCCCAGAGGGTCATGCTGGAGAAGAACGGTCCTTCATTACTCTTATATGCAGCAGATGATGTCCGACTGCCTAGTGGATCATTACAATGACTGTCCAAGCTAACCATAGAGGAACGAATCATGGAAATACTATCAGATTGTAGGGGTTCTTCTGCAGAAGACACATCTACATCTGTGTAAGTGTAAGACGGTGGAGGAGTTTGCTGTGTCTGAGCTTTTGGGAGTTTTGCAGAATCCATATTCAGTTTCTGTTGGTTTGCTGAGTCATGGTGTTGAATCATTGATCGCAACTTACAGTAAGAATCTGCAGAATTATCAAATTCAGTTGAATTTCCACTTGGACGAATGGGAAATTTAACTGACACTGGTAACAAAGTAACAGACATTTCTTGGGCAAATGAGTCAGAACTCTGAGATTTGTCAAGATCAGAAGTTTCAATCCCTTGAGTAAATTCATCTAGTGTGTTTGGACCTTCATCAGTGGCTTTGCAATGCATTTTCTTGTGCCGCCGTAGAACAGCTGAGCGAGTGAAGCATTTGTTACAAGTTTCACAGGTATAGGGCTTTTCTCCTGTATGAGTCCTCACATGTCTACGCAGGTCACCAGAGCCTGCAAAACATTTCCCTACAAGATAGAAGTGATATATTTAGACCTTGTTCTTATTACAAGTGCATAAACAAGTTTTAATTTGAGAAAATATCAAGTGATAAGCAATGGTTTGTTCTAATTGTGATATTTTACTTATCTAAAACAGGTTCAGGCAAGTTCCTTCTATTTTTACAATTCAATTACTTGTTTCTTCTTCTTGACCTGATTTGATGTCTTGTGTTTCTCAACACTTTAGTTTTTGTCTCCAGAGACAGGAATATCCATTAGTATTTGAAAGTTGTGACTGCTTTCAGTTTGTGTCAGTCTTCTGTCAGTCTTGTGTCAAGTTTCCAAATAGATTCTCCCAATGAGAACTGCATCATCAAAACCAATGATTTGTTCATTACAGAGGAACTTTTCTCAAACAGCTGATGGACAGAGTTAGCTTCCTGGTTAACTGTGAGCTAACATAATGCAGCAGTCTAACTTTGATAGATTCTAGCCAGAGAACTAGTGCTAACACTGTAATTTGTCATTGCTGTAAATATTAAAATATAATAAAACATTCAACTGTTCGTCTATTCTCAGAGCCACACACTCATATAATCTCAATTTAATACCACATTGCAATGAAAAAAGTGACTGAAGTTGAACCAAGACAAAGTATAGGAGTGCAGCAGAACTCTGGACCAAGTCTAAGGACTATTTTATTTTGATCTACAGGCTACTGAGCAGCATAATTATCAGCATTATTCTTTTCATGCTATTGCCAAGATTATTCTTTGGAAAAGCCATTAAATGGGATAAGTAAAATTTCCAGAATAATATATGGGGAGTTTTTGCATAATGTGAATTAGTTCTTTTGGTCTCTTCATATAAGATTTTTGCTTTCTCAGTACAAGATGACCTGGCTAATAGGAAAAGTAATCAAAAGGCCATTACAAGACAGGAGGAAAATAAGCCTATTTTAATGGCAGCAAAGCAACTGTGTGTTTATTCTTTCATAGCCTGTGTGTCTGTATTTCCTCCCTCTGATACAAGATCTCCTGATAATTAAAATTTTTCTTGTTGCCTCAAGACATTTAAAAAAAGACATACTGCAGTTTGACATTGTCATATAATAACTATCTTCCTCCAAAGCTGATTCTTGAGAACTTGAATGAACTTATATTGAAATAGCACTTAAGAGCAGAAAAGTAAGTATTATGCAGGATGCTAAGTAACATCAGAGATAAAGATAGACAATGCAATTTCTGGGAACTATGGTCTACGTTCTGTAAGGATGAATCATTGATCAAAGAGCAATTTTGAGACAAACTGGAAGTATGATCTATCCAGCAGATTTTGAAAACCAGTATTCTTTGGTATGAAGTTTTGATTTTATTCCAGAAGTTGAAGCAAAGGAACAAAAGGTTACTATCAACTCTTTTGTTGAATGCAGTTACAGCCAAACAATATTTAATTCAAACAAAAAAAAAAAAAGGAAAGAAAGGAAGGAAGAAAAAAAAAAGATGATTTCTGTTGATAGCCAAGACATACTGAACTTAATTTTCCACCAGAAATGGCAATATTGAAAATAAATGATATTTTGAAGCAGCAATACAAATCAGTATTTCCATAGCAAAATTGTATGTATCAACATTGCATGTATACATTGCATGTTGATTCCTCTTATTTCTTTTGCATATTCTTCATTTGAAATTCACTTTTGAATTTATTTGCAATAGTTAAAACAGTTTAGTAAGCCAAATGATAAACTGTGAGGCATGCAAGACAGAAGGCTTTGTGAAAAGCTTTGTGAAAAACTTTGACAGCAAAGTATTCATTCCAATTTAAAATCATTGTGATTATTTGTTATTTGCTGGTACAGTATAGCCTACTTACCATTTAAAAAACAAACACACATCAAAAATATGCACAGCAAATCTTACCACATGCTGAACAGCTGTATGGTCTCTCTCCTGTATGCCTAATTCTGTGCTTCACTAATTTTCGTTGCATGTTAAATGACTTTCCACACTCATCACAGGTGAATACTTTATCTGCTGTATGGGTCTTTTTGTGCTCCTTTAAATTACTGAAGTTACTAAATCCTAGAAAAATGTCAAACATTGAGATTAACATGACTCCTTACATTTCAATCAAAAAACAAAAAAAACACCTTAGAGGCAGAAACTTTGGCTTTTACATACCTCTGCCACAGATATCACACAGATGAGGTTTTTCTCCAGAATGAATAATAATATGACGCTGAACATCACCAGAAGCAGCAAATCTGTAACAGAATATGGAAACCAAATTACTGTCTTTATAAGCCCTTTATTTTCCTAAACTGAATATCACATGGAAATCAACTATAATAAATGCCTGATGATCTCAGCAAAGATTAAAATCTAAAATACAGACACCCAAATGGATACATTTAAGAAAAATATTCTGAAGTTGGCAATGTCCATTTAAATTGATACTACACAAGCAAAAATTGTTCACCATTAATGTTACTACTTTATTCTTCATTTCACTCAGTTTAAATAGTAATGTCACTCCTAAATTAATTATTTTGCCGCCTGTTAGCAGAAGGCAGCAATATTTAACACTTCGCTTAATTCTGTCAAGCTTTTCCTTACTGCATAATTTTCAGAAAATTTAACAAAAATTTAAATTACATGACAAATAATGGGAAAAAAAGCTGTTACAGAAAGGTACAGAAATACATAATTTATTGCGAATCAAACTGCCCACATACGAACAATAGTACGTCCTTAACTAAAGATACCAATATACAAAAAACTAAGACCACAGACTATATGAATGTGCTGACATGTTTCTCTTATTGAGACTTGCAACAATACATTTGCATGCTTTTATGTATTTTAAACCCATCATTACACATGTAACCCTATCAGCTTTTATCCAAAAAAAACATCAGCAGCCTTAACTCTTGACCATTAGTTTATCATGAAGATAAAAGAAAACCTGAACATAATATTTAAATTTTATTAGGTTAATTTTACCAGGATCAACAGTTATACTTACCTTTTCCCGCAGATTTCACAAATGTACGGCTTTTCACCAGAATGTCGACGTAAGTGTGTCTGCAGATTACCTGCCTGAAGGGACAATAATTTAAACATTTAAATTCAACCAGCCTGTTGTGGTATAGAGATAAAAAGAACAAGGGGAGCTACCAGACTGGCTTTTTATTCCTAGGTTTAAAGCAGTGAAGACTACAAAGCATGTAGATACTGAAGCATTCACAACTAGTGAGAAAGACTACTATGTAGATTCCTAATTGTGAAGTTATACATTGACAATAAAAACAGAAAAAAAACAAAGAAAGAAAGAAGCCTAGAACCAAACAATGAGGAAAACGAAAGACCTACATTTGAAAACAGATGCAATTAAAACTGAAAAAAATGGACATTATCTAGATTGCATTCAAAAAGAAAGCTTACTAGTAATTTCATTTATCTTAGTCTCCTTTTCCCTGTCCTACAAATAAAACAGTGTTACATCAGGATGTCTGAATTCACCTATCAGGGGGTTAAAAAGAACCAAAAAAAGGTAAACATTTTTTCTGTCCATACAGAACTCAGAACTAAGTGTTTCAAAGCTGTAACTATTTACTCACATCAAAAGAAAACGGCACAGGAAGTACAGAAGCGAACAAATGAACTTACTGGCAGCTACTTTTCCTTACACATCTCCCCTCTCCCAGTCTTGTAAAGATCATGCTAGTCTAGCAGGGAAAGCAGCTAATGACAACTATACAAATACATCTTGCTAATGCCAACATTTTCTTTAAACCACTAGTTTTTCTGAGTAACTAATCCACTACGACTCCAGTTCTCAAAGCACAAGATACAGCTAATCTGGACTGAAGAGCTGCAAATGTTCCCGAAAAATAGTGTATACTTCTGGAGTCGGTTTTTAACCCTTTGGTGCTCCTTGCTGGGTAGCTGCCTAGTCTAAGCACAGCTCAAATGGAACATTAAGTCCTTTCTATGATGAGAGAAAACTGGGGCTTCAAAGATGATCATGACCTCCCTAATCACAGTAAGGCAACAAAAATGTATCCGTCAGGAACTTCTTCTGACTGCCTCACATATAAATTACACTTAATGATCACTCATTGTAATCATAGTTTATGAAATACCGAAGCTAAAGCATTGCAGACACACACACACACAGAAGACAGTATTGAACGAGTCACCATCTGCACCCGGAAGAGCTTTCCGTAACCAACGTGCAGAACCTTTGCAGGCAGAAATTAGCCTGAACCATTGTGCTCTCGGGCCAGAGTTCGTAATGCTGAAATCCACTTAGCGAGGGGCATCGGCACAGGGCTCAGAGGAATGCACAGAACCTACAGCCCTATTTTGAGAAGGAGATGGACTAAACTAACTTCTCCATGGAGTAATTTGTGCTTTGCAAAGGCAGGGGATTTTTAGGCAGAGGATTTTTAGGCAGACGTCCATCTGAGACAGACATACAAACCCCAGAACCTTTACCTCCACCCGTGCCAGAAAACAAACCATATCATCTGCATTTGAAAGCTATTTTGGATTAAGACAGGGTGTAAATTTGAAGTGCAACAGTTATTCTGAAGTAGCTCCTGCCCAGGCATTTTTAGTCTATAATAAAAGCATTTTACACAGAGTAGAGAGTAGATCCACTTTCTGACTACAAATGTACACAACTTCCCCCTCATGAGGCCACAAGCTTGTTATTAGCTGTTCAGAGAAAGAAAAAAAAAAAGATAGAAATATCAGCAACCTGTATTCTCACTATGCTTGTAAGGTGTTAATGCAAACTTGGTTAAGGCATAACATGCTGTCTAAATGAAAAAGTAGAAGAGGATTTTTGCTGGCATTTCAGTGAAAAGAAAAACAAATATGCGCAGAAGAATCCTCTTACTGAACTTGGTTGCATAACGCTTCCCATAAATTTAGAGACTAGAGCGAGACCTGCTAGACCAATTCTATTACAATTTGCACCTGGCACGTTTTAAAGAGAAGAAACTAATGTGTATCATCCCCAAAAAGGAGCTCTACAGAGGAAGGTAGTCAGGAGGTGAGGCTTGATATACTGGCACTAGCAAGGGAAGTATCACATAGCAACTATGCATCCTAGGCGTAAGGCAAGGTGAAGCTTGGATGTACAAAAGGCCCCTTTTTCTCCAAAAATCAAAGACATTTATGGTTATTTGTTCCAGACTACGAGCTCCTGTTTTAATTTTCCCTGCTTTCTTCATTTTCTGTTTCACATTGCATCACACGGAACATCAGTTAAACTCAACAGCAGCTGACCTACTCGGCACAGCAGCAGGATTGTCTCAAAAACACACGACACGAAAGCTTAAATAAGACAAGTGTTACTATTTCTGTGTTTGCAGACTGAGAAGATAAACATGGAACATGATCAGAAATGGTCTTTTAAGCAGAAAGTACTTTCTAGTAGGAGGAGCCTTACTTTATCTGCATAATAAAGAGAGAAAGCATCTCAGAGGTACGCAAGTTCCCTTTTACAACCAGAGAAAAATTGTAACATGCAAGCTGAACATTATGGCTCGTATTTTGCAAGTGTCAGTACTGTCCATTGCTATTTATCTACCTATACCTTCAGACAACTGAGGGAAGGGAAGCTGTTTAAGGATGTTTAAAAGGCATGAATTTTTTTTCTTCTTCTTTTTTTTTTTTTTAAACTAAAGAGAAGCAATGCATGTTTTAGGAAGAATCTGTCATAGATGCTATGTGCAGCTCTTTTATTCCCTCTCCCCCACAGGAATAATCAAATCTTCAAAATACCATGCCATTTGCCAAAAGTACTTCTAATGCAATTCAGTTGTGGGAAATATCTAGTTATTAAAAAGAGAGAAGTGGAAGTTCAGTCATCAAAATGAATGAAAATGCTATATGAAATGGCTAAGAAGCAGACCCAGCTTTGTTCAAAACAGCTTGATAAGCATGATGCAACAGCATTGCTCACTGCCTGTAGTGTTATATCCACACTCCGTGACAGAGTGGAGCGTGCAACTGCACCAGATCCATGGGTCAAAAAAGTCCCACTGGTGGCCTGCAAAACTGGGGAAAAAGCAAGCATGGGCACTGGTGTGGGTTTGGACAAAGACCCCATGAACCTATTCCGTAAGCCAAGACCAATAAAAAAGACCAAAGTTATTCAACTACAATTATTAAACAAACTTAGTATTAAAATATGCACCTGCCTACTGTCTTGCCATACTTAGGTGCAAATATTCCAACCAAAAAAATTGAAACAAAAGTAGAAATTTTGGAAACATAAGTGAGATAATTAGGCACCAAATTTGTAGAACTATCCGTGAATTGTTGTATCTTGAACACTAAGTAAGCATTGGAAGATAAATAAGACAGCTAAGGCTTAGGGCCTGCATATGAAAAGGGAATTTCAAGAGCTTTTTTTTTTTTTTTTTTAAGATAGATTCTGCTGAAAATTTCTTCTACAAATGAAAATTTTTAGCTGACTTTCAAAAAATATGCTTCATTTTTGCTATTTAGGAAGATAAACTGTATTATGAATACATCAAATTATATAAAATTCTAACCTGTATTTGTTTCAGACATTTATGTAAAAATGCTATTCACAACATACCCCTAAGCATAAGGCAAAAGCACAGTCTGAGAAGGCACGCTCTCTATATTTTAAAGACAGTTGTGACTCTATATAGCTAAATATTCACTGGAAGAAAAAAATACATAACAGACATCTGAGGGTGGACAGAATCAAAGGTACAAAACATGTCAAAGAAATCTAAAACATTAAATTTGATATTTTCAAGTGATACATTTAAATATTTTATCTGTAAAGTCAGGTCTGTCTGAGCAAAAACATCTAATCTATAGACCTGAAACCATCCAAATTTATTTTTAGAATCAATACATAGATGCATTTCATTTTCAAGTGTAAGTACCATAAAATAAAATATTCCCACCTGTGAGAAGTGTTTCCCACAAATGTTACATTCAAAAGGTTTCTCACCTAAAAGGAGAAGAAACAGAACATAGAACTTCTAATAGTTGCAAAAGAATACAAATGTTTCAATTTGGTATGCTTCCTTTTAAAACATATTATGTAAAAGTAAAGATATCCTCAAAAGGACACTTACCCATGTATTTAAGGGGATTTAAGAGGGAAGTTCTGCATTTAGCATTAAACTTTTAAGGCAGAGTTGCTTAGAAACAGAATTTATGTTTCAAGAAAGTCAGTGGAAGAGTTCCAATATGAATGGGAATGTTCTGTAATTTTTTAGAATATTTTTTTCCAAAGGGAAGAAGCATACCTCCAGGAAGAATAGAGTAGATGACAGGGCTATACTGCAGTAACAACAAAAACTATGGGAAGTGCATCGTTTTTTCCCCTTGTATACACAAAAGCCCTCTCTCAAAAACAATCTGGAATGCAGTCAAGCTGATTTGAAAGGATTCTGTATCCCTGCTCATTGTGTACCATACATCTCCAATCAGCATGTAACTATTCACTTCCAACAAATACATGCTTGCTTTAAAATTCTCAGTTATCCTATATAACAGTACTTGATAATTAACCCAAGTATTTTGCTCCAAGAACTCTGAATTTGTATAAAGCTGCTATTCTTGAATCTCCAAAAACATTTGCTTCTTTGAGAAGCTTTACAAAAAAGCTAGTGGCAATCCACTTCAGTTTTTGAAAATTACTTTACTCTCAGTCTAGAATTTGACTGCACAGTACTTCAATTCTCTGTCAGTTTGAAATAAATACTTTTTTGAATCACTTTTTCCTTCCAGAGTATTTCATAAAGATCATTTCTTCACTACATTCTTCTTGGTTTCCTGATTTTTACACTGTTGATAAAATCTCTGTGCATCTGCTAGAATATTCCAAAAATGCTCAATTACTACTGAATTCAGTGACAATCAGATTTCTACAGATATTCTCATGAGTCTGTCTATATTTTAAAAGCACATACATACTTAATCTGGCCCAAAGGCACAGAGAAGCTAAAGAACTAGTGTAAGGCACTGCAATTTAAACGCAGTTATTTCTAGGAGGAAAAGAAATCTTGGACTGTGTTTCAGGTTGGTGATAATTTAAAACCTGTCTAAAGAGTTTTATTTACTTCTTTTTTAAAATCATTTTCCTGATTTTATAGAACCTCTCTTGGCCATTTCTAGCTTTATTTTCCAGCAAGTATCATCTCTAAATCAGTACTCCTCCTCTATCCTTGTGTTAAGAGCACCATTTACAATAGCCAAGTGTTTAAGTTCCATATTCCATTCCTACTGCCAAATACAGACAATATTGTTTAAGCACATTTCAGGATCACGGACTCTTAGATTTTCTCTAATTTCTAATCTCTTTCTAATTTCTTGGGTAATTCTCTTAGATTTTGAACCCCAGAGTAAACATTAACAGTTATACGGCTTCACTGACAGATAGCAATCCCCCAGCTATTCTAGCAGCTTAAGCCTAAATCTACTTTTTCTACTCATTAAAGAATGGAAATCCTACAGCTGTTTCAATAAAGCTTTTATTTGATTAAAAATAAAAATTAAGAAAACAATAACTCAACTACAAAGAATACACAGGCTTGGTTTCATTATGGCTTTAAAGGCACAAAACACTAAATTTTGGTACTGACAGCACAACCATAAAGGGAACAAACAGGGAGCCATGTCTTTTGGCAACTGGGAAGGCTTTTGACAACCATAAAAGCATTGGGGTAATTTGGAATGGAGGATGAAAATCATTATTGGCAATTGCTGCA
Source organism: Apteryx mantelli (assembly GCF_036417845.1). Taxonomy (NCBI): domain Eukaryota; kingdom Metazoa; phylum Chordata; class Aves; order Apterygiformes; family Apterygidae; genus Apteryx; species Apteryx mantelli. The sequence continues at coordinate 72,972,141 of NC_089982.1, read as the reverse complement.
AAAATGATCTGCACCAAAAAGTTACTGTTGACAAAGACTATCATCTGAACAAAATCCACCCTGACATAACTGCCGGGGGAGAGAAAGAGGGAATTGGATGCTCTAATTTCTCAAAACTATTATCACAGGCTACATGCAGTCTCATTATAACAGTACTGGCATACATTGTCTTTATTTAAGACAGCTGGATTTTTTTTCACTTGACAAAGATAAAATTAAGTTTTGTTTGTAAAAGAAACATCAAAATAATTCCAGGAGAACAAATCTGTATCTGTATAAAATTCCAAACCACCTGGCACATCAAGTATCCTGTTCCAGGAATGAATTTTAGCAGAAACACCAAATTATTCAAGGGTTCTAGCTTCCTTCATGTACAGCGAGGCAGCCAGTAGGCCAAGGAGATGATTCTTCTCTGTTCATCACTTGCAAGACCATGTCTGGAGTACTGTGTCCAGTTCTGGCCTCCCCAGTACAGGAGAGAGATTGACATACTGGAGCAAGACCAGCGGAGGGCCACCAGGATGGTTAGTGGTCTGGAGCACATATGATGTATGAAAAGAGGCTGAGAAAAAATTGTTTTTTTTGACCCATGAGAAGGCTAAGGGGAAATCTTACTGCTGTCTAAAACTATCTAATGAGAAAACAGATGGAACCAGATTCTTCTTGAAGGTGCACAGTGATAGGACAAGAGGCAACAGACAAGTTGGAACATAGGAAATTCCGAGTAGATATAGGGAAAAATTTTTCATCACTAGTATGGTCAAACACTGGAACAGGTTGCCCGGAGAGGCTGTGGATACTCTGTCATTGGAGATATTCAGAACTTGACTGGACAGGGTCATAAGTGACATGATCTAACTGGACCTGCTTTGAGCAGAGAGTTGGACAAGATAACCTCCAGGGGTCACTTCCAACCTAAATTACTCTATGACTCTAAGACTGATGTTAAATTTCTAACCAAAACCCTATCTGAGACCAACAGTCTCACAAATCTTCTCAAACACCACTGGTGGATCAACAGCAATTGAGAAATTGGGGGGGGGGGGGGAAGTAACTGAACTACATTGAAGAGCATGCTTAAACAAACATCGGGGGAACTTTACTTCTGAACCCTTGCTCTGCCTTACGTCTTCTAACTTCTGTTGCACCCTTCTTGTTCAGTACAGTCTGCAAGAAGAAATGAAGAGAGATGAAGGTGCATGGTAATGGGGTCAAAGCTAATGTATTTAACCTGAGGTGCTCTAGTTTCAGTGGAGAAAGGCCTGAAGGTAGTAGTGGTGTTCCTGGGGAGATCAGGAGAGGGACCCAGCGAGGCATGGAATACTTGCAACTTGCTCAAGCAAAGCTCACAGTGAAAAGGTTGAGGATCCCTGGTATATTACATCACAGTGTAGCTTAGCTCCTGGCTTTTTCCATCCTATCAACAGTGTTCTTTCCACTTCTTCTTTACTAAGTGTTCACTGAAAATAATTTTTTTAAAAGGGTATGTTATTGGGGAGGACACTGACTAGATGTTACTGGGGAAGAGCGACATATTTGCTTCCCTTTTTTCACACAGATTCTGCCACAGTAGTTGATCTAATGAAAACAAATTCTAACTTCCAGTCAAGCCTGAAATCAATCTTACAATCCATCAAATAAGTTCTATTTAGAGATTCTTTTAAATACCCACTAGAAACTTAATTAAACCAGCTAACCCATCCAGCATGTCTGTGCTTCACACAGGCAACTTAATCAATCCAACTATGTTAACTTGTGAATTCTTTAGTAATCCTAGTGTTCAGGGACAGAAAATTTCATGTGTTTTCCTTGCAACCAGGCTGTCACGCTATGAAGGTTTGATTTGCTCGTCACAGGCAACCTAGGCACTTATGTTGAAAGGGTGGTCATTTATGGGCTAAAAACTGGCTTCCTGATGTGAAAAGTCCTTTTGAGTACCTGACTTCCTTCATCTGTTCACCAAACCCAGACTTGGAGGACTTTCCATATGCACTGTAACACTTGTATGCTTGCTTACTCTTTTACTCAGTTGTAGAAAATGAATGTTTTTAAAGAAAAGTGATTAGATAGTAATTTGTGATATTTAACGATGCTTTCTGAAGTGATGGTTGGGATGATGGAAATGGTTCTGATGATATACTAAATTATTACTTAACTAGCAGTATACCTAATACTGATGATACAGATGTGCCCTGTATCTTCAGCTACAGATCCTTCCTTCATTAACACTCTACTCACTATCCAGCTCACTTTGATTTTTCAAGTATTTTTGCACCAGTTAGATACTTAAAAACAAATAAACAAGATCCAAAAATAACAGGCAAGCAAACAAGTATGTCCAGTCATATTTTTGCCTCAATTTTCCCTTTTTTCTTTGACGTGCTCCTTATTTGTTAAACCTATGTTCTTAAACTTTGTCAGTTCAGCACATGTGGCATTCAATGTGGAATTTTTTTGAAAACTACTGGAAGAACATAGCTTATCAAAACAGACATGGATTTCCTGGATCCAATCTAAACTCAAATTAGTAGGGAGAAATACAGCAACAACAACAAAAAATCCAATTCTAAGATCAGTTTTCTTACACTGCGTATACATAAGCTAATTATCTGTTCATATCAGGCAGTGCTAAGGAACATAAAACATCTACTAGAGCTCAACTGGAGTGAAACCATGTGTAAATACACACACCTCAAATAAGAATAGAGAAATTAATTGTAACAAACCTAAATAACCATGCAAAGTTATTGCAACCCTTTTCCTCTTTTTCCATTTCCTACACTGGTAAGTGTTTGCTGGTCACGCTGCGTCTAAAAAAATAAAAACCGTAAAACCCTTCCATCGGGGCCATAGTCTGTTTTCTCTATAATGTTTATTACCCAGGCCTCTCCTCTCACCCTTGCTAAGTTATATTATATTACATGAGGTTCAAAGTTTAGCTTACCTCTTCTAAAATTATTTTAAATGGTTTATCGGACTCCGAAACATACAATAATTAAGTCTATTATCCAGGCAACATACTTGTAAAAAAGCAAGTAGTTTAATGGGCACCAAAACTCAGGAAATACAGATTCCTTCCAATAATAAAGATGTCTAAAGAAGTGCAAATTCTAACAAGTTACTCATAGCTGGGGTACTGATAAGGTCCCCCTCTCATGTAGGTTCTCTAGCACAGAGTCATGTTTTACTGATTTCAGTCTCTCCCTCAGTTGGGGCTCCTCTAGATGCTCTGACCGCCTATTCTCCTGAAACTTGTAAGAAATTAAAATATACCTGTTGATGTTGGTTAAAATCAGGTAACAGACACAAAAAAATATTAGAGGGAGGAGGGGGTGGAGGAAAGAGATATATATGCACAAAAAGTGCAAACATATATGCCTCTCCTGCATAGAAGGCCAAACTAAAAAAAAGTATTAGTAATGCAAACATACAGATGCACTCAAAGATACTGAGTGAAAACTTCTGGAAACTAATGCAAAATGTTCATATTTTCAGGGTTTTTTTTCTCCCCACAAGTAGTATAGAAAAATAAATTCTTAACACTAAGGATCAATTAAGATCAATTAAGATACTTTCAAAATACTGACACATGTATGCTCATATGCAAAATGATGTTTACTTAAAAATATCAAGAGTTATACATTTGTATATTCACACAAAAGGGAAAGAAAAAGGCAAACTATTCAACCAGTTATTCATGAATTATGCCATCTCAAGGACTTGAAATCAATTGTGTTACTTGAATAGCTAAGATACCTTTTAAAATGCCTTTAGTAAAAGTCATACCTAAAGCTGTAGAACTATAATAAAACATGCTGGTTAAACTGATCAAACAAATTAGTTAACTCAGAGTTAGATTAGGTTTTATTTTTTCACTAGAATAGAAAGATATTTAACAATATTTGCTGTTTTTAGAAATAAATCTATGTTAGGTTTAAAAACAAAATTGCCTGTAAGTTTTTAAAACAAAATAATTTCAAAATCCCCATCCTCTGTATAGCGTACTTGTCTGCAAGAGCACTACTTTCTAGGAAAAAAAAAAAACATGAAAGCTGTTCGCACTAGGAAAAAAAAGTGTAAATTAATTATACAGTAAATTTCTACTGTTTAAAAAGAGACCATGAGCCATACCTAACCACTTCTATCCTACAGTGAGCTCAGTTCTCTCTGATGATATATTCATCTCAAAGATTTGTAGTGTCTTTTTCTGGCCATTTACTCTTCTCATGGTTATACATCTTGGAGTCCTGGACAAACTGGCTAGCACTGCCTCTTCTAAATGCAAGATAAAAATACTAAATTTTCATTGAAATATCACATAACATTCTTTGAAAAAGAACTCTGAAAAAAAGGGAAAATCTTTCATACAGCTAAAGCTGTAAGCTAAACTGCACTCAATCTTACAGTCTTTTTTCCTATATGGTTATTCATAAAGAAACATTTTTGCAAGCTGATCTGTAATCAGCAGTTCTCAATCAAGAGGCACCCAAGATATTCTCTTTAATTCAAATATTTGGCCTGCAGACAAATAACTGTACCTGTATGAGACCGTTTATGGAGCTCCAAATTGCTTGGATGTTTGAAAGCCTTCCCACATAATTCACAAGCATATTGCCTCTGCGACTGAAGAGTCTGTGACTGCCCTTCTTGTTCCAAAGGGCCCTGAGATCTTTCCATTTCAACAGTTTGTTCAAAATTCTCAGAATTACCTAGATCTTCAGTTTCTTTTTCTTCAGTAACTCTGACATTTGTCATCTCCATGGTATTTTCATTTACAGATTCAATTACTCTTGTTATTCTACTGTCATCTCTTTCAGGCTCAGGTGGCTGCTCTGCAGACTTCTGAGACCTTAGAAAATTTAACTTTTTGAGATGTATTGCTTTTTTCAGCCGCATCTGCTTGGTGGGCTGTAAAAGCGTGCTGTCTGAACCTTGGTCTGGAGCACCTTCATTCAAGGACTGAACCAGAAAGTTTGATGGTAAATGATCAGAGGTTTCCAGAATACATTCAGAGTGATTGACCGTACAAGAATTATTCTCTGCTGTGTTTATTTCTGTAGATGTGTTGTAAGAAAAGGATTGTTCTGTTATTCTCTCATGATTAGAGCAAGCATTTTGCTTGTAGAACTGTTTACTATAAAAGTTGCGTAGTTTATAATAGTAATTTGGCTGTTTAAAAGGAAGCTCTGTGCAGCTGCCATCTAAGGAGTTATGTGGCTGTTTCTGTACATCACCTGAGGATGCGTGAAGATTAACAGATTGTGATCCATGAGAATGGTGGTCAATCAAGGCTTTATTAGCTTGCGTGTCAGGTGAGCATTCATGCAATAGGTTTGTTCCATAACTGTCATTGGCACAGCTGGAATCTGTAGTCAAAGTATTTTGCAGAGAGAATACACTATTACAAGGCATGCTGGCTGGCTGTTCAATGGCTGTAGAAGATTTTAGAAAGGTGTGGCAAATGTTCAGCACATTTTGCACTTGAAGACACTGCGCGATATCCAACATAGCTTGTACATTGTCCTGGCTAAGATCCAGGTGAGAAGTGTACATGAAGTCCAAGATTTGGCCTATCCCACCTACATTTTTAATGTCCAAGTGAAAGACATCATTCTTCTGGCCTGAAGAATTCTGAAAAAGGGTCCTGATGAAATAAGGCAGAGTTCTTTACAATAGTCAAGTACATACACTAATAATTCACATAGACTTATATTAGAAAAAAACATACACAGACTGCCCAGTACGAACCAACAACATACACTGTATGGTCTTCTCTAAATTGCTGTTGCAGCAGAACTCAAAACTGCTCAAATATTTGCCCTATACTAACAGCCCTATACTATTACACTGGCCCAAAGTAAAAATCTTTTCTAAAACTCTAATTGCCTGTTTTTTACTGTTGTGAAATCATATCCTAGACTTGTGGTTTCCCATCCAAAGTTTTTTAAGTATTGCATGCAACAGTATATTTACAGACCATTTGCAAAAGTTGATCGACTTGGAATGGTGTTTCCACCTCCATCATGGCAAACAAATGAGAACATGAGAAATTTCCTAGTAAGGAGAAAGACAGACCTCAAAGTCAGCAAAATTAAAGTGTTCCCCTCTGGCAACTGAGCTTTTCCATCAAGCATTACCAGTAAACCTTATTAAAGATTGTCCATTAGCTCTGCCTCTGCAAGTAGGCAAGAGGATGATAATAGTGAACTAGAGGATGGCAATATTTTCATCCTTTTCTGGCATATTCAAAAAAGTATTATTCTACTAGTACTGAATAAGAACCAGTAAAAGTCCAACCAATCTCCGCAGAATCAAGTCCTTAAAGTATCTGAATTCAGAAAACTTATTATTTGACATAAAGTATTCCTAGTGTCAGAGGTGTACTTCTTCATATGCATAACTAGTCCTAGACTGAGTGGCTTGGTACCCTGCCTCAGTCAGAAACTCTTTCATCAAAACCCCCAGTCTCTAACCTGGTATTCCCACAAAAAGGATATATAAATGGGGTCAGGTCACTCCTATGTGGCAATTTTCCTACACAAAAAAATGCCCTCAACTTGATTATTACTCTTCTTGGGTAATTCTCCAATTAGGTTTTCTTTAATGGTGAACAGAACTGCAATGAGCTCTGAATCTTAAGCAAATGGGAGTCTAGGCTTAAGCTTTAAAAATATAGGGTTTCAGAGGTATCCCTGTACTTAACTTGTATCATCCTCATCCTTACATGCCACTCTGAAGCCAGTGCACATATTCAAATTCTTCCATAAATTCAGCCCATACTATCTATATTAAAACCAGAACTACAGTAAGCATACCTGGGTTGAGAGTCTAAATGAATTAGTCACCTATGTCCCACAGAATTTTAATACTAGTTGAGTGCCTAATTCTCTTCCACTATTTTGAAAATTCAGCTCAAGGTCTTTAAGCATAAATCCACTTCATCATCAGGATTACAACACTATAAGAGAAAAAAATAAAATCAACCTGTTTCCTTTTTTCCTTGGTAGTAATACAAAAATCTTTCTTCCATTAGAACTGGCAGTCAAGCTTTAGAGATGCTTCAAGAAGCAAGGTCTAAAAAACTTCAATATCTACCAGTTTACTCCCAACTAAGGTAAACACTAAATTAGGTAACCCAACATCCCAAAATAGTTGGGCGTAGACTGTGGGGCCATAGCACAGGGAAAGAAATCAGTGACACTGCTTCCTGAGCCAGCTGTATACTTTAAAACACAGGCACAGTCTCTGTGAGAATTAGTTCTAAATAGAGATTCAATATTTATACCTATATTCAAATTTTATTTTTGGACACTATCAAACAGAAGTGGATAATGTGAATTGTTTCATCCATTATATCCCTCATGTGGCTCTGTTCACGCAGGACTATGCTCCTTTTAAACTGTTATCTTTTTATACTGAAATACTGGCTGCAGGTCCACACCAGAATCCGTTATACAAGGCACTGTAAACAAGTAATGAAAAAGACAATTCCAAAGCCTAACAGTTGAGCAGTTAACTAGACATGTCCAGAAAATAAATTAGGATGACCTCAGTTTTAAATTAGTCAAAATAAAAGATACAGATTTATCTCTGGCCAAGCAATTTATTTTTTCCGTTTAAACTCTAATAGTTATTGTAGTCTGTAAATAGCAGAAAAATAACTTTCTTGGAGATAAACTCAACTGATAGCATTCGGTTCATTAGTAGAAAACTTTTCTACTACATACCTGAAATATTGACTGAAAGCAGCTAACACATTTTTGTGTGCTTTAAAGCAGACACCTTTTACCACCAACATGCAGTCACAGAGAAGACCCTGAATACGTTGTTCATGTAGCTGCTGGAGAAGATGACAGCTATGGCTAGCAACAGTGTCCATGCTAGATAATCACGTAAATTACCTACAATGAAATAAAATGCTCAGATGAATTTTTAATATTTATTTGCAAAATAAATTTAGAATATGAAGAACATTTTTACAATTTCCTTTTGCTCCTGAAGGAAACAGACTTCAGTTTAGAGCTGCAACATGAGCTGTAATGACATTTATCTGTTTTAAAGATGAATCACAGTACTGCTCACCACTGGAAACAAAGCAGGAAGTAAAGTAATATAGGAAATATTGTTTTTAATGAAATTTTGCCTATTACAGTGAGCTTCTGCAAAAAATACTTGTTAATAGTGCTGCCAATAAACTGAACTCTGTAACCACAAAAAAGCAATTTAGACAACACTGACAAGATTTAGATTCTCAGGCAAAAACATACCAGACCTACAAGATCAACAGTACAGAAACATTTGCAGAGAAAAACCTCAGCTTCTTCATCTAAACAAAAATGGGAAAACTATTATTTATATCAAACTCATTGCTTTTGCAGCTACGCAGATTTCCCACATGGATCTTATTCATTAGAAAGATTAGTATGGTAATTTTTGATTTAATAAGACATAATTTTTTTTTTTAAAAGCCACTTTTCGAACAGGTTAAAAAGGAAACAATTAACACCTTATTCCAACAAAACACATATTTACATTCTACACTTCCATATTTTAAAGAAAGTAGAAGACAACTCTCCTTTCCTCTCCTCCATGCTTGTAAATGTGAAAGGAAGACTCCCAACTGTTTGAACAATTAGCAGTTATATTTTTTAGCTAATCAGTGAAGCAGGAAAACCACCTTGGGCTAAACATGGGAAGAAAGTGGTTATCCCATTCTCAGTTCTGACAAACACTAAAGGCTCCAGATTTTAAATCAGTCTGCACAACTGCAATTCACTTTCTTCTATTCTATTGGGACACACTATTACACTGTACTTTTTTCCTATTGTATGTTTATTTCTGTTGTACCTTTTACCAGGTTTAAAATAAGTAAGTCACACCTGTTTGCTGGAAAATTCCTTTATTCGTGCAAGTTTCTCATTACAAAGGATCCCACAAGTACTTTAATAGCCTGTGAGTTCAGACTTTCTTTTCCCAGCAATCAGGTGCTTTTCTCCCCCAGGGAAAAGGCATTCTCCTTGAGCCATTCCCAGGCACGAGCAACCCCAGCAGAGCCGCTAGTTACGCTTAAACTGCCCCCTCGAGCTGCCCTCGCTCCTGCCTGGGTAAAGCTCGGACTCAGGCGCGCTGCGCCCAGCAGCGGAACCGAGGGCGGCTTTGTCTCGGCGCCGGGCGGTAAGCGGGGCGCGGGGGAAGGGGCTCAGCCCAGAGAGCAGCCGGCCAGGCGGCGCCGCGGGGGGCCACGAGACCCCGCAGAGCCGGTAACGGGCTCCTAGCGCCGCCGCGCCGGGGGCCGAGCGCGGCCGCCACGGCGGGACAGCGGCCGCAGGGCCCCGCGGGCGCTGCCCCCGCCCGAGGGGAAGGAGCCGGCTCGGCCCGGCGCTTACCGGCTCCGGCCCGGCTCGGCGCTTACCGGCTCCGGCCGCCTCCCTACTCCATCCCCACCCGGCGCCGGCGCCAGCCCCGCCGTCCCCTCTGCGCGGCGCTTCCGCTGCTTCTCCTTCCGCTTCCGGGGGCGGGGGGCGGCGCAGGCGCGGAGCGGAGCGGGCGGCGCCGGGGAGGGGGCAGGGCGGGGCGGTGGGTGCGCGTGTCGCTGGAGCGGCGGTTGGAGGCGGCGGTTGGAGGCGGTGGCGCGGCGCGGGTGAGGGGACGGGACGGGACCCGCGGCGCGGGGAGCGCGACGGGGGGGCTGTGGCTGTGGCGAGGAGCGGAGGCGAGGGGCGAGCGGGCCGGCGGGGAGCCCCGGGGCGGCGGCGCGGGCAGGCCCGGCGGCGGGGAGCGGGACTGGGGCCCGGCTGCGAGCGGGGGGGTTGGGGCGGCGCGAGGCGGGCGGGGGAAAGAGAGTTGGGGGAAGCACAGCTGGGGCATGTGAAAATGGAGAGTTAAGTTTACCCAGGTTTTATGAAGGATGGGAGTTTTGGTAGCCATAGCAATAAGTTTCTTTTTTTTTCTTTTTTTTTTTTTTTAAGGTGGGCAGCAAGATTTGGCAGGCAGGGACTTGACTGACCCTGGATTGATTAGTTTCAGGATAGATTACACTTGCATTCAGGGTAAATTAACAGACAAAATGAATGTTAGCTTGTTAACTTTTATATGTGCAAAATCAAACTCCTTAGACTTTCTGTTAGCAGATGCACTATTCTTTGTATTTCTCTTGAGCTGTCAAATGTTTCTTTCAGGCTTTAAAACAAGTATCTCCTTTTTGTTTTTCTAGGACTGTACTTGTGTGGGGAGGAAGAAGATTGCATCCATCTTTACAGAAGCTACTGACGACTCACTAAAATGGTAGTTTTCACATGCAGTGCATGTGGAGAGTCGGTGAAGAAAGCACAGGTTGAAAAACATGTGAACATTTGCAGAAGTTGTCACTGCCTTTCTTGCATGGATTGTGGCAAGGATTTCTGGTAGGTAAACAAGGGGAAATAACCTTGCCCACTCAACAGTGGTTGTCACAGTATAAGTTTTTCCAGTGGTATATTAGAATTAAATTTGTCGATTTTTGAATAATTCAAATTTGAATTTAAAAGTATTCATGTTTAATTGTATGGTTTCAGAATTAATCATCTAAGTATGAACAAGGGCTTCTGGTGTTTTCCTCCACTGGCAGAAAGATGTGCAGCAAAACTCACATTTACTTTTCCAGAACAGAAGAGTAAAGAAGCTTTTGCCATCTTTCCTGATGGTATTTGGACATTGGTAGAAGGCTGACAAGAATCATAACAATTTATGTTGCTGCTGGGAAAGCCATAAGCAATAGATAAAGCAGTCAGTGGTACCACCTGAGTATACACATTAAGACCTTTTCTGCAGATTCGATCCTATTTCTGGGCATTGCTAGATGCTACATAATCATTGCTTAAATATTAATTTAAGTATTATGTCACACAAGTGCATACTAAAATTTAAATCTTTTTGTGGTTTGGAAAACTGGAAGTTTCCAAAGCGTTGTACTGGGAAGCAGCCTGAACAGCTGTGTGACTCCAGACCCTTTGAAGTTAGTAGCTGCTGTTTTTACCCATTGTGGTATGTGACCAAAGAAAAACTAAGAAAATGTAAACAGAGTTGCAATTTCTTCTTTTACAATCATAAGTGACAGAACTTTCAGCTTCTGATCATCAACAACTGATATTTATTCTGCTGCTGCAGAGTGAGGTTGGCAGTAGCTTCCAACATTCTAAACATGGTTGTAACTTCTCCGAACTCAGAAGAAAGCAGCGCTACTATCTGCTTTCAAAATATGAATGTACGAATTAATTTATGTAAGAAAATGAGATTGTCCTGTGAAAGAATTATTATACTCAGTAATTCATTAACGAAAGATTAGGATCTGTGTTATGAATTCCTTTTTTGGAGGCGCTGACATGTTGATCAGAAAAAAAAATCCTTAACTGTACTACTACAATACTATATCTGTGTCTAGGAATTAGGCTTTTACAAGCATTTTTTAATATATTTTTCTGATTTTAAAATGTGTCTATTAATGGGAGCAGCAAAACACCAACATTTGCTAATAGCTTTTTTAGAGGTAAGCAAATATTACATGTACCAATGTACAAAAGTTACAGACTCACAAATAAAAGCATCAGTTTACTGAAGACTCAGATCTCATTTTGCATATCAGAAATTTCCACTGAAGGCTCTGATGTGACAGAAATGTAAGCAGTCTTGTAAGCATGTACTTTAAGCATGTTGAACTTTACTCACATAAGTGTGTTGACAGTATTGACGCTTAAATGTACATGATGTCACCTATAAGTTCAGTTTACTGATTACCTAAATGTTACATAGTTTGAGGGAATTAAATACTTCAGTGAACTACAGTTAAAAATCTCTTATGTTCAGGGGTGATGATTACAAGGACCATGTGAAGTGCATAAGTGAAGACCAGAAATATGGTGGTAAAGATTTTGAAGCCAAAACTAACAAAGGAGATGCTAAACAACAGGAGTGGATTCAGGTAACATTTGTAGTATATACAGGTATAATAAATAACTATTAATTCTAATTATTAAAGACTTAAGAGGGGCTATACTACATCAGACCAAAGATCCCTTTTTCCCAATATTCACAACATTCTTTTGGCAATTCTTTAGCAGGTCTATTACTCACCCTTGTAAGAAACATACCTTTTGTTTGTTTTGAATCTGCCTCCTACTAGTTTCATTTAATGTCCCCTGAGTCTTGCATACAAAGAGGCATTGATCATTGTCCACCCTCTTCATGCCATGTACGCTTTTGTTGACCTGTCACACATCCCTCCTGCCCTACCCCATCATCTCTGTTCCAGGCTGAGAAGTCCTATCCTGCTCACTTACTCTTCAGATGTAAATTATATCTTTGGTCATTTGTGCCCCTCTCTGAAGTTTTACCAGTTCTACTGTCTCCCTTTTGAGATGAGGTTACCAGAAGCACACATACTTTTCAAGATATGGATGAATCATGGATTTACTGTGTCATAATGGTGTTTTCTTTTTCCTTCTCTCTTCCTTTCTTAACGATCTTTAGCATTTCATCCCCACTTTTTTGCTGCTGATCATTGTGTTGACGTTTTCATGGAACTCATCCAAGATCTTGCTTCTAAGCACTACTTGTTAACTTCAAGCCTGCCATTTTAGATGTGAAGTTAGGATTGTTTTTCCTATGCATGTCACTTTACATTGATTTTTGTAGAATTTAATTCACTTCTTTATTGCCCAGTCATTCATTCTCATAAGGTCTCTCTGAAACTCCTCACAGTCCTTATCCTAAACAGCTTCATATCATCAGGAAAAGTTTCCCACCCTCTTTTTAGATCTTTTGTAAATATGTTGAACAACATGGATTGCAGGAAAATCTCCATTGGAAGGACTATTTTCTCCCACCCCTTCTGTCCTATCCTTTTAAGTAGTTATTTATCCTGTACAAAGACCTACCCTTTTATGGCTACTTAGTTTCCTTAAAAGTTTTTGGGAAGGAAATCTCAAATATGTTTTAAAAACCCCATTAGATATAATTAGCTAGATCACCTTTATCCACAGATTTGTTGTCTTTTCAGAAAATGAGTTTGTCAGGGCATCCTTTTACAAAAGCCACACTGATGCTTCTGAAGGAGATTGTATTTATCCAATGAATCTGTTATTTATTGTAGTTTCTACTATTATACCTGGTGAAATTTCACAGCCTCCCAGAACCCTTTTTTAAAAATTGGTATGACAGTTACTACCTTCCAGAATTCAGTTAAGGTCTCACGTGATGCATCTTAAGGCTATATCTTTCTTTAAACCCATATGTTTTGCCCAGCATGCTTTATCTTAAAAAATAATGCATGTCCTAAATAACAGTCAGAAAATAAAAGTGGGCAGTCCTAGCGCCCCAACGATAAAGCACTTCAAGTGCTGGCCTTGTTTTTATGGTGACAGCATTGCAGATGTAGCAGGCCCTAAACCTGAGAGGAGTAGGCCAATGCATTTTAGCTCTGCTTTTTAGGAGCCTGGAGGTGACAATTAATTCTTTTTCTGGAAAAAGTGTTTGTCACATGATGTAAAAAGGAGGTAAAAACAAACGCCCCAAATTTAGTAAGAAGTAATTCTTGGGAAGTCAAGGGAAGATTTTGGCAATCTTTTCAGGTCACAACTACAGAGAGGACAATATATTAGTTACACGTGCAGTGATGTTAATAAGTAGATATAAGTTTTGAACTGCATGATCCTGTGTCATTATCTGTGTGGTTTAGTGGTACAGTTGACAGCAGTTAGTATCTCAAACATAATTATCTGCTATAAACTAAGAACACAATCCACCAAAGTACTGAGCTACATGCATAGTCAGGGCATATGAATGATACCACTAAAGTCAACAAGATCAGTGTCGTTGTTGAGACTGCATGTTGTCCGAGTGCTTTTCTCCAAGGCAGCCCGATATGGATGCTATTGCAATGAATATTGTTAGCCTTCTGCAGTAAGTGCTTTCTACACAGGTAGCTGAGAGATTATTACAAAGCATCCTTGTCTAGGTAGTCTGGCAGTTTGACAAAACCTTTCAGTAGCAGATTATCAGAATTACAGGAAGCTCTCCAGTGTCCGGTGGCTACATTTTTAAGTCAGGGGAAGCTCAGAGTATAGCATGAACTTTTTTTATTCCCCCAAGCAGCAGTGCTGGTTTAAGTAACTCTGCCACGAGGCCCTGGCCTAACCTCCTCCGTTGTTCTGTTGTGCTGGCACAAGCAGCATAGGAATAAGCCTGAGTGGCCTGTAGGGGCATTAATGGCTGTTGAAGCTGGCAGGGCTGCGTAAAGAAGTGTATTTCAAACAGTGACCTCAAAGATAACCTGCTTTTCACAATTAACTCCAGAAGTCTGCAAGAGCCAGTCAGTTGACAGTGTCTTTTCCTGTTAATAGTACTGTCCTTTTCACAGTACAAATTTCCCCTATATGATATAGTTACTTTAAGTATTAAAAATGTTTTTATTCAGGTTGCAAGTTGTAAGCATTGATGAGCAGTCCTCTTGCCTTCACTTAGTATATTTGTAAATATTTGTACAGATAACTTTGAAACTTATGTGCTCTTATGATAAAACTAAAGGTTAGTGTTTTCCTTGTGCTTATTGTACGCTTTCAGCAGGCTATACAGTCTTTGGGTACTAGGTGATTTCTGTCCCATGTGTTTCTGACTTGCATACCTTGCATATGTCATTTGATCATTTTGCATCTTCCCTGATTAATTTTGGTTTTCTTCATTCAGAAAATTCATGAAGTAATGAAAAAGCCAAACATCAGCCCTAAAGTGCGGAACATTTTGGAGCAAATGCGTGTTTTTGATAATATTCCAAGAAAAAAAGTAAAATTTCAGGTATGTTTTAAGAGAGATTTGTAGTGATCCATGCATTGAACTTAAAAATAGACTTTTTTAGCAAGTGCCATGCTCTTTGTTAACAAATTGTACAAATTGCTTATCTGACCATCTGTAAACAGATGTGTAATAGCCATGTTGCAAATAGGCAGTGTTTATAAAATATTTTTCCTTGCATAAAAGGCCTCAGTGTATGTAATTTTCATTAGGAAATAAGCAAGAGACTGATAGAGTTGTTTGTCAGACTTGGAGCCCTGCAAGCGTAATCTCCCTTTGTAAGCTTGTTCTTTTTTTAACACCATTTTTTCTATTTGCTATTTTTATTGAGTGTCCAAATTCTTAGCCATGCTTTCTTATAACTGTGGTTTTGTTTTTGCCTTGTAAAGGCAAGACACTGTTTCTTTGGGAGTTTTCCTGTTGCTCAGCATTCTGACTGAAT
This sequence comes from Apteryx mantelli, assembly GCF_036417845.1. Classification (NCBI taxonomy): domain Eukaryota; kingdom Metazoa; phylum Chordata; class Aves; order Apterygiformes; family Apterygidae; genus Apteryx; species Apteryx mantelli. The sequence continues at coordinate 72,956,876 of NC_089982.1, read as the reverse complement.
CTCCCACACAAGATGCTTCACTGAATTTTTGCTTCACAGCCACAGCAGATTCCAAATGTTTTATGTGGTATGGGTAAAGAATTACTGACAAGTGAGCCTATTTTTTTTCTGTTCTGTGCCTCAGATTGTGAGGCTGAGAGAGGACCATGATTGTTTCCAGATCATCCAAATAGAACATATTAGTGCTGTGGTGAAATCGCTGCTAGAGAGCTGAAGGTTAGAATAGTTTTTTACAAAATTAATGTTTTAAGCAAAGGAAATGATGTTGAGAAGCCTTTTTCTTTTTGGTAAGACATGTTGCAGTGGAGGATTAAAAGTTTTTGCAGAGCATTGTTCCACTTTACTAGTGTAGCTTTCCCAGGCTTCTGGTTCCAATGCAAAAATCTTCACATTAGGTTTTACTTAGAACTCTGCATTTCTGAAAGTTGGTCTAGCGATGATAGTGTGAGCATACTATAAATAGAAATTTGCTGCTGTGTTTTCATTTATTATTCATTTATTATTGCAGGAAGTCCTGCAATAGCCCCAACAACTTTCAAATGTTTTCATTCAGAGACTTGTTTAAATTTTACTTTTCTGTAATAAACTATCCATTTAGGAACATGATCATTTGTCCAATAAATAAATAAGTAAATTATAATAAATATAAATCTTAGTATTTTAACTAACAGAAACAGTCAAAAGGTTTAGTAGGAGATTAGTGTAAACTCCCTATGAATCATTTCAGAAGGAATGATTGATTTCCAGACTTCACCAAGAATCAAATATATGGTAATGAAGATAAAATAGGAGATACACCCTTTAAGCTGTTGGGTTTTTTTTCCTGCACAGAATTGGATGAAGAACAGCTTAAGAATCACTGACAGCACTTTGCAAGACCAAGTGTGGGATATTTTTTCTGGAGCAACCAGAAATGTAAGTTTGGTTAGAGGTACAACATCTTACAAAAAGAATGCAGTCAAAAATGCTAGGAGAACCTTACAGTCTCCTTTTGGAATTGTTAGCAGAAACATTGTCTCGTATTGTTACAATGGATTGTTTTTTATGTGTTACACTGTAATATACCTAGACTAAATTACAAAATTGTGGAGCATATTGTTGCTGAAGTAGCTGTGCATACTGGGCAGGTTATGATCAAGCATGGACACAGTGACAAAATTGTACTAATCAGAAAGCTAATTTAACTTTATGCTATGCTACTAATACATAAGGAAAGGAAAAAATAATGTTTTTGTTATTAATCTTTGGTTCCAGTCTTTTACCATATACTAAGAAGGAATAGAACAACCTATTTTCAGACCTTTATTGGCCTCAAATTAACATGTATCAGAGTAGGAAATTAACAGCATCTAATTTAGCCAGCCTTTTATAGAGTTAGTGGAGAGAGATGAGGTCCCCCAGTTTGTGGTGTGAATTCCTCCCACTTCTGTGTCCAAATTCTGGATTCATGCTGACCTCTTTCTTGACATCTACTTCCTTGCTATTTCAGAATTATCTTGGTAAGTTTTCATAGGTTTATTTTTATTTTGTTAGATTTATTACTGCTACTGGAAAGCTGTTACAAAACCTGACTTCTCTGTTGATGTAAACACACTGCCCCTCCCCCAGTATCCCTTGAGGAAGAGTGCAGGCATAGCTTAGATACAAATCTCTTGCTAATCATGCTGTTCCTGATTTTATGATTCTGACAAAGATTTTAATTAAGTCTATTGTTTGTAGCTTTTTTGGAGAATCGATATACCATGGACAGGAATGGAAGAAATACATCTTTTTAAGGAATGAATAATAAACTCTGGGCACTGAATTTCACATATATTATCTTGCTAGAATATTAGTATGGAGTTGCTACAAATTCAGTAAAACCATAACAGCTCATTCTCAGTTTAACTGATTTCTTTTAATAAATCTTGAATCTGAACAATTATTTTATTTAAATACAGGTAAACAATTTAAATTTTCCATAGAATACAGTATTCACTTAATATGTATCAACTTTCTGGCTCAGATCATTTTCAATCCACTTTTAAGAGTATATATACGCTTTGTAATACATGGTTTGAAATGTTGTATGTACTCAAAAGCACAAATTTTAGATGTAATTTAAATTGAATTGAGAATACTGACATGAAAAATGTCAGTATTAAGTTGCTTATATAAACAAATATTCTCTTTCCAAACAGCCACATTAACATTCAGATTTAATAATTCAAAGATAAAAATGTTTGTTAATATATTAATTTTTCAAATAAATTATTATAAGCCTAGGAATAAATCCACACGTGTTAAGGTGAGAAAAGTACGATTAAAAGTACCAGCAGTGCCTTTGCTGACATCAGGCATTAATAGAGTTTGTAGTCTCAGACATATCCCAAATCAGAAAATTGCAAGACAAAACTAAGATTGTTACTCAAGTGCTGTATATTTGGGAATGGCTGGTGTATTTTGCTGTGATATGCTGTATTTTGTCTGCATAAATCCAAAAAAGTTGTCTACCCTTAATTAAATATAGCAAATCCATATTAAAAAAATTAAATATACATTTATTTGATCTGTGCATTCCCTATCGCTTGTGTTCTGATGTTGTGATTAACAGTGGTCATTCAGAGAGGTGTCTTTGCCTGCTAACTACAATATTTTCATTTAGGAAGTACCTAATGCTCTGTGTCACCTTATTCTTGTTTTTTGGTATTCACATAAATCTTTGTTCCTGGAAATTCTGATGCTACATTTAAATACATTGTGAATTGCAGATTTAAATGTCTAAGTAATTTATTTAATATATTGATATATAATGTAAGATGTATTTTGATACACTGAAAAACAAAATTAAGTAGAACAAGAAATTATATCTGTTGTAAAATAACATTTCTCTTGTGATGTTAAGGTAATTAGCATTTAGGCTGTTAAGTTAGAAGACTTATCAGCCACACTATGTATTGCTGTTTTCCACATAGCTGGTGTCACTTTGTGTAACCAACTTGCTTGATTTCAGGATATTAGTGTTCTTCATTAATGATATAGTAGAGAAAAGTTGCTCTGTCAAAAAGGCATGTAAAAATTGTAATAACCTGTCTTTCAGCAAAAGATTTCAAGTGAAAAAAAACAAGATAAGCCACAACAGAAGGAAGAAGGCCAGTCTGCAGAAAGTGGGAAAAAAACAATTGGAGAAGAAAATGGAATTACAGATGACAAAATTGAGAGGAAAAAAAGTAAGAGAGAAAGAAAAGAAGAGAGACAAAAGAACAAAAAGAAGGAGAAAAAAGAACTGAAATTAGAAAACCAGCTAGCAAGCTCAGAAACAAAAAAGAATAAAAAGTCCAAAAAAGGAAAGGAAAGTATGGAGAATGAATTCGACATAAATGGAAATGGCTGTCAAAGTGAAATGGAAGAAGAAACAAATGTAAAGAAACGCAAACGTAAACATGCAGAAGGTATTTATCTTAATCATTACACTTATATTATTGTTTGTTTTCAAGAGAAGACTTTTTGCAATGCCTTTAAAGCTCAGTAACCTACATTAGGAGAGTATTTTAAGTAATACATAAATTACATATACAATTTTTTTAAAAACTATGGTTGCGCAGTCCTTTCCTTTTACAAAATCTGAACCTCTTAGCAAATATAACCTCCTGTTACAAGAACAGAAACTTTTTTAGTCACATTTGAAGTTTTCTTCTAGGTTTTTTTTTGCACGTATGTTTATTTTTATTCTATTTCATTGATAGAGGAACCTCATATCACAACAAAGAGAATGAAAAATGAAAACACTTCAGGAGACATGGGAATGGAAGAAAACACCAATGCCAGTGAAGAAAGTGTGGGAACAGAAAAAGGTATTCTTAAAGGGGGATTCTGGACAGTTATAATGAAATAATTTGATAGGTTTATAATTTTGCCAAAAGGCTAAAGCAGTATGTAAATACACAGTTTTTGCAGCAGGCCATGCAATAAATTATGCCTCAGTCATAACATACACATATCTGCTCCAGGTAAAGCATTCTATGTTACAGGTATACTTGTTGCTGAATTACTTCCCTTATATGTTGCTTCTGCTATTCTGGCTACCTTGGCAGTCCTGAGCCTAGTTGTTGAAGTAGTATGTTACTGGTTCTTCATGGCTGTCCTACTAGTAATTTTCAGAAACAGCCTACCTGCCTTTATGCTGAAGACATTCTGCTGTTGTAGGGTCAGAAAGACAGCAATGAACTGTCCTGGTAGCTGAGCTGGTTCTAAAATTAGTAGATTGAAAGTTAGTTCCTACTAGGGAAGAAGGCCTAGAAATACCAAATATTAATAATGCTGTTATGTGCCTAATTATGTTGTAGGCAAATTCAACTGGAAAGGAATCATCAAAGCTGTTCTGAAACAGGCTCCAGACAATGAAATTTCGATTAAAAAATTAAGAAAAAAGGTACAGTACAGTATTACTTTTTAAATCTACTTTGGTAAAAATTTTTTGCAATGCTTATCTTTGTAAAATTCTTTCACATATAAACAGAAAAAGTTTGACGTTATTTAACAGAACACCAGTTGATAGTATGGTAACTGGACATATTCTTTAGAGCTTACTAGGATACAGAGGAAATTCAGTGCTAATTCCGCAAGGATTAATAGCATAATAGATTCCTTGCTACTTTTAATTCAGTGATATGAATGTGATATGAATGAATCATCTTGTTAACTCAAAACTGTTCCTTTTTGTTTGTGCAGGTTATAGCTCAGTATTATGCAGTAGCTGGCGAACATCACAAATCAGAAGAGGATATTCTAGTCATATTTAATAAGAAAGTCAGTAATAATCCCAAATTTAGAGTTTTAAAGGACAAAGTTAAACTTCTGAAATAAGAATTTTCAAACCTTTTGTAACCTTCTCATTTTAGACTTGCAGACTGAGTCAAATTCTTCTGTCAGGTATGCAAACACTATGTTCATTGGTCTCAATTTAAATTGTTTGTGTATGTGAGAGCAGAATTTAACTTTCCTGGATTCCTCCCCCCCCCCCCCCCCCTTTTTAAACTTATCACAGAATGTTTGGGAAGTGCTGCATATCTGTTTTCAGATATTTTATTTTTTGATTTTATGGAAAATGTCTATTTTTTATACAACTTTCAAGAGGCAATGAAAATAATTGCTACCTACTGTATTAAAATTCTTCCACTGATGGATATAATTTATAGGTAAGAATGTTTATCAAAACCTGGGTTGTTTGGCATTTTTGCAGAAACTATTGTAAGAAGACAAATATGATTTTCATGTTCAAAAACTCACCATGAAATAAATGTTCTACGTTACAGTTAGAGATGGCATCACTGATATCCCCTTTATACACCATAGCTTGTATATGCAGGCTTTTATAACCTGTTAAATTTGTATTGTAAAATGTATTATCAAGCTTGTATATGTAATATTGCCCATTCAATGAAAATTTCCTTAGCGACTGAGCTAACTGTATATGCAAAGCAACTTTAATGTTTAATTAGTAATGCAGTTGAATTCAATATAAGTGATGTCACATGGACTAAAAACTGACAGACTAAACAAATGGCTTTAAAACACCATCTTAAATACCATAAATCTTGCCAGTTGTTTTCATGATTGTATAAAAGACTATCCATTCATTAAATTCACAAATTGTACTAAATTGGAGGAGAGCATTATATTGCAGTCACAGAAACAATTAAAAAAAAAAATCTTACAAATAGGTAAGAAACAGTTGTGTGGAGAAAGTTACTTGAAGTTATAGGGTTTTAACCAAATTCAAAATCCTTCCAAGGTAGGGAGGTTTTATACCATGAAGTGATCTCTTAAGAACAGTGATTGAAACCTAGTGAAAATTTCTTCAAGTAGATGCTATGCTGTTCTGGAAAATTGCATAGTGGTTCCAAGAAACTACATCGGTATACTTTTATAAAAATCCCTGATTAAAATATCTGAATTTATAGAAATATTGAATATATTAAAAGTATAAATGTGAAAACTTTAACTATCTGATACACTGGGTCCAGTCTCTTTCTTCATATATATTTTTGTTTTGTTCATAATAAAAATTGCAATCAAAAATGTCTAATTAAGATCTTCTCACTAAGTGGTTGTTGTCAGTTCATGAAAAGGCCTTTGAAGATAAGTGATTAAAATGTATTTATGTTCATGGAGAAACTTCTGAAAGTTGTTTTAACAAATTTCAAAAATCAGGGTTTTTTTCAATTTAGGAAGGAACATATAAAAGAATAAGGTCTTGTCAGTAAAATTAAAATGAATAGTTCTGATGATTTTTTCACTGTATTTGTTTTACAACAACTATGTTACATTAAGGTCTTAGATGGCTGTTACAGTAATGATTATAGGGTTTAATTTTTTTCATTAGCATTCATTCCAAGTTATGTCAGTCCCTTGTATTTTTCATCTTCCATTCTCACTGTCATAATGTGTGGTTGATGCAAATATATAGAAACTACATTTGCTCTGCTTTACAAGAACCCAAACTATCATTAGCCATGACAGCAGCTGCTGCCTATACCCATTTCTGCTGCTGCAACTGTGGGTGCTAATTCTGTGCCGCGCCTCCAACCTCTTCTCCCTATCACAAATTGTCAAACTAAGATCTGAAGTCTCTATCCTGCACTTTGGAATGCCAGTCCCACGCCCACAAGCCGGGACTGTCGTCTTGCCTGTCTGCCTCCACTCTCATCAGCTGTCTGGCTCTGCCTGCCTTTGTGCCAGCATGTGTCTTGCAGCTCAAGTCAACTTCTGAACAGGCCCACAGAAGCCATCTCTCTGCTGTGATTTGTTTACTAGCAATGCTGGCCATACTACAGTTTGGAAACTCCTGCACTGCATTATCTGCACATTTTTTCATATAGACCTCCGTTGGTCTTGACCTGCTTATGAACGCAGCTGCATCTTTTTTCTTTTTCAAACTGCTAAAGGCAGTCTGGATTGTTTATGAATTTAAAAAGAAAACGATTCACAGCAAATTCTTGTGTCAGAGTTTGTTGCAAGTTACTTAACAGCTTCGGAGAATGACAGCATTTACTGCTCATGGAAAGCATCAACGTTTTTCAATACTTTGTAAGTTAGTGTATTTTTCTTTCTGAATGATCCTGGAAGTAGTGTAATAAGCAAGAGGAGTCTATGCCACTAATTATAATCACTACAAGTCCATGCATAGTAACAATACTGACATACAGCTCTCCAGTAGAAAAAGATCTCTGTGTTTTTTTTTAATTAGAGAATTAATAGATTTGTCAGAGGACAGAAATTGGAGTTTCCACTTCCAAAAGACTGGAGCTTTAATTTACTGCTATAATGTCTCTGTCAGATTGAGGTTACCATGTTCTTTAAAACTACCAATTTAGTGGTAATCATTTCAGATGGAGGCATACTCCCTTGCAGACCATTATTTGGAATTTTTCATGAAGGCAAAAAGCCAGTAAGCCCTACCTACTTTCATTTCAAAGATGATTAATCAATACCAATATTTACCAGTATTTTTTTTAAATCCCATGGATCTGTTGCAATGAAGTTATGTACCTTGGATGCTCTTTTGTTTTAAGCATTTTTAGTACAACCTTAAGATTTCGCAAATCAAAGAGGCCAACAGTATCAATTTATGTGTGGATTTCTGATTGCATTCAAATAGCATATTGTTTAATATGATTATTCCAGCTAGTATATGAGCACAGCAGGGCACAACCAACAGTGGTAATTTGGAAATATGTACAGCAGCTTTTTGGACTTCAATCAGTACGTTCATTAAACATTATTATCTGATCCCAGCTTCAAGGTCAGATGATTAATTTGACTGAGCAGTTCTTAAATCCTCCTTTGAGTGACTTTTGGGTCTATCACCTTCAAAAATAACAAGATTAACATCCATACATGCATGTAGTTGAAGAAGGAATATCTAACTTATAGTAACAGATGGTTCTAGGTGTTCTGCATATGCTGATGCCATGACTCCATCCCTCCTTTTTGCTCTTCCTTCTTTCATCATCTACATCAACTACAGCAGGCCACTGCCGTTGATGCTATGGTTGATGCCCATGGAAATTTAGCTGACAACATCCACATTTGACCTTTTAAAGAAATTTGGCAATGGGTGCAGAATGAACCAGAAAGTTCATCATCTATGATTTAGGTTCTCAGCAGTGAAGTCAGTTGGTACAGGAAAGATGCAAGTGTATCTGTCCTGCACACTACTGAGCTCCTCTTCAAATACATGCAAAGTACAGAACATTTAAAAGAACTGCCATGACTGAAAACTAAGCAGACCTTTATTTTAACATTTTATCTGACAAAACAGCTAGGATAGTAGAGTTTCTTTCAATAGCATGACATTGTACTGGGCTTGTGTTGCCATGGGAAGGTTTTATCACCAGAACTATTACCTTCATTTCCTGTAGCATTTCGTCATAAAACCATCAAAACCACATCTGAGTTATGATACAGCTGAATTGTGTACCTGGGGAGATCCAGCAAAATCTAGCACAAGATGATATGACTGCATCCTATTAAATCAATTACAGGATTTTTGTCGGGAGGTCTGTTTGGTTCTGTGATTGTAAGCGCTTGTACCTCAGATATTATGAAGCATGTTTTAGCAAACTTCGAGACAGAAAACTGGTATCTATGGAGGATTATCAGTGTAAGATATCTTAATTCATACTATTTGATCATTTGCACACAGTGGCAGAACTTCCCATGTTCTTGAGGTAGCTTTGCTTTCAGTTCTCTTATAACATTCCTGTATTGCTTTCTACTCTGGTATCTTCCCAGATCTAATACACCTTATCTCTTGGTACACAAACTTGCTGTGGAGTTCAGATAATATTAGTAATATGCTGTTCATTAAATTAAAACCTAAGTGTTTGTTAGTGTTTGAACATCAAACAAATCAAAAAGCTGAAGACCTGCAGCAACTCCTGAAGTTCTTTAGACCAGATATTTTTAGAGCAGCATCACCTTTTTCATGATTAGTTTCTATTTTATTATACTATGTTTATGCTTTCGGAACAAAGGGGTATTGCTGAATAGCATTAGGCCATGGCAACGTGACAGAATCACGTGACTGAAAGACACTCATCTTTTGTTGTGTTTTTCTCTCTGGGAATCAACAGTAATATTCAGAAAGGCACTTTATTATTTTGCAGCTGCCATTTTAGATTCTGAGGAAAAGAGAGGGAGCCCCTCCAAACTTTTGCTGAAGCAGAAAAGCTACTGTAAAATCATGTAACTAAAAAAAGTACATAAGAACATAACTGTCAGTTCTGCTTTGGGCATTTTCTAATTTAAACGCATGAATTTATAACATTAAAGCTATTATTTTAATGTAGTTTGTATAGAATAAATAAAAATGCAAATTGTTATTATACTGACAAGAACAGGAAATTTTTTACTTAAGTGCTTTAATATTAAAAGTTTTAAATACTTTAAGTTTTAAAACTATTAAATATTCAGTTATACTTGTTCTGTTTCAAAAAAGGTGAAATGCAAAAACAATTAAAACTAATTTTAGTAATTTTCCTTAACAGTTTTCTAGCATTCACTTAGTCCTGTAACTACAGGAAATTTCTTTAACGTAACATGGACCAAAGTACTGAAAAGTTATTGCAAGAGAATGTTTGTATAAAGCTTCACTTAACATTTATGACAAACTGACAAGATCATGAGAATTTTTTTTACTTTCTTTTCCAGAAATTACATGTTGAGCTTTCATTGTCCTTTTTGTAGTAATAACAATAATAATTTTTATGTATATTATGTATGAGTGCAGCTAACAGAGTCAGCGAACAGACGCAGCAGTTTGCGCAGCAGTTTGCGCAGAAGGGCGCATGAAGGTACCTTTGTTTCTGTTCCCTGTGGTGTACGCTTCCTCAAGTATGGTCGTGACACACCACAGAGCGCGTTCCCCAGTGGCTGTTGGAGTTGCTGTGTCAGAGGCTGGGACCCAGACCGACCCTCTTGACAGCAGATGCAGCTCCACAGGTCTCAGGCTGCAGGGAGTGCTTGGGGCCTCTCCGGGAGGCCTGGGCTGGCAGCCAGCTCTCCTGCAGGAGGTGTGCTGCTGTTGACGAGCTGTGTCGTCAAGTAAGGGAGTTACGGGAGGAGGTCAGTAGGCTGCGCAGCATCCGAGAAGATGAGCAAGAGATAGACAGGGTATTCTTGGAGACTGTGCAGCTTTGGGAGTCCCAACCCCCCACAGCAGTGGAGTTGCCAGAGGGCTCTGTGCCATGTGAAACGGTACATCATAACATCATAGAAGAAGGCTGGAAACTGGTCACTGCTCGTGGGAGGAGAAAGGCTCCTACTCCTCCCGAAGACTTGCAGCTGCAGAACAGGTTTAATGCCCTCCAGGATGAGGAGGAGATGGGCATGACTGCAAGGGGAGTAACTGGGACAACAGACCCTGTGCCTTGCCGGAATGCCCGGAAGAAGCGGCGGGTGATTGTTGTGTGGGACTCCCTGCTGCAGGGGATGGAGGCATCTCTCTGCCGACCTGACCTCATGTCTAGAGAGGTTTGTGGCCTGCCAGGGGCTCGTGTGAGAGACGTCATGGAAAGACTGCCTAGACTCGTCCATTCTTCGGACTATTACCCACTGCTGCTCTTCCATGTGGGTGCCAATGACACCAAGGGCAAACTGGAGACCATCAAGCAGGATTTCAGAGCTCTGGGGATGGTGGTCAAGGGTCTGGGAGCCCAGGTCATCTTCTCCTCAATCCTGCCAGTGAGGAGGATGGATGAGAGGAGGAGGAGATGAACTTTCCAAGTTAACGACTGGCTGCACCGCTGGTGTTGGCAACAGGGTTTTGGTTTCTACAACCATGGGACTCTGTTTGAAGATCGACAACTGCTTGGGAGAGATGGGATTCGCCTCACTAAGCGGGGCATGCGTGTCTTTGCCAACAGGTTGGCCAGCCTGGTAAGGAGGGCTTTAAACTAGGAAGGACGGGGGAAGGGGAGAGTTATAGTGCCAGGGTAGTTGGCAAAAGACAGCTCAAGTCAGGATGCCTCCAGCAGGTGAATGCAGCCAGGGAAGTGCTCATGGGATGTGGCTATGGAGGATCCTCTTTTACCCCTCCTGGGAAACCTGCATGCTCGATCACCTCCCTGAAATGCCTGTACACCAATGCACGCAGCATGGGGAACAAACAGGAAGAACTAGAGATGTGTGTGCGGTCGCAGGGCCATGATCTCATTGCCATTACAGAGACATGGTGGGATAGCTCGCATGACTGGAGTGCTGTCATGGATGGCTACGTGCTTTTTAGGAAAGACAGGCCAGGAAAGGGAGGTGGTGGAGTTGCTCTTTATGTGAGAGAGCAACTGGAATGTATTGAGCTGTGCCTAGGGGTGGCTGAAGAGCGAGTCGAGAGCTTATGGGTAAGGATTAAAGGGCAGGCTAGCATGGGTGACACTGTTGTGGGTGTTTACTACAGGCCACCTGATCAGGATGAGGAAGTCGATGAGGCCTTCTACAGACAGCTGGAAGTAGCCTCACGATCCCAGGCCCTGGTTCTCATGGGGGACTTCAACCACCCCGATATCTGCTGGAAGGACAACACAGCTAGGCACAAACAGTCCTGGAGGTTCCTGCAGAGCATTGGTGACAACTTCTTGACACAGGTGGTGGAGGAGCCAACAAGGAGAGGTGTGCTGCTGGACCTCGTACTAACAAACAAAGAAGGACTGGTTGAAGATGTGAAGGTCAGGGGCAGCCTTGGCTGCAGTGACCATGAGATGGTGGAGTTCAGGATCCTGTGGCACTAAGTAGGATCACAACCCTGGACTTCAGGAGAGCAAACTTTGGCCTCTTCAGGGACCTGTTTGGAGGAATCCCATGGGTTAGGGCCCTAGAAGGAAGAGGCGTTCAAGAGAGCTGGTTAATATTCAAACATCACTTCCTCCAGGCTCAAGAGCGGTGCATCCCTATGAATAGGAAGTCAAGCAAAGGAGGTAGGAGACCTGCATGGATGAGCAAGGAGCTCCTGGCAAAACTCAACCAGAAGAAGGAAGTATACAGAAAGTGGAAAGGGGGACAGGCCACTTGGGAGGAATATAGGAACACTGTTAGAGTATGCAGGGATGTGACGAGGAAGGCTAAGGCCCGTTTGGAATTAAATCTGGCTAGAGATGTCAAGGACAGCAAGAAGGGCTTCTTCAAATATATCAGTAGCAAGAGGAAGACTAGGGAAAACATGGGCCCTTTGCTGAATGGGGTGGGTGCCCTGGTGACAAAGGATGCAGAGAAGGCGGAGTTACTGAATGCTGCCTTTGCTTCAGTCTTTACTGCTCAGGCCAGCCCTCAGGAACCCCAGACCCTGGAGGCAAGAGAGAAAGTCTGGAGAAAGGAAGACTTTCCCTTGGTCAAGGAGGATCGGGTTAGAGATCATTTAAGCAAACTTGACACCCACAAATCCATGGGCCCTGATGGGATGCACCCACGAGTGCTGAGGGAGCTGGCAGATGTCATTGCTAAGCCACTCTCCATCATCTTTGAAAGGTCATGGAGAACAGGAGAGGTGCCTGAGGACTGGAAGAAAGCCAATGTCACCGCAGTCTTCAAAAAGGGCAAGAAGGAGGACCCAGGGAACTACAGGCCAGTCAGCCTCACCTGCATCCCTGGAAAGGTGATGGAGCAGCTCATCCTGGAGGCCATCTCCAAGCATGTGGAGGAAAAGAAGGTGATCAGGAGTAGTCAGCATGGCTTCACCAAGGGGAAATCATGCCTAACCAATCTGATAGCCTTCTATGATGGAATGACTGGCTGGGTAGATGAGGGGAGAGCAGTGGATGTTGTCTACCTTGACTTCAGGAAAGGCTTTTGACACTGTCTCCCATAACATCCTCATAGACAAGCTCAAGAAGTGTGGGCTAGATGAGTGGACAGTGAGGTGGATTGAGAACTGGCTGAATGGCAGAGCTCAGAGAGTTGTGATCAATGGCACAGAGTCTAGTTGGCGGCCTGTAGCTAGCAGTGTCATTATTCATCAATGACCTGGATGAAGGGACAGAGTGCACCCCCAGCAAGTTTGCTGACAATACAAAACTGGGAGGAGTGGCTGATACCCCAGAGGGTTGTGCTGCCATTCAGAGAGACCTGGACAGGCTGGAGAGGTGGGCGGAGAGGAACCTCATGAAGTTCAACAAAGGCAAGTGCAGGGTCCTACACCTGGGGAGGAATAACCCCATGCACCAGTACAGGTTGGGGGTTGACCTGCTGGAAAGCAGCTCTGCTGAGAAGGACCTGGGAGTGCTGGTGGACACCAAGTTAAGCATGAGGCAGCAATGTGCCCTTGTGGCCAAGAAGGCCAATGGTCTCCTGGGGTGCATCAGGAAGAGTGTTGCCAGCAGGTCAAGGGAGGTGATCCTCCCCCTCTACTCAGCCCTGCTGAGGCCACATCTGGAGTACTGTGTCCAGGTCTGGGCTCCCCAGTACAAGAGGGATGTGGCACTACTGGAGCAAGTCCAGCGAAGGGCTACAAAGATGATTAGGGGACTGGAGCATCTCTCTTATGAGGAAAGACTGAGAGAGCTGGGCCTGTTTAGCCTAGAGAAGAGAAGGCTGAGGTGGGATCTTATCAACGTGTACAAGTATCTGAAGGGAGGGTGTCAAGAGGATGGGACCAGACTCTTTTCAGTGGTGCCCAGCAACAGGACGCGAGGCAACGGGCACAAACTGAAACACAGACACTTCCATCTGAACATGAGGAAAAACTTTTTCACTGTGAGGGTGACAGACCACTGGAACAGGTTGCCCCGAGAGGTTGTGGAGTCTCCTTCTCTGGAGATATTCAAAACCTGCCTGGATGCAATCCTGTGCAACGTGCTCTAGGTGACCCTGCTTGAGCAGGGGGGTTAGACTAGATGATCTCCAGAGGTCCCTTCCAACCTCAGTGATTCTGTGATTCTGTGATAGTAATAAACTGATGAGAAACCATCAGATTGTAATAACACAGCATTACAAAATGCTCCAGAATATGTTTGTGCTGTGATTTAATACACAGCATAAGATATCTCCATTATAAAATACTCCTTATTGCTAAAATTTTCCTTTCTAAAACAGTATATTGGAAATTGACTGTCTGATGGGGGGAAGGAATAAGTATTGTAAATTAGAAAATTGTTTAAAAATAGTGGCTTTCTTAATAAGTATAGCACATGCATTTAAACAGGGAGTGTAATCATTATAAGAAAAAGGCTTCAAAGGATGACTACTTATTTGTTGTGCTCAGCACTCCACTGTACTGGTGCATTAGAGTAGTTCATTCTTTCTTCTCTCAGTGAAAAATGATCCTCCCACCTGGTGCTGTAATCCAATTGCATCAGTACAATGTAGTCAGACCCCAACATGAGTAGTGGATTATAGCTGATGACCAAAAGACACAGAGACCCAATACATTATTTCATTCGGAATCTTTTTAAGCTGTAACTCTCGCCCTTATTAAGGAAATAAGAGAGCAAATATTAAACTTTTAGTGTAAGATAAGCAAAAAAGGCATATTGTTCTATACATCGAGCTGTATTCACAGGTTACCAGATATCTCAATCAATATATTCAACATTCATCCCTTTCTTCTCACAATCTAGCTTTCAAGAAAAAGCAGGAATAAGTCCTCTAAGTTTCTTTTCTGCTCTGTCAGCCAAGAAAAGCATATTATGTTTCCCATCAGTACTTTTACAGAAAGTGTTATTTTATATTGAATTCTAAATTTCACCTGGACTAGAGGAAATTTTAGTAGTAACTTTTCTTTGCACTTACTGGGATACAATTGCTTTTGCACCTGTATCCTACTGCTCTTACATTCTCACAGAGTTAAGTGTTGAAATGTCTTAAAGCTTTTCGCTTAGATTGGATTTTTTTTTTCCTTGCAAAACTGCAGATCCACAGAGCGTAATCCTTTCTCAATCATATCCTTTTTTTTTTTTTTAATTTATCCCACCTTTTCTAATTTATTCTAGCAGACTTACAAATGTCTGGTCTTCAGGTACAGACTGTATGTTTTGACCTTCTCATTAGATCATTTGTATAGAAACTACTTTTACTACAAAACTCCATAATACCTTTGAGTTACAGCAGAAGTAATGTAACTGACTTCCTCCAGAAGTCCTTTTATAGTTCCTGAAATGACTTGGAGTTTTTTGAAATTGTCATCTTTAAAGTTACAGCTCTGCTTCTTTATAAACTTTAAGAGATCTACAGGATGATAACAAAAATCTTATCTTTGCATGCCTGCCCATTAAACTACAACTCTCAAACTTTAAGGTGGAATGCATCACTACTAAAATAATGTCCAAATCCTCATTGAGGCCTGATTGAATAAGGAAATCTTGCAGATGAAGTCTAGATTCAGACAACCTTGACATATGAGACAGCAAAAAAGGCAAGAACTTGAAAATGTAATAATGGCAAGTTTTAGATAAAAACTTACCTTCCATATTTTTGTTGAATTGTTTTAGCAAAGACATGAAAGAGTAGAAATCATGCCTTAAAGTACACACCATCTCAATCTGGAAGAGGCTGTTGCCCCTTCATAAGGACATGACTAACATTCTCACCCTAAACATCAACACTGTCCAGATCTGTGAAAGTGCTTCTGTACCTACATGCACAAGCGAGCTTACTGGCTGTCCAAATTTCTTTCCCACAGTTGTGAGAAGAAAAACTTAGATACTAGCTAGACAGTTGTGCTTATTTAATTTGCTTTCCAATGCAACATGAATGGCAACTAATATAATAACAAAATACTTTCTTCCAAAATATAAAATCACCCAGCCTGATCCTCCATCATCTTATAGCTTTTGTCCTACTGTACTTTCCTACAAACTTTCTTGACTCATTGTCTTCAGAAGAGTAATTTTTGTTAGTAGAATTCTAAAATTCTGGAATGAGAGTGTGTTTGACCGTGGTGCTGCAAACTGATACATAACTCTCATTGCAGTGCATATTCCTCCCATTTATGTTAACAAAAACACTTGATCCACAGTGAGATCAGGAGAATCAGGGATGGGATCTGGATTCAGGAGAAGCATTTTTGCTCCTTAGTCTATCACCAAGCTAGCAGAAAACTCACCTAGAAAAAATAAATGAAGATTTTCCCTCAATGTATTGAACTGAATTGTCTTAAAAAAAAGTTTGACAAATGCTAGAGTCAGCACAGAAGGAGGTAGGTCCTCATAGCCAGGAAAGTAATTTAGAAGGGCATCTCAAGTACCTCCCAAAATCATATTTTTGTTAGGTTTTGATTGTTTGAAAAAATACATGAGAAGGTGTCAGCTTCCCTTTATTTCAACACATGAAGCTGTGAATTAGGCTCTGCCTATTCCATCTAATTTTACCTCCAAGTTCTGCACCTCCTCATCAGTATCTGGTTATCTAAATCTGGCTATCTGGATTTTTCTAGACCTTTCTAGACAGGTTAGCTGTTGTATCTCCTAAATATTTCTGAGGTTCTACCCTCAAGTAATTATCACTCATTCTGTCTTGAAACTGTGGAAACATACAACATAAATCATCAGCTGATAAATTAGTTGTTCATATGCATGCATGTGCTAATGCAAAATTGTAGCTTTCTAGCTCTAATTATTACCACCTTTTTTCCTCAGTGGCAATTTAATGCCATGTATGTGACCAAAATCAATCTCTGTAATGCTGGGATAGAATTCCTTTGTCCAGGCAATAATCTGTACTTGTAAAAGACCAGCTCACCTCTACTAGCCATAAAATCCTAGCTAGCTTCATTTTGTATGTTTATGCTCAGGATTTTAGTAAAGTGTTTCCCATTACACACTCAGACCCAACTCTCACATGTATTTATTAGAAAAAAGGTACTTTTAAACATACCCTGAGATCTTCTTCCTCTAAGACAGCATGAATACAGACTGAAAAGAATGCAAGTTTATTGGTATCTGATAGGCTGTGCAGACTAACACTACTAGCAAGAAATAAAGGGAAGCTGACACCTCATGTATTCTTTTAACAGTCAAAACCAAACAAAAAATACAAGTTTTATTGAGAACTTGAGATGCCATTATTTAACTCTCTAAATGAACATTTGATTGGCCCATCTTTCACTATTGCTTTCCCTCTTTTGGAAGAGCAGAGAAAGAACAACATTTCCTCCTTTATTTTATGTTTTAATATCTGTTTCTCATATTTGTATATCACAACTCCTTTTTTTTGCCTATTTCTAATGACAAACAATCTCCTCTTTCCTCTAAAATGCATGCAGCACTCAAGAGAAATCCATTTGAAAGCATTCAAATCACTGTGAAATGAAATGACAAAACGAATGAAGACTAACACATGAATTCTGCCTGCATTGTACATGGTGCTCAAAATGTGATTTTTCTCCATGTTCTGTTTTTTTGCAGTGGCCATGTAATGATCTCTCAAAATATTAGTGTATAAATACAGATCATGAAGTGCACTTTTATATGTTTGATTTTCAGCTCTTTTGATAGCCTTTGTCTCTTGATGATGATGAAGAATTCAAGAAGGTGTAAACAGCTGCTGACACGGTATAGTATCCATGTATGACAAAGGCTGATGTTTTTGGCAGGTGAGACAGGCCCAGAGTTTTCTCCTAGACTTTTCTTTCTTAGCAGTATAGCAAGTGCTTTACTAACTGAAGCCAATACCTTGTACCAGCCTTTTTCTGCCTTAGACTCTTAAATCAACGGCTAATATAAAAGCTTTTACTGAGTTTTGCAGACATCTCTTGTACTTGACAGTTTTTATTGATTTTTTTCCCCATCTATCCATTCTCCCATTTATTTTAAGACATTTTATGGGCTGTTTGTTCTTACAATTTCCTTGTCTTGCATCATGAAATATGTTTCCTCTTCCTTTCCTGTTGCTACAATTCTACTTTACCTATTTTACCTTTAACAATCCAGCTTTTTGGTGAACAGCAAGTGATCTCAGAGGTTAGCACTGGGTAAGTTTTCTGAGAGGACAAAAAAATATGAATTCAATCTTAGCTCTACCTAGGTACTTAAAGACCTGTTTATGTTTAGTTGATTGTCCAAAACAGCAAAAGAAACTGCACAAAAGTCCACTAACTAAAAATTCTAATTCAGGTACTGCTGAATTTACAGTTTTCATATCAAACTCCTTTTTTTCTCCTGCTTTCTCTCTTTGACTTTAGCACTCTGTCAAATGTTCCCTCTACCTCTGTTATCCAATTATTATACAAGATCAAAATGTATGAAAAACTGACCCTACAGGATGCATAAATGGTAATAGTAGTGAAGGATGATGGTAAAAAAAAAAACTGCTTACAAACCTGAATGATATTACTATCACAGACCTTTGTTTCAGGGTTTTTTTTTTCAGGGCTCTATGGAAAACATTCTCCAGGCAAACAGTATGAGCTGAATTCCATCAGTGGGATGTTCCTATGCTGTATAAATAATGAAAATTATCTGTACTTTTCCAGTCTTGGAACAGTGAGGTCCCCATGCCAAAGAAGGTAGGCCCTCACCTTACTGCAGCTGTCAAATCACTGGCACCAGGGACATTAGGCCATCTTGGAAAAAAATAGTTAAGATGCTCACACAGCCTAAAAAAATGCTAATCTCTGTCAACACAGAAACAAAGGGTCAAGTCTAAATAGAGCAGTACTCTTGTAGAGCAGAGTTCAACGAATAATAAACTTGAATGCCTATTCCTATAATTGGTAGATGGTCTTCCCTGAGTGAATTAGATCTGTAGACTTCATGACTCCAAAAAAATCTCTGTACTTCAGAATGTTCCTAAATGCAGTGGAGTAAGTATGAAATTCTCATCATAGTGTTACAGATGCATGGTTGCACAGACATTTTCCTCAGTGAGGAAATCAGTTTCAGTAATTCCCAGCCATTCCCATTCTCACCCTCCCACATCTAGTTATTTGCTTTTGCATCTCTGTCATCCCATCCCTTTTTTCTGGCACAACTGTTTGTGGGACTCTGCAGTGAAATGATGTAAAGAATAAGTTCAGCCTAAATCCAGCATTTTTGCAGGCTTTTAAAGCCAGATCAAATCCTTGAACTGAGAGGGATTATATACCACTGCTGAGGATTGAGTAGTCAAGAACAATAGTAGCTGGAGTATTGCTGCCAAACACTTTGTATCAATAAACTGTGGTCTTAGGAAAGCATTTTGAGACCCACTGTACTCCCTAAGAAAGTGAGTGCAGTTAACTGAAATTAAATTCAAGAAATGATTTATGAGAGAGGTGGTAGAAAAATTTAGTTAACTGTTAGGAAAGTGGTTTATTCAGATTCATTTAATGTGTTTTACATGTTTGATGATCAGAGCTAAAATTAGCAAAGCCATCTCATTTTATATTCTTAATGCTGATTACAGTAAAAGGTAAGAATCAAACCTTGAGGGTTAGCTAAGATTTTCATTCAGGATAACTGAAGGTGTTGAAATGGTCTTCCATCAAACAGAGATTTCAGACTAAAGTTTGTACCAGCTACTTTTTTATAATTTGCATTGACAGCTTTCAAAGTAAAGAACAGCTAGATAAAATCAGATCATATTTTATACAATATGGATCCTTCTTTTTCAGTTTGCTTAGATGCCCTTTTCAACTACCTTTATTTTTCATGCTTTCTTTTCCTTCATGAAGTTCAAATGCTTGCATGCTTACAGGTAGCACATTCTTTGCATCAAACACACTATTATATGTATTGTTTCCTTCTTAAAGGGTCAATTCAGGGCTGCACTGTAATTTAATACTCACACGAGAATTTAACTTGAGTTCAACAGTTTCTATATGTATAACATTCAGGTAAGATTGAGTTTTAACCTTTGGCTGTTTTTCAGATCTGCATTAAGCTATTAACACCAAGTGCTTTCAGGACTTTGGTGATTTTCTTCCTTTGTACTGAATTTAAAATAATTAAAGAAAAGCTAGATGAAAGCAAGAAAACTGTGATACCATTTGAAGGCTGCTTTCTTACCTGTATGAGTTAGACAATGCATTTAGCTTTTACCCAGTGTAACAGAAGACATGCAATGCTTTACTCCAAGAGCAATGTTCATAAAGGATTGAGAATCTTTACACATCTCATCCTGTCACTCCTGATGGCAGATGATAAGGAGCAGATATCTACTGACTGTATTATTTGTTAGTTCATGAACAGAAAGCACAGAGTGTATTGAACCATCATTTCTCAAAAACACCTTTCCTTTTTACATTGTAGCCAACCTCTCTGAGTTACAAATGAACACAGGAAGAAAGAAACCAGCCCTACTTACGTAAGAGATGAAGAAATTTCTAACCAGGTATTATGTGAACAGACAACATTTGGGCCAGTTTAGCTATTTTGACTACTGTAATGGGAAAAAGTTCTGAATATCTGCTAGAAAGCTCGAAAATTAATTTGACTTTCTAAACATGGGAATTTATCCCAGAAATCTAATTCTTACAATTGTATGTATCTAGTCGGGGAACACAAAAAACTATGACTTGTGTGCCTCATTAAGAGTTACTTCTAAATCAACATAAAAACCAACTAATCAGTATATGGTAAATATCCAGACAGCAAAAGGACAGTGGATTAAAAAATAGCCAACTATTTTGCAAAATTCAGTTTTTATTTTCAACTGCAAAACCAGAATATTTTAAAACCTACAGAGCATTATTTTTATTTAAAAAAGCCTGCAGATGTCAAAGTCAGTTTCTGAAAACGTCTGAAGAATTCAAATTAGGTAAAAGACCAGGCTTACATATAGCTAGCAACTGTTGCAAACTCTACCCTTTGTACATTCCCTTCATAGAATCTTCACAGATCCCCAAATTCCCTTCACAGAGTGTAAACTAAATTTATCAGATAAAGTACCACATTTTAAAAGACTTTCTAACACTCTTAAATGAATCCTGAAATTTCTACTTGCAAGAATTAATTATCCATAACAGTCCCATTGGTTGGATGCTTTGTTAATTATGTTTTTCATTTTGGAACAGTCTCAGTCCAGCTCCTGATCACTATCAGTTCTTTAACAGATTAATAATTTCTGAACCAAAGGTGCTCTGTGAAAAGATCACAGAAAACATCTCAGCTCTACAAACACTGAACATGAGTGATTTAGGTTAAGGTCAATAATGAGTCAGGGAAGAGAAGCTCTTATTTCAGCTCTTTGCACAATACCTGTTCTGTAGGTAAACAGGAGTCTTTAGTTTAACAACACTGATAGACCTTAACCTTTTCAAGCATACATATTTATTTAGTTACTACATTTAAATCAAAGATATTTCCTATGAATAGCTTTTGCAAAGAGAGTACATGAAGATTTCCTTTGTTTCTTATTTGAATCACTAACATGAAAGTGTAGGCTGAGGTAATCATTTCACTCAAAGGAAGAAAACAAAGAAACCTCTATTTCATTACTAAGAAAGCTGAGCTCAGAGGCTCCCACCAGCTGTTAACTTTAAAATACTGAATCCAACTAAATTAAAAAAATCACTTTAGTCACTAAGGATTATGATGTGGTTGCTCCTTCTGTGAGACATGTTCTAAGGCTGGGAAAAAACAATTTCTATTCACTATGACATGGCTCATATGGATTTCAGATGCAAATGAAGGCCATGCTTTCTGCAGCAAAAAAAACTGTTCCATCTTTTACAATGAATTTAATCAAAAGTCAATGCAAGATAATTAAGAATAACCAGAAACCTGGTCTCACTCTTCTCTCGAATCTCACTGGCCTGTAAAACAGATGATAGGATATGTAGGAGAATATATTCATTTTCTCCTGATAATTTAGCATTAACAGCCCCTTAGGTGGAAACATGACATCAACAGGTAGATTATATAACACAGTATATCTACATAGCAGGTCATGTGGCAAATAAAAAATCATGCTATTTTTCTTCTAATTATAGAGTGCACAGTTTTAAGCCAAATTCTGCATTACTTCAGCACCTACAATCCAAACTAACTGTAAGAAAAAGCTGTAATAATTAAATCCTTTGAAAAACTTAAGTCTTGTGTGCTTTTAGGGTTCATCAATATACTAGTTACACTAATGTAAACTTGATAACTTCTAAAACTGTCATAACACTGTACTGAATCAGGCTATCTATATGGGAAGTCTATTAGTTTAAGGCTTATCTCTGATTTTTCCACGTATTTCAAAGCGCATATAAAAATGCCATAAATTACCTAACAAGTTCACAACTGCTTAAAAACAGTATTCTGTATAGGTTAGAACAAGTCTAGCTTGTACCCAAATTATCTTCTACCCTAATCTTAAAATGGCCTGAACATTTTAGCAGTTAATGATAAAATACATAATTATTTATCTATAGCCTACATTCCATTCTTTTTGCTTTTCCTATTTTCCTGTTTTCTCAGTATGACACTACAGGGGAAGTATCTGCCAAACTCTTCTGTTGATAAACTTCACACCATATACGAAGAATACATGTGATAGGAGAACCTTTCTTAAGTTCTCACTTATTCATTGTTTTCTTGCACAACACTCAGTTTATCTTCTAAAAGGAATAGTGTAATTAGATAATTAAATTTGTTTTTTGAACTTCAACCTATATACCATTAGAAGGACTATAAATTTGCTATCAATAAGTAAAACACATATATTGAAATTATTTTCTTCAATACACCTTGTAAGAATCTGAGCTTTTACTCAGTATTTCTGCATTTAATTGCACAGTAGTTTAAAGAAAAGCTATCCATAACAGGTATCCATATCTAACAGGAACAGATTCTTTGCTACAGGCAGTGGAGGTTTTGCCTTAGTAAGGACTTTAAGCCACACATGGGATTTTCGTCTAGAAAAGGACAGAACTTGTAAGCACCACAGATATAATCCAACTAGCCTAATAAATTATTCCTATTAAAAACAAATTTGAATTTAAAAAGCCATGCTACTTCTTCAAAGAACTATACATACTATATGGATATTGATAGGATTCTTATAAAACAGAAAAAATAGCCAAGAACTAATCTGTAAATATAATTTAGTAAAGTTTGACCTTGTCCATGTGAATAAATAAGAAAACAATATTGGTGTAAGGAGTTTCAAGGTTTTGTTTGCAGAAACATACTTAAGTGACTTTATCTAAGGTAGTTAGGTGAAAGAATTCAGCTACACAGAACTGAAACAAAGGGAATCTGTTGTTCCAGCTTATTAGTTTCTTTAGCTTTTATCTGTTCCAGTTTTGTAAATATGGTTATTATTTTCAATTATAGGTTGCTCTCACAGTATTACAGGATTCCTAGAGCTCTTAAAACCTCTCAAAGCTTTGTGTTGGACTCCTGCTCTATCTAAACCATTGTTCTGTCTTTAAGATTATATGGTTGGCAAAACACGAACACCTACCCAGTTTCCCATTTTTTCCCCATTTTTCTTATTTTGGCAAAATAGGACGCATTCCTGTACTTGGATTTGTTCATGGCATTGTTCACTGTTTTCAGTGGGGCTGTGATTCATGATTTAAATTCTATTATTGAACCATTACCAGAGTCATCATTTGCTACAGGTATACTCATGATAGACACATTTTTCCTTCCTAGAAATCGCATACAATTTTTATCAATTGTTTTAGGAATAAATATTTAAAGAAACCTTATTTCATCAGTTGAGATATAATTTAGGAATCCAGGAAAGAAATCCTCTGAACAAAATGGAAAGGCACTTTTAGCTAGAACTGTTTTCTAATATACAATTCACTCAGTTGTATTTTTAACTCTTCTGTTTACTATCTGACATGAATAGGTTTGGGTAATAGAGCAGTTAGCCATCTTAAAAAGAAATACCTAAGTAAAAACACTGCAAAAAATGTTCATCAGCTGTACTTTTCTGTCACACTGTACTCTACAGAAAAACAAAACAATTAACAAATGGCTGCTGAAAGATCAGATCTTCATCAGCAGTTCTAGCCCAAAGCCTTATCTCACCTTCTTTGTATTAAAATATATATATGAAATTGGGAAAAAGAAAAAACTGATCACTTTGATTTCCATTACATCTGCAGTAGATCTCAGAAAACATAGATGATTAGCGGATAGCAAAGCGGACATACATATCATGAGCAGCCTACCTGCTCATCTGCTGGTGACATTACAAAACTGAAAGCATGCATAACTCAGGGTGGTGAAGTGAGATGCAACACTGTCCCTCCAAAACACCACTTCAAGTATGGTCTAAACTCAGTGATCAAAAGAAAATCTTATTACTTAAAACTTCAGTTAGTTTGGGGCTCTCATTTTAGCTTCTCACAGATACTTACTTCTCTAGCTTTTCCTTAGCACACCTGTTACACATCACATTTTCTGATAGCACATCTGTTGACATCAAAAGGAAGTACTGAGTTTCAATGGACTCGGTGACCGTATTCGAAGCCTTCATATTATAACGTTCAGTGCTATTCTGTCCTCTGGCAGAGGCCTCTGAGAACTGTGGACAAGTCTCGTGCAGGCTATAGAAAACAAATTTAATAAACACAGGCACAGGTATCGCAGAAGCACATTCGTTTACTTGCCTATGGGGAAAGCAGGCTGTGTAATTCTGTCCAATAGCACTACTGACACAGACAGAGCCTAACTCTTACACAGAATGCCTTCTGCTGCATAAAAGTGACTGCTAAGAAACACAAACGATATTAAATCCATGTAAGTGCCAGTATTAACCTATTTGGTCATAATGCAACACGCATAGTAGGTTATTCCATACACAAAGGCTCAAGTTGGTTACTCGGGGTAGCTCCCAGCACCTTCTGTCCTATTCCTGCCCTGGCATCAATGCACCGCGCTGCATGCAGCACCTTCACGCGGTAAGATTTGCTTTGAGGCGTGAGGGACTAACGACTGGCTTGCCGAGGCTCCGACCAGCTAAAGGGGCTGTTAAACCCTCAGGACAGCTGCTCACACTGCCCTTCCGCTTGCAGTCTACCTTTTAAAGGGGGGATCCCATCAGACCGAGCGCTGCTCGCCATTATTACCGCCGCTCCATCCGCGCTTCCCCACAGTCCCTGCCCGCCGGCCGGCCAGGCCTCGCGCCCCAGGTGCCCGCAGCCGTGCAGCCACCGGAGCAGGCGCGCCGCCGCCGCCCAACGGCTGTAACGGCCGCCGCGCGAGTGGGCGGGCCGCGCTTCCCGCCCCGCCCTGGCGTCACTGCCGGCGCTGCCCAAGATGGAGGCCGGGCGGGGCGGCGGCGATGCGCTCCCCAGGCTCCGGCGCTGCTCGCGGGAAGGCGCGGAGCGCCGGGAGCTGCTGCTGCAGCAGCCGCGCTTTGGGGGCGGCGGGACGGCCGGTGGGTGGTGCCGGCGGCGCGGCGCGGCTCCGCGCCGGCCCCGCCAGGGAGAGCGCGGCGCGGCGCGGCAGGGCCTCCGCGGGGGAAGCGCGGCCGTCGCGGGAGGCGCGGGACGGCGCGGAGCGGAGAGCGCAGCCCGCCCCGTGCGCCCTCAGGCGCGGCCGAGGCGGGCGGTCCCGGCCGGGCAGCCGCGCAGCCGCCGGTCGTGCTGCCCTGCGCGGGAGGTCGAGGTCGTGCCTGCTGGCCGCCGGCTAACCTCGCGGAGCGGGGCGGAGGTCCCCTCGCAAGAGCGCTCGGGTGCAAGGTGGGGGGCTCCGCTGGAGAAACGCGGATTGTCGAAAAGACTCGAAAGAGCAGGCTTGCAGGCGGGAGGGAGGTGCTTTAAGTGCTCCGGAGCCCAGCTCTGATTTATGAGAAATGTAAATAAATAAATAAGGTTCAGGAATATCTGTAGTCTTAAGCAGAGCTGTTACCACACCCAGCTAGGGATAACGTGTAAGGGGGCAGGGAGCTAACACATATTACGTTGCTGAAGGCACGGAACCATTGTATTCCTCTTACCCAAATCACCAATAACTTTCAGTGATAAAGACTGAAACATCAAATACACCTGCACTTCCACAGATATGTCTATTCCCTCTCTTTTTTTGACAGCATATACAAGTATTCAGCTTGTTAGTTGGTTGCTATCACGTGCAAAAAGTATGCTTTCCCACGTGCTTGCTCCAGTGTCCTGCTTTCTATGAGACAATATACAGTGGTGAGAACAAAAGATATTTTTCAGCATGATCATATTTTTAGCTTACTTGCCCCAGGTATACAGCACAAATGAAGCTAGCTCCTGAAACTAAAGTTGAAAATCTCTTGTGATGTGGTGGTAGTTTTGTACAGGAAAATGATTTATGCTGAAAATCAGTTTGCAAACATTAAAGTTAATGAAAACGGATACAAATAAATCAGTAATTGGGATACAGACCTTTCCTTCTATATGCCAAATTAATGAAAACACTTTAATAACAATAGGAGGTTTTTAAGTGGTTAAATAACCCTTTTGTAATCTAGTCAGCTGTTAATTTTCTAAAAGGGTACACAAACAGAGTATATGCTGATTGTTATTGCCTTATCATTTCATCAAAAGGTACCTTGCTTAGTCTGTTTTATTTCAGGAAATGTGCAGAGCATTTTAGAATGCTTCCTCTCTAATGCAAAGTGTATTAAGCTGAGTATAATAATGTCTAAAGATAAATGATTTTAAAGGATTAAGCATCATGTTTTATGTAACTAAAATCATACTCCACTTAATGACAGGCTTTAGTGGTGTAATTATGTTCTTATTTACAGAAGAGTCTACAGCTGCAGAGAAAAAAAGAAAGCCTCCACCCAGACTGAATATTCACTCTGCATTCTGGATTTTGGCATCAATTGCTGTGACGTATTACTTTGAGTTTTTTAAAACTGTTAAAGAAACTATTCAAGCAGATAGGTAAGGTGCCTTTTCTTAAAAAGAGAAGTTGTGTGTTCATCTTGCAATCACACTCAGATTGTTACTTGTGACCACTGTGTTTTAAATCTTGGATAAACAAGATATGCAATAGGAAGTGAGGGTTTTTTTTTTTTCTTTTCCCCTCTTGCTCTGTAGAGGAGCTACTTCATAAGGTAATCCCATGATGCCACATTTGGCTACAGTGCTGGAAAACAGAACTCGAAATTTATTCCCAATATCTTAGTGTCTCAAGCCTCCTTTACCTGTTGGAGAAAATGCATTATATCTAGCTCTACACTGAAATAAAGTCCTTCTACAGAGAAATAATACCTTCAGCTTGAAGTTGCTAACTTGTCTAGTCAAAGTTGTGTTCCTGAAGATGTGATTAGTAAAGAATTGTCGTTAAATATAAAAATTGTAGAATGACACCTAAGTGTGAGATAGCAGCTTCTTAATTTTGTGTCTCTATTTTATTTTGATGACTGTTCTACAGAACAGGAAACATCAATTTTCAGTGAGTTGAATCAATTAACTCAAAACTTCATCTGTTTTCTCAAGGTGTAGAATCATTATTGGATCTTTTGTGTATTTTTGAAGACTGATTACAGAAATATGTAGGCACATGCTTTACTACTACGCTAATGATTTCAGTGAGACTTTTTAGAGCAGGAATATTAAGTGTCTCTAAGTGTTAAGTGTCTTACACTCTAGGACTGTACATCTTTGATGAAGTTTCTTCTTCAGCTTATCACTTTCTGAAATCACTTGAATTGTGGTTAGTTCACAAAACACGTCTGAAAATCTTAAAATTCCTACCTAAAGGTATGTAGACTTAAACTATTCAGTATGTAGAACAGACTGTTCAGGGTAGTGTGTATAATGGATATGACCATGAGAATGGATTTGTAACCATGTTCCAAAATAACATGCATAAATAGAAGAGTAGACTAGGGAGAATGCGTCCTTGGTTTGAAGATGATTCTGAGATGGGAAGGGCTATGAACACTTTGGAAGACAGGATTTAATTTCAAATGAGAATCAGTGGATTTCAGATCACTTCTCAAACTGGAGAAATAGTATGTAGAAGAAAGTTAAAATTCAATAGGGAGAGGCACGCATACACTTAAGAAGGAGAACTCTAGTATGTAGATGCAAAATGGAGAACAGTAAGTAAGTACAGTGCTATAGAAAAGAATGTGGAAATTATTATAGACCACATATCAGTATCAACGAACCCTGTTTTTACTTGGGGAAAAAAAGCAATGTTTTTAATATATCCAGTAGAAGTTTTTATAGGTACAAGGTGAAATATAATTTTCCATGCCATGCTGGTAAGGCCCCATCCAGAAAATTGTGTTCATCCAGGACATCCTATACTAAGAAAGAAATATGTAAACTGTAGAAATGCTGAAAGAAACAAAGGTAACTTTTTCTCATGAGATGTTACTAATTTTGGAAATTAAATATATATAATATATATTTAATAAAGCCAGTAATTTCATCTTAGTAGTACTTAATCTTGAGCTTGAGTTCACTGTACAAAATTGTATAATATTAGTAACTTGTTACAGGAAAATTCAGATTTTCTTATTTGCTAATCACACAAATCAAATCCCATATGCAACCAACAGACAGAAGTAGAAATCAGTAATAACAAGTGCTTGAGTCCTTATTATTAGACTAATTTTTAAGTAAATACAATACTTGAGGTTTCTTGAAATCCTGCTTGATAAAATTTGCTTTTTATGTAGGTTCTACTGAGCCATCTATGTACCTGCAAAATTTGTTTTAACAACAGAATGTTTTAATATTGTACCTTTAAGTTTACATCTAAGTAGAAGAAATCTTTACCTATTTTGTTGAAAGTGTGGAGGTTTTGGTTATATTTTTATCAAAAAAAGCTGAAATCTTTCTTTAAACATCAAAATGAAATTAACTTCTCTAGAAGATTTCTAGACTTCTTTGAGCAGACAGTGAAAGATAAGTGAAATAACGTCTATGGAATTATTTTCAATGGGATTGATAGATCTCAAATATTTTCAGATATTTTCACCTGATGGTGCTTTCTGAACTCTCTCAAATACTGCCTTACTGTCATCGTTGTATCAAGTATGTAGAAACTAAACATGGCCTTGCTCTGTGCTGAGATTCTCTGGAACTGATGTTCCAGACATGGTCTAGATACATCCTACATCCATTTGTCTGTGGATAGAAACTAATGTCTCCAGGGTGTGATGGAGATTCTGGGTGTCTAGCTGCTTTCTGAAGGATCCTGTCTTCCTCCATTGTTATTTAGATAGACTATGGCAACTATTTTCTTAATGCAGGTGTCTCAGTTGGTAGTATCCGGGTATCAAAATAGCATAAGATATTTACTGCACTGTACCAAAGCAAATGTTGTCTGGAGTACACAGCACCTTGATAACCCTCTGTATTTTAGTCATCAAACTGCGGTAACAAGAATTCACTTTTTTTTTTTTAATTGCTAAATGTACATTCCTGCATGTTTCAGACTGTATTAAAGTGCACTTTCCCTGCCAAGCTGTCTTTCCCATCTTATTCTGGAAGTCTGTCCTCAAGTAGGCTCAAATGTGTGGCTTCCTAAATAATCACATACCCTATCCTATATTGATTCTGAGTTTGCAGTCTTGGATTTCCATACTGGTTTCTTCAGCAACTGTAAAGAAAATGTTCCATTCTGCTAATCTGTTAAATCTGAGAGTTCATAAACTTGAAAGCTTATTAAAAGCCTTCTACTACATTTCTGTTACACAAACATATCAAATAAAGTCTAAGTTATACTGTGAAGCATAGTTGCAGTAGAGCCTATTTTATTTCATTACTGACAAACTATTTTTAGTGTGGCAGTATAGTAAATTACTGAAAAAGTCTATTGCGCTGTATTTCTAATGTATTTGAAGAAAAATAAATAACAAGAACAATGCATTATGAAGTTAAACTTCAGTAGTTATGCATATTAGATGTCTTTAGAAAGACAAAAGTACATATTTTGCAAAAGCAATTTAAGAAAAAAACTTTCCAGCAGTTTTAGGACAATCTGTAAAATTAACAGATATTTCCTCTTCTGTTTTTAAAGTAGAATGAAGATTAATATGCAAACTGAAATGTGATGGTACTTACTGATGCTTTTTTCCCCCACAGTTGGTGGTTTGCCTCTGGCAGTTGTTTATTGGCTGCATGTTTATCTGTTGCTTTTTACTGCATAATATATCTTGAGTGGTATTGTGGAATTGAGGACTATGATGCACGATATCCAGTACTGATACCCATCACGACAACTACCTTTATCGCAGCAGCAATATGGTAAGTTAGAATACTGTGGATATACAAACTTTTGCTAAATCTGTGCAAGTCCTATGTTAATGGACTCATTTTTATAAAAAGTATAATTTCTGTAATTTTGCTGAATATACTGGTGACCATACCAGTTCTAA